>NC_088792.1:204084124-204684124 GCF_011386835.1 Chrysemys picta bellii
GCTGAAGCAGCTATTAAACATGAATTCCCCATGCTGCATCTATCCTTTAAATTCCAACATCACAGAGACACTCACTACTACTATTCTGTTGTGTAGCTTCACTTCAAGCTCATACACCAAATGAGAAAATCAGATTCCAGAGAGTCATCAGGGAACTCCAGACAGAGTTGTAAATAGTAATATAGTGCTAATGCATATGCTAGATAATTGGTTGCTTTCCTCCACGTCCCCATCCCCCACAGTATACCCATAATCTCCCATGATAGAGCTGCCATTGCATACAGTGTGGTAATTAAAACCCTGATCTTGCACTGAGCCCCATGGAGAACTGGGGCATAACACAGCAGTTGCAGCAAAATAGAGATTGATTACATTACTATTTGTATTATACTAGCAGCCCATCAGGATCAGGACCCCATTGTATTAGGCATAGTACCAACACAGAGACAGACCTGCCCCAAAGAGCTTATGTTATTCAAAGTACGTATGACTCACAAAAATCCATGAGATAGCATGAAAATGTTCTTATTAGTAAATTAAGAGCTGTACACCATGGTACGTGGCATAACCTTTTATTCATGCTCAGAGAAACACCAAAGTCTGGTGGGCTATTCTATGCATGGTACACATTGAAGTAACATTTATAGTCCACACAAGGAATTCCTACATCCCAAGCCAACTAATTAGTGACTCCAAAACCTCTATTTGTTGTTTAGCTCACTCAAGGCAAAACACAAAAGAGGGTAAACTATGACAATTTCTGAAGAAGCAGAATTTTTATAAGCCTTTATATTACAGATATTTGCCTCTGCTATGTGATGATGACAGGTTTTGTGACAGTTGTGGAACAGGCTGTCTAGACTATTAGTGAAAGTGACCCTCTACCAAATGACTATGCTGTCAAAATTTCATTACTCAAATTTTCTATACCATTCATCACTGAAAATGTTGCTGCTTTAAATTAGCCTGTGAAATAATCCACTCTTCTACCTATTTTCTATGAACAGTGATTTTGTTCTTTAAGGACTGTACCAAATCTCCCCTTGCCACCTCACAAAATCTTCAGTCTGGTGCTGTTAGAGGTCAGCTAGTCAGTAAGGACTATAGGAAAAGGTGTTGAGTGGAGTGGGCGGTGCTGAGGAAGGAGATTCATGTTTTTACATTTCTAAAGGAGCATAATACCAGAGTATTTGCTGCTGATTAGTAAATTCTCAGCGTGCTGTTTCTTGCAGCACAAGCAATCTATGTGTTTAAGAAGAAGAATACAAATAGAAATACAATTATTTCATTTTCTACTGTCATAAACAAATTGCTGAAATGTGGTTGTGGCTTTAGGAGTACAAGCTTAGAAAAGTGTTCGGTACCAGGGCTGTGGGGAGAGGAGGTAAAGAGTAGGGGTTTGGCAGACTGACATTAAAGGAGGGGAGGGGAGATGAATACAACCCCAACAATATACTCTTACTGATAGTAGATTAATGCAGCATCTTGACCTAGAATGATGAGAAAGGTGAAAATAAACCAGCTCCTCGGTATCTGGAGGAAGGGGCATTTAGGATATAGGAGTAAAGAGATGCAAGTGGCAAAGAATCCAATAAAAGCAATTGAGAGAATTCTCTCAAACACTTCTACAGAGGAAGATAATCAGAGCCATCCGGTACTCTACGCATTCAACATTCATGAATTAATAAGTAGAAAACTGTTAATTGGTGAAGAAGGAAAGAAAAATTCTCCATGTACAGAGCAGACAACTATAAACCCAAGCATATTCCATCTTCCCAGGACTAGAACAACATGCTGTTTCTAAGAAGTATTAAATGCAATTTTAAGAAGTAGAAAGATTAAAGGCCAACCAACATGATCCCTCTGCATTGGACATGCCTCAGATAACCTTTATAATCCCCTTTGCCCATCTATCAGTTTACAGCTGTAAGGGCATTGTTCACTGCAAGACGGCTCTCATTCTTGCTGTATATATTATATTAGGCTGAGAGTTAAAACTTTCAAGACCTATGATATTTTTTCTAACAAACCTGAACCTCAAACAAGCTCCATCTTTTTACTTTACACAGACACAGACAGACACACACATACACACACCAACCCTCTCTTACAATGTCTGCAACAGTTTTACTGAACGGGGACATATTGTCCCAGAAAAATGTATACACAGCAAGTCATGTGGGATAGCGAGTTAACATACAGATAAAGCCAGTTCTGGTGGAATGGAGAGTGTTCACCACCACATGAGTCTAGCTGGAGCAACAACAATGACAATTAAGAAATAGCAGAGTCTAGCTCAGGAGCATGCATTGGTACAAGGAATGGAACCATGAAACCTGGGTGCCCTGGGAGTCTAAGCTGCTGGGGAGCTGCAAGCATGGGAGTCATGTTTCCAGCTCTCAGACAGGTGAGCTGTGTAGAAGCCAGGCAGGCTCGCTGGCAGGAAACCAGGAAGGTCTGCAGTCTTCAGTCCCAGTAGAATGGAAGGTTATGGGCCTGCAACCAATGGTGGATTAACGGGGCCCTGGCCAATTTGGAGACGCCCGCAGGACTGCCAGAACCTGTGTAGAAGTAAGGGACCACTGGTGCTGGAATTGTGGTCCTGCCCCTTGCTCCTCCTCTTCCCCATCCCTTCTTTCTGGACACTCCACCTGCCCTGGGCTGCAAGAGCAGCCCCCAGCTCGTGTTTCAACACCCCAGGATGCACCGCCCAGGATAGGTGGAGGGTTCAGGGCTCTCCACAGTGGCCTGGGCTCCTTGGGTGGCTCTTACCACAGCCTGGCTCCAGATTCTGGCCTGGCCAGAGGGTGGGGCCTCAAGGCAAGAGGAGGTTAAGGCCCACCTCAGCATACACCGGGAAGAGGCTAGCGCCACCCCTGAACCTCGGGCAGGCATGGAGTGCTGCCCCAGAGAATCCGGGACAAATGCTGTCTCAGAGTTATTCAGCCCAGGACTTCTGCATTTAATATAATATATGGAGATATACCTATCTCATAGAACTGGAAGGGACCCTGAAAGGTCATCGAGTCCAGCCCCCTGCCTTCACTAGCAGGACCAAGTACTGATTTTGCCCCAGATCCCTAAGTGGCCCCCTCAAGGATTGAACTCACAACCCTGGGTTTCGCAGCCCAATGCTCAAACCACTGAGCTCTCCCTCCCCCCAAAAGATAAATCATAGAATATCAGGGTTGGAAGGGATCTCAGGAGGTCATCTAGTCCAACCCTCTGCTCAAAGCAGGACCCATCCCCAAACAGATTTTTGCCCCAGATCCCTATAATGGCCCCCTCAAGGATTGAACTCACAACCCTGGGTTTAGCAGGCCAATGCTCAAGCCACTGAGCTATCCCTCCCCTCCCCAGGACTCTCTCGCCCAATTCGGGACGGGTGGTCACCCCAATGTTATCCAGTAACATTCAGTAACTGCTGTTAATGTAGGTCATTAAAGGAAATGATCACACCTCATTCCTCTTGTACATATGTTCCTGACAGAGCTGTGACACTGCGTGCAACATCTGTGTTTCACTTTGGGTGAAATTCTAAAAACTGAATTAAGCCTGAGTTATGAGCTTCATGGAGGTATAAGCCTAGGGGGCAGGGCTCAGGCCTACAGCACAGCCGCATAGCCACTATTCCAGCCTTTGGGTTAGGGCCTTGGTCCTGTGCCAGCATATTTCCTTTGCCTGTAAAGTCCCAGTGAAATCAGTGGGACTCTGTATGGGTGCAGGGTCTGTGCTCTCAGATGCCAGTGCAGGTTTGGGGCCTAAGTGATCAATCACTGACCCTCTGTGCTATCCTTGCAAAGGTTCAAGGCCACTGGATCTGCAAAAGCATAAGCACAGATTCTCTTACCCCCAGTTCCAGAGCACAGAGGGAAAAGCTTAAGTTACTGGACAATCTTTCATAAAGGAGAGAGGTATGAATTTGGCAGAGCCACTCAGGCTCCCAGTCTATCTAGCTGCCCTGATTCAAACCACACAGCAACTACTGTGGGGGAAAGGAACTATGCTGTGGATGTGGCAATTCCTCCTTCTATAGAGGCAAGAGCCACTGAGATCCACACAGGCTCTCTCACCTCCATGTGGCATTCAGGGCTGACAGGGTGTTAAAATGAATAAAGGATGGTGGGATGAAGGCCAGGCCTTCATGTCCTTCAACACGGTAGAGCACTGCTGCAGTAAAAGCCTGAATCTGTGAGGTGCTAAGTGACCTCACAATCTCACTGAGTTCAGTCCTGCTTCATGGCAGAAGTTTCTGGGAACAGAATCAGGCCCCCTGGCTTCAATGGGAATTGAAGGTACTCAGAACCTTGCAGGATCAAGCTGTAGGCAAGGAACTTACACACTGCTCCAACACTATTGGCTTTCAGCATTTCTTGAGTGCTGCTGACATGCCTGATACAATCCTCCTCCCCCTCTAAGCTCAGTCTATAGCAGTGGTTCTCAACCAGGGGAATATGTACCCCTGGGGGTACGCATAGGTCTTCCAGCGGTACATCAACTCATCTAGAGTAGTATTTCTCAACCTGGGGGTCGCAAGCCTCAAGGGGGTGTGTCTCAGGATGGGTTATGGGGGGTTGCAAGTGCAGGGCTGGCATTCAGGGGGTGGCAAGGAGGGCAACTACCTGGGGTCTCACATCACAGGGGGTCCCATAAAGTTAAGTTACATGCTACAGCCTCAGGTGGCAGGACTCAGGCTTTAGACTCATGAAAGGGATTCAGTAGTCTGAAAAGGCTGAGAACCCCTGCCCCTTAGGAAGTCTAAATACTGCACTTTATATGGGTCCAATTTTGCTCGTGAATCACAGCAAACTGTAACTTCTGTTGCTCAACTACTCTCCAAAGTAAAGCCTCATCACTCAGATGGACACATTTCTGTTCCACTCATGGCAAAATGTAGCAAATTGGGGGGTGGGGTAGGCTACTCGCTTTTTCCTGGAATAAAGAGACAAAATTTGCCACCCCAGACATTTGGAGTAGCAACAGGCCAAACCAGCAATCCTTACGCAGGCAACATGCGTGTGTGCCTCAAGAGTGCAGAATTTGGTGCTATAGGCGTACTCATATTGTACACTTACAGTAAGTTTTCATAGAGATCAGAGATGGAAAAGCTCCATTAGGTTATCCTTCCCTGCCAACACAGTACTGTTTCCTACATTATATTTTATTTCCAAGTGCCTTGTTTAGTCCAGCTTTACATGAATTAAACATACCGTAGCAATAACTTTTACCATGTCCCTTGGGAATCTAGTCCACAGTTTAACTAGACCTAAGAGGGAGGAAATCTCTCTAACCCCTGCAATTTAGTCTACATTTTTTCCCTTTCTAACTTCCACTCCCAATCCTCTATTTCTAGGGTTGCTTAGATACCCGTATATTCTACATTTCACTGCTTCTAACAGCTTGAGACATTTATTTTAAAGTTAAATAATGGAAACAAACTAGATCCCCTAGATGTGGTCAGCTTATAGCTTGGGATGAGATGGACTCACTCACTTAGGTCCCAGTGCATTAGCAATGCTACTGGTAGATAGAAGAATGTACTTTATGTAGAGCTCTAGGATCCAGGGAAATATGGACCAAAAAACTCCCACTAAAAACCAGATTTCAGTTGATCTCCTCAGGCAGATGGACTGTGCAAGGAGAGATGGGTTTGTTTGGGTTTTTGTTTGTGTCTTTGTTTTTCTGAATGAAACATATAACCAACATTTAAAAGGACAAGCTCACTTTGTATCTAGTGAGGAAAATTCAGAGAATACTATTTTTTCTGATGAAATATAGAAAACCTATTGATTACGAAATAAACAGCGTGAAGCAAAATATTCACTTCTCAAGTTCCAGTTTCAAAACCCTCTATTGCATTTACAAAATCTAGGGGGTGAGCTAAAAACCAAACCAAACATATTGTGTTACTGTACTCCAGGTCTGGCCACAATCCTAAAATCCAACCACAACTGTAGAAAAAAGCTAAAGTGAGTTTGGGGAGATCTGCTGGCCCCAGTCCAGCTCGGGGGATAGGGGGGCAGTAGAGGCCTGAGGATGAGCTGCTCTATAGCACATCCCCTTCTGTACAGGAAAACAACCGGCAGCTCAACCCAGCTAGCAGTCCTAGTTATTGTTCAGGGAGGGTAGGGGAGCCAAGAAGTTGAGCTCATGCCTGCCGTGGGGAAGCTCCCATATCTGGGACATTGGCTGGGTCACTAGCTTCCTACAATGGTGTTAACCTAGGAATATTCCAGCCAAACTGGGATAGTTGGCAGGCATGGTTTGGGATTTATCAAGGCTAAACTAATTGGGATCACACAATTTTACCAAGCATGTTACTAAAGAAACTTAGATTCTCATTCCCACAGCTCCCCCCCCCCCCATCTCTCGAACAGACCTGGGCTCTTGTCCTGAAACAGAGACACCTGAGCTCTCACTACTCCCACCCTTTAACTCTGGAACTGACAGATCTAGGCCTAAGGCAATTCCTGTTTTCACCCAAATGTTAACTGATTTGCGGTTTTAGGCCTATCATAATACACCCTCTAATTTACCTGCTATTATGTTGAACCTCGGTGAACTTCAGGCAAGCTCTGAGATAATAATGAACCCCAAAAGCCGGCAAGCGTTACTGGCTTTTAGGTTTCATTATGAAAGGTTCATACACAGCTTTAGTATTACACTCCCTGAAATATAATAAATACATGACTTAATAATACTAATTAATATTTATGAACAAAATTACGGCTCCTAAAGTATGTTCTGAACAACTGCTAAATAGGAACTTACTACAGCCTACTACTATACTAGCAGAAACCAATGTAGTTCAATACCCTGACTCCAATACTAGCCTATGATGATTGCTTCAGGGAAAGGTGTGTCACCAACCCAAATATTGAACCTAGTTTTGTAATACTATACTATGAAGTAAAAGTACCTGATCCCACTGGTAATCATCTTCTGCCCTATATAGCATGAGGACTGATAGCACTTTGAAGTTTATTCTAGCTTGGGTAAAGAAGAATGAAGATTGAGAATACTGTGTATGAGTTAGAATGGATATAAACAGCGGAGTGAGGGGACTGTGTAAACCTATACTTTTTTGAGATTAGCAATATTTCTCCAATGATAGAAACCATTATAAAAAAAGTGAACATGTTTCTCATTCTTCTAATTTAAAATTCTTGTGAAATTTTTTTTCTTTTAAGCCACCTCTTTCTTCCTATTCTAAACTAACTACAAGGAGATGGTCCTCAAAAACTTATCTGTGGGCTACCTTGTCAATCGTCAGAAAAATACAGTCCCCACCTAAAGCATGGTAGAATATGAATTGCTATACAGATGTTTTCATGAGTAAAGACTAAGCAAGTACTGTAGGACTAGCACATAGTGACTAGAAATATATATATATATTTTTAAACAGACACATTGTGCATTGTTGCCAAGATCTTCTAAAGTGACTAGTGATCTCAATAACCTCAGTTGTTGGGGTGTTTTTTGTTTTGTTTTTTGGGGGGTGAGGGAATTGGTGACATTTTAAAGGAATCTGATTTTTGAAAATGCTAAGCCCCCTTCTTCCTCTGAAAAATATGGCCTCATTAAAGTGTTTTAAGATGGGCACCCCAAAACTGGGGCACCTGATATCTCTAGTCACTTTAGAATATCCTGGTCTGTACAGTCTTTATTCAGTTGTGCAGCTAGAAATAACAAACAGGACAGTAGTTTGTGTATATCAGGACACACAAGCTCTTGCAACCACTGCAAAAAAAGTACTGACCCTGCTGCTTAGAGCATATAAGTATGGTCAGAGAGCATACAGTTACACTCCACAATTATATGAACAATAGATTTGTAGTTTTCTCCTTATATGGTCCTGAAGACGTTCTCATGAGAACTTACTTGGATGCTTATTCTGTCCAGTAAAATATATACAATGGGACTCAAAATGTTTATAAAATAGAGTTTCAAAGGCATTTTGAATAGTGATGAAGCTTTTAAATATTCAGATTTTCCCCAGGGAAAGTCTTTAACAGATTCATTATTTTTAAAAAATATTTTATAAACCTTGATGTGCTTGTTGCTTTAAAAATAGTTTGAAGTCCTGAATACTTGACCACTTTTAACCTGTTTTTTTCTAAACTTCTAACTTTCTTAATAAAGTCCACATTAATTTACAATGTCATCAACTATGGAGCAGTGGAAGGGGAGGAGGAGGAATTAAGCCAATAGAAATTTGCTCCTTTAGCACCAGGTCTGGATTTAATCTCCACACTTCCCTTCTTACTTTCTCCCCAGCCCCTCAAATCAGTCTCACAGAAGCCCCCAAGGAAGCACAAAAGCCCTAACTGCAGAATCTGGATGAATTAAAATATAAAGTAGAGAGGATGTAGTTTCATTTCCTAAGAAATCCCTAAATACACATCAGTTCATATTGAGGACCTGATTCTCTACTACCTTGCTCCTTGTGCAGCCATTTATACCTATGCAAAGTCAATGCAAAGTGGATGTAAAATGCTACCCTTCTGACTGGGCAGCGGTGTATACTCACTTGACTTAGGTGTAAGTGACTACACAAGTG
The DNA here is from genome assembly GCF_011386835.1 of Chrysemys picta bellii. NCBI lineage: Eukaryota > Metazoa > Chordata > Testudines > Emydidae > Chrysemys > Chrysemys picta. The sequence continues at coordinate 204,092,685 of NC_088792.1, forward strand.
CAAGGCAGTGGAGAATCAGGCCTTGTGTCTCTGAAGAGGAAGTGGGAGAAATGAAGGGTAGAACTAGCCCCAAATATACATGGTTTACTTTTCCAAAGGAAAACAAAAGACCAGAAAAATGCAAACATCACACGATTTGTATAGTACCCAATTTTTTTCAGCTTATAATGTTTCAATAGGTCAACATTTTCCATGACTGCATATATTCTACAATTAAAATTCATCACACATATCTACAGAGCTTCAAAAACACAGGTCTCTACCGCTGAGGTAAATGAACAGCTCAGTTGGCTCAGACCCTTATGTTCTATTTAAGTTGAACGCAGTCAAAAGGAGGACAACATGCACTCGCTTGCGCACACATCTGTGCACATACACACACATCCTGTTCTCTCTGAAGAGAATGCCAGAAACCTTCCTTTGACCAGTGTGGAAGCAGGATGGGTCCCAAACAAAAATCATTAATAACTGCTTAATTACAACTTAGTTTTTTATAGTTAAGCTATGAATTTCCAATGGGATTTCACTACATGGAAAGCTTGAGAAAGTAATAACAAGCTGTTTTAGAGTTAGGAGGAGACAAAGTAACTTTAGACTGGAGTAAGTATTTATAGTTAAGGGTATTATTTTTAATGACGGGTTACTCAATTTTCTTCAAACCTTGTACACAGCTCCAAAACCTTCAAACTACAACTGGCAATTTCCAGGCTAAATAGATTTTCCAATCAAAAGTTATAGTGAAAGCTAAAATGGAAGGTGGTTGCAACCTCAAACATTGAAAGAACTTCCCCCTTTTAAGAGAATAAAGCATACTATGGTTCTCACTAATGTGTACTGGGTCATGTGTTGGTTTATGAAGTTACTTTCTGTCACTGGGCAGTATACAGCAGTATCTATACACTATCACTCGTTGCTATGATTTCACCAGTAACTTGCAGATACTTACTGTAAACTGAAACAAGTAGGTTCTGCATTCCTTTCAACTGAGTCAGCAGGAATCCTCTTTAAATATAACTTTTCTTTTTTTTTTAGCTAACTGGAGGCTAATGGAGAGATATTAATGAAAGAAAGACCAAAAAAACCCACCAACCTCCCCTCCCCCAGAAAACAACAGGCTGAAGAGAAAAAAAAACAGACCCAATGCCATTTTTCTGTTCCTGGAATATCTCAGAGGAAACTGGAAACCTAGAGCTGATCCTGCAGCACTCACTACTGTGAGTGATCATTAATGATGCAAGCAGCCAACCACCAACTTCACATCTGTAAGGATTGCAGAATCATGGCCCTATTATGGTAATGACTAAATATTTATGCCAGTTACACACTTGTCAGATTTTACCAGGGCTGGCTGAATAACAAACTTTCCAAAGGGTCCACTACTGCTGTTTCTGTTCTATTTAAACATCTTTCTTTAGAACAGATTGGTCATTTTTCTACATCATTTTTAGTCGTGAATGTGCATTGATCCAACTAGCCATTTGGTACATTCTCAAGTTATCAAATACAGTTTTTCACAGTAAGATCCTGACATACTAACTAAAATATCTACTCTCATGTGTGACAGTCTATATATAATTATGTTCACTGCTTTTACAAGACTATGATAAATTTGTACAAAGTATGTCTTGTGAGGTATCATTTGAAAAGTCATAATCTGCTGAATATCATTATCCTGTTGAAATATGTGAAGTTATAAGATTTGACTGTTACTAAAATATGCTGTAATTCTGGGTAATACCCACAAACCAGTTTTTCAGAGACAAAGACACACTGGCCCCAGCCAGGGGTTAAAGGGCTATCACCTGCTTAAGCTGCCATTTTCCAGCAGGGGGAAAGGTGTAAACATGACAATTACATTTCATTACAGGGACGGTTCAAACCTCGCCTCCACAAGTGACTGCTTGTTGCCTGCACCCCAGCTGAGCTCCTCTCAAAGAAAGGAGAGTGGTTTAAGAATGAGAGACAGTGGCCTCCTACTCACTGCTCTCTTCCTCCCCCTCCCTTTACTCACGGCAGCTACAATGCTCAGAGGACAAAGAAAACTTCATTGAACTGGGGGAGGGTGGTCCTAGCTTTAAGGCTTTTCAGCTAGTACAGATTGCTGTTGCATATGGTGAGACAAAACCTTCTGCTTTTAAATTCACTTAACTTAAGTTAGGTATTAGCTTGCATTTTACTCTTATTTTCTTTTGTAACAAATCCTGACTTTTATGCACCGTCACTTGTAATCACTTAAAAATCTATCTTTCTGGAGTAAATAAATGTATTTTATTGTTTTATCTTAACCAGTGTGTTTGGATTAAAGTGTGTGTGAAACTCCATTTGGAATAACAAGGCTGGTGCATTATCATTTTCCTTTGATGAAATGATGGACTATCTATGAGCTTATACTGTTCAGAAGGGCACTGAGCAGTAAACGATGCACTTTTCTGGGGGGTCAAGGCTGGAACTAGGAATTTGCGGGTGTCACCCTATATGTAATTCATAAATGACTGGTCAAAGTGCTTATGTATTTAGCTGGGAGTGAATTTGCATGCTGAAGGCTGTGTGAACAGGCCAGGAGTGGATATTCTGACAGCAAAGCGGGGTAAAAGGCACCCTAGGCTAGAGAGCTAAGAGGGCACTGCTGTTCAATAGTCCAGATTGTACTCTGGGTAATGTCACAACATGATAATCCTGTGAATAAGGGCCGAAAAATTGGGCACTGGGGGAGAGAAGTTGGAAGGAGATTAAGGAGACTTTTAGAACTTTGCAATTAGGTGCTGTTAAGCAGTAAGTTTAATTATTCTAGGTTAGAGGAGATCACCGTTCCACTAACATTTCAAAAGAAAAGAAACCTTTAAAGCCTTCTTTTGAAGTCAATTGTTATTTCCTCAATTTCTCTTGAATTCATAGATTCCAAGGCCAGGAGAGATCACTGTGATCATCTAGTCTGCCCTCCTGCATAATACAGGCCATGGAATTTCCCCAAAATAATTCTCCTTTAACTATAGCAGAGGTTTTCAAATTGGGGATGTGCTCCACTAGGGGGGCACAGAGGAACATTGGGGGGGAGGGGAGGTGAGCAGTGACACCAAGAGGCTTGTGCCAGCCCTATGTGGTGGGGCCTGGGCCAGCCCCCACAGAGGACAGGGAGGGAACACAATTTCCACCCCCTGACTTACCTCAGCAGACCACCCAGACTGTGGGTCAGTGTGCCGCACCGATTTCCACTGCCGGCAGCCTCCATGCCCAGTGCTGGCTCTGCCCCCAGAGACCACGAGATGCACCTTCCTCCACCCTGAAAATCCAAGGGGCAGATATTGGCCCTGCCCTAGCGGTGCAGCTTGGCTGCAAGGTAGAAGCAGCCTGCTGCTGAGGCAGCCTTGGCTGTGCCATTGGTAAGTATCTGTGTATTTGAAACTTATCGGCGGTGCTTAATTTGTGCCCGGGCTGAGCCCCGGCACCCCTAGGCTTGGCAGTTCATAGCCCCTGGCAGTTCATAGCTCTTGCTGCATCAGTTATGAAGTAAAAAATTGCTTGAGTCCCGACACTAGTTTCATTACAAATTAAGCACTGCATACAGGTGTAGGTAAGTTAATTAAAGTTGTGTTAAGGTTTCAGTTAGGTCAAGCATACTTTTGCATGTGTGTTTTATCTGGGTTGGCGGGGGGGGGGGCACAACCAAAAACTGTAACTGAAAAGTGGGGGGGGGGAGGGATTCAGCTCAAAAAATTTGAGAACTGCTGAACGAGAGCATATCTTTTAGAAAAACATCCAATTTTGATTTAAAAATTGAGCTTCTCCATACAGGCCAGACAAGTTTGCCAAGCTTAATAAAGCCTTAAATCAAAGAGCTGAACACTGGAAACAACAGTTAAAATGGTGGGATAAGTTTTTCACACATGCAAAGAGAAGCTGGCGTTTCAAGTCCCTATATATAGGCCAGTGTTCTAGGCTATTCTACACTGCAGGAAACAATATAAGGCAATCTAGTAAGGCAATAAACAAACAATATAAGGCAATAAACTGCAGAAGCAGTATTTTCTTTTTAACTGGATTTTAACAATAAACTCAAAGGCATTTTGTGTTATATTTCCTTTGTACTGAGCTATTTAAATCTTTCCATTCAAAGGCAATTTTCTCTCAACCACTGATCACAAAAAGCAGCCAACCCCCTTTTTGAAAACATACTTGATCAATTTGTCTGCATTTTTGTCAACAAAATGTTCACGATTTTAAATCTGTTCTGGGCCTTATATTTTCGCTGAATTTGTCTTCATGACAACACAACAATTTTGGGGGGAGAAAAAAAATCCTACAGTTTGGGGTTTTTTTTAAAACTAATTTGAAAGGATTCTGTCAACTGGCTGCTCCAGACTAAAGACAGATTGACATTTCGGGCACTTTTGGCAATTTTTAACTTCCCTATGACACTGCTGCTGGTTCTCTATCACTCTGTCACAAACAAATAGATTCACTGAAGCTTTAGAGTCCGCAAAGTTGCTTTGCTCTTTTGACATGACGCAATGCCGGTAAATTACATCAGCCCCAAACAAGAGCGGATAACTTTGGTGACAAAGTGGCACAGAGCCCACAAGGCTAATACAAACCCATTCAAGCCAAGTTTTAAACTCAGCTAAGCCTCTGTGTGTATACGCATGCATGGACCTTTGTGCACGGTTGTCAAGAAGTTGTTAACTGAAGAAGAAAAAGAGAGAGAATATTGGATCTTTTTCCCCTAGCTACTTACACTTGGATGTTTACGATGCAAACGTTCCCAAAGCACACAGACTTTTCTTAGGAGTCTTGAAGAGATTGCACATTCAGTAGAAGATTCTCAGGTATTCAGTCTTAAAATTCAAGTAGAGGGTTCATGCAGTCAAATATCAAATAGAGAAAAGTAAATCCAAAACCTCTCACAGCTTAGAATCACTGCATGCTACTTAGGATGAAGGTTTCTTTTCTTTAAAGATTTATATCCTGTACTTTTATAGATAGATGACCAAGGTCTATAGATCCAACCACAAATCCACAAACCAACAGCTCCTGAGTTCTATTCCCAGCTTTAATCATGACCTTCTTTATGGCCTAAACTAAGTAACTTAATTTCTGGGCCTCAGTTTGCCTATGTGTAAAATGGACATAATGATGCACACATACCTTCCTCATAGGAGTACTGCAAGTAGTAAATAGGTGTGCTCTGGTGATGAAAAGCTCTACATAACTGCTAAGTATTGTATCTGGAGCAACAGCGGTAGTTAAGGTTACCCAGTTATTACCTCAGACAATGAGAACTTCAAAGATCAACTCCTAGCTATCATATAACATGAATTCATATTTAGAAAAAAATAAAATATCTTTGCTAACTTTGGCTAACTCCTGAGTACAATACTTAAACAACTTAAAAACCAGAAAGTTATTACAAATAAATATACTGAGATTATTTTTTTTAAATTGTATGAACACTAGTAATATAAATTTTAAAAGCCACAATTAATTATAGTCATTTCTCTCACTCTACTTAAACACAGAAACGATATAGGGGACCCCACATGATAGCAATCACACTTTTTCTAAACCTTTGAGGTAGACAAACAAATACAGCCTTGGAGTTAGTCAGCGCAACTTGATATAAGGCAGTGTCAGAGCACCTGTTTACACTATAGTTGAAACAGTTGCAGTGTGTCTTAGAACTTGTCTAGATTAAGGATTTTTGCAGTGACAATGCATTAGGTACATAGCAAAAAGAGTAACTGACAATTGGCAATAGCAGAGTTCTACAAATAATATATAAACACAGGCTTATAGTTTAAAATAACATACTGATCAGCAATAAACCAAGCCAGTTCAGTTTCCCCACTTGCTGCTGGTAATAATTCCAATGACTTAACTAGTTCTGCTATGGCTGTCTGTGATAATACTAGTGAGAAATGGAATTACACATTCTTTCTCTTTCCATTTCATCATTTGGAATGTGCTTCTCTCTTTCACTATCTATACATCATGTCATGTGTACTCTATGTAGGAAGGCTAGAGAATCACTCTTCCATCTTATTTGTAGACATTGGCCTAACATAGGTCCCATGAAATTCTCACTTAATTCCCAGTGATTTTCTGACACAGGCACATCAAGTAATCTGCACCACTGTTACTGAAGAGCTCAGAAAGATGCCAGTTCACTATATGCTTTAAACCCCAAATGCTTCTTCTAAAAAGCCCATATTGGATCCTTTAAAGTTTAAACTGAAACTTATGATTGCCAAGTTCCTAATGAACAGCTCATCGCATGTCTGCAGGCTTCTCATATATTGATCTGCTGAACTGTATGGTGTCCAAATAAAGGGAAAGCATAGAAGGGAATTTTGGGAGTCTTCTGTTAACCTTTTCTTATACCTTTAAAAATTAGCCATTTAATATTATGACATTTCCCTTTTCCCAAACACTTTTTCTGCTGATGACCTTGAGGTTTTTTTGTTTTTTTAAATATTGGTGAATGTCAGAATCTTAAAATATACAAATAAAGATAACTTCAGTTTTAAGCATCAAAAAAGCCAATACCCAGAATATGGAACAAGATAGGAGCTGGCCAATCTTTGCTCCCTCAACCCCAAACAAACCTAGAACAAACTAATTAGGCTAGTTAAAAGTAAACCAAAACCACAGTTGTGAAATGAGTGACTCAGTCTGAATTGTTATAGGGGTAATAATTACGGGATCCCTTTTCCACACCAACAAAAACAGCAATATGACACAACTTAGAAACCCACCCAAGTGCCTGCAGAAGCATATCATAAATAAAGTAGAATAGGAAGGAATCTCTCTGGTCTTTCCCTCTAAGGAATTAACCCGTTCCAGAACTACAAACTATTCTTGACTCCTTGTAAATTGCGATATTATTTTAGCAGAAACAAGATCAGCCATACTGGAGCAGGTCAGTGGTCCTTGTAGCCTATTATCCTGATTTCAACAATGGCCAATACCAGCTGCTTCAGAAACAGGTGCAAGACATCCCTCAGTAGGCAGGTCGGTAGCCTATGGGGTAAGTTTCTTCCTAACACCCATCTGTCAGAGGTTAACTTCTGTAGCATGAGGGCTAATATCCCTACCAAAACTATTTTTAAAAAATCCCTCCCATTGTAACTCCAGATGTTATTATCCATAGAAGCTGGACAATGACTGCCAAGTTTGCACAGCCTTGAATATTTTACAACATACAATTAAATATTAAGTGTTTTGAATTATGCAGATTTATCTGAAATGCCATTTAAGTGGCTATTTTGGATCCACACTCCCTCTGATCGGGAGCCTTAAATCAACCATTATGGGCCAAATTTTGTATCATGGGATGGGAGAGCAGAATTTGATGCTATGTCTTTAAGTTTTTGCCTCAAACACAGATATCCAAAGCCAATCTTCTTCTATATAATATATGGAGCTGTTAGTGTACCTTAACCAAGCCCTTTAACTTAACTCTACTCCTGCACCTAAACCTTTGCTCCACTTTCCTCAAATTTTAATATATATTTTAAAGTTGTAAACAATGAATAAATCACACAATCAATAACGGATAACCCTCCTCCCTTCATATTCCTCTTCTTCACCCTTTACCCGTTGCCACCCCTGGCTGAGTTATGTTTAAATTTAAAAAGGCAAGCTCTTAGGAGCAGGAACCTGTCATTTTTAATTTGCTTTTAAAAAGTGTCACACACACTGATAACCCTGGATAAATTAATAATGTCCACCAATTTTTAGTTTTAAATGGAGGAAGCTCTGTAGAACACAGGATAAAAAGTCAAACCCAACATCATGTGCTGAAAGGAACAAAGCAGGGACTTTAATGGAAATTGTCACAATCTTTTGGTCTTGTGATGAGTAAGGCTGAAGTGACACAGCTGTTTCAGTTTTAAGCAACAGTCTCCCCATAGGTATCAAAAGTGCACCCTCCAAAAAGAAAAAAAAAAAAATTTGGCCACCAAAGGCATCAGGAGAAATGAAAAGGAAATCTTAAAAAATAACATTTTGTAAGCGTTCATCTGTCTTTTATTACTGAAACTGAAGATGTGGCTTTAATTTGACCCACTTGGAAAACTTTACTTACTGCATATACATTTTGCCCAAATTATCTTCTTTGTAGACATTGCAAATGCAGTCCGGGACCTGAGCAATTGTGATAATGGAGGCTACAAATTCCACAATACAGTATTTGTGTTTGAATTATATGATTCATATCACTAATCTTTTTCAAAAATGAAGAGTTTTGAGGAGCTCTTCAGCTGAGAAATGATACAGCAGAATTCCTCCCCCCCCCCCACACACTTATCTTAGAAGAGTACTGCATATGGCCCAATTATGGAATATAGAATTTGAATGTTTAACTTGTCAAAAGGTGGATAAAAGATCCAAATATATAAATATACATACATATACAATATGTTTAGATAGCTCTATTTTAAATATTTCTTCTGGGGAAATTAAATATCATGCCAATTTAAATATAATATGTCAAAATTACAGGAATAGTAGTATGAGCTTTGGGGAAAAAAATTAAACATAGTATAGTTTCTCTTAGCCAGCCACTGCAAGATCTGCTGCTCCTATTGGGTCTAAAATTGATTAACACATTGATTACTTTATGCAATCCAGCCTTCATAAAACTTGCAAAATGGAGATACTGCAGAAAATGTATTAAAAGATGTCATTAAAAATGGGCTAACACCAAATCTGAAATATGAATAGCCCCAAATGTTTCAGCAGTTCAGATCCTGTTCAGGATCCAGACTTTGTGGATGGCTTCCTTCTTGTAATGGGTTAAACAATCACGATCCATCCAAACACCTCAAAATTTAAGAAGTCCGATCCAAACTGCAGCTTTAATGCTTTAAAAAGATTGAGATCCAAACTTTACAGGTTAAATCAATCTCTATTTAAAATATACAAGAGAAATTAATGGATTTTTTTTTATTTCATGTCTAAAATTTAGATGTAAAGCAGTGTTTCCCAAACTTGGGACACTGCTTGTGTAGGGAAAGCCCCTGGTGGGCCGGGCCGGTTTGTTTACCTGCCGAGTCCGCAGGTTCGGCAGATCGCAGCTCCCACTGGCCGCGGGACGTACTGACTGCCGCTTCCAGCAGCTCCCATGAACCGTGGCCAGTGGGAGCCACGATCGGCCGAACCTGTGGACGCGGCAGGTAAACAAAGTGGCCCGGCCCACCAAGGGCTTTCCCTACACAAGCAGCGCCCCAAGTTTGGGAAACACTGATGTAAAGTCTTCAGGGTAGGGGCCAAGTCCTTCTAAGTCAGTGGTGGGCAACCTGCGGCCCCCAGGCCGCATGCAGCCCATCAGGATAATCCGCTGGCGGGCTGCGAGACAGTTTGTTTACATGGACCGTCCACAGGCAGAGCCGGCCGCAGCTCCCAGTAGCCGCAGTTCACCGTTCCTGGCCCATGGGAGCTGCAGGAAGCAGCAGCCAGCACGTCCTGTGGCCCACGCCAATTCCCGCAGCTCCTATGGGCCGGGAACAGCAAACTGCGGCCACTGGGAGCTGCGGACGGCCATGCAAATGTAAACAAACTGTCTGGCGGCCTGCCAGCAGATTACCCTGACAAGCTGCAGGTTGCCCACCACTGCTTTAGACCCACGTAAAAAAAAACCCAGCAGATTAAATTATTTTTCTGGCAACTGGCAAATCCATAAAAGCCAGACAGATGATAACCCTAGCTATACTCTGCAGCTCTAATCAAGAAGTTCTAGCATTAATATGCAACCACTAATAGTACACACATGAGTTTTGTATTTTGAGAAAGAAGAGAAAAAACAGAGGAAGTCCCGCATGCATGTGTTTTTGTCTCTCAATCACTGTGATTGTATCTTATTATTAGAGCTAATTGGAAATCTGAGTTTCTGTAAAATAGAAAATTTCCATATTTTGACATTTGTTTTCATACCAAATTAGAGAAAAATTCCAAATTTTTCAAACAGAAGGTTCAGAAAAATTTAGATTGAGAAATGTTGAAATGTTCAATCTGGACATTATTGACCACAATGAAATGTTTTGACATTCCCAAATAAAATAGTTGCATTTTGGTTTTGTTGAGCTGAATTTAAACATTTTGTTTTGGCTCGATTTGACATTGAACTGTGTCCACCTGAGCTGCTGTGGTGCCGCATGGCCCCATTTTCCTCTAAGCACCAGGCTTCCAGTTGGACTACAGTGATGTACTATGGTCAGCTGACTGCCACCAGGTACAGTGACAACTCAGGCAGACAGTTAAATATCAAAATGAGCTAAAATTCAGTACTTCACTTTGGTTCTACAAGCCAAATTATTTCAATTCAGGTCAACGCAAAATTAAATATTTAGTTTCAATTTTCCTTGGGGAAACTGAAAAATTTCAGCAAAATCAAAATTTTCCTGCAGAAAATTCTGATTTTGAGAGAAATATATTTTCAGTTGAAAAGAGACATTTTGAAGGAAAATTCCCAACCAGCTCTACTTATGATGATTAATTCATTGCCTTGTTTGTACTGTTTCATATTGTAAAGTTCTGTGATCCTGTGTGTGAAGAGTATTCTATTAATCAAATGATTCATGGTTCTGTCATATACCCACTACTGTATACTATGCAGGTAAATTGAAAGGTCTGTTAGAAGGTCATCAGAAGCAAGTATGGGGCTCTCCATTTAGAGCAGTACTAAAAATGGAAACTATATGTGACAGGTTGACTGCAGCACCATAGGCTAACAGCATTCACAGACATCTTGTTTCTTATTCATATACCTAGTGAACTAAAAACTGCATTAAAATTCCACACCCTAGAGCAAAAGTCATGATTCAGGAACAGGTTCTATTGTCACTTGTTGTTGTCTGTGCTAATAGCAGAAGATACCAAGATGACTTTTCCCATGTTTTCAGAGGGTCCAGCATGTATCATGGAAATCATATATACAAAGTATATTCAAAGGATCTGTACTGGCCATTGGAAAATATGGGACTACTCTCTCTCAAAAGAGAGAGATTTGGTCTATTTGGGCATTGGGTGTTCCAATAGAAGAAATATACTGCAAGTTTCAGAGTAGCAGCTGTGTTAGTCTGTATCCGCAAAAAGAACAGGAGTACTTGTGGCACCTTAGGCCTGGTCTACACTACGGGTTTAGGTCGACTTTAGCAGCGTTAAACCGAATTAAGCCTGGACACGTCCACACAACAAGGCCCTTTCTTTCGACTTAAAGGGCCCTTTAAACCGGTTTCTTTACACCACCTCCGACGAGGGGATTAGCGATAAAACCGGCCTTTGCGGGTCGGAATTGGGGTAGTGTGGACGGAATTCGATGTTATTGGCCTCCGGGAGCTATCCCACAGTGCTTCATTGTGACCGCTCTGGACAGCGCTCTCAACTCAGATGCACTGACCAGGTAGACAGGAAAAGACCCGCGAAGGTTTGAATTTCATTTCCTGTTTGCCCAGCGTGGAGAGCACAGGTGACCACGCAGAGCTCATCAGCACAGGTAACCGTCATGGAGTCCTCCCAGGATCGCAAAAGAGCTCCAGCATGGACCGAACGGGAGGTACGAGATCTGCTCGCCATATGGGGAGATGAAGCAGTGATAGCTGAACTCCGTAGCAGTAAAAGAAATGGAAAAGTATTAGAAAAGATCTCCAAGGCCATGAAGGACCGAGGCCATAACAGGGACACACAGCAGTGCCGCGTGAAAATTAAGGAGCTACGGCAAGCCTACCACAAAGCCAGAGAAGCAAACGGAAGGTCCGGGGCAGAGCCGCAAACTTGCCGCTACTACGCGGAGCTGCATGCGATCCTAGGGGGTGCAGCCACCACTACCCCAACCGTGTGCTATGACTCTCTCACTGGAGAAACACACAGGGAAGACGGTTCGGGGAACGAGGAAGATGACGATGGAGGTACTGTAGGTAGCTCACAGCAGCAAGGAAGCGGAGAAACCGGTTTCCCCAACAGCCAGGATATGTTTGTGACCCTGGACCTGGAACCAGTAACCCCCGAACTCACCCAAGACCCTCAGGGCACACAGGAGACCTCTGGTGAGTGTAACTTTGTAAATATTTGTAAACATTACAAAAAAAAAAGCAAGCAAGTCTGTTAACGTGTATGGGGATGGAGCGGAAATCCTCCAGGGACATCTCCAGAAAGCTCTCCTGGTTGAAATGGGGTGATTTTATTAAGGGGGACATTCAGAGGCGCCCGTTCCTGCTATTCTGACCAGAAATGTTCCCCGCTGTTAACCACGCGGTGGGGGGGAGGGGTGAAGTGATCATCCCAGAGAATCGTGTGTGTGTGGGGCGGGGGGGGGTGGTTTACTTGTGTTTGTGCCGCATGTTAACCGGGAAACCGCAGCCCCCTCCTTTTACATTGAAACCCCATTTTAAATGGACAACCCAATTCATCCTTGATATGGGAAATGCGCTGCTGTTTGCAACCTTTCCCGCATGTTAAGAAGGTTAAAAAAGCCAAAACACTGTGGCCTACGATGGCTGCCTGCAAGCCGAAATATGCGACCTTGTAATGAAAGAGTGTACCCATTGTTCCCTAAAATGTGTCTTTTTTAACCACCTCTCCCTTCTCCTCCACCAGCTGCAAATGTTTCTCCTTCGCAGAGGCTCGTGAACATTAGAAAGAGAAAACGTAAGACGAGGGACGAGATGTTCACGGAGCTGCAGATGTCCTCCCACGCTGATAGAGCACAGCAGAATGCGTGGAGGCAGTCAATGTCGGAGATGAGAAAAGCCCAACATGAACGAGAGGAGAGGTGGCGGGCTGAAGACGATAGGTGGCGTCAGCTTGCAGACAGACGGCAAGAGGCAATGCTCCGTCTGCTGGAGCATCAAAGTGATATGCTCGAGCGTATGGTTGAGTTGCAGGAAAGGCAGCAGGAGCAGAGACCGCCGCTACAGCCCCTGTGTAACCAACAGCCCTCCTCCCCAAGTTCCATAGCCTCCTCACCCAGACGCCCAAGAACACGGTGGGGGGGCCTCCGTCCACCCAGTCACTCCACCCCAGATGATCGCCCAAGCATCAGAAGGCTGGGCTTCAATAAGAGTTAAAGTTTTAAAATGCAGTATGTCCTTTTCCATCCCTCCTCCCCCACCCATCCCAGCTACCTTGGCAATTATCCCCCTACCTCTGTAAGGAACTAATAAAGAATGCATGAATGTGAAAAAACAATGACTTTGTTGCCTCTGCAAGCGGGAGGGGAGGGGAGGGTGGGGTGGGGTGGTTGGTTTACAGGGAAGTAGAGTGAACCGGGTCGGGGGGGGGGGGGGGGTTGGAGGGTTCATCAAGGAGAAACAAACAGAAGTTTCACACAGTAGCCTGGCCAGTCACAAAACTCGTTTTCAAAGCTTCTCTGATGCGCACCGCGCCCTGCTGTGTTCCTCTAACCGCCCTGGTGTCTGGCTGCGTGTAATCAGCGGCCAGGCGAGTTGCCTCAACCTCCCACCCCGCCATAAAGGTCTCCCCCTTACTCTCACAGATATTGTGGAGCGCACAGCAAGCAGCAATAACAATGGGGATATTCTTTTCGCTGAGGTCTGAGCGAGTCAGTAAGCTGCGCCAGCGCGCTTTTAAACGTCCAAATGCACATTCCACCACCATTCGGCACTTGCTCAGCCTGTAGTTGAACAGGTCCTGACTCCTGTCCAGGCTGCCTGTGTACGGCTTCATGAGCCATGGCATTAAGGGGTAGGCTGGGTCCCCAAGGATCACGATAGGCATTTCAACATCCCCAATGGTCACTTTCTGGTCCGGGAAGAAAGTCCCTTCCTCCAGCTTTCGAAACAGAGCAGAGTTCCTGAAGACGCGAGCATCATGTACCTTTCCCGGCCATCCCACGTTGATGTTGGTGAAACGTCCCTTGTGATCCACCAGGGCTTGCAGCAGCATTGAAAAGTACCCCTTGCGGTTTACGTAGTCGGTGGCTTGGTGCTCCGGTGACAAGATAGGGATATGGGTTCCGTCTATGGCCCCGCCACAGTTTGGGAATCCCATTTCAGCAAAACCATCCACTATTGACTGCACGTTGCCCAGAGTCACTACCCTTGCTATCACCAGGTCTTTCATTGCCCTGGCAAATTGGATCACAGCAGCCCCCACAGTAGATTTGCCCACTCCAAATTGATTCCCGACTGACCGGTAGCTGTCTGGCGTTGCAAGCTTCCACAGGGCTATCGCCACTCGCTTCTCAACTGTGAGGGCTGCTCTCATCTTGGTATCCTGGCGTTTCAGGGCAGGGGAAAGCAAGTCACAAAGTTCCATGAAAGTGCCCTTACGCATGCGAAAGTTTCGCAGCCACTGGGAATCGTCCCATACCTGCAGCACGATGCGGTCCCACCAGTCTGTGCTTGTTTCCCGGGCCCAGAATCGGCGTTCCACGGTATCAACCTGCCCCAGTAACACCATGATTTCCACATTGCTGGGGCCTGTGCCTTGTGAGAGGTCTATGGCCATGTCAATTTCCTCATCACTCTCGTCGCCGTGCTGCAATCGCCTCCTCGCCTGGTCCGGGTTTCGCCTTGGCATGTTCTGGCTCTGCATATACTCCAGGACAATGCGCGTGGTGTTCATAGTGCTCATAATTGCCGCGGTGATCTGAGCGGGCTCCATGATCCCAGTGCTAGCTATGGCGCCTGGTCAGAAAAAAGGCGCGAAAGTAGTATCTGATGGACCAGGAGAAGGAGGGCGGGAGGGAGGGAGGGAGGGAGGGAGGGCCGAGTGACGACATGGCGTACAGGTACAGGAACAGGGAGAAACACAAACAACTGTCACACAGAATGGTGCCCCCAAAGATTAAACTGGAAACCCTGGGCTTAGCAGGCCGTTGATTTCACGGAGGAAGGGGAAGCAAATGAACACAGAACAAATCTATTTTTTACATCTTAAGGTGGCAGCCGACGCTGCAGCATGAGTGACAGCCATACCAGTACGACGATGATGGATACCAATCATAAAATACCATCATCTGCCAAAAGGCAAGGGGCTGCTGCTGTGTAGCAATGCAGCCCCACGTCTGCCAGCCCCACGTCCGCCAGCCCCACGTCCGCCAGCACCCAGCATCGCCCTCGGCCTCTTCTGGGTGCTTAGCAGACAATACTGGGCAATTGGCAGAAAATAGTATATTATGACTGGTAACCGTCATCATCAAAACAGTAGCATGTCTGCCCAGGTGGCCATGATTGACAGCCATACCAGTATGACGACGACGGGTACCAGTCATAATATACCATCGCCTGGAAGGGGCTGGTGCAATGCAGCACTACGGCTGCCAGCCCCACGGCTATCACTCATGCTACACTGTCTACCGCCAAAAGGCAGTTAGCAGCTGCTGCTGTGTAGCAATGCAGTCCCACGTCTGCCGGCACCCAGAGGACATATGGTGACGGTGAGCTCAGCTGAGCTGAGCGGGCTCCATGCTTGCCGTGGTATGTTGTCTGCACAGGTAACCCAGGTAAAAAGGCGCGAATCTATTGTCTGCCGTTGCTGTGACGAGGGGGGAGGGGCCTGACGACATGTACCCAGAACCGCCCGCGACACTGTTTTGCATCATCCGGGCATTGGGATCTCAACCCAGAATTCAAAGAAAAGGCGCGAACCGCTTCTCGGCTCGAGCTGTGGCGCAAACGTAGTATCTGACGGCCTAGGGGAAGAAGGGAGGGGGGCCGAGTGACGACATGGCGTACAGGCACAGGGAATTAAAATAAAGAACGGTGGCTGTGCATCAGGGAGAGACACAAACAACTGTCACAGACTGGTCCCCCCCAAAGATTAAACTGAAAACCCTGGGTTTAGCAGGCCGTTGATTTGACGGAGGGAGGGGGAAGCAAATGAATACAGAGAAAATCTATTTTTTTACATCTTAAGACGACGGTGCAGCGTGACTGATAGCCCTCGGCATCTTTCTGGGTGCTTGGCAGCAAATACGGGGCGGTGTATGACGATGGTCTTCAGGCCTATTGCACAAGCTGCTGCTCAGGGAAGACTCTGCTAACGTGCGATGACCCGACTTGTAATAGGCCGGCTAACAGTCATAATACACTATTTACTGCTAAAAGGCAAGCCCCACGGCTGCCAGCACCCAGATCGCCGATGAAGGCTACCAGTCTACTGCACCGTCTACCGCCAAAAGGCAGTTAGCAGCTGCTGCTGTGTAGCAATGCAGTCCCACGTCTGCCGGCACCAAGAGGACATATGGTGACGGTGAGCTCAGCTGTGCTGAGCAGGCTCCATGTTGTCTGCACAGGTAACCCAGGTAACCCAGATAAAAAGGCGCGAATCTATTGTCTGCCGTTGCTGTGACGGGGGAGGGAGGGGCCTGACGACATGTACCCAGAACTGCCCGCGACACTGTTTTGCATCATCCGGGCATTGGGATCTCAACCCAGAATTCCAAGGGGCGGCGGAGACTGCGGGAACTGTGGGATAGCTGTGGGATAGCTACCCATAGTGCAATGCTCCGGAAGTCGATGCTAGCCTCGTACTGTGGACGCGGTCTGCCGACTAGAGCACCTAGAGCATTTTATTGTGTGGACATACACAATCGGCTGTATACAACCGATTTCAATAAAACCGGCTTCTATAAATTCGAACTAATTTCGTAGTGTAGACATACCCTTAGAGACTAACACATTTATTTGAGCATAAGCTTTCATGGGCTATAGCCCATGAGCATAAGCAAAGAAGTGGGCTGTAGCCCACGAAAGCTTATGCTCAAATAAATAGTCTCTAAGGTGCCACAAGTACTCCTGTTCTTTATACTGCAAGTGTTTCTTAAGTATACAGTGCTTTACTTAGAAGAACTTACCAATAATTTAATACTATTCCACTCTTGCTATCTTCTAATTTTATTTCTTTTTATTTTAAAGCATTGTCATTTTACATTCATTTTCAAAAATATGGTTTCTCTCTCCCCCTTTTCTCCTTTTAGTCTTCCCTTTGTAAACATACACTGAAGAATCCATGGAAAAATTCTCTTCTCTGCCACAGTTCACTACTATCAAATCTCAATGCATTTACTTTTCATGAAAGCATTCCTCTTGGTCCACTACACATATTAAAATTTATGGTGGAAAGTGTTAAGGTTTTCCAACTCCAACAATGTGAGAAATTCTTAGCATGAATTGAATACTACAGTAAATTTGCCAGAAAATACAATAATCTGCTTTCTGGTTTTGGGATGAATAACAGGTGTTTGTAAAGGTCAGGGGCTGGGCACTTTACTAACAGAACTGCATATTTAACAGCATGCCAGCTTCCACATAGACAGACTCAGCTTGAGTTTCTCTGCATTGCCTTAATATGGATTTATCTAGAGTTGTCCACTCACCCTCTCACCCCAGAAGAGCTAGACAATTTCTTATATTAAATTCTCTTCCTAGCAAAGCCTGCCAGTGATGCTGAATGATCATATATCTGGTGCTTGTGTGGTACCTGCCACGCTCCACAAGGATTGATTTGTGTTCAACAATGCCACTTCTTCCAAGATCTGATATTGTAATCAAATCACAGTCTAGGAGATAAAAGGCAAGTGATTTACCTAAGGAGTCACAAGTCTCATCATATTAAAAGCCCTTCTAAGGGTCCAATACTACATTACTGACACTAATAGGAGATTTGGCATTTGATTTCAATAGGAGCAAAAGCACGGCTGTTGGTCTATGATTCACTGCCCTTCAATAACCTAAGTGAAACACCACATGGCAATGACCTGTCAATCCCCAGCACTCCATCCTATCACCTCAGAATATTTAAGCCTCCATTTGGCCCTTATTAAATTTTAGGTAAGACCCTTTACAAACAACTTTGCGTTTCAGGTTTAGCTGAATACAGACTACAAAAGTCTGGATCAAACATTAGACACACTGAATTCCTGAGGAAGGACAAAAGACATGTCACTAATATTTTGAAAAGCAAAGCTGCATGAAAGTGAAGATTAATCCCCCATCATCTGACTCTGTCTAAAAAGGGAGTATGAAAGGAAGTAAAAACTTCCTTCTCAAATGGCCTCTAATTCCCAGCTCTCCAGACTTTGGCATGCAGAATGCTGCTGCCCACCTTCTCACATGTGCAAACAAGCACAACTAAAATCACTCCTACCCTCAAATAATGTCAGTGGCCACCCATTTATTTCACAAGTGCACTTATTTTTAAAAGCCTCTATGATCTTGTTCTCGCCTCTGCACTCCTAGTTGCCCCATTACCTGGCCCGGGACTCCTCTCCATATAGCCTTGCCACTATTGGTATGCTTAGACAGCAACTGGGAGGTGTATTCCTAGTTCTGCTTGAGCTAGTGTGCTAAAACTAGCAGTGTGACTGATGGCATGGGCAGTAGCTCAGGTTAGCCACCTAAGTACGAACCCATCTGACCTCCTGCATATGTACTCGGGGCGGCTAGTCCGAGCCGCTGGTTGTGCTACCATGGCCACGCTGCTAATTTCAGCATATTAGCTCAAACAGAGCTAACCTGGGTATGTGTACCCACATGGGAAATTACACCTCCCAACTGCTATGCAGACATACCCTGTGAGTGTGTGAGAGCCACTTTCTTTGCCACACTTACTGTCTGGAACAGTCTTCTTGTATCTCTCTACTGCCATTCTCATTTCAAACCTTTGTTAAAAATACATTTTCTTCTTCACCTATTCTCTCTCTCTGATGCTCCCCGGGGGCATCAATTGTGAGGCACCTTGCTACCACCTGACATTTGCATGAGGAAGCCTTGTCTGTGCCTGCCAGGAGTCAACTCCCCAACTCCACTGGCTACAGGCAACACAAGCACTCCTCTCTAGGTCTCGCACACCACGCGTAACTCTACAGGTCAGTGACTGGCACAACCCAAATCTTGAACGTCTCCCTGGAGTGTCCAGACCCTGACCTACTGGATTCTCACAGCATTCACAGATTTGCTGCTTCCAAAAAAACAGTACACCCCAGCTTACCAGTCACACCTGAGACCACCTCTCTACTTAACACACTTAGATATGTTTATAGTGAAATCAAAGATAGGTTTATGTAACCAGAGCCGGCTCCAGCTTTTTTGCCGCCCCAAGCAGTGAAGGGGGAAAGAAAGAAAAAAAAAAGATAAAGCTGCGATCGGCGGCACTTCGGCGGCAGCTGTACCGCGCCACTTCATTCTTTGACGGCAATTTGGCGGCAGTCGTTCCACCTGAGAGGGACCGAGGGACCAGCCGCCGAAGACCCGGATGTGCCGCCCCTTTCCATTGGCCGCCCCAAGCACCCTCTTCCTGCGCTGGTGCCTGGAGCCGGCCCTATATGTAACAAAGCACAGAGATTCAAGTAATAGCAAGAAGTAGTACTGGAAACAAATGATTACAAATAAAATAAAATGATCACATGCATTCTAGAGCCTAGACTTAATTCATAAGCTACTCTCATGTCTAATAAAGTATTGCTTGTGAGTGCTTTCGGCCAGGCTGACTGTGACCCTCTTCTCATGAGACAATCATGCTGTCAGCTTGTCTCCTTGGTGAAGGATCCACAAAGCTGTGTAAGTTTGAAAGCTTCTCTCTCTCACCAACAGAAGTTGGTCCAACCCTTTTAAAATGCAGTTATAGACTGTTGTCTCTTACCCCAGGAGGTTTCTTCTTCAGGGACTTATCTTACTTTTGGGTCAGATATGGGCCTGAGGATTTGCAGACAGTAAACCCAGTCTGTCTGCACAAATGTCCATTGTTCTGTATGCTGACTGAGTTGGCCACCAAAGCTCATCTCAACTCAGGCAACAAGTTTTTCTTCAACAGTTTTGGAACCTGAATATTTTACATCTCTCAAACTATTTCCCGTACAAACATCTTGCAATAATTATGACGACCAGTGAGCTACTGGCTCTTGGTAGAGACCTCGCATGCCACTGTTTGGTGAACTATTATGCATATGGATCTCTGTAAAACCCTATGCAACTCCGGGAACCTCTGCTCATTGGCACCAATGGGTCCTTGGGTCACACTGTCTTGCTGTGATTTTACTCAAGGTTGTATTCATGTCTGTGGAGTGGCAGTGGAGGTATGGATGACCTGTGCTGAATACAAACCCACCTGAAACCAGTGGGTACGTACTTGGAGCGGCTCAACCTTGCCTCTGCTACCACGGCTATGCTGTTATTTATACTCGCACTAGCTTGATGAGAGCTAGTGTGAGTATGTGTCCATGAGCAGAGGAAATCACACCCTTAGCTCCCAGTGTTGATGTAGCCCCATATGATATTTGGTATTTTTCTTAAAGCCCCAGCTCCTAGGACCAGATGATTACATGAGAGTCTCAGCTAAACAGTGTAGGTGTCTAGGGCAGAGACATTTTCTACTTGCAGAGAAAACCGTTTGGCCTCAAAAGACTCAAAACCCAGGAGACAAACCCTCACTTCAAAAAACCCCAAAACAGTAGTTATTTTTAATAGCTCATTATTTTTAAAGCAATTTCATGGATTTTGGGGGGCCTGACTCGTAATTTTTGAATGTCTGAGGGTGGCAATACTAGTTCAGTTCTGCAAATCCTCTTTCACAAGGTGTAGTCCCATTGGCTTCAATGGGGTTACAGTAAGCCTTGTCATGCGAGTACGGGTTTTCAGATTTAGGCTCTAAAATTATTCTCTTGAATTGATCATCATTTTATTAAGTTGAGGCAGTATGTGATAAAATAAATATTTTCACTATTTTTTCACAATATTTTCGATATTTTTAAATTACAGATAAAATCACAAATACTCAGACCGAATAAACAATATACATAGCCCAAATAAATAAAATAATCACAAATTTGAATTTACCACTAACTTACATACTTCAGAATCATATTTCAATACAGATTATGGTGTTAGATTCATATCCAATTTTTTTTTTTTTTTTTTACCAGTTTGGTGCCCAACCTTGCTCCACTGAAGGCAATAGCAAGGCTTAGGCTATCTAGATATTTATGTGTTAATCAGGCCAGCCAGTGCATCCAAAAACACTCTCAGCAGCCAGAGGATTTCTGTCTCTTTCTTCAGAGCCTGAGTTTTATATTGCCAAATAAAACAGCCCGGGATAAGTTCAACATATAAACTGTATCCTTTCCCCATGACCCAGAGTCTCCTGCAGGTCTCTGCCTCAGTCAAGGAGAACCTGTCTGCTCCCTCCTCCTGCTCCCTGCAGGATTGCATTCTCCAGGCCATCTGTCCCAGAGCCACATATAAAACAAGGTTCTTTCCTGTCACCTAGGATCTCTTGCTCCCTGCAGAGCTCACAGCCAAGTGAGCTGCTTGTGGGTGCTTTTTCTCACCCCTGTATTGTATTCGTGCACAATTAGGTAACTGGTGCACTGTCCCTTTGAGAGAGGTCGCACGTAGTGACTTTGATATACTGGCTTTCTGGTATGTACGTGATGAGTTGTGCTGCTGAGAGCAGAGTGTGTATTTGAAGCCTTGTAAACAGAACTCTGGTTTACCCTATCCTGTGTGGATCTTCATTTCTGCAGAAGTATAAACAAAGACAATACATGGTGTCAGGAGTAAAAATTAAGTCTGGCTCTTGTGCAGAATTATGCAGGAAATGTACTGCCTATGGACTTTGAAACCAGAAGCATTGCAAAGAACTGACTGGGTGGAAAGAGTTAATGGAGCTGATCTGTGAGGGATCTGAGACAGATAAGTGGTCTGCAGCTTAGAAGTTGCTCATTTTCTGATATGTATCGGGCAAAGACCAGGACATCTGCACAGCACGGGTCTCTAGTGGCAAGCTCACTGAAGCAGATAGGAAAAATCCAGACAGGGTGTTGAGTTATTTGAGGCCTATTGTTTTCCAAAGAAAAACACCTCCATACAAAGAAAACATTTCTATGAGAGAAATCGGGGACCTACTGAAACAACTGATGAGTGGTTAACCCAGCTACAGTTGATAACGAAGATTGTGCTTTCACGGATGAGGGTGATATGCTGAAGCTAGGCTCTCAAAGAGATCAAACTCAAAAGAAATACAAGAAAAATGACTACACCTTAACATTAGAAAAAGCCATTAGAATATCCAGGGCACAAGAGATGTGCAAAGAGTAAAAGAAACCAGTCTCAATGTGCACGTGCCAGGTGGTGCAAGTAGGGCGGTCTGGTCTGGTACGCGGTACCAGTAAGATATTTATAGCCGGTATGCCGCTAGGGTGACTGGGTGTCCGGTTTTGGACTGGAACACACAGTCCAAAAGGGATCCTGGCGACTCTGGTCAGCACCGCTGACTGGGCCATTGAATGTCTGGTTCGCGCGGAGCTGGCAGGTTCCTTGCTAGCCGCCATGCCACGGACTGCACAGCTCCCGGGTCGCGAAGCAGCCGGCATGTCTAGCTCCTAGCCTTAAGGGCTGCTAGGGTGGGTCTACGTGCTGCCCCGCCCCCCACCCTCAAGCACAGCTCCCATTGGCTGGGTCAGGGCAAGGGAGGAACTAGTGCCACTCGAGAGCTTAGCAGGCAGCTGTTGAGGGGGTCGCATGGCATGCGCCTTTCCCACTGTTGCCCAACTCTCTTCTCCTTTCACTTCTCGTGTGGCTGGGCTTGCGCTACAGCGTGTGCCCTGCGGTGAATTGCGGTCTGTTGCCCCACTGCTGGCACCCAGGAGTTGGAGGTATGTGTATCCCCATTTCTGAGTGCTGGGAATGGGGCTGCACCCCCATCCCCCTCACTGCATCCTTTCCCGTCCCAACCCCCCCTGCACCCCTATCCCCCTCACAGCATCCTTCCCGTTCCACTCCCCCACCTACCCCCATCATTGCATCCCTCCCCGTCCCAACCCCCCTGCACCCCCATCATCACATCCCTTCCCATCCCAACTCCCCTGCACCCCTATCCCCCTCACTGCATCCCATCCCATCCTGCCCCCACACTTATCTATCCCAGCCCTGTACCCCTTACAGTGCTCTCCCACCCATCCTCTCCACCTCCCAAAGCCGCCACCATCATGTCCCTCACCCCTGCACTCCATTCACCTCCAAACACTGCTGCACTCCCATTGTGTCCCTATACACACCTGTGCCCACCACATCCTCATGCACCTGTAGCCTTCTGCCTTCCCCTGCATTCCCACCGATCCCACATACTCCTCACACCCCCTCTTCTCTCCTTCATTGCCCTCTCTCACCCCCACCCTGCTCTCGTCCTTGGCCTCGTTCCCTCCCCATCCTCTCTCCTCCACAAATCCCCATCTTTTCCCCTCCAGCCCACCCTCCTTCCTTCCCAGCTGGGTGGTTTAGGCAGCCCCTGGAAAAGTGTATGAAAAAGTGTCTCTGTGTAGGCAACTGTATGCATGCATGCATTATATGTGTGTAAGAGACTGTGTGTCTTTGTGTAGGGAGGTGCGTGAATTGCTGTATGTGTGTATAACTGTGAATAAAATTTGCAGCCTAACTCTGAGTTTTATTCCTTTTGCTGGCTTGTGCACAAAAAAAAAAAAATGATGACATAAAATGTGTGTATTCATTTCATAACAAGTTTTTAAAAGAGAAGGGAACTCTAAAGAAAATGTATTCTTTCTTAAAAAGTGAATGTTGTTGACTAGTAATTGCAGAAGAGCCAATGTATCATACATTTCTATCCACCTTTGTCTAGCTACATTATAAACTCTTTGTTGCAGACTCTCTCTTTTTATGTATATGTCCAGCACCTACCACCCTGAAGCCCTGATCTTAGTTGGGGTCTCTAGGCACTAAACAACAATTGTAATTGTGACGGGTTCGGTCACAGAGACCCCCTTGGGATGGTCATCTGACGTGCTGGAATTATCTCTGAGCCCGTTTTCCCTGCCAGCTTGGGACTCCAGGGCCCTGCCTTGTTGAGCCAGACACGCTAGCCTGCTGCAACACAGACCCAGGTCTGGTCCACGCCCCCAAAGCTGCAGACTTTAACCAAAAACTGCTCAGCAGGTCACCTATCTCCAGCACCCAGACACCCAGCTCCCAATGGGATCCAAACTCCAAATAAGTCCGTTTTACTCTGTATAAAGCTTATACAGGCTAAAAACTCATAAATTGTCCACCCTCTGTAACACTCATAAGAGAGATATGCACAGCTGTTTGCTCCCCTAGGTATTAATCCCTTGCTCTGGGTTTACTAATAAACAACAGTGATTTTATTAAGTATAAAAAATAGGATTTAAGTGGTTCCAAGTAATAACAGACAGAACAAAATAAGTCACCAAGCAAAATAAAGCAAAAACACGCAAGTCTAAGCCTAGTACATCAAGAAACTGTTTACAGGTAAAATCTTACCCTCAGAGATGGTCCAATAAGCTTCTTTCACAGACTAGCCTCCTTCCTAGCCTGGGCCCAATCCTTTCTCCTGGTACAGTCCTTGTTAGTTCCAGCAGACATCATAGGTGGAAAACAGGGGCTTTCTCATGACCCTTTGTTCTGTTCTACCCCCTTTTATAGCTTTGGCACAAGGCGGGAATCTTTTGTCTCTCTGGGTCCCCACCCCTCCTTCTAAATGGAAAAGTACAAGATTTAAGATGGAGTCCAGTATCAGGTGACATGATCACATGTCCTGTGAGACCCCACCCTCCATTCTTCCTGGGCTGGCCCACACATACACAGGAAGGTCTGTAAGTAAACAGAGCCATTTACAACCAATTGTCCTAGTCAATGGGAGCCATCAAGATTCTAAAGCACCTTTAATGGCCCACACTTTGTATATAGGACCTCAGAACAATACTTCATATTTCTAGCTTCAGATACAAGAATGATACATGCATACATAGGATGAACACACTCAGTAGATTATAAGCTTTGTAATGATACCTTACAAGAGACCTTTTGGATAAAGCATATTCCAGTTACATCATATTCACACTCATAAGCATATTTCCCTAAAACATATGGAGTGCAACATCACAGTAATAATCAATAATGTGGAAGTATATGTGTTAGTGAATTCTAGATGTGTACACATGAATACATGTGTGTATCTGCATGTAGGTGTGGGAGTCAGTTTCTACAGATTTAATTATATAGGTATCTGGACAGGTGCATTTCTGTGGTTGTGCTCTAGGGATTTGTATTTGGGCTTCAGGAATCAATTAAAGGCCCCATTGCAGCTGTGATAATGTGTGGTCCTAATTCCACACATAAAATTACAATAACTTTAGTGAAACAAAAAACATGGAGCTGGTTAAGAAAAATGGGAAGAGGGGACAGAAAGAATTATGAAAACCTTTGTGAAATTTCTTTTTTTTTTTAAATTATCCTTTTTGACTATTTTGCTGCCAGCTCTAGCATCCCATAAGAAATAAAACCTGAACTTAGCATAATACATCTGTCAAAACAATAAATATGCCTGTTTGGGCCTTGCAGTAAAAATGAGCATGAGCGAGGGGCAGGGGGAGAGCAAGCGACGGAGGGAGCGGGGATGGAGGGAGCGGGGGTGGGGCCAGGGCCTCAGAGGGTGGGGCAGCAGGAGGGGCAAAGGTGTTCAGTTTTCTGGAATTAGAAAGTTGGCAACCTTATATGCTGTACCAGAAAAACACAGGAAGAGGAGAATGTGTGGCCGCCGGGCAGCCCAACGCTGGCAGTTCCTCCGAGGTGGCTGTACCACCCAAAGCCCTTCCATGCAGCTGTGTCTAGCGGCTCCTGGCTGGGGTCTGTAGGCAGCCCAGCCAGAGGACAGGGCTGAGGGCGGTACAGCTGCACCGGAGGAGCTGCCGCTCCCAGCGGCCCCACGTTCTGTTCCTTTCACTGCTGCGGTTCCCAGGAAAGCCCTGCAGTTCAGAAGTCTCCGTCACAGCGGGAGGAGCACAGATCCCCTCACCCCCAGGTAACATGGGATGTATCATGGGGATGGGAAGGTGGGAGAGCGCAGGGCTCCAGGCTGGGGGCAGGGTGGGGGTCACATGAGGAGTCATATGGGGAGGTCAGCTGCCCACTCCCCTTTAGCTGGTGCAGCATACCGGTAAGAAATGAATTCTACTTACACCACTGAAACGGATAGTGGTGAAGCATATGTAACTTTGTTAATGGATCCATGAAATTCAAAATTGACATTGGGGTACAAGTAATCTGCATCCCTGAGACAGAATAAAGGGAAAGTCTAGCCCTCACCATGACAATAACATCATCTGTATCAGCAAGAGTAGCAGGATACGGGGGGCATCACTCCTCATACCGGGGAAATGTAATATTAAATGTAGGTACAAGAAATCGAGATTTTGCCATTTGTCCTATGTAATAAACACGCCAGAAAAATAAGCATTGAGGCGGACAGTTTTAAAATCATTACACTGGATGGAAAATCCTAATGGCAGTGAAATCAATAAAAGGATGTCTCACAGCAGAGGAAATTAAGAAAAGATTTCCTGATGCATTTGAAGGATGGGATGTCTACTGGTATACTGCAAAATCAAACTGTCTAAAAACGCAGTGCCAGTAGTGCATGTACCATAATAACTACTATTAATAACAAGGCCCAAAGTGGAGAAGGAAGTCCAGCCTATGGAACAAAAAGAGCCACAGTAGTGTGAATTCATTGTTTCATTTACTATAGAACTATATATATTATATAAACATATATATTTCTCACAGCTAATAAGTTAATAACTTAGTGGAAACTGATAACTTAATTGGTTAACACCACAGTAAAAGCATCCTGATTGGTTAATAACTTAGATTAGTTAATCATTAAATCACGTGGTGTTTTAATATCATGTGCTGCAAAGAGTCACAGACGACACATTAAAGAGCCACTTATGGCTCACAAGCCTCAGTTTAAGTATCACTGCTCTAGAGAGCATTCTTAACAAGCCTGTGAGCTTCTGCCCTGCCAAGACTTCAGCGCAGGATCTTAAAGTTACAAAGGTACACCCTGAAAGTGAAATACACACATAGAAAAGAAATTCCTATAGCAGATTTTCTCCCACACAATTATGTAGAAGGAAGATGAGGAAGAGTTGGAAAATAGATAAACCTGATACTACAACACTTACCCGTGTCTAAAAATAAGCTATAAAAATAGTGAGAAAAACAGAGTGACAATGCAATGAACCTTTTGAAAGAAACAATAAGGTCAGAATGACCTGCACAAAAATCCCCAAGAAAACAAAAAAACCCACCACAACAAATTCCTTGACTATTAGAGACTTTGCAGATGGAAAAAAAGCAGAGTTCACTGTGGAGAATGGATTCGTGCTGAAATAGTAATTCCAAAGAAAATGCATCTGGAGATTCTGAAAAAGATTAATGAAGAACACCTCGATATGGTACAATGCAAAAGCTGGGCAAAAGGCACACTTTGGCCCAACATGAAACCACAAATAAAAGAAATGATCAGAAACTATTGCATTTGTGCAAAGTACCTGAAACAGAACTGCAAGAAACCTACGACAATTTGTGACGCACCTAGCAGAGCCTGGCAACTGGTAACTCATCTATTTGAACACAAAGGAAATACTACCTGCTGATGGTTAAAATCATTTTTTGAACTACACAACATATTAGCCAGCACTATAGTGAATCACATCAAGGCAATATTCACCAAACATGACATTTGTGATGAGCTAATTTCAGATAATGGACCACACTACATACGTATCAGGAATTCTGAAGGTTTGCAAAGGATTGGGGTTTCATACACATGTCTAGCAGTCTGTATCATCCACAGCTAAATGGACTAGTTGAAAAATATGTATAGATAGCCAAGAGGATACTTACCACAGAACATGAAGGTGGTCAAGACCCTTATCTTGAAATATTAAACTACCGGAACACACCTATGGGTTCAGGGGCTTCACCCACACAGATGTTAATGAACAGAAGGCTCAAATCAGTAATATCTGCAAAGGAGTCTCTTCTAATGCACAGAGTTGCAAATCATGACAAAATAAAAACAGAGCTGGAGGAATGGAAGAAGACAGAAATCCTATCATCATAAAAATGCTAGAACATTGAAACTTCTTACAAGAAATTCCAGCATAATGATGTGGAGCTCAAGTAGTCAGCGGCATAGAGGTAAGATAACTGAACCAGCAGAACCAGGTCCGGCTCTAGGTTTTTTGCCGCCCCAAGCAAACATTTTTTTAGCTGCCCCCCACCCCAGCCCTCGGCTCTCCCCCCCACCCCACCCGCACCGCCTGCCGCCCCAGTGCTGGCCATCCCCCCACCAGCGCTGACTCCGCCCGCTCCCCCCTCGCCTCCAGCCGGTCCAGCGCTGGCAGGGTCGGGGTTAAGCAGCGGGGCTCCCGGGCCGCGCCTCAGCCCAGGGTCCCTCCAGCCAGGGCTCCCGCCTCCAGGACCAGCCGGGACCGGGAAGGACAGAGCCGGGGACCGCCCCGGCAGGGGGCTGAGGAGCCGGGGCAGGGCAACTCCAGAGGGAATGGAGCCCCGGAGAGTGGGATGTGGGCTCCGCACAGCAGTGCCCCGCCCTCTATGGCTCCGCTGCTGCTGCTGCTCCTGGCCGGCCTGCTGCAGTCCCTGGGCGGCTCTGGCCGCTTTGCCCAGCCCTGGCTGTGGTGCTGGGGGGCGGCCGCCCTGCGGCACCTGCAGGCGGCTCCCTGTGCCCTGAGGGGTGGCCCCCAGCCCGAGTGTCCCCAGTTCGGAGCCTGCCCGGCCCAGCCATAAGGTGCGGGCGCTGCTCCCCGACGCGAACCACAGCGGCCCCAGGGCGCCCCCGGTGCAGGACGCGCTGCTGCTGTCAGGGCTGGCTCTAGGTTTTTGCCGCCCAAGCGCAAAAAAAAAAAAAAAAGGCTGGCTGGATGTGCTGCCCCTGAAAATGTGCCGCCCCAAGCACCTGCTTGGTTTGTTGGTGCCTGGAGCCGGCCCTGAGCAGAACAACCCAAGTCATATGTTATACACACAGAGAATGGACATTTTAGGCAAAATAACAGAATTCCGAGGCCTGCTCTTCTTAGTATAACCACACCAAATGAGGAAAATGTGTGCTGTGATGCTGAAATAACAAGCGAAGAGCACACTAGCTGCAATACAAACACCACTTAGAACTGCCCACTGGACAGAGAGAAGAGACAACACTGTTATAACCAACACAAGCACAGCCACTTGATGACACTACAGCTGTGCCTACAGGAACCAACACTCACTCCACATATGGGAGAAGATTTAAACCCAACAAATGGAAGGACTGTGATATGCCCAAATGCTGTTATTAAGCAGGAACATTAGCAGTGGCATCTCCACACTTCTCTTTGTTTACCGGGGGGGGGGGAGGTGTATTGTATTCATGCACAACTGGGTAACTAGTGCACTGTCTCTCTGAGAGGCACAGGAAGTGACTCTGATATACTAGTTCTCTGTTGTGTGTATGTGAGCAGAGTATGTATCTGAAAGCCTTTTAAACAGAACGCTGTTTAATTCACCTTATCCTGTGTGGATCTCCATTCCTTCGAGCAGTCTAAATGAAGACAATACAACCACCTGGGAGATAGCTGATCAGTCACAGGTAGGGGCTGAGCCCATCTCCCACAAAGGCCATTCCACCCTGTGACATCCTGCTATAGAATAACCCACAGGAGAGGGTAACAAGGCAGGGAGGTTGGTAGATTTTGGCCAGACCTAAAGCTATTTAGGGGCCTAACTCTCTTATATCAATGGGAGTCAGGCACCAGAATACCTTTTGAGGACCTGGGCCTTTGTCCTTAATTATGTGAGGGGTTTGTCCCCCAGTGAATACCAGAGGGAGACCAGCATCATCCCTGCAGAGCCCTCAGGGGTTTGCATTTGCTCTGTGCCCTCAGTAGCATCTCTCCCCCTTCCTGCGCAAGTTGGCTCCAAAGAGCCATGTTGTCATGGTTTCCCCAGCCAGCCTGAGAACCAGCTCTTAAAGGAGGGGTGGGGAAAACTCCACGTTAGAGGGAGTTCAGTGGAAAGTTAGTGTAGTCAGTGCAGGGGCTATACTCATTTTGTGTGGGCATGGGGGGAATGGGATCAGTGCTCATTCTCCTGGCCCACAGGTCTGGGGCTACAGACCTATGCTGCAGAGATGGTAGAACCTCCTTTCCTCATGACAAGATATGATTCATCCTCAGAGAGTCCCTTCCACCCATGGATCATGGTGAAATGATTGGGCCCACAGTTCTACAAAACAGGAATATCTCCAGATTACATAAATTATTTAGACAAAGCTATGAAGACCCAAGAAATAGAAAACAGGGATCCAAACAAACAAACTCCCCTCCCCACAAGAAAACCAGAAAATCCTCCGCAACCAGAACCAAAAAGAGTAAACAAACAAAAAAACATAAAAAAAAAAAAACATTTTAAAGCTTAGGCTGCCCTTCCCCAACCCACCATTCAATACCTGAAAATAATAAAAACGATCAGTGTCACACTTTACATCCCTCTAAGTGCTGTTGAAAATATTAACTAGTTAACCAGGTCTTCAAATTCTCTTTGCTTGTGCCTCTGCTGCTTATTTACTAAAATAAAGACACTCATCCCATGTGGAATTGTGATCTACCATTTTTTTCATTAACTCTGTGTGAGATCCCTATCTCTAGATACCAATTCCTGATCACGTCACTTTTCCATCTGCTCTATATTGGTTCTTAGCACATAAAAAGATAATAGATTAAATCCTTCAAACCTTTGTTGGATGTATCCGTCAGCACTGAGAAATCATGCAGCATACTTAAGTGCAAACTATATTCTTTTATAAAATTACAAAACTAGGTTAATGGAAGTGGGTAAGTCTGAGGTGAGGCAGGAGGAGACAGACAGGAAGTTTTAGGGTTGGATGATGTCTGGCTTGGGTGCACAAGCAGAAGGAGAGGGTGAAGGAGAAGGTGCAAGGACTGTGATTTGCCCACCCCAGGGATCAGGCACACCTAGGGGGTGAAAGGATCCCAGCTGTGCTCCTCAAAGGACCATGTCCCACACCTCTCCCTCTCCTAGCTCACAGAGGTTGAGCCAGTCTGAAGGGGAAACATTTCTTGCACCTGTTCAAAGGGAGGTGGGGGGGGGCTCCTATTGAAATGCATGCTCCCTAAAAGATAGTAGAGGAATTCTGGTTGAGTCACCCAAAATTTTTCTCCGGGCCCCCACTGCAATGCCAGCTCTTCGGCAGCCACCCCATCCTTAATGTAAACGTGGCTTTAACCCACCGTCTGGCTGGCCCTGGTTATTTACTTACCTAAGGCCCTGATCCTGAAAACAATTATGCATGAGTTGTCCCACTAAGTCCAGTGGGCCTACTCATGTTTATAACTGTAAATGTAAACACACATATGTGTGCTAATAGGTAAACCCACATCCCTTTTTTGCTACAGTAAGAAACTATTTCAACACTTGTTAAGGATAAAACAAACACCAGGAGACACACGTTTCAAGTCAAAACTTCTTTGACAAGGCAGCTGCCCTAAGAGATTTATTGAAGGGAACTCTTGTATACCACAGAAGTTACCTATTTTTTGAGAGGTGATTTTTATTTTTGTTTCTTTTTAATATCTGTTGTGGTAAACTCTGTGTCAGGTTACGCACCACAAGGTATGTCTTTAAACATCTGCCGTTTGTGTGGGGTAGTTTAGCATTATTACTTAGACTTATTTTTGTATTATTTATTGAACTCCTCCAAAGTACTTACACCACCATTTTAAAAAGTCACTTGTTCCATCTGTTGTAAGATGTTGGCTAGGCCCATGGAAAGCATGCAGGGTCACCACTGCTCCCAGCAGCTTGTACAACAGTTTACAAAGATAGTGATTCAATTCAAAATCACAATAAATAAAAATTTAAAGGAACTCCAAAACCTTTTGGATTCAAATTTCCACTGATCCTGCTACACATAACTAATTCCTGTCTAATCCTGGTTTCTTTACCAATTTTTCAAATTACTAGTCTTCTCTATAACCATTATCTGCAGTTGTACACAATTCTTTCTTTCCGGTTCCAGTCACTAAAAGGATGCAATTCTCTTTCTAATACACAGCATCTGTGACCTACACCCACAACACCCACGCCTTGCCAAAATTTAAAATAAGGATTTATCCTTTTCCTGCGTGTGATAGAACTGGCAGGTACAAACAGTGACCTAATAAGTTTTAAATGATCCTTTTCAAAGATTTACAAATCTACAGGATCTCTGCAAGCATTCATATCAGCAAGAAAATAAATCACACACACAGAGTTTATTTCACAGTTGGGTTCTATCTCCTCCAATACCAATGTGGAAAAGAGGCTGTACACCTTACACATTGCAGAGAGTCTATTGCATGGTGTCTCATCGTGAGGAGAGAACAGGGGCTATTGCTGGGGTGAACTTGAGAGATTGATCAATGGATATGCCACTATATGGATCCGCAGCCCTAAATCCTCAGTATGTGGACTCCAGTTACTACTACAACTCACAGACTGTACAAATGATAATGTACCTGCTATGCAGCTGGTCTCCTCAATTCGTCTCAGATATCCTACCCACACAAATCCTGTTTACTTCAACTTTGCATGGGAGGTCCAGCATTTAGCCATATTTTAATATGCCTGGGATTAAATTGGCCTGTTAATTATGTTAATCTAAAGCCTGCTAAAATTGTATTACATCAGCTAGTCAGAAGCATGTCTTTCCAAGGTATACGATTGACTAAAATACTACTAATATTGGATAACTGAAGTTTAAAAAGAAAATGCTCAAACTGAATGCAGGAGGAAAATCCCAACTGACAGAAGAAATACAATAATGAGAATGCAATAGATAATTGGAAAACTGGGCAGGAAGTTTGGAATTCAGTGACAAAGGCGAGAAGATTAAATACAAAAAATAGTTTAATGTTTATATTATAATCACTGTTACATAAATCCATTGACCTGTCACCGTGACTTTTTTATTTGCCAACTAATTAATCCTGGGTAAAAATATCTTTCGCTTCTTCCTCCATTAGGAGAGGGTCAAGAAGATAAAGACCTTCATGTGAGCGAAATACTGATTATACTTCCAGAAAGTCTCTTCCATTATGAATCATTATAACAGTAAACAATAAAATGTTTCAGGACACAGATTTTACTAATTTTGCTAGGGAAAATTTATCTTAGTAATTGGTTTGCTAGGATGAATTTCTCTAAGGGAAAGAGAATCAGTACCTGTTCATGTTATAGAAATGGGCTGATGCCTCAACACATAGATATAGTTGGGGGGGGGCTGTTAGGAGGGCTTTTACCCCCTCCCCCAACTACAAGCTTTGGGCAGTTGCAGAATTTGCCCCACCCCCACATGTGGCCCCATTGGCCTGACTGGAGCTGCCCCTCACCAAATATAGAAGTCAAATTACGCCTACGCCCCCACATCTGAATTTGGATTGCTAATGTCTCAGATGTGAGAGGTGTTTGGATCTGGAGTTTTTCTCCAGCCTATTATAAAATTAGGGGCCATTTGCGAAATTTGGATCCAGCCCCCAGTTCAGATTTTGTAATACACTTAAATTTGGGGGTTAGACTCAGGATCATCTCTGGCACATTGCAGTTTTTGAAAATAATCTATTCTAATTTAATGTGGTTATGTAGCTTCAGCTGTAAAGGACATCCACTCTTTCCCTCCGTGAACTAATTTAGGGGTGTTCCACAATGCTTGGAAGCAAAGACAGCAGCAATCTAATAATGCTGCTTACTCTAACCTGCATTGTAGAATGCAAAGGATCTCAGCATCCATAATTTATTTGAAAAGTATATTCGGAATATTGCACATTCAAATAAAAGCCTTTTTTGTTGAAATTAACAAAGAACAAAACTGAGGAGAATCTATAAAACAGCAGCAGCAAGAATAATCATTCATATTCCTAACAGTGGAATTCATTGACTATGAACAATGTAGTCCCATTTCCTGGCATCAGCCAAATACAATTATAAGGTTAGACACTGTCAAGGGCACCATGCTGTTAAAGTCTGATTTGGTGCCCCACAGCCACTGAAGTGTGAAAAATCCAGACAGCTACCCGTAATATGATGTACCAGCCCTTTAAGGCTGGTGAAAGTGCCATCCTGGGGTAGCACTTCCTTGTTCCATGCCTCTTAAAACTTACCTGTAGGACAGCAAACAAAGTCACAAAGAGAGGACGTCATCTCAGGGAGTCAGCCTGGGGTTTTGCTGACTTGGCTTTTAAGGCCCAAGACCAG
This sequence comes from Chrysemys picta bellii, assembly GCF_011386835.1. NCBI lineage: Eukaryota > Metazoa > Chordata > Testudines > Emydidae > Chrysemys > Chrysemys picta. The sequence goes on from NC_088792.1 coordinate 204,126,764, forward strand.
GGGTGGCCAACCTGAGCCTGAGAAGGAGCCAGAATTTACCAATGTACATTGCCAAAGAGCCACAGTAATATGTCGGCAGCCCCACCGATCAGCTCCGCCCCTCCCCCCGCTCCCAGCGCCTCCCACCCACCGGCTAGGGTGACCAGACAGCAAGTGTGAAAAATCGGGACAGGTGGTGTGTGTGTGTGGGGGGGTAATAGAAACCTATATAAGAAAAAGACCCAAAAATCGGGACTGTCCCTATAAAATCGGGACATCTGGTCACCCTACCACCGGCAGCCCCACCGATCAGTGGTTTCATGATGTGTAGGAGGTTCGGGCGGAGGAGCGAGGGCAAGGCAGGCTCAGGGGAGGGCGCAGGAAGGGGTGGAGTGAGGGCAGGGCCTGTGGCAGAGCCAGGGGTTGAGGAGTGAGCACACCCCGGCACATTGGAAAGTTGGAGCCTGTGCTTCAGCCCCGGAGTCAGTGCCTATACAAGGAGCCGCATATTAACTTCTGAAGAGCCGCATGTGGCTCCGGAGCCACAGGTTGGCCATCCCTGCCCAAGACTAAGAGTTCCATGAGTAGTGTGAGCTGAAATTCCCCTCCCTAACCAATGCTGAGGGTAAGATTAGCTCAGGCCACTTCCCAGCTGTTCTGTCTCTGAATTGCTGGATGTAGTCTTCTGACAGACAGACTGCAGCTCTGGGCTGGAGCAAGGTATCCTGGGAGATAAGGGAGTATAGTAAAAGCTGTTTTATCTGGCATTCTGGAGGAATGGGGGGTGCCAGTAAGTGAAAAATGCTGGTTGATTAAGAGGGAGGGACTTTGGGTGTGGGAGGGGGTGCGGGGCTGGGGGTTGGGGCATGGGAGGGAGTGCAGGGCTCAGGCTCTGGGAGGGAGTTTGTGTGCAGGAGGGAGCTTGAGATAGTTGGTTAAGGCACGTGAGGGGGTGTGGGGTGCTGGGTCCAGGGGGCGCTCACCTTGGGCGGCTTCCCGCAAGCGGCGACCTGTCCTGGCTGCTCCTAGGCGGAGGCGCGCCAGGCGGCTTCGTGCGCTGCCCCTGCCCCACCCCGAGCACTAGTTCTGCAGCTCCTATTGGCTGGGAACCGTGGCCAATGGGAGTTGCAGGGGCGGAGCCTGAGGGCAGAGGCAGCGCACAGAGCCGCCTGCCGCACCTCCACCTAGAAGCAGCCAGGACAGGTCACCGCTTGCGGGGAGCTGACTGAAATGAGCACCACCCAGATCCGGCACCCTGAAACCCCTCCCATGCCCCAACCCACTGCCCAGAGCCCTGTACCACACCCAAACTCCCGTCCAGAGCCTGCGCGCCACACCCCCTCCTGCGCCCCAACCCCCTGCCAGCCCCGCGCCAACCAAATTATAAACTGGAATTTCAATTAAGATAAAAAATGCCGGTTTATAGAGCTTTCTGGTTGGTGAAGTGTTGGATAAAACAGTTTTTACTGTATATTAACACAGCCATTTCCCTAGATGAAGTGGATAAGGATGTGCTATTTGGTCTTTCCTGAAATCTTTGAGCAACTTAACCCACTTTCTTTCTTTGCTTTGTAAAAGTTTTAAAGCAAACACTTCTGAACCAAATTTCTAATAAAAGCACTCTAACTGCCTGGTTTGGTGAACTGAAACAAACTTCCAGACAGAGGCAGATTTTTTTCCCTTTCTGCTTTATTACTGCTTGGATGTGCAGTATTAAAAAACTTTAATTTTTGGCTGGTCTGCCACAGACTTCCACAACTGCTGACACCAGGTGTCCCATAAACCTTTTAGGGTATGTCTACACTGCAATTAAAAATGTGCGGCTGGCCCATGCCAACTGACTCAGACTAAGGGGCTGAGGCTAAGGGGATGTATAATTGCAATGAAGATTTTTGGCCTCGGCTGGAGCCTGGATTCTAGGACCTTGCGAGGTAGGAGGGTCCCAGAGCTCAGGCTACAGCACAAACCCAGACGTTTACACTAGAATCATAGGACTGGAAGGGACCTTGAGAGGTCATCTAGTCCAGTCCCCTGCACTCATGGCAGAGCTAAGTATTATCTAGACCATCCCTGACACGAGTTTGTCTAACCCTGCTCTTAATCATCTCCAATGATAGAGATTCCACAACCTCCCTATGCAATTTAAGTGTTTAACCACCCTGACAGCTAAGAAGATTTTTCTAATGTCCTAAACCTCCCTTGCTGCAATTTAAGCCCATTGCTTCTTATCCTATCCTCAGAGGTTAAGAACAATTTTTCTCCCTCCTTCTTGTACCAGACTAAACAACCCCAGTTTTTTCAATCTTCCCTCATATGTCATGTTTTCTAGACCTTTAATCATTTTTTTTTGCTCTTCTCTGGACTTTCTCCAATTTGTCCACATCTTTCCTGAAATGTGGCACCCAGAACTGGACACAATACTCCAGTTGAGTCCTAATCAGCACGGAGTAGAGCAGAAGAATTACTTCTCGTGTCTTGCTTACAACACTCCTGCTCATATATCCCAGGATGATGTTTGCTTTTTTTCGCAACAGTGTTACACTGCTGACTCATAGTTAGCTTGAGATCCACTATGATGCACCCCCAGATCCTTTTCTGCAGTAGGCAGTCATTTACCATTTTGTATGTGTGCAACTGATTGTTCCTTTCTATGTGGAGTACTTTGCACTTGTCCTTATTGAATATCATCCTATTTACTTTAGACCATTTCTCCAGTTTGTCCAGATCATTTTGAATTATAATCATATCCTCCAAAGCACTTGCAACCACCCCCCCAGCTTGGTATCATCTGCAAACTTTATAAGTGTACTCTCTAAGCCATTATCTAAATAATTGAAGAAGTTATTGAACAGAACTGGACCCAGAACTGATCCGTGCGGAATCCCACTCATTATGCCCTTCCAGCATGACTGTGAGTCACTGATGACTACTCTCTGGGAACAGTTTTCCAACCAGTTATGCACCCATCTTATAGTAATTTCCTAGTTTGTTTATGAGAAGGTCATGCGAGACAATATCAAAAGATTTACTAAAGTCAAGGTATACCATGTCTACCGCTTCCCCACATCCACAAAGCTTGTTACCCTGTCAAAGAAAGCTATCAGTTTGGTTTGACACGATTTGTTCTTGACAAATCCATGCTGACTGTTACTTATCACCTTATTATCTTCTAGATGTTTGCAAATTGATTGCTTACTTATTTGCTCCATTATCTTCCCAGGTACAGAAGTTAAGCTGACTGGTCTGTAATTCCCTGGGTTGTCCTTATTTCCCTTTTAATAGATGGGCAAATATAGTATCATTTTCCCGTCTTCTGGAATCTTTCCCATCTTCCATAACTTTTCAAAGAGAATCGCTAATGCCTCAGATATCTCCTCAGTCAGTTCCTTGAATATTCTAGGATGCATTTCATCAGGCCCTGGTGACTTGAAGACATCTAAGTAATTTTTAATTTGTTCTTTCCCTATTTTAGCCTCTGATCCTGCCTCATTTTCACTGGCATTCACTATGTTAGATGTCCAATCACCACCAACCTTCTTGGTGAAAACCGAAACAAAGAAGTCATTAAGCACCTCTGCCATTTCCACATTTTTTGTTATTGTTTTTCCCCCCTCATTGAGTAATGGGCCTACCTGTCCTTGGTCTTCCTCTTGCTTCTAATGTATTTGTACACTACAATTAAACAGCCCTTTAGCCCAAGCTCCACGACCCCAAGTCAGCTGATAGGGACTGGCTGCAGGTGTCTAATTGCAGTGTAGACATATCCTTGGAGACCACCAACTGTAGAACTGAGCCTTCAGTGATCTGCTTGCTTTGTCAGATGCCTAGAAGCATAGAAACTGCCATACGTCTCAAACTAGTGGCCAGTCTTGTCCAGCATGATGTAACTGACAGTGGCTTAAGTTCTGAAACACATGGTTTTGTATGCCTTCTAAAACTCTTGATGGGTTTTTTATACGTACTCTGATAACTTTGGATCCATATACATGTCTAGTCCTTTTTTGAATCCTGCTAAGCAATGAGTTCCACAGACTAATTATGTGTCACATACAGTGTGGTATCTTCATCTCACAATCAGCTTAGTTTCCCCTCTCTTTCCCATAGTTTAATTTGATGATAACACCTGTGAAGCTATGACTATTAAGTCTTACTGGTTTCTGGCAAACAATCAGTTGACTCAATTTAAAATGCCCCTTAGCTAATACTTAATGAATGCAGACTATCAAAACCTATGGAAACAAGAGCTCATGAACAGAAAATTCATTATGACTAACAGTAGTACACCAAGTATTAAATGAATAGATGTACATGATACTATGCATTAAAAATGCCTATTATTTTTTAGAGGTGTGTGGCGTCTTTTTTTAAAAATCGATCCTTCTCCATTTTTAATTTGTTTAAATGTGATTGTTTGGTTCTTCAGCCTTTCCCCCCCGCCCCTATAATTGGGTTGCTGTCCATTTCCCTCTCTTGTCAAGCAGGAAATAAAACTTTTATTATTCTCTCCACATTAAGTAAGCCTAATAAGAACAAACCTAAAAAAGTCAGACAGACTGGAAGTGTGATGAGTAAGTGAGATGTACTTGTAATTACAGGCAATTTTTGTGTTAGGGGGGAAAAAGCAGAAATGATTCTGGTTTAAAGTTTTCTGCAGAAAGCAGTGATTTGAAACATCATTCTGAAAGGAGACTCATAATGGAAGCAGTCTTGTTTACATTAATACATCTGTAATCAGATATTTTTAGATGCATTAAAAAAAATCTTCTAAACATCCCATTTAAAACAAAAAATGCAATCAATTTAATCCCTGGATGGGCTATAGTTACACTTTAATAATACACAAGGTCTTTCCTACAGTTATTATAAAATTTCTATGGCATCAAACCCAAGCAACTGCCCATACTGTAGAGCACAGAAACAAAAAAGATGCAGTACACGGTTAAAGCACAAGATTGGCCCATGTCTTTCAGGAATTCAGTGACACACCTGGGAATAGACACCCCCGGGCCCTTTACACCAGGGGTGTCTATTCCCAGGTGTGTCACTGACTTCTTGCATGACATCGGCCAATCACTTCTCTCCTCTGTGCCTCAGCTTCCCCATCAATAAAATCTTTCACTCACACACAGAATTGCAATCCTTAATTCATCAGTGTTTGTAACTTGCAATGAGCTCCCAGGATAGAAGGTGTGCTGTAAGGGCCAAGTCTACTATTCTTTAGTTGTGGTATACACTTGCACATGTTTTCTTTTCATTTATGTGAGTATGAGAAAGGTCACCCACAGGGTCCCAGAGCCCAGGCTCCAGCCCAAGCCCGGAAGTCTACACATCAATGAAACAGCCCAGCAGCCTGATCCCTGTGAGCCCGAGTAGACATACCCATGAGGTTCAGCCTCTCTGTGTTATTTTTACCCATGTCTGAATGCTGTCTTCCTGCTGTTAACATTAAACAACCCTGTTTGAGAAGGCTGTGTGGTCCCAGTGTATTAACTACTACTGAGAAGGCAACAGTAGGTTCCAGACTCCAGTGGGACCTGCTGAAGTACCGAAGGGACTGTAACTGAGGTCCTGGTCTGAGAGTAGGCAAATTCTGGAATTCCCCAGGAGATGTAAAGGCCCAAGGCCTTACACCTCTGGAGTGAACTCAGACACCCTGAGAAGGGACAGCAGTGCAGCCAGACCAGTAACCGTAAGTGACACACAATACTTGCAGCTTCAAAAACCTAACTCTGCCATTTAAATAAAAAAGTACTGTAGCACCAGCTGTTCTTAAAAAGAGGGCTACTGGTAATATTGATCATTCTGACACCTCTTCGTTTCTGGCCAGATCCTTCATCTTCTGTCAAACTCAAAAGCCAAAGAAAAATTGTTCATGGTGTGAATACTCTGAGCCCAGCTTCTGACTGATCATATAGCCCCTATTAGAAACAGCAGGATTATCTTCATGAAACTAAATGTATAGGCATATGCTTTTAGTTTCCAGCAACCTCTTAATTGGCAAAGTTAACTTTTAGTATCTTTATAATAGCACAAAATAAAAATCCATTTACTTTTGGAATACATCTTTTCTACCATGTCTTCTGGTGTATGGATAGTATCAGGGGGTAGCCGTGTTAGTCTGTATCTACAAAAACAACAAGGAGTCTGGTGGCACCTTAAAGACTAACAGATTTATTTAGGCATAAGCTTTCGTGAGTAAAAACCTCACTTCTTCAGATGCATAGCTATCCGAAGAAGTGAGGTTTTTACTCACGAAAGCTTATGCCCAAATAAATCTGTTAGTCTTTAAGGTGCCACCAGATTCCTTGTTGTTTTTGGTGTATGGATAGTATTTCAGTAGTCCCAAAAATAATAATTCAGTTCCCAAGTGTTTGAATAATTATTTAGTGCTGCATTTAAAAAAAAATTGTATAAAGAATTTCAAATGTAAAGTTAAAAATATTACTTATTTATTTGAATGGCTTGATTGTGAAAGCAACCCCAGGCAATAGCAACAAAACAAACCAGGGAAGGGAGAAGGAATGGATATAAAAACTAGAAGAGAAATATCAGAAGCTTTTCTATTTCTCAACCACGGTTAAAAATCTCCTAATGTGTTTATCACTAATCTGGCTGCCTTCCAGCAAGCACCGGCAATGAGGTAAAATGAGACTTCAGTGGTAGGAGATCCATCTTACTGTTTCCTCTTAACCCTTTACAACTGCTCCAGAATTTCTGGAAATTGTATATTACATCAATTCTCCTTTTTCATGGGCAGCTGAGTAAAATTCAGTTACAGTTCCTCAAAGCAAGAGACAAAAGACCAATAAGTAACTAAACAAGGTACAGACTGGTTAAGAGGGTGGCAAAGGGCTCTTCTATTTTTAAAGAACTATTGGAATGTGCTTAAAAATATAGCATTTGGATTCTAATTAGTGCTCCTGTCCTCTTTGATTATGTCTGCTGGAATAATGCTGCCACAATCAAATCAATGACTCCTTCTAGATTAGTTAACCGAGTGTTGGGGTTTGGTCAAGAAAGGACATAAAACCTTTTAGTGACTGATCCAAATTACTCTTGAAAACACTTGGCATCTTCATGATTATACTAGGACTTAAATGCTAATTATTTTAGGAAAACTAACCAATTAGCAAAAGGACAAAAAATTATCTTTGTTTCTGACTAGAAAAATATATACAGTTCAAAGAGATCTATGATAAATGAAGAGGGGTGGGTAGCTCCCTTTTATGGACACCCAGCCAGCCAGGAGCTATAAAATCCCTCTTAGTAGCTGTTCTCTAATTGCTCTACCTGTAAAGCATTAAAAAGTCTCACTGCGATGCATAGGCAAAAGGAAGTGAGTGGATACCTGGCCAAAAGAGACAATGGGAAAGCTAGAACTTTTTAAAAAGGAGAAAAGACTCTTCCTTTTGTCTGTCTGTTGTTCTCCTGGGGAGAGGCAGATGGGGCAGCAGTTATGCTGTAAGAATCTTGGGCCAGATATGAAAAAATCATCAGTATCATACCTAGAAACTACCCATTTAAAACCCCAGATACGTAAGTAGATAGGAAATGTCTAGGAAGACGCGATTAGCTTTATCCCTTTTATTTCATTATGGCTTGTGGATTCCTCTGTGCGAACCCCAGATCCTTTTGTTTTGCTTGTAACCTTTATGTCTCCCCCCCCTTCATTTATCACAAGATCTTTCTGCAACACCAGGTTAATTCTTGAAAGAATTAACATAACAATGACTGTCACACTCACAACCTATCTAGGGCCATTACTTTTCAAAGAAAGCTAATCCATGGGAACAGTAAAGACAGAATGTGTGCAGCACTTGCCAAATGACCACTCCAGTGCCACCACACTTGGGCACTTGAGAGCCAGCAGTCAGTTACACAAAGGGACTTCTTCTTGCATGATGATGTTGTTCTCCCTTTAATGTGATCAAGGAAACATCACCAAATTGTTTCTACCAGTCCCCTTGCAGCCAAGAAACAGCAGTACTGAGCTTCCAGATCAGGGGTGGGCAAACTGCGGCCCAGGGGCTGCATCCATCCCTTCAGATGTTTTAATCAGGCCCTCAAGCTTCTGCCGGGGACTAGAGTCAGGGGCTTGCTCTGCACGACTCCCGGAAGCAGCAACATGTCCCCACTTTGGCTCCTATGCGTAGGGGCAGCCAGGGGGCTCCGCACGCTGCCCCCGCCCCAAGCGCCACACTCGCAGCTCCCATTGGCCAGCAAGCGGGGCCAATGGGAGCTGCAGGGGCAGCACCTATGGCTACAGCAGTGTGCAGAGCCGCCTGGCTGCGGCTCTGCGCAGGAGCCAGAGTGGGGACATGCTTGAGGTAAGCACTGCCAGGAGCCTGCACCTGTGACCCCCTCCCACCCTCCAAACCCCTCAGTCCCACCCTCTTGAACCCCAGAGCCCACACCTCCAGCCAGAGACTTCACCCTTCCCACTACACCCCTGCCCCAGCCCGGAGCCCCCTCGCATACCCTGAACTCCTCATTTCTGGCCCCGCCCCAGAGCCTGTACCCCCAGCCGGCGCCCTCATCCCTCACGCACCCCAACCCCCAATTTCGTGAGCATTCATGGCCCACCATACAATTTCCATACCCAGATGTGGCCCTTGGGCCAAAAAGTTTGCCTGCCCCTGTTCTACATGATGCATATTGATATCGACTCAGTAGGAACATACAGAGAACATACTTTATACAATACTTCATTTTTTCTTCCTCCCCAAAATTACATATAGGAAGTATGTTTAGTGAAAGGCTACTCCAGGACTGCTATGGTCTAATCTTCCTAAAGAGAAATGCAGAAACTTTCCCTGCATTCTAAATCTTTCTAAAGAACATATGATGAAAGTTTTACACCATGATTACTTTTACAACTGCTGGATCATTATCAGGTGGCAGAGGCAAACAGAAGAAATTGTCTTTGGATTTCAACCATGCTGCCCTGTTTGAATTGCTGTCTCTGTTACAGCTCCCAGGAATGATAGGCAATCCATTCAGCTAAAATACGGAGAATCCAAAAACTTGACCCAAAGCTCAAATCAAACACTTTTGGGCTAAGAAAAAAAAGTTAGCTAGTCAATTTCATTATTTTCTATTTCCTCTTCTCTCTGCACTTTCAAACTCAGGCCAGAGCCAGAAATGGAAGTGCCAAATTACATCAAAAAAGGTTTTTCTCACAATATTTCCAACACAATTTGGAACAGGTAGCACCGGAAATCTCACAAAAAAACAGGTTGTAAAATTTCCAGTTTTCCTGGTCGTAGGTGGGGAGACTTTTATCCAGAATAAAAATAAAATTAGTGTTTTTTAATCTGCACTCAAATCTGGCCACTGGAGCCTGCTGTCCCTGTGGCAGCAAATCAGGAGGCAGCAGACTCAAATCCAAATCCAATCCTTGGCCTCCACATCCAGAGAATGCATAGAAAAAGCTGGAGGTGGAAAGCAAGAGAAACTCCATGAGGGGAAAGGAAGAGGACGTGAGACCCCCTACAGAGAAAGGGGAAACTGCAGAGGAAGGAGGTCACAGCAAAGGACAGAGTAGATGGGGGAAAGGAGGGGAAGATACCACAAGGAGAAGCTGGCCGGAGAATCTCAGGCTTAGTTTTCTAAAGAAAAGCTAACTTCCCAGCTATTTTCCTTGTGTGCATAACCTGGAAAATGTAAAGCCATTTAAACTGACTGCCAGGCTACCCTCCTGCAGCAGGAGGTTGGGGAGGGACCTAAATGAGTCACTCCTACATAGACGGTTTGTGTGTGTAATGATTGAATTGCCTTGGCAATATCTCAAAAAATCATCTCACTAACCCTCCATAAATCAGTTGTCTGGCCCTTTAAATAGTGGTATGGGAACTATATTGCTTATTCTGTGTTTGCCGACATTTAAAGAAATAAGACAGAAGAAAGTATGTTCAGCCCAACTGTCTCACGCCTGTAGCAACTAACAAACAAAAACCCTGGGGACTCCAAAGCGGCTAGAACTGAAGGCACAGGAAGATTGGCCTTCCCAGTTAATATCCCAGTTTACAGTCTTGGGAGGAAAGAGTCCCTACAACAGAGACTGTAGCAAGGATCACAAGGCCTTAGAAGACCAAAAAGAACATAGTCAGATGCCTGGGAACTCAGCTGGTACAATAATATAAAAAGACAAGTAATTAATTTACTCTGTTCAATGAAAAAAGAAGTCTAATTTAACAAAAATATTGAAAAAGTTCATTTTAAAGCTGCAGTGACTTCTTGGATCTAAGCAGACACCAGAGCTGTTTGCTGTATCTTTTTATTACTTTAATCCCATAGTTTGAAATGTTTGCCTTAATACCATTCAGTTTCTGCTTTGTTTTCTCTGTCCTGCACATAGCAGAAAATGATGCTGAAGAGAACTGCATGAATCGAGAAGGAGTGGGGAAAAGAGGACTTACCACCACCTTTGTGTGTCTATATTTTGAGGCTGATCTGGGGTCTATCGAGCCTTCGGTGACTTAGAGCCACCTCAGGGTTGCTCTAATTTAAGCTTGTGGGCTTTTATCTAAGAATACATCCAACAAGTTATAGCCACAAAAAAAAAATTAAGTACATCAGAAGCAGGAAGCTTGCTAAATAACCAGTGGGGCCACTGGACGATCAAGTTGCTAAAGGAGCACTCAAGGATGATAAGACCATTGAGGAGAAACTAAATGAATTCTTTGCATCAGTCTTCAAGGCTGAGGATGTGAGGGCGATTCCCAAACCTGAGCCATTCTGTTTAAGTGACAAATCTGAGGAACTGTCCAAGATTGAGGTGTCATTAGAGGATGTTTGGGAACAAACTGATAAACTAAACAGTAATAAGACACCAGGCCCAGATGGTATTCACCCAAGAGTTCTGAAGGAACTCAAATGTGAAATTGCAGAACTACTAACTGTAGTTTGTAACCTATCATTTAAATCAGCTTCTGTACCAAATGACTGGAGGATAGCTAATGTGACGCCAATTTTTAAAAAGGGCTCCAGAGGTGATCCTGGCAGTTACAGGCTGGTAAGCCTGACTTCAGTACCAGGCAAACTGGTTGAAACTGTAGTAAAGAACAAAACTTTCAAGACACATAGATGAACATAATTTGTTGGAGAAGAGTCAACATGGTTTTTGTAAAGGGAAATCATGCCTAACCAAATACTAGAATTCTTTGAGGGCGTCAACAAGGATGTGGACAAGGGGGATCCAGTGGATATAGAGTACTTAGATTGTCAGAAAGCCTTTAACAAGATCCCTCACCGAAGGCTCTTAAGCAAAGTTAGCTGTCATGGGATAAGAGGAAAGGTCCTCTCATGGATTGGTAACTGGTTAAAAGATATGAAACAAAGAATAGGAATAAATGGTCAGTTTTCAGGATGGAGAGAAGTAAATAGTGGTGTCTCCCAAGGGGCTGTACTGGGACCAGTCCTTTTGAACATATTCATAAATGATCTGGAAAAAGGGGTAAACAGTGAGGTGGCAAAATTTGCAGATATACAAAACTACTCAAGATAGTTTAGTCCCAGGCAGACTGTGAAGAGCTACAAAAGGATCTCTCAAAACTAGGTGACTGGGCAACAAAATGGCAGATGAAATTCAATGTTAAGAAATGCAAAGTAATACACATTGGAAAACACAATCCCAACTATACATATAATGTAATAGGGTCTAAATTAGCTGTTACCACTCAAGAAAGAGATCTTGGAGTCATTGTGGATAGTTTTCTGAAAACATCCACTCAATGTGCAGCAGCAGTCAAAAAAGCAAACAGAATGTTGGGCATCATTAAGAAAGGGATAGATAATAAGAGAGAAAATATCATATTGCCTCTATATAAATCCATGATACGCCCACACCTTGAATACTGCATGCAGATGTGGTCACCCCATCTCAAAAAAGATTTATTGGAATTGGAAAAGGTTCAGAAAAGGACAACAAAAATGATTAGCAGTATGGAGTGGAGAGATCAATAAGACTGGGACTTTTCAGCTTGGAAAAGCGGTGACTAAGGGGGGATATGATTGAGGTCTATAAAATCATGACTGGTGTGGAGAAAGTAAATAAGGAAGTGTTATTTACTCCTTCTCATAACACAAGAACTAGGGGTCACCAAATGAAATTAATAGGCAGCAGGTTTAAAAGAAACAAAAGGAATTATTTCTTCACACAATGCACAGTCAACCTGTGGAACTCTTTGCCAGAAGATGTTGGAAGGCCAAGACTATACCAGGGTTCAAAAAAGTACTAGATAAATTCATGGAGGATGGATTCATCTATGGCTATTAGCCAGGATGGGCAGGGATGGTGTCCCTAGCCTCTGTTTGCCAGAAGCTGGGAATGAGTGACAGGGAATGGATTACTTGAGGATTACCTGTTTTGTTCATTTCCTCTGGGGCACCTGACATTGGCTACTGTCGGAAGACAGGATACTGGGCTAGATGGACGTTTGGTCTCATTCTTATGTGTCATCCAAGATAGAGCACAGTGGGGCTCTGGCCACATCCTCTCCCTGATCTGTACCCCAGTAACAAGGGTGAGTATAGAACATGATCACCTCTACACTATCTGGAGAAGCTCCTACACTAGGGATATTTCCCAGCGAGGATAGTTGTGTTTATGGCCCCTTTGTTACTACTGGAGCAACATAAAAGGGCTGGAGGACAACAGAAAACTGACCTCATACCGTTGTTTACATCACTACTGAGTTTGGAGCTCTATGTGCTGAAGTCTGCTCTCATTTTCACCAGTTTAAATTCAGAGTAACTCCACTGATTTCAAGGGAGTATTCTAGACTTAAACTGATGAGACAGAGCAGAATTTGGCCAAGTGTCTCAGTTTTCATAGTTGTAATATAGGGATTGTACTATTTAAACTATCTAACATAGGTAAGTTAGTTCATGTTTGCTTTGAATGTGAAAAGCACTGTGTAAATGTTTGGTTTTAATCAATTTATCTCTGACAGCACATAGTACTCTTGAAATGGAACCTCTCAACAGAAATAAACTCTCACTGTATTCATGCTAGTGTAGTCTATGTAGAGGCATTTCTAAGGAACCAATTTACATCTTTAAGCGCCATTTCTCAAGTTTTTTCTACTGGGGTTTGCTGTATATTATCAGCTGGTCCAATTACTTAGCAAAAATAGGCAAAACATCAGGAATATTTAGGCCAAATGGTGACCCAGTAGACACTGTAAATTCTCCATTACAACATCTTTCAAAAATGCTTGCAAACTGAGAGGATAAACTCTCATGGAAAAATAATGTAATTGGGAAAAATGCCACTAAAGAAATTGAATTAACAGGTGTCTTCTGCAGAGAAAACTCACATCATTTATACAAGTATTGTAGCACAATACAGTAGAATCTCAGAATTATGAACACCTCAGGAATGGAGGTTGTTCATAACTCTGAACAATATGTTATGGTTGTTCTTTCAAACGTTTACAACTGAAGAGTGACTTAATACAGCTTTGAAACTTTACTATGCAGAACAAAAATGCTGTTTTTAACCATCTTAATTTAAATGCAGCAAGCACAGAAACAGTTTCCTTACCTTGTCAAATCTATTTTTTAAACTTTCCCTTTATTTTTTCAAAGTTTACATTTAACACAGTACTGCATGGTATACACTTTTTTGGGGGGGGGGAGGGGGGGGGGGGGAGGTGGAGGGGAAGGGTCTCTGCTGCTGCCTGATTGCGTACTTCCAGTTCCAAATGAGGTGTGTGGTTGACCGGTCACTTTGTAACTCTGAGGTTCTACTGTAGTAATGCTAAGACGACAGACAACTCAAGCTATCCAATCTATAAAAAGGGGAATAAGGACAACTCGGGGAATTACAGACCAGTCAGCTTAACTTCAGTCCCAGGAAAGATAACGGAGCAAATAATTAAGCAATTAGTTTGCACACACCTAGAAGATAAGAAGTTGATAAGTAACAGTCAGCATGGATTTGTCAAGAACAAAGCAGTTCAAACCAACCTAATAGCTTTCTTTGACAGAGTAACAGGCCTTGTGGATGTGGGAGGGGGGAGGAGGAAGCGGTAGATGTGGTATACCTGGACTTTAGTAAGGCTTTTGATACTGTCTTGCATGATCTTCTTATAAACGAACTAGGGAAATAGAACCTAGATGGATGGCAGGTACATAACTGGTTGGAAAACCATTCCCAGAGACTAGTCAAGCTGGAAGGGCATATCGAGTGGTGTCCCATAGGGATCAGTTGTGGGTCCGGTTCTGTTCACTATCTTCACCAGTGATTTAGATAATGGCATAGAGAGTACATTTATAAAATTCACGGACGATACCAAGCTGGGAGGGGTTGCGAGTGCTTTGGAGAATAGGATTAAAATTCAAAATGATCTGGACAAACTGGAGAAATGGTCTGAAGTAAATAGAATGAAATTCAATAAGGCCAAATACAAAGTACTCCACTTAGGAAGGAACAATCAATTGCACACATACAAAATGGGAAATTATTGCCTACGAAGGAGTACTGCAGAAAGGGATCTAGGGGTGGATCATAGTGGACCACAAGCTAAATATGAGTCAACAGTGTAATACTATTGCAAAAAAAAAAGCAAACATCATTCTGGGATGTATGAGCAGGAGTGTTGTAAGCAAGACACAAGAAGTAATTCTTCCGCTCTACTCTGCGCTGATTAGGACTCAACTGGAGTATTGTGTCCAGTTCTGGGTTCCATATTTCAGGAAAGAGGTGGACAAATTGGAGAAAGTCCAGAGAAGAGCAAAAAAATGATTAAAGGTCTAGAAAACATGATCTATGAGGGAAGATTGAAAAAAAAAAAGGGTTTGTTTAGTCTGGAGAAGAGAAGATGGAGTGGGAACATGATAACAGTTTTCAAGTACAAGGTGGAGGGAGAAAAATTATTCCTCTTAACCTCTGAGGATAGGACAAGAAGCAATGGGCTTAAATTGCAGCAAGGGCAGTTCAGGATGGCCATTAGGAAAAACTTGCTTGTTGTGGGTGGTTAAGCACTTGAATATATTGTCTATGGAGATTGTGGAATCTCCCTCAGTGGAAGTTTTTAGGAGCAGCTTAGACAAACACCCGCCAGGGATGGTGTAGATACTACTTCATCCTGCCATGAGTGCAGGAGACTGGACTAGATCAGTAGTTCTCAAACTAGTGCTGCCCCTTGTTCAGGGAAAGCCCTTGGCGGGCCGGGACGGTTTGTTTACCTGCCACGTCCGCAGGTTCGGCCGATCGCAGCTCCCAGTGGCCGCGGTTCGCCACTCCAGGCCAATGGGGACTGCAGGAAGTGGCAGCCAGTACGTCCCTCGGTCTGTGCTGCTTCCAGCAGCTCCCATTGGCCTGGGACGGCGAACCGCGGCCACTGGGAGCTGCGATCGGCCGAACCTGCGGACGTGGCAGGTAAACTAACTGGCCCGGCCCGCCAGGGGCTTTCCCTGAACAAGCAGCAGCCTTAGTTTGAGAACCACTGGACTAGATGACCTCTCAAGGTCCCTTCCAATCCTACGATTCTATCCTCCTTCTCCTCACAGAGTCATTAGCTGTTAGGTACAAATTTTATGAATAATAAAAGAAAAACAGATCCAAGAAATACAAGCCTGTTAGGCCCAAATATGAGGACTTTTAGAAACTCAATTCACGGATGTATTCTCAATTAGTATTAACAGAAACTTCAGATTTCCACAAACCAAGCGATGAAAACAGAAAACAAAATACTTCAATTCTGTTTCCACTCACCACTCTATCAGTAATGGGAGGAGGAGGGAAAGATTGATAACTTCTTTATTGATCAAAGCAACACAAGACATGCAGCTGCACTAGATCTTCTGAAAACCACCAAGGGTTTCTATTGAAGATCTATATTTCTTGACTGAGAGCTATGTATATATAAGTGTATATTTAAAAGAGTATAGTAATAGTGAAAATCTTGGCAAAACCAGGAGTTTAAACACCCCAGAATTTTAAAAAGCTGTCTGCTCATTCAGTCTGTGATTATTTGAATGCTATGATGTTAATAATTCATTTGACATCTTTACAATCAATTATATCTTCACTTTTTAAAGAAACTTGTACAGAAGCTACTGTAAATAATTAATTTGTAAAGAGAAATTGATTAACTCTTTCAAGGAAGAACAGAAAAACCAATAACTCACTGACTTTTTTCACATGCCTAATAATTTCTTGACAGTTCTGCACTCAGGGTTTCATGTTGTCTGATGTGACACTTGTTTCTATGCCCGGCACCACAACATGAGCTGCACACAATCTGGGAACCTTGGTAAGGCAATATGCATCTCAGAAAATTGCCTGTTCTCACTTTGACAGACTGTCTCCTACTCTTTTCCATCCCACTAACCAGAGCTCCAGATGCATGGATGAAATTACTGTAGATGTGATATGAAAACAATTGGCATTTGTTCACTGCTAGCCAGCCAAAGCAAGAGATGAAAGTCACATGTCACAGAGACTGCACGCCTGTGTTTGTCTGGGATGCCAGCTCACACAAGCATCAGCTGAACAGTGCTTCATGCTGGCTACACCCATCTTCATTCAGCCAGAGCTCACTGATTTGTACAATGGATGCCAGGTGCATCTGGGTTCTGTGGTGGCTCCTGTCCACACAGACTCCTCTGGAGGGCCCCTGCTATGGCCAAAACCAACCAAACAAAAACCATTCACAGCATCCCTTCGACAGGGAGCCCATAAACATTCAGTGCTGCTCCCAAAGTGAGCAGTGATGGACAGGAAGGGGACAGGTGGTGTGGTGTCCTGGGGCTGCAATGAAGCAGCACCCTTTCCAGTCTCCACCTACTGGCCACCAAGCAGAGATTATAATTACTGTCCTCAGAAGGAAAGCCTGAGGGAGAGTAGGCAATGGACTCCCCTCAGGTGAAATGGGCAAATCTGGAAAGAGGTGAAAATTACATCTGCATGCAGCAATGCAACCTCAAGTGCTCGTCAGCCTTGGTAAGTTCCTTTGCTTCTGTATAAATGTAAGAGAAACCACTGTGTGACAATCCCTTTACAGGACTATACAAACTAGAAGTTGGTCAGGAGTAGTTCACCAGAGAGTGAGAAAGCAAAGGACGTTCACAATTATTCCAAAGATATAGTAAATATCTGCCCAGCTAAAGAAGTTCCATATAAAAAAAGATTCTTATGTTGCCAACATAGGACTAACATATGAAACCATCATTAAAATTTACTAGGCACAAAGTCTTACCCAGGCCATGATGAGGATGACTATGAAAAAGCAAACGTAAAATATTTCTCCCCACATCCCAAGTGAAAGAGCAAATAGAATTCTGCAGTGCTGCCCATACTTTTCTACAACAGCACATGGTGATTTGTTAGCTTTAATAGGGAGTTTCTAGAGTAAACTTTCATGTACCACTTTGCAAGTCTAGGGGAAAAGAATCAGCGTTATGGTGGGCTCAATCACTCCCCCTTGAGCACTCCCTTGCATTGTTGTGGGATGTTACCTTTATCTTCAACTTCAGCGCCTTCTGCTGTCTGCCTTCCTCTGACTCCAGATCTTCTGTGGCTCAGCCCTCTGGCCAAGTCAGAGAGTTCAAACCCCTTCTGGGGTAGCATGAAAAAGTCCCAATGAATCTGGATAATTCTTCTTCCCCTTTGAACTACTGAAGTCCTCTCCTTGTCCTTGCAAAACCCTATCTCAAAGGAGTCTGTGCTACCTCTGTTACCCTAGCCCTGGACTTCTCTCAGCCAGATAGACCTGTCTCTTCTGCAGTCTCCCCCTCTACCGAGTTCCTTCAGTCTACTTATAATGGCTTAGCTCCACCCTCTCTGGCCAGGAGCCAATTAGCCACTCAACACCCCAGGTGCAGAGCAGAACTGATTGGGTGCAATCACTAGCTTTGCAGATGATGGGTGTTAAGCCCCATCTCTCTCTCTCTCTCACACACACACACACACACACACACACACACACACACACACACACACACACACACACACACACACGTACATGTACACGTGCACACATTCTCTCTCAAGGTAGAACCCCTCAGGGTACTCTCTCCCCTTCACTGTATGGGGCCCTGTAGCCGCTCCACCTCTTCCTCTACATCGTGTATTCGGGTGAACAAAGAACTTTTTATCTAGCACATCTTCATAACATTCCTTCCAATATCCTCTCTCTTGGGTGTGTATTTGCAGGGCCTCCTCTGCAGCAGTTAATCTCTCTCGAAATTCCCAGATCTGCAAAATCTCCACAGATGGTGTGTCCTCCTGTGGTCACCCTTGAGGTGGTGGGTCAGGGTCCACGTTCAAGGCGGCTTCTCCCATCTCCACACTTAGGATGCCCATTTCCCATGAACTCACCCAATTAGCTTCTTCTTGGCAGGGACCTGCTCTTGGCTTCTAGAAGCCAGGGCACCCTTGTCTGGTGTTTCCATGCTTCACAGAGCAGCTAGCTCCTATTCAAGTTGCTGCCAACAATTCTTTTCAACACCAGGTCGAGCATTGTCAGAACCAGGTCTTGCTCTTGTTTTGTGGCCTCCTCTATTATCTTCTATCATGAGGCTTTCATCTCCTTCAGCTCTTGGTTTGCCTTCCGTGACTGTGTCTCCATGGCCTGTAATTGACCTGGCATTTCTTGTTCACCTCTCGTGACTAACTTCTTTCAGTCCGCTGTGTCCACGCACTCTGGTCCTACCTTTGGGCCACTTGGTCCAACAGACCGTGTTTGGGGGATGGTCATCTTATGGTCAACTCATCCATGCAGTACTTTGTCTTGTAATAGTGCTGGGAAATTAGGCCAGCTTCTACCCACAATTTTGGGCCAAGGGAGGTCTTTTACTGCACCAACCCTCAGTTTGTTCCTCTGACTTGTATATCTCCCTCTACTTCCGCTGTCAGGTAGATTCGCGTCTCTCCATGCCCACATGAAACATGTACCAGACTATTTTCAGTCAGGAGACTAATCTCCCAAACTAGCATCTGCCCACATCTGGGGCCAATCAGTCCTCTCATTTCAGGGCCAGCCTCTTTAGCACTTAGGTACACTGGAGTGCACCCCGTACTGAGAGAATAGAGTGGGCGGTAGTAGCAATCCAAACAGCAGCACTTCATGTGTGGGCGGTCATTTATTACTCGGTTGGCCACACCAGAAATACACAACTGTGTTCTCCTCACCCACCCAGGTGCCTGTCCCAGGCACCTTGTGATGACTAAGGCACCACACCTCTTTCGGTTTTTTAGATACCAGATTGCCTAAGAACTTCTCCCCCCCATGTGTGCTCCATGCCATCCCAGGGTCAGAGTTCTCTGTCGCCTTCCTTGCTTGAACATCCCCTGGAACTAACCCAGCAACCAGAGGGTTCAGTATTACCCCCTTCCATGTAGGCCTCCGCCCTCTCCACCGCCTCATCAGTAGAAGTTGGTTAAAACATCCTGACCCAGCTTTGGGCTCCAGCAGGGATTAGGAATTGTTCTAAGATTTTGCAACCAGGGGCTGCTAACAGGGAGTTTCGCAAGGGAGTTCTCCAGGTGAAGGAGGAACAATACAGCACCCTTTTGGGGTAAGTGACTGTCTGTAGTGTGTGTTTGTTTGTGTTTGGGGGTTACTTGCTGTGTGCTGAGCTTGTGTTTGTCAGTCTGTTTGTTTGGTTGGTTGTTTGAAGGACCGTGTGCTGTGGCTGACAGTTGGAAGCTGTGAGCTTCAAAGGAAGGTTTGAAAGCTAGAAGCCTCTGGTAAGTGGCTGAGCCTTAATCAGTGGGCGGGGCATTCATACAGGCCAGGGCTTTATAAAGCAGTGCACAAGCGACAGGGAGCTTTTGCGAATAGGGGCTGCTAACAGGGAGTTTCGCAAGGGAGTTTGGAAGAGGAGCGGGAAAGGGGCAAGGGTCCCTTGCCGGTTCTATCTGTTTTCCCTTTATTCCCCTTAAAACCTATAAACCAACTACATTCAAAACTTCTTGCTTAAACAACCCTTTCAGTGGACAGGGGGCTGCAGACAGGGGAGTTTGAGAGGGAGTTTGACAGAGGGAGGCTTATGATGGTTAGGAAGACCTGCAACACCTATGCCAGCACTGCTTCTGTCTCCTCCACCTGCGCCTGTAGCCAGACAGAGCGCCTGAGCCTGGATGCTTCTACCCAGATCCTGGTGTGGTTTTGCAGAGACTGTAATTTGTAATTTCCACTTACTGATATCCAGGCTGGGGGGACCATCCAATGTGAAAGGTGCCTGCTGGTGGAATCTCTCAGGCAGCAGGTGGGAGAGCTACAGGAGGAGGTGGCTAGGTTGAGGAGCATCCGAATCCACGAGCAATTCCTGGACAGTGTCCATGTGAAGACAGCTGAGGTAGCTGTCCCAGTACACAGGACTGCTGATACACCACTAGTGGAGGAGGAGATGGCTCAGGGTGGACACTGGCAGCTGGTTACTTCTGGCAGCAGGCAGTGCTCCACCCCTGCTCCGAACCCTCCCGCCGTGGTAATAGGTAACCATTATGCTCTTCTTGATACAGGAAAGAAGGAATCACCCCCTATAGTAAAGGAGGAGAAGCCTCGTACCCCTAAGGCTGGGAGGTCTGCTGCCACCACTGCGAATAGGAAACGAAGGGTAGTGGTGGTCGGAGACTCTCTGCTGAGGGGGACGGAGGCGCCCATCTGTCGCCCTGACATTTCATCTCGGGAGGTATGCTGCCTGCCAGGAGCCCGTATCCGAGACGTTACGGAGGCATTGTCGAGGATTATCCAGCCCTCTGACTACTACCCCATGCTACTCATCTATGTGGGCACAAATGATACTGCGAGGTGTGACACTGAGCAGATCAAGAGTGACTAGAGGGCTCTGGGAGTACGGGTGAAGGAGTTTGGAGTGCAGGTAGTATTCTCTTCGATTCTTCCTATCAAAGATAGGGGCCCGGGCAGAGACGGATGCATCATGGAGGTGAATGCCTGGCTGCGAAGATGGTGTCGCCAGGAGGGCTTTGGCTTCCTCGACCACGGGATGCTATTCGAGGAAGGACTGCTAGGCAGAGATGGCGTTCACCTTTCGAGGAGGGGAAAGACCCTATTTGGACACAGACTGGCTAACCTAGTGAGGAGGGCTTTAAACTAGGTTTGACGGGGACAAGTGAGCAAAGCCCACAGGTAAGTGGGGAACATGGAGACCTGGGAGATGGGTCGGAAACAAGAGGGAGTGTGGGCTATATTGGCAGAGAGGAAGGAGGGTCAGGACAAAACTGGGAGGCAAGATCAAACTAGTATCTTAGATGCCTATATACAAATGCGAGAAGTATGGGTAATAAGCAGGAAGAACTGGAAGTGCTAATAAATACCCACAACTATGATATTGTTGGCATCACTGAAACTTGGTGGGATAATACACATGATTGGAATGTTGGTGTGGAGGGGTACAGCTTGCTCAGGAAGGATAGACAGGGGAAAAAGGGAGGAGGTGTTGCCTTATATATTAAAAATGTACACACTTGGACTGAGGTGGAGATGGACATAGGAGACGGAAGTGTTGAGAGTCTCTGAGTTAGGCTAAAAGGGGTAAAAAACAAGGGTGATGTCATGCTAGGAGTCTACTACAGGCCACCTAACCAGGTGGAAGAGGTGGATGAGGCTTTTTTTAAACAACTAACAAAATCATCCAAAGCCCAAGATTTGGTGGTGATGGGGGACTTCAACTATCCAAATATATGTTGGGAAAATAACACAGGACGGCACAGACTATCCAACATATTCTTGGACTGCATTGCAGACAACTTTTTATTTCAGAAGGTTTGAAAAAGCTACTGGGGGGAAAGCTGTTCTAGACTTGATTTTAACAAATAGAGAGGAACTCGTTGAGAATTTGAAAGTAGAAGGCAGCTTGGGTGAAAGTGATCATGAAATCATAGAGCTTGCAATTCTAAGAAAGGGTAGAAGGGAGAACAGCAAAATAGAGACAATGGATTTCAGGAAGGCGGATTTTGGTAAGCTCAGAGAGCTGATAGGTAAGGTCCCATGGGAATCAAGACTGAGAGGAAAAACAACTGAGGAAAGTTGGCAGTTTTTCAAAGGGACACTATTAAGGGCCCAAAAGCAAGCTATTCCGCTAGTTAGGAAAGATAGAAAATGTGGCAAAAGACCGCCTTGGCTTAACCATGGGATCTTGCATGATCTAAAAAATAAAAAGGAGTCAGATAAAAAATGGAAACTAGGATGGATTACAAAGGATGAATATAGGCAAACAACACAAGAATGCAGGGGCAAGATTAGAAAGGCAAAGGCACAAAATGAGCTCAAACTAGCTATGGGAATAAAGGGAAACAAGAAGACTTTTCATCAATACATTAGAAGCAAGAGGAAGACCAAAGACAGGGTAGGCCCACTGCTCAGTGAAGAGGGAGAAACAGTAACAGGAAACCTAGAAATGGCAGAGATGCTTAATGACTTCTTTGTTTCGGTCTTCACCAAGAAGTCTGAAGGAATGCCTAACATAGTGAATGCTAATGGGAAGGGGGTAGGTTTAGCAGATAAAATAAAAAAAGAACAAGTTAAAAATCACTTAGAAAAGTTAGATGCCTGCAAGTCACCAGGGCCTGATGAAATCCATCCTAGAATACTCAAGGAGCTAATAGAGGAGGTAGCTGAGCCTCTAGCTATTATCTTTGGAAAATCATGGGAGACGGGAGAGATTCCAGAAGACTGGAAAAGGGCAAATATAGTGCCCATCTATAAAAAGGGAAATAAAAACAACCCAGGAAACTACAGACCAGTTAGTTTAACTTCTGTGCCAGGGAAGATAATGGAGCAACTAATTAAGGAAATCATCTGCAAACACTTGGAAGTGGTAAGATGATAGGGAATAGCCAGCATGGATTTGTAAAGAACAAATCGTGTCAAACCAATCTGATAGCTTTTTTTGATAGGATAACAAGTCTTGTGGATAAGGGAGAAGCTGTGGATGTGGTATACCTAGACTTTAGTAAGGCATTTGACACGGTCTTGCATGATATTCTTATCGACAAACTAGGCAAATACAATTTAGATGGGGCTACTATAAGGTGGGTGCATAACTGGCTGGATAACCGTACTCAGAGAGTTGTTGTTAATGGTTCCCAATCCTGCTGGAAAGGCATAACAAGTGGGGTTCCGCAGGGGTCTGTTTTGGGACCAGCTCTGTTCAATATCTTCATTAATGACTTAGATATTGGCATAGAAAGTACGCTTATTAAGTTTGCGGATGATACCAAACTGGGAGGGATTGCAACTGCTTTGGAGGACAGGGTCATAATTCAAAATGATCTGGACAAATTGGAGAAATGGTCTGAGGTAAACAGGATGAAGTTTAACAAAGACAAATGCAAAGTGCTCCACTTAGGAAGGAAAAATCAGTTTCACACATACAGAATGGGAAGAGACTGTCTAGGAAGGAGTACGGCAGAAAGGGATCTAAGGGTTATAGTGGACCACAAGCTAAATATGAGTCAACAGTGTGATGCTGTTGCAAAAAAAGCAAACGTGATTCTGGGATGTATTAACAGGTGTGTTGTGAGCAAGACACAAGAAGTCATTCTTCCGCTCTACTCTGCGCTGGTTAGGCCTCAGCTGGAGTATTGTGTCCAGTTCTGGGCACCACATTCAAGACAGATGTGGAGAAATTGGAGAGGGTCCAGAGAAGAGCAACAAGAATGATTAAGGGTCTTGAGAACATGACCTATGAAGGAAGGCTGAAAGAATTGGGTTTGTTTAGTTTGGAAAAGAGAAGACTGACAGGGGACATGATAGCAGTTTTCAGGTATCTAAAAGGGTGTCATAAGGAGGAGGGAGAAAACTTATTCACCTTAGCCTCTAAGGATAGAACAAGAAGCAATGGGCTTAAACTGCAGCAAGGGAGGTCTAGGTTGGACATTAGGAAAAAGTTCCTAACTGTCAGGGTGGTTAAACACTGGAATAAATTGCCTAGGGAGGTTGTGGAATCTCCGTCTCTGGAGATATTTAAGAGTAGGTTAGATAAATGTCTATCAGGGATGGTCTAGACAGTATTTGGTCCTGCCATGCGGGCAGGGGATTGGACTCGATGACCTCTCAAGGTCCCTTCCAGTCCTAGAATCTATGAAAGGTCCACCGCCTTATCTAAGGAGTTTGTGTTTAATAGCAACCAGTGTTGCCAGATCTCGTAAATGCTGCGCTGCCACATTAGGGCACACCCCTCAGGGGACAGGCTCAGTCCCAGCCTATGCTAAATTGCATCTTTTACAATTCTACGGAACTGCGCCTGCTCATCAGACAAAGCTTGGCAGGCCGCTTGAGCTTCTCCCAAGAGGAACAGGGCCTCTCGAGCTGCCCAAGAGGATTCAGTCCATCCTGCTGCGGTCGCTACCCCCTTGAAGCTGCGCAAAATGCCTCTGGGTCATCACCTGGGCCCAATTTTTCTAGGCCGGATACTGCTCTGGCAGAATTTTCTTCGTCAGAAACTACCCAGGACCCTGGGGTCCATTTCTCTAGGCATGACAGGAAATGTTCTTGCCGAGCCTGTTGAGCCTCTTGCTGTTGTTGCTGTCCTTGTAATAGATGCAACAAAAGGCATGCGTCTGCTTGTGCTAGGCTGCCAGCATGCGGATTACAGCCTCCAGGTTCCCCACAGGAAAGAAGGGGGGAAAAAAAAAAAAGAGACTTAGTCTGTCCGTCTGCCCCTCACCTTTAAGGCAGTTGGTATCTCCCTCCTTCCTCAGAGGTGAGTCTCCACAATCCCATGCTAGTACCAATATGTGGTAGGGCTCACTTACCCTTCAAATGCCCCCTTGCATCAGTGCAGGATGTTGCCACTATCTTCAACTTCAGTGCCTCCTGCTGACTCCAGATCTTCTGTGGTTCAGCCCCTCCGGCCAAATCACAAAGTTCAAACCCCCATCTGGGGTATTACCAACAAGTCCAACTAAATCTGGATAATTCTTCTGCCCCCTTGGACTACTGAAGTTCTCTTCTTGTACTTGCAAAATCCCTATTTTGCGGCTTCTCTCACAGGAGCCTATGCTGCCTCTGTTACACGCTGTCCCCATTATTTCTGTCTGTTACCCTAACCCTGTCTCCCCTATAGTCTTCCCCCTCAACTGACCTCTTTCAGTCTACTTATAATGGCTTAGCTCTGCCCACTCTGGCCAGGAGCCAATTAGGCACTCACCTCCTCAAGTGCAGAGCATGACTAACTGGGTGCATTCACTAGTCTTGCAGGTGATGGGGGATAAGCTTCATCACGGAGTTAACCACAAAGGAATTTCACAATAAAAGACTGAATATTCAGGATGATACCTTGACCACAGCTTGCACCACAGTGGCCGAGTCCACAGCACATATGATATAGAACATGTTTGAGGGGTTTTTTTGGGGGGGGGTGTATTTGGCAGAGGGATGGAAGAAAGGGAAATGGATGCATGCTGTGAACTTTCGGGGGCTTAGATCTGCACTAGTTTTCATACCAAAAGGCTTAAAAATATTTAAAAACAAAAGTGCCTACAATCTGGCATTTGCCAAATCTCAGCTAATTTATTAGGCAGGTTTCATTGTAACTAACTGGCATCTGGGCAAATCTGCAGCTACGGTAGATCACTTTTCCACTGTGAATGTCATCATCCCAAACAGTAACATTATCTACATGTAAAGGTCAGCTGAGGTCTATAAAAGCCTCAAGGAGTGAGGCTGTGGACAGTCTGATTTATAGGAAGACAGTGTTCTTTGGAGGCTGTGCCCAGTTTGAGTACCATGAGATGAGGTTTGCAGGCATGTTTTAAAAAGCTAGACTATGATCAGCAGAGGCATTGTTAATTAATCATTCCCAGAATATTATACTCATATGTGGCACTGGGCTTGTAAACACAATCAAATGACTGCTGCCAAACATGGACTGTAGTAAGAAATACCTAGAATGATATGCATGATCAGAATGTATTTAGTGGCTGATATTGGAGTCTTCTGGTTCATTATTTTTCCAAGTAAAAAAAGTCAGACACTACAAAATTGCACTACAGGAGAACATTTTGCCTCTCAATTTCTTCACTAATCATTGCAGAAGACTTCACTACTATAGCTCTCATGGTTGGTAACCCCTAAATAGGATTACCATATCAACAGGATAACTTTGCTATGCTTTTTAAATGTTACTTGACTCTGTACTTTACTGGTTCTCTCTCCCCTCTTCTTGCACTGGTGCCCAACCAATTCCTACGATTCAAACCTGGTGCTAGCTAACAGAAACAAAAGGTGCATGAAAAAAATATAATTGCTTTTGATACAAAGAATCAAGAAGCTATGAGAATCCACCCTCTAGCTTCACTAGAGAAGTGACTGAAGACTGTCAAGCGCTACCTTAACCATATAAGCATAGAGTCTTAGCTTAATAGATTATAGGATATGTGTTCTCCAAATGATACACTAGAGGAGTAAATTCTGCCAACTGTGCCAAAGGAATTGAAGCCTGATCCATCTTTACCTCATACCTTGTATATTTACACCAGAGAGGAGACTGAAACAAGGGCAAATGCAGGTGTGGGCATGGTACACATTGAGGAGCCGCTTATCTGTTGTGGGGGCCAGGCTTATAAGCAGTGCTGCTAAATCAGCAGCCAATCAGGGGCTGTGGCCACTCTGTCAGTTCCAAGGCAGCAGAACTGGGCTCATTTGTTGCCTAGCAGCAGTTAGTCAAGGAGCAGCCAGCAGTTGGTCTGGACCCTGAGGATAACTCCCTGTGCACAGCCCTGAAAAGTAACCTCCAGCTTGTTTTACCATATCATGTAAATAAAGCTAATTTTTTCTCTCAGACACATCCTTTCTACTTCCACTGCCTCCAAAGGGAGTTGTGCATGTGTCTCTCTGGTTGGAATTTGGCTCTAAACAGCATAGGATAAAGCCAGTTCAGTGACCCATCACTTCTATTTTTATTAGTGTCTTAATACAGCCTTCCATTTTGTTAAACAGAACAATATTTCAACCACAACAGAAAATTAACTTTTACTTGAAAGTAGCGGTTCTTGAGCTGCGGTTGTTCGAGCACTATGTGGTATTTCGTAGTAAGAACTTTCCAAGAGCCAAGCAGTGGAAGGGTAGGGTGGGGCTGAGGGCTGGGACGGGTACATGAGAGTATCTCTATTATCATGTGATCTTCCAAAATAAAGAGCATTGGGAGACACAACTGTCCTAAAGAGTTTGCAGCATCCTGCGGAACCTCATTTACAGTATGCTTTAGTTTTCATCTAAATTCATGCACCCTAACAAGAGTACTGCTGGTCCCCAGACTTTCATTTCTCCATCCCCTCAGATGAAAATGAACAGGACCTGTCTCCTCTCACTCTCTTGCTTTCCCATTCTACCTGTACCTTCCTTCTGGAGAATGATAACAAGCCTAAGTTACAATAAAGGCCCCCCAATAACTGGAAGTGATTTCCTGAATAAAGAAATCTGGAGAACACATTCATGCCTGCTAAGGGAAAGGATTCTAAATGCAAATGATTTTATCTTTGAATTAGCTCAGAGAGCCTGTGCAGGACAGGGGGAACTAGGAGAAGGCAGTTATGTCACAGCTCCCAATGACAGAGAAAGTGACAATCTCAGATTGCTCTCCTCCCCCCCAGCTCTTTTGCCTTCAATGACAACAGAGGAAGGTTATCAGCTGCTCAATAGGGCTTTTCCACAGAAAATAAATCCCCCTTTCTCCCTGGTTACACAATCTCATTCATTTCTTGCTAAACCGTTTTATAACATTCATGTCAAATCTTTCTGCAGCTGCTACCTCATTCCTAATCCTCCCCATTCTTTGTCTTTTTCAGCAGGGCTACCCTTTTTAAGCAACTTGAACCCTGCCATGTCACTGTCTGTCTTTTTCTCTTTGCTGGCTGAAAACTCCAAGCACAAAGAATACATCAAAATATACATTTAGCAGCTGCAAATAAGAGACACAAACTATTCTCCTCTCAGGGAAAAGAAGCAAGCTCTATGCATTTTCAATACTTTTGTGCAACGTGGAGCGGGGGTGGTTCATTGCCATTTCTAGGCAGCTACTGAAGTTTGGAGAATGGATTATTCTGAACCATATTGTAGGCAGCACAAGTAGTGTCACTTAAAGCTAAGGTTGACTGATGCTTTCCATTATAAGGACCTGTTTTCATTGCTAATAATTTTGCCAAACATAAACCACTCAGGTTGAAATTTTCCATGATGGGTGACTGTCTCAGGCGTTTATGTTGTTTTTCTTAGTTTCAGCTAAAATGGTTCAGTCATTTCCAAGAATGAGGCTCTAAAGATTCCAACACTGATGTTGACCCATGAGAGGTTGAAGGGGTGTTGGTCATTATGGTACCACACAATGGAATTTGTGTTCTCAATTTGTAAACTTAAAAAAAAAATCTTAGAAAATTACACACACACAAATGTTAAAAGAACATAAAGGTTGCAAAGTCAGGCACTCAAAGGTTAGGAAATGACTGAATTAGAGGTTGCCTGTGCAACCTTAATTCAGCCTTCTTGTGAACACACATTATGATGCAGTCTTTAATTACATGATCACATATTATTTCTCTCACAGGATCGCTGCCTTATTCAGTTCACAGGATGCATCCACTCTGGGGATGAATCAGGATTGTGTAGTGAAGGAGGCTGTTGCCTGTAAGACCCCCGCTTCATTTGCTGCAGAAACTGGAAGGTGTGTAGTGAACGAGGCAGGGTATTGCAGGAAGAGAAAGGAGGGTTTCATGGTTAAAGCAGTTGAATGTTGCCCTAGAAAGTTGAATTCTATCCCTGCCTCTACCACCTATTTGATGCTGGGCAAATTGTATAAACTAACATTTTCACTGGTGTCCACCGTGTGTTCCTTAATTTTTTGGGTACCCAAATTGAGACAACTGGGGTCTGATTTGCTGAAGTGCTAGCACTGACAGCTGCAGCTCAGCTAAAGGGAGCTCTGCTCTGAATATATAAAGTGCTATAAAATGCTAAGTATTCTGAAACAATCAGGTCCTAGGCATCTCAGATATAGACCCAAAAGGAGTTGATACTTTTGACAGTTCTGTGCATCAGTTCCCCATCTCTAAACCTGGGATAATATTACTTCATCTCACAAGGGCAAGGGCATTATGAAGATAAATTCATTAATGTTTGTGAAGCACTGGGATACTATGATGAGAGAACACCATAAGAAAACCCAAGAGGAAATCAATAATTCTCTTTGGTTCAATGTTTGGATGGTGTGCAGTAAATAATGCATGGAGTCACATGTTGAATGATGAGGATAAAGAGAAATTCATAGATTATAAAGCCAGAAGGGACCACTGATCATCTAGTCTGACCTTCTGTATATCACAGGCCATAGGACTTCCCTGAATTAATTCCTGTTTGAACTAGAGTAGATCTTTTAGAAAAACATGCAGTCTTGATTTAACAATTGCCAATGATGGAGAATGCACTGTGACCTTTGGTAAATTGTTCCAACAGTTAATTACCCTCACTGTTACATTTTTTCACCTTATTTCCAGTCTGAATTTGTCTAGCTTCAGCTTCCAGACATTGGATCTTGTTATATCTTTGTCTGCTAGACTGAAGAGCTGATAATCAAATTTTTGTACATTAACTACCCACTCAGTGAGCACCATCCAACCTATGCCTCGAATAGGGAAGGGGCCCTTTGGAAAAAACAGTTTGTAATCATGTAATTTAAAAGACTGTATCATAATGCACATGCACCAAGAGGGTCAAATTATGGTTGCACAAGGGGGCCACATTATGAATGCACAGGAAGCCTTAATTCTGGCATTTCCTAACTTATGAGAGCTAGTCTTCACATCTTCAACATTCTTTTATTGTAGGTTTTTTTATATATATAATTTTATCTACAACATTATCCCAACTACTATCCAACCATAAAGGCCAAATCCTAGATCCCAGGACATAGGCATGAGGGACAAGCTACACACTGGAAACCTCTGTCAGAGGCTGGGAGGAAGGAGTAGTCCTACTCCCCGTCCTGCATAATAGTCACAAAGGCACATTACAGCCACTACTGCAACCACAGGGCTGTAGCAGTCCTCACAGCCAGTGCACATCCATCCTATCCCACATAACTAGATTGATTACCCCCTTCCTGACACCCCACTTTGCCACTCCTCCTCTCCCTCTGCACTTGGTTGCAGGTTGCTCTTACAATGCAGAGCTCTGCAGAATGTGGTGCAGGGTCTCCAAATCCTATCTACCTCCCATCTGCACAGCTACTGAGCATCGTTTCTCTGGTTAAGGGCGTGCTGTGGCCAGGTGGGAGGGAACAGAGTTTGTCTCTCAGTATGCATTACTGTCCTCATCTTGAGCAGGAAACACATTCTTCTCCCCTCCTTCCAGATTAAAACATTTAAACGTGGCATGGTGGATCACAGCAATCTGAACAGAAGCCTTGTTTATTCATTTATTAAAAGAATGACCGAGATAGTTATACAGCTTCCTGGTTCTGAGGCCATCATCACACCTTGCAAAGGCCTCCAAGAACACTACAGTATACAAAAGATGAAGGGTTTTCTGAACAGCCTTTAGACTGGCTTTTCTACTGATCACCAATGGACTAACTTTCCTACCAGCATGTCTACACTATATTCTTTTACAGCTTTGTCTCTATCAAATAATGCTGAAGAGAAATGACATTTTCCACTTATTTGGTTGTAAGCTCTTTAGGGCAGGAACTATGTCTTCTTCATTTTCAGTGCCAAGTGAATCTCCGGCACTCAATACATACAAATATTTGGTACATTTTCAATAAATGACTCGGGCTTATGCCTTACCTATTCCCTAACAGGTCCTCAGCTTGAGTGAATCCTATTGTTCTATCCTTTCCCTAGTGAATTTTCCTTTGTTGGACCATTTGGTCTCCTATTGCTCTGATCAGCCATACCTTCGTTCTCAAAATACCTCCTCCTAAAGACCACCAGGCAGGAGGCTCTGTGGATTGCAGTTTGATAACCACTACATTAGAACAATGCATAGCCAGTTATAAAAATTAGCTTGTATAGCGGATGGAAGGGTTTTGTATGGCATGCGCTTGCCATTTCTTTTAGCAAATTTTGATGCCCTATAAGCACAACATCTGCAAATAGCTTAAAGTAAAAAAACAAATAAACAAAACCCTCTATAACTAAGGCATCAGCCAGACTGTCCTTTTGGGGAAAATCCTCAGCTGGTATAAACTGACATAGCTCCACTGAAGTTGACACCAGCTGAGGAGCTGCCACTTTATGTATAGTAAGCTCCAAAATTGTTGCAATGAACTCATTCTCCTCACAACCTAAATGCACACAGAAATTAAATATGGTTTGTCAACCTTATACAAATGAATCAGGCTTTGTGCCAGTTGATTCACAAGCACTGTTTGAAAGATTAAAATAAACACATCATTACACTAGCTCTCTAAATCTGTCCACAGCTCAGAGGATAAATGCCTTACCTCATTATGTTTAAATGTTCTATCTCAATCTGGGTTAAGAACAACCAGAGACAGTGGACTACCAACATGCTGTACTGTGACAAGAAAAGAGATGCTACTATAGATCAGGATATGGGCCATGTTTGGTCTTCCATCTTCCTTTATTGTGTCCTCCATTCCTCACCTCACTTCCTTCCAAGCAGCATCATTTTATCCATTATGAATATGTGTCAAGTACAATAGAAATTATTCCTTTTCCTAACACGCAGCATTTTTGTTTCTCAATTCAATGGTTTTTGTGCATTACAAACCAATTCCTATCTGCCTTGCTCCGCCAATAGTCCCACTGATGTCAGCAAGTAAAGTAAGCCAAGATTTACTCTGTAAATCTAAATTAACCTTTCAGGAACAAATCTTGTAAGATTTACTCAAGCCTAACGTAAGCAAAATTTCCAGATCTTACATTATCATATTGAAGTCAATGGGAGTTTTGCCTGAGTAAAAACTGAGGCACGCAGGATCTAGTCCAGGGATTGGCAACCTTTGGCACGCAGCCCATCAGGGAAATCCGCTGGTGGGCCAGGATGGTTTGTTTACCTGCAGTGTCCACAGGTTCGGCTGATTGCACCTCCCACTGGCTGCGGTTCGCTGTTCCAGGCCAATGGGGGCTGCGGAAAGCAGCAGCCAGCCTATCCCTCGGCCCACGCCACTTCCTGCAGCTCCCATTGGCCTGGAACAGTGAACCGCGGCCAGTGGGAGCTGCGATCAGTTGAACCTGCAGACGCTGCAGGTAAACAAACTATCCCGGCCCACCAGCGGATTTCCCTGACAGACCGCGTGCCAAAGGTGGCCGATCCCTGATCTAGTCCGTAGTGTATAAAATGGGATATACGCACTGTGATGGGCACTGGATAAAAAATAATTGATGGCTTCACAATGGTTTCTAAATTATGAATGCCGCTGGGCATTTAAAAATATTTTGCAGATGATTATCAGTGCCAATTGTATCAGCAACTCCAATGGCAGCAGGTATTTTAATATTCTTTGTTTCCGAAATATTCTAAGATGCTTTGATAACAAGTTTCCATTTAACCCAAGAACATGGTTTGGCATGATTTTCCTGGCTAGTGCTTACCTCTTTCAACCTTTCCAGCTCATTTTGCAGTGCCTGTTTGGATATTTCCACCTCAATGATCTGCTGCCGAAGGATTTCATTCTCATCTTCTGCTTTAACACGTTTCTCCTCCACACTCTCCAGTTCATGGTGCAGTCTGACAGATACATCTTTGGCTACCTGGTTAGAATGGCATAAACATCACATATGAAGTCTAACTACCTGAACATGCAATATATATACACACATTACAATCTTGGATAATCAAGGGATCTTCAATTTAAATTATTAGACCCAGTTTTGAATACTCAAACCATAGTTCTTATTCATTTACATTCATGTTTCCAATGGAGAAAATGAAGATGGGAACTTTAGACCTATCAAAGCATTTCCCTTGACACATCAAGCTCAGAAACCCTAGGGATAGCATAATAGTAATAATAATAAAAATGCAGGAGTTATACTGTTAAAATTGACAGATTAGCATTTTGATCAAAACAGCAACTGTGTGGCAGCCTCATCTACCAGGTCTTGCTGCATCAACAGCAGTCAGTACTAGGTAAAAGTGATAAGAAAACCAAAAAATAAAGAAGACTACACAGGTTTGCTAGGTTCAACTTAACATGGGCAACGATGAATATTTCCCCCAAACATATTTAGAAAAGTGAAGCTGATTTTGAACTGCAATACAATAGCAGCTGCAGGAAGCTTTTTATTTTGCACGTTCTAGTTCCAGGATAACTGTGTGCTGTTTTTACAAAGCTTAACGTAAATGGAAACGTTTCCACAAAATTATTTCAATATAAACTGTTTATTTTTATAGGAATGGTATTTTTCAACAGTGTCTGCAACCCAAACATGGTATCAAACTGCTAATGGATGATCACCATGAATTGGAACTGACTAAAAGGAAACATGATTTTAATTAGTCTATTTTCAATTTTCCAAGCTAAGTGAAATGCAAAAAAAAAGGAAATAAACAGCATAAATGTTGAAAATATATTAGATTTTTAAAATTTAGATACAGTATTACTAAGATTTTTGGTAATACAGAAAGAAAATCATTTTTACAAGAAATCTATGAAAATAACTCACGAAGAACTATTATGGCTGAGGTGGGTTTGAGGATCAGTTCTCACTCCCTAAAATGCCTCATGCAGTTGGCACAATACAAAGCCTCTGACTGCTAAACTCCTACCACTTGCCTTCTCATGGCAGAGAAGTTCTTAACTGGAAGTGGGAGTGTAAAAGGTGGGGGTGTTTGGCACTTTATAGCCAGATTGCTCTGGGCAGGTGGGGCTCATTAGATGTGGCAGGCAGTCCATCTGGGAGAAGAAACCTCAATTTCAAACCAAGAACGTCAGCCCGGCCAGGTGCTTTGTAAAAGTTGTGCCAGTCACACATGCTCTATGGTCTTCGTCTTCAGAGAATATATCAGTACAATACTAGGGCATCAACTGGAAGCAGCATGCAACTGCTTCACCTGATGGCGATAAAAAATGGGCAAAGGCTATTGTATTCTGGCCACATGCAGCTGAGGGAGCATTGACTGAGATGGCTGGGTCACTTGAGATGATGAGATCTGGGATATGTTGGCCAGAGAGGACAAGAGCTAGTAATCATGGGACAAAGACCATGAGGGAGACCCAGAAAAAGGTAGTTTGAGACTCTGAAGAAGAACATGAAGGAGGTTGATGTCAGCTTGGAAGATGCTCTTGACAATAACACTTGGAGATGAACAACAACAGCCGCCAACCCTGATTGACAGGATAAGGCAAAGGTGAAGAAGATATAAATGTAACTTGATAAGTGTTCCTTTCATTTGAATTTGTGTATAGTTTTCATTTAGTTAAGTCCCTTTTTCATGACGTTAAGTTGCATATTTGCTCTCTGCCAAGAAATAAGGACACTGGGTCTGATATTTTGAGAAATACAAATAATTGTTTTATGTTACTTTTATATCTGTTATTTTGACCAAAGACTAAGATTGTGTCCTTTCACTTTTTGCTATGAATATATTCCATACAAGTACCTTACCCACCTTTAAATCTTGCTCCAAACTTCTAATGAGCTCTCCATCCACTTGGCCTGTCTGCGCAACTTTCAAACTTTTCTGTTCTGCTTTCCTGAGACGATACTGCAGGATGCGGCAGTTCTTGTTTGCACGGTCCAGCTCTTTCCGGAGTTCCTGCAGCTGATAAACATCTTCCTCTAAATAACTGTCACGCATCTCCTCCATTTCAGCCCGAAGTTCATCCAATTCATCCTGTGAAAAGTCAAAACACCTCTCCATTATATCTCTAAATCTCATCCAGGAGAATAAAAAAGAAACTTGCTTGTCAAGATAAAATATCAAAAAGGTGATGTAGATTCCAATATGCAGTTCCAGATGTCACGGGAATATCAATATTATCCCTTACTAGAATAGTTATGTTGAATTACATTAATGAATGTCTGTTCTATTTGTTTTAATTGCCATGGTAATTAAGAATGGACCAGGGTTACCAGGATGTGTATCTGTCTCCTGAAACCAATAACACCTTCCCCTTTCCTTCCCCTAATGAATTAAAATGAAATTTACATAATAATTAGCCATTATCTTAGCTGATTGTTTATTTCATCAGAATTATAGCAAACCTACTTAAGCGCCTGAACTTCTCTGTGTGATGTCTTTATAATAGAGAGTTCTTTGAAGAAATAAAATGTTCTTTCCTGCTTTAATAACTTTAATAAATCTTTGCAACATGAACTTTTCAATTTACAGCCAAATAATCAACTGTTCCACATCAGAATGCTTTATGTCCAAGTCTTTTAGTGCATGCACATTGAATTCCCAGTCAGTTGAAAACCCCCTCCCTCACCTATGCAGGGGGTGCGCACAGACACACTTGCCAATCCCAGAATCACGTGGTCAGAAAAATATCTGTGTCAACACGAATGTAAACAGGTCATGCCGTCCCTAAAATCTTTTAATTGTCCCAATTCTAAATTATACCAGGAGAGGAACATGCCCGCTAAAGTCAGATATTAAGGTTTACAGCAGGGTAAACCGCTTCTGGAAGAGGATAAGCTCTATCATTCCCAGTCATTTAATCTGTGCGTGATTGACGCTTTTGAGTTAAAACTCTTATATAGGCCTTCCAGCTCAGGGTATAGGCCATTAAATTACTACATGGTGGCTCAGGGGATCTCTACAGCTCTATTATTAATGAAGTTTAAAATAAGAATGGACTCGTGCCAAGGCAAAGAGCAAGGACAAGAGATGTTCTCCACCATAAAATCCTCCAGAACGACTGATACAGCTGCAGTATATTATTAGCCAAATCAAAAAGGCATAGTTATGTATTTTAATGAGCAACAGAATCAAGCATTATTAGCAATATTCACAGGAAAAAACTGTTACATAATATGTCTGCAGTATTTTCAGAGTTGTCTCCTGCCTGCTTTTAGCTAATAATTAAATTTCTTGCTTCTAAAACATGCACAAGCTAAAGCAGATGACATCCTTCTTGTTCCCCTTTCTAAGTTTTCAGTTCCTACTCTTTTTTTCCACACACACACCCCAACACACACATCTTATGTGACTTGTCTTCTTATGCCCCATCCTGCAAACACTGTTGCACAAGCTTAATTGTACACATGGATGGTACTATTCACTTCAATGGAACTACTCACATGTGTAAAGTTGAGCATGTTGGTAAGTGTTCGCTGGATCGGGGTCTTAGATTGTAATCTCCCTGGGACAGGGATCTTGTCTATACATGTATTTGTACAGTGTCAATCACAATGGGTGTTCAACACCTTTTATTTTGCACGTTCTAGTTCCAGGATAACTGTATGCTGTTTTTACAAAGCTTAACATAAATGGAAACATTTCCACAAAATTATTTCCATATAAACTGTTCATTTTTACAGTAATATAAACATCAGTAACTATCATATTGTTCATGTCTTACTAAAAATTCTGCCAGGGGTTCTGAAGCAGTGCTCACTAGCATGGAAGTTATCCAAACCTTGAAAGGGGTGTACATGTCCCCCTTTCAAATGCAGGCTAGAATGGAAGTAGAAAGGTAGGGTTGTGACCCAAACCTTCCCACAATGTTTCCCTCCCCTCCCTCCTTTCACTTACCTAATACCCACAAGACCCAAGGAGGAGCAGGGAGCATACTCATCAACAGGATCCTGACCAGCCCTTGAGCTGGAAAAAAGAGGTGGGAGCTCCTTTGTCTTCACCTCCACCATCAAACCCAAGATGCCTACACAGGAGCTAGCCACACACTGGCCTAGTTGGCAATGTCCCTTTAAACTCAAACATAACTGAAAATTATCAAGTTACCCTAACAAGTGGTAACTCTGATGTGGGACTTACAGACTTGTCATGAATCACTCTGGATGCATCATTTTATGCCAGTCCCCTGCAACATGGCAAGATTAATGTATTTCTAAATCACTTCTAATAGGTGTGTGTTTAATCTAGCCTTGACTGTATCCAATGATAGTGATTTCACAACTTCCCTTGTGAATGAGGAGGTTAGTTAAACAGAAATTAAAAGGTACAGTGACTAGAGTGAAATCCCTGCAAGCTGCATGGACACTTTTCAAAGACACCATAATAGAGGCCCAATTTAAATGTATACCCCAAATTAAAAAATACAGTAAAAGAACTAAAAAAGAGCCACCCTGGCTTAACAACCATGTGAAAGAAGCAGTGAGAGATAAAAAGGCATCTTTTAAAAAGTGGAAGTCAAATCCTAGTGAGGTAAACAGAAAGGAGCATAAACACTGCCAAATTATGTGTAAAAATGTAATAAGAAATGCCAAAAAGGAGTTTGAAGAACCGCTAGCCAAAAACTCAAAAGGTAATAACAAAATGTTTTTTAAGTACATCAGAAGCAGGAAGCCTGCTAAACAACCAGTGGGGCCCCTGGACGATCGAGATACAAAAGGAGCACTTAAAGACGATAAAGTCATTGCAGAGAAACTAAATGAATTCTTTGCTTCAGTCTTCAGAGCTGAGGATGTTAGGGAGATTCCCAAACCTGAGCAAATCTGAGGAATTGTCACAGATTGAAGTGTCACTAGAGGAGGTTTTGGAATTAATTGATCAACTTAATAGTAACAAGTCACTGGGCCCAGATGGCTTTCACCCAGAGTTCTGAAAGAACTCAAATGTGAAATTGCAGAACTATTAACTATGGTTTGTAACCTATCCTTTAAATCAGCTTCTGTACACAGTGACTAGAAGATAGCTAATGTAAAGCCAATATTTAAAAAGGGCTCCAGAGGTAATCCCGGCACTTACAGATCGGAAAGTCTAATGTCAGTACTGGGCGAATTAGTTGAAACAATAGTAAATAATAAAATTGTCAGACACACAAGAACATAAATTGTTGGGCAAAAGTCAACATGGTTTCTGTAAAGGGAAATCACGTCTTACTAATCTATTAGAGTTCTTTGAAGGGGTCAACAAACATGTGGACAAGGGGGATCCAGTGGACACAGTGTACTTAGATTTCCAGAAAGCCTTTGACAAGGTCCCTCACCAAAGGCTCTTATGTAAATTAAATTGTCATGGGATAAGAGGGAAGATCCTTTCATGGACTGAGAACTGGTTAAAAGACAGGGAACAAAGGGTAGGAATAAATGATAAATTTTCAGAATGGAGAGGGGTAACTAGTGGTGTTCCCCCAGGGTCAGTCCTAGGACCAATCCTATTCAACTTATTCATTAATGATCTGGAGAAAGGGGTAAACAGTGAGGTGGCAAAGTTTGCAGATAATACTAAACTGCTCAAGATAGTTAAGACCAAAGCAGAATGTGAAGAACTTCAAGATGATCTCACAAAACTAAGTGATAGGGCAACAAAATGGCAAATGAAATTTAATGTGGATAAATGTAAAGTAATGCACATTGGAAAAAATAACCCCAACTATACATACAATATGATGGGGGCTAATTTAGCTACAACTAATCAGGAAAGAGATCTTGGAGTCATCGTGGGTAGTTCTCTGAAGACGTCCACGCAGTGTGCAGTGGCAGTCAAACAAGCAAACAGGATGTTAGGAATCATTAAAAAGGGGATAGAGAATAAAACGGAGAATATCTTACTGCCCTTATATAAATCCATGGTACACCCACATCTTGAATAATGCATACAGATGCGGTCTCCTCATCTCAAAAAAATCTCTCCATATGAGGAGAGATTAAAGAGGCTAGGACTTTTCAGCTTGGAAATGAGGAGACTAAGGGGGGATATGATAGAAATATATAAAATCATGAGTGATGTGGAGAACGTGAATAAGGAAACGTTATTTACTTGTTTCCATAATATAAGAACTAGGGGCCACCAAATGAAATTAATGGGCAGCAGGTTTAAAACAAATAAAAGGAAGGTCTTCTTCACGCAGCGCACAGTCAACTCGTGGAACTCCTTGCCTGAGGAGGTTGTGAAGGCTAGGACCATAACAGCGTTTAAAAGAGAACTGGATAAATTCATGGAGGTTAAGTCCAATAATGGCTATTAGCCAGGATGGGTAAGGAATGGTGTCCCTAGCCTCTGTTTGTCAGAGGGTGGAGATGGATGGCAGGAGAGAGATCACTTGATCATTACCTGTTAGGTTCACTCCCTCTGGGGCACCTGGCATTGGCCACTGTCGGTAGACAGATACCGGGCTGGATGGACCTTTGGTCTGACCCAGTATGGCCATTCTTATGTTCTTATGTTATGTTGGCCATTGGCCCAACTGTATATGTAGTTTTATTTCTCCCAATATTTAACCTAAATTTATCTTGTTCCACCTTAAGCTCGTTATCTCCCATCTTATCTTTGCTAACGAATGAGTATTGGATGCTTGTTCTCTTTACAACATCCTGGCCAAAAGAAGATGCATCCAACTTTGCTTAACTTTATTAACAACAAGGGCTTATCTTCATTGCAAAGTTAACTTGAGTTATAAATTGAGTGTTGCCACTAACTCAACTCTCTTTCACACACAAAAACCCTTACCAGGAGTATTTTTCAACCTGAACTAGCTAGCCCATCAAGGGATATAGGCTAAAGCTTCAGTGCGCACATCTCATCAGCTGCTAGCAAAATGATGTTGCAGTGTGGATACCTCCAGTCCTCCAATGCCTTCCCACAATACTCCCTGGGTGCTCAGAAAGGACAGACAAGTTCTCACACAATACATTGTGAAAGAACTCATAACATGGCTCAACATACTGCAGCATTAAGAATCACGGGATGTGCTCTCAGAAGTCTTAGGGAAAAACACAAGTGAGTGCAGCATCAGTGTGGACACAGCAATTCAAGTGTTATTTCAGTGTGGTTACTCTCATTCAAGCTAGGCTAACTCAGGAGGAGTAACTCGAGTGTAAAAAATGGGAGTTAACTCTGCAATGAAGACATACCATTAAGTTGCAAGTCAATTAATTAACCACAAATAACATACTATAACAATGAACTAAACCCTACACACACCAAATTGAACAGAATTCTTTCAAAATACTATATACCATATAATCCAGGCCCTGTGTACTCCATGGTAAACTGAATCAGATTTCTATGGCATTCTGGTGTAGAAGACTGAACATAAATGAAACTGGCAAGAACATTTGTTTAAACAGAAGCTTTTTAATGAATGAAATATGAAATTTAAAATGTAATAAAGTAGTCCAGCCTTGTTTATTTTAATAAATTTTGTTTTGTTTTTTAGGTTTTTTGGTTTGTTTGTTTTTGCTGTCCCCACATTTTCACTATGCTGTACATTTCTGTATAAATAATGCATAGCAGCACTTTAAATTTTTTAAGCGGGAGGGAAGCTGGAGTTTTCAGCAGCAGCTTAGGGGACAGTTGTGTCTTTGGAACATGAGGATGACAGCTTGGTAATGTGTTATTTGCTAATATTTAAGTGTTGACTTTAAAATTAGCATCTTTAGATTTCAGAGTTAACAACACATTAAGATGAATGGAACATTCATACATGTCAGATCTATTGTTTAAGGCTCTCCGCTGACTCAGAAAGACTATGCTGGTTAGGTGCAGAGTCAGTTCACATTTTTTAAATTATCTTCACAACCATTAAGGGTTAGAAACATTATTTGATTTGAAATGAAAGATTGCGAAGTACAATATCACGGTAGTGGATGGCATCCATCGCTGCAGAATTCATGGGGCACTGTTTCTAACTCCTTGCCCTTACTCAACATGCCAAAAGCAAAGACTCATCCTTCAGGCATGAACCCCAAGTAGTGCCTACAGATAACAGTTCTAGCATCTGTTACACTTCCTTCTCATCCAATCCAGTACTTGCATCTGGGTAATCTGGCCGCTTCCCAGAAGCAAATAATCCAATAAAGGGGTTGAAGTAATTATGGCTATAAGGATTATGCACATATCAAAAACTACTAATTGCAATCCAAATTGGAAAGTTAATCTCTTGTCATCCCACTAACAATCCCAACTGTTGAAACAACTATCCCAGTCAAACCAAAGTCCCCAATACCCCTAGAGCATAACATGTGTCAACCCCAAATCAAACTATGCCTGTTCACAAACATGGACAGATGAACTTGACCTTAATGAGCAGTGAAGCTAAGAAAAATTGAGCCCACTTTGCTGCTTCTTAAGAACCTCCAAATGGTCCACTCTTGACTTCTTCCCTGTCTCAAATTCTCAACCAACTGGTCTCTAGACTAGAACCTCCTGCCAATGGTCACCCAGGTCTCATCCTGGGGCCTCTATTAGCTGGACAGTTGACTCCAGTCCCCTCCTTCAATCATTCCATCCTAATGATTCCCAGCAAAATTGCTCAAGCTGGTGTGAATTATATTTCTGTAGACATTCATCTCTGCCCTTTGTTTTTACTGTAGACTACACATGTTAAATTCACGTAACCTTTCTGCTCACAGCTCTTAGTTTGCAAGCCTGTCATAATTTGTTATACTTGCCTGCCTCTGGGCTCTTTTATATATTCATAAGATTTCATTTCTTTCAAATATAACTTTGGGGATGAACTAGAAATCACCCTCTTAATGCACTAGAACCCACCCTCTTAATCTTTTCGATGGCAAAGGGGCTGTTCTTCAGCAAGTGGGTGAGTTTCAGAGTTGTACAACAAGGCATTTGAGTGCAGATTTCAAATGATGGCACAAACATTTCTGACCACATAAGGGAATAAGAAAAGTAGTCTTCACCCCCATGGTGTTCTTCATATAATATTCAGCACTAAATAAACAAATAGATAAAATAAAAAATAGCTTTTGCTAATATGTACCCCAAGGAACTTGTTGGTTTCATAGTATGTTGTGGGAAAATAGCTATATTCTGCACATATTGTTATCCCTGACACTGCTACATGGGCAGCCTTAGAAATGTTCCATTCATGTTTTCTGGAGCTTGTATCAATGCGCAACTCTCCAGCCAAGCAAAAAGGAATAGACTGAACATCTTCATGTGAAAATCAGGAAAATCTATTTTAAATACTAAAAAGTGGAACTGCTGGTGCAAAGTCAAAGTTCTATTACTCTGAAATATCAAGTCAGATCCAAACATCAGATGTGGTTTCAGAATGTGATTTTGCACGATAGCACTTGGAGATTCTATGTGAGAGACAGAGAACCTCAACATAATTTATGGAGAAAGGGGTTACCCTTTCATTGTCCAAAATAAAGGTCTGACTTTGCTCCTAATGAAGAAAACAAACACAGTGGCAAAAAGGCAGGTATGCCCATGCAGAAGAGATGCATGTTTGTCCATTTTAAATGAAAAAATTGTTCAATAACATTTTATTCTTCTCTAAAGGTGCTCAGCACTAAAGGTGTTTCGAGTGGTGTTAAAGGGCGGAGTCTGTTGCTAAAGAGAGCAGGCATGTAACCATTGAATGTCAGTACACGGGCTCCCTTTTTTTAAACCTGATCATAGTATACTATAAAATAGCATACATCATACTCAGTGCTCAGTGAAAACCAGGTCCTGAAACACATCTAAATAAACGCCCACAGCCAAGAACGAGAAAGATGCCTCCTTTTTACACTGCACACTTCAGCCTGGCAGACCTCTCAGGGGGAACTCCCAAAGCATAAATACAGTACCAGAGAGACTAGCCTGAAGGTTTGGTTATTTGACTTGAAAGAATTCTATTTGAAGCCTCTTAGATGATGTGAATAGTAAGAGTGACAATTTGCAATCCTCACAACAGACATGGAGAAAAGACTCAGAGAAGTGGAAATTACAGTTGAAACTATAATGGCCCAGGTTTTTAAATGTACTAATCAAGCCACACTAGAGGAAAACATGTCAGTCATCATCGAAGTTAAAGCATAAGCACAGGAGACGCAGAACGTTAATAGCTCCCAAACTTAGAAGCGTAAGAAAAAGATTCAGTCTGGTTGAGAGAGAGTTGGAAATGACGGATGGATTCAACCCATGCCTTCATTAAGGTTTGTTTTCATTATTATTGTGGGTGGACAAACATTATTAGGATATTGCTTCTTACGTGTGTTATGATAGTATATTTGAATTTTGTAAAATTGCATAGAGAACTTGGAATGGGCACTTAGTAGACATCAAAGTAAATAAATACATAAAAGAAATGTCTGTTTGTTCATCTAGTAAAGGA
Organism: Chrysemys picta bellii; assembly: GCF_011386835.1. Taxonomy (NCBI): domain Eukaryota; kingdom Metazoa; phylum Chordata; order Testudines; family Emydidae; genus Chrysemys; species Chrysemys picta. The sequence continues at coordinate 204,169,871 of NC_088792.1, forward strand.
GAACTGATCTGATATGGTTTATAAAAGAATATATTACTGAGAGGATGGACCTATACTTAAACAGGGTCCTGATATATATACACTCTGCTCCAATATCCCAAAGTGGCCATTTCAATTGCAAGACAAGGTGGAGAGCATGATGATCTTTACTTCTCTGTATGTCTGATAGACTCACAGACTTTACAGTCTGAACGGAGCATCTAGGCTAGTGGTCTCCAACCTTTTTACACACAAGATCACTTTTTGAATTTAAGTGCAACCCAGGATCTACCCCATCCCTTCCCCAAGGCCCTGCCCCTTCCCCGAGACCCCACCCTGCTCATTCCATCCCCCCTCCCTCTCTTCCACCCTCACTCACTTTCACTAGGCTGGGGCATGGGATTGGGGTGCAGAAGGGGGTGAGGGGTGCAGACTCTGGGAGGGAGTTTGGGTGCAGGGGGGGGCGCCAGGCTGGGACAGTGTTGGGATGCAGGAGGGTGTACAGGGGTGCAGGAGGGGATTTGGGGTGCTGGCTTCTGGAGGGGGCTCAGGGCTGGGGCAGGGGGTTGGGGTGTGGGATGAGTGCGGGCTCCCACCTTGGATTACCTTGGATGGCTCCCAGGTGGCGGTGCAGCAGAGCTAAGGCAGGCTCCCTGCCTGCCCCGGCCCCATGCGGCCAGCACGTCCCTGCGGCCCCTGGGGGTGGGCACATGGCTCCGCGCGCTGCCCCTCCCTGCAGGCACCACCCCAGTAGCTCCCATTGGCCGCAGTTCCCCATTCCCAGCTAATGGGAGCACTGCCCACAGCCAGGAGCAACGCGCAGAGACCCCCTGGCCCCCGCTCCCAGGGATCGCAGGGATGTGCTGGCCGCTTCCAGGAGCGGCACGGGGACTGGGCAGGCAGGGAGCCTGCCTTAGCCCCGCTGCACCGCCAGACTTTTAGCAGCCGGAGATCGCGATCGACTGTCAGAAGCTCCAGGATCGACCTGCCGATCACAACCTACCAGTTGGTGACCATTGATCTAGCCTGACCTCCTGCACATTGTAGGCCACAGAAACTCACCCAGCACTCCTGTAATAGACCCTAACTTCTGACTGAGTTACAGAAGTCCTCAAATCATGATTTAAAGACTTCAAGTTACAGAGTATCCACCATTTACACTAGTTTAAACCTGCAAGTGACCCATGCCCCATGCTGCAGAAGAAGGTGAAAAAAAACCCGAGGGTCTCTGCCAATCGTACTGGGAGAAAATTCCTTCCCAACCGCAAATACGGCAGTCAGTTACACACTGAGCATGTGGGCAGGACCCAACAACCAGACACGTGGGAAAGAATTCTCTGTAGTAACGCAGAGCCCTCCCCATCTAGTATCTCATCACTGGCCGTTGGAGATATTTGCTGCTAGCAGTTGCAGATCAGCTATGTGCCATTATAGGCAGTCTCATCAGAACATCCCCTCCATAAAGTTATCAAGCTCAGTCTTGAATTTTTGCCCCCACTGCTTCCCTTGGAAAGCTGTTCCAGAACTTCACTCCCTGATGGATAGAAACCTTCATCTAATTTCAAACCTAAGCTTGTTGATGGCCAGTTTATATCCATTTGTTATTGTGTCCACATTAGTGCTTAACTTAAATAACTTCTCTCCCTCCCTGGTATTTATCCCTCTGGTGTATTTATAGAGAGTAATCATATCGCCCCTCAGCCTTCTTTTATTTAGGCTAAACATGCTAAGCACTTTGAGTCTCCTCTCATCTCATGATGACAAGAGCCTGATTCTGCTCCCACTGAAGTCCTGGAAGAGAGAGAATATTGCTTAGGGAAAAGTTAAGCAGTTCTTCTTTCCAGATGTCAGTCTAGTTACACAAACAAAGAAATGGAATTACTGGAGATAAAGCAAAGATTTTTAACTAGAAAACACACAACTTTTTTTTAGATCCAGCCAAATGGAATGTCATTTATGCTTACAATGTCTGACAATACAGTCTTCTCGTTCCAGAACAAATAAAGAGAATTTAGTAGCAACAAATTCAGGAAGCCAAAGATTCAGTAATTGAACTTTTCAGAGTGTAACCAGTCAGGCACAACTTTATAAGCCAAGAACTTAATTTACTCTTTCTTACACTTTGATTATCTACTTGTGAGTATCTGATCATTCACACATTTATTATTCTGTTCCTAGAGGATAATAGTTTATCAGGCCCAAAGTGCCTCAGTGAAAACTCTGCAAGTTTTCCAGACTTCATAGTCTTTGGGTATGTCTACACTGCAAAAAAAAAAAAAAAAAATCCATGGCATAGTCTCAGAGTCCAGGTTAATTAACTCAGGCTAATGGGGCTCAAGCTGCAGAGCTAAAAATAGCAATGCAGACAGTCCCACTCGGGCTAGAGCCCAGACTCTGAAACTAAGGTGGGAGGGGGGGAAGAGTCTCAGAGCGCAGAATTCAGCCTAAGCAGGAAAGTCTACACTGCTATTTTTGGCCCACAGCCCGAATCTCATAAGCCTAAGTCAATTGACCTGGGCTCTGAGACTTGGTGCCATGTGTTTTTCTTTGCAACATAGACATACCCAGAGGTTTCCTTCTGTGAAACTATGGCCTGGGCTACACAACACAGTTGGTCAACATAAGGCAGTTTGTTTACATTTGCAGGAGATAATGCTGCCCGCTTCTTGTTTGCAATGTCACCTGTCATGCTCCAACCATCATTCCAGAGACAATGTGTCCATCCTGATAACAGGTACTGTTTGATAATGATTCAAAGTGTGGACCGATGCATGTTCATTTTAATCATCTGAGTCAGATGCCGCCAACAGAAGGTTGGTTTTCTTTTTTGGTGGTTCGGGTTCTGTAGTGTCTGCATTGGACTTTTAAGACTTCTGAAAGGATGCTCCACACCTCATCCCTCTCAGATGTTGGAAGGCACTTCAGATTCTTAAACCTTGGGTCAAGTGCTGTAGCTATCTTTAGAAATCTCACATTTGTACCTTCTTTTCATTTTGTCAAATCTGCTGTGAAAATGTTCTTAAAACAAATAACATGTGCTGGATCATCATCCGAGATTGCTATAACCTGAAATATATGGCAGAATGCGAGTAAAACAGAGCAGGAGACATACAATTCTCTGCCAAGGAGTTCAGTCAAAATTTAATTAATGCATTATTTTTTAACAAGCGTCATCAGCATGGAAACATGTCCTCTGGAATGGTAGCAAAAGAATGAAGGGGCATACGAATGTTAGCAATGGTCACCAACCGGTAGACAGTTGTGGAGCCTCTGCCAGTCAATCGCAGTCTCCGGCTGCTAACAGTCTGGCGGTACAGCAGGGCTAAAGGCAGACTCCCTTCCTGCTCTGGCCCCGCGCCGCTCCGGGAAGCAGCCAGCATGTCCCTGCGTGGTGAGGGAGGGAGTCTCCGTGCTCCGCTCCTGCCTGTAGGCACTGCCCTCGCAGCTCCACTGGCCAGGAACGGGGAACTGCGGCCAATGGGAGCTGCAGGGGCGGTGCCTGCAGGGAGAGTCAGCACACAAAGTCATGTGACCCCTTCCCCCCCCAGGGCCGCAGGGCCGTGCTAGCAGCTTCCGGAAGTGGTGTGGGGCCAGGACAGGCAGGGAGCCTGCCTTAGCCCCACTGTGCCGCCACTCAGGGTAAGCACCTCCTGGCGGAAGCCTGCACCCCAACCCCCTGCCCCATCCCAGAGCCTCCTCATGCACCCAAACTCCCTCCCAGAGGTTGCACCCTTCACCCCTGATGCACCCCAACCCCCTGCCCCAAGCTCAGCCTGGAGCACTCTTTCACACTCCGAACCCCTCGCCCTCAGCCCAGAGCCCACACCCTCTCCCGCACTCCAATCCCCTGCCCCAGCCTGCTGAAACTGAGTGAGGGTGGGGGAGAGTGAGCGACAGAGGGAGGGGGATGGAGTGAGTGGGGCGGGGCCTCAGGGAAGGGGTGGGGTCTCAGGGAAGGGGCGGGGTAGATCCTGGGTTGTACTTACATTCAAAAAGTGATCTTGTGCTTAAATTGTTGGAGATCACTGGTTTAGCATATCTGACACATAAGTACCTTGCAATGCTGGCTACAAAAGTACCAGGCGAACGCCTTTTCTCACTTTCAGGTGACATTATAAATAAGAAGCAGGCAGCATTATCTCCCGTAAATGTAAACAAACCTGTTTGTCTTAGCGATTGGCTGAACAAGAAGTAGAACTGAGTAGACTTGTAGGCGCTAAAGTTTTACATTGTTTTGGTTTTGAGTGCAGTTATATAACAAAAAAAAATCTACATTTGTAAATTGCACTTGCACGATAAAGAGATTGCACTACAGTATTTGTATGAGGTGAATTGAAAAATACTATTTCTTTTGTTAATAATTTTACAGTGCAAATATTTGTTATGTAATATAATAATATCAAGTGAGCACTGTACACTTTGTATTCTGTGTTGTAACTGAAATCAGTATATTTGAAAATGCAGAAAAACATCCAAAAATATTTAATAAATTTCAATTGGTATTCTATTGTTTCACAGTGTGATTAAAACTGCGATTAATCACAATTATTTTTTTAATCGTAATTATCTTTGAGTTAATCGCATGAGTTAACTGTGATTAATCAACAGCCCTACTAATTACACACATTGAAAAACATACAAGCAACTTTTTAAATATCCAACAAAATGGAACACAATTTATGCTTATAATGTACGACAATATTTGTTCTGGAATTAGGAGGTTATATATTAAAATCAGTGAAAAAAAGATAGCATTAACTGCCGAGGTTCTAGTGACTGCATAAGTTCTAGGTAACCCCTGATAAATGTCAATTTTTTAAAAAGATTCATGAGTTGCAATTTTAGGTCATTCCCATTTTCATATTTTAAGTATCTCATAATGTCATTATGTAGGTTGAGACAAGGTAGTTGAGGTAATCTTTTATTGGACCAACTTCTGTTGGTGGAAGGTACAAGCTTTTGAGCTACACAAGTTATCACTATGCTCTTGAATGAACTCACACAGGAAAATGATAAAAGACAAAAACACCATATCACATGGGCGATTACTTTTTCACAAAGTGATCACACTATATCTGATCTTTCAATACTTGTCCTCAGAGGAAACCTGTTCACCTTCAAAAGGCAGGCCTGGGAACTTAAATTCATAACTCGGCTTGACACCTTAAAACCATGGACTTAACAGAGACACTGGAATTATGGCTCATGACAACAATTTGTAACACATCACATTGCCTGCTACCCTTAACTGCACACTTCAAACCCTTTACACATAACAATCTAACCCTCAATTCCCAATTTATTTCAAGTGACCACCTCCACGCATTACCCCTTCTGCTTAGAAATCTGTCCCAACTTGTATTTTTTAGCTCAGAAACTGCTTCCTTCCGCAGACCTGTGTAGCTGAAAAGCTTGTACCTTCCACCAACAGAAGTTGCTCCATTAAAAGATATTACCCCACCTACCTTGTTTCTCTGAGCCTGGGACCAAAGCGGCTACAGCAACACTGCAAACATTATGTAGGTTACCCTGTTACACCAGGGATGAATTTGATCCCGATTGTAACTCCAATGACTTCAGCAGAATTACACTAGAGATGAATATGCCCCAAGAAGATTGTTTTTGATTTAATCAAACAATAGTATTTTTGCCTTTTTCAAAATGTGCCAATGAACTGCAAATTCCCTGCATGCCTCAAATTATTATTCAGCTATCAAACTGTCAAACCACTTTAAAATTCCTAAATTGATCCTTAAATGTTGGTATCAGTTGTGAGCAAGTAGCATTACATTATCATACAGTATGTTGGCTGCACAAAACAATTTTAGAATTCTGACAATTCTAACATGATTAATACCTGTGATTTTATGGAAGTTTTGCTTTTCCACAGTGGAAAACAGAAAGGAGAATTATGCATTTGTGAGCTTATGCATTTTATTCAAATAATCAGAGATATTACTGTTTCAGTACATTTCCTTAGCTGCTACCATTGGAACAATTGGAGTAGTCATCTGGCTAGTGCAATGTTACTATAATCTACTAAAACCTACAGATGGAAACTATTGTCTATCACATTATACAAATAATCCACTCTGCTGCCCCCTGGACAATTAAATGTTTTCAGCAGAGCCACAGCTGTGGCTAACAAAGCACATGGACCTACTGCCATTGTTTACCAAACTGACATTTCATTCTAACAGCTGACTGACCCTGTGTCTGAAATGATTCACATTATTTTGATGCCTAGGGTTATTACCTCTATTCTTCCACATGACTAATGCATATTAGGTGTGGAAAGGGGCATGTCAAAGAAAGACTACAATAACTTTTGCTTTACTAACCCCTGTAACCCTTGCTAAATGAAAAAATTAGTCACATCAGTTCTGATCATTCGTGTCATATAGAGATCCTACGACACACACCAAGTTACTGTAGGTCATTGAATGGAAACTATCATGTAGTCTATGTGACGTATATTGATCCAAACACCTTTGTATGTCATTTTCAAACACATGATCCAGAAGCATTGAATTGAGAAGGGCTACAATGTAAAAGAAGCTGAAAGTTGTGAAGCATAGCATAACCATGTTATACATATTGTAATTTTAAACAAAAATTAATATTCCCACCCAGGAATACCCCCTTTTCCAATGAAATACAGCATAAGTCACTGCTAAGAAAGACAAAGCAAGACATTCATCTAAGAATGTAAGTGCTATTTTAGGGGATATGCTGTTTGTGAGAACAGTTTGTGCTAGCCTACAGTGTAGTAACATTCATGGCATTTTCAAGTTATGCTACTTGATACACAGTGAAAACTACCCAATAGTGTATATGTGAGAAAGCACTAGTTGCACTTTAATGACTGTAATAAGTGCTCAAGTTTTGCTTAGGACCTTTTTGCATACACTGTTCATTAAACATGCAAAGTACTTAAGATGGGAGGATTTATAAAGCAGCATCTCTTATCAAGGGTCCACCTTTATTTTTGAATAGCAAAATCCATTATTTAACATTATCACTATTCCCAATAAATTTCTTTACTTAAAATAAGCATTTCCTTAATTCATTTGATTTGAATTAATCTGATGTGAAGCCAAAGCAAGGAAATTTTGAACTAGTAAAATTTGGTCCCTGATTCTGGTGCCACTAAGCCAGTGGTAAAACTCTTACTGATGCGAAAGGGAGCAAGAGAAAACCCTTTAAGGTCCAATCTTGCACCACTGATTTCAGTGAGCACCAGATAAAGCCCTTAGTGAGTTCTCTCTCTCTCAGTCACTCACACATACCTCTCTCTCCCCCCCCAGGACTAGTATATCATTTATCCTTTTCCATGGACTGCAGTCTGCAAAGTAAACCTGAAAAGTAGTAATAATTTACATGTATCACCTTAATATTCTAAACAAGGTTGATTTAAAAACATTTAGTTACATTTAAAGCTTAGCTTCTTCTAGGGCTTATTCATTTATTAAAATTTGTTCTCTTAGCTTTTATTCTCTTTCTGCCTGAATGCTTTGTGGTTTCACTGTCTCAACAGTCACGACATTTCACAGTGGATGTGACAACTTTGCCTCAGAAAATAACATGATACCTTATATAAGTTATTGGAAGGTTCCATTCTTTCTGTATAGATTAAATAAAACTACCTAGGCAAAGAGGCTTGCTAAAACACATGAAAATGAGTCAATTATGAAATGCCATCACAATATAAGAACTGGATGGTGATGTCCTGGTATACTATGGATTTTAAACCAGGTCCTAAGGCCTGTTGGTAAAATAAACTAGTCTGATTTCAAAGGAATTGATTTGCTTGAGATCTAACTTTATTAAAAAAAAACATGACAAAAATCCTCTTTTTTATCTCACAGTTTGCACTTCTTGAAGTGCTTATGTGAAGGCTAATACATTGAAGAAATAATGAAATATAAGTTTCCTGTTTGTGTGTTTTTGCATTGGTCATTTTAAAAACTGGTATTCTACATAATTTTTCTAATTATTATTATTTACTGGTTTATAATACCCAGAAGTGTGATAGATAACTTAGGGCTTGTCTACATGGAGAAGTAAGGTACTCTCCTGGAGGGTGAGGGGTGTGATTTCTAAAGTGCACTAATATGTTACGCATTAATTAGTCCATTTAGACCCCACTGGTGCGCACTAAAGGGTCCCTAGTGTGCTTTAATGCAGTGCTGTTTGAAACAGCAGTATGTTAATGTGCACTTACGGAACTTTTAGTGCACAACAACAGGATCTACATGCACCAATTAATGCGCAACACGTTAGTACGTTTTAGAAATCATATATTTCTTAAGCACATAACCCCGCCATGTAGACAAGCTCTACGAATACAACAAAGATGACCTGAAGAACTTTTAGACATAGTTGAAAGGATGGGGAAAAGGTAAAAGATGGGGGTTACAGCAGTGAGATTATGCAGCTAGATCTTCATCCTGCAAAGATTTACACACAGGTTTAACTTTACATGCTGTAGGAGGGCACTCCTGGGGCCAGATCCTCAGCGGGTGTAAACTGGCATAGCTAAACTGAAGATCTGGCCCACTGTGTGTCCAGTTAAGCACATGCTTTCCTCTTTGCAGGACCAGCACCTTATTCAGCAAAGGCTTGTGCATAGCATACCGGAGGGAAAAAAGACAACAGCATCTTAAAAATATAAATAGAAGGAAATAATTCTGTTTGTTGATTCAATTCTTTTTAATTTCTATTAATATTTAGCACTATAATAAATCTGACTGAAACAGTACCATGATCTGAAGATTTTTTGTAAGAAAATATACTGCATATCAGATTAACACCAGAAACGTTTCTTCAAATTATTTGCACCAACTGCCATGTCCCAGCTGGTAGGAGGGAAACGGGTGAATGGATAGTGATGGCTGGCCTTGCCTTCTGGACTACACACAAGAGAATTCAGCAAATGAACATGCTCAACAAATTAATGGTATCTTTTGGGATTTATCTCATCATTTGTCCATCTATGACTGACAGTTTACCCATTATTCTTTAAACCACCTTCAATTAAAGCAAAAAAAAAAGAAAAAAAAAAAAACTAGCCTCCTTATCAGAGAGGAAAGTAGAATTTTAAGATTATATATATATAAAAATGATATTAAAACTAGCTCACCACATGTACAATGTTGTGGTTTTGTTTTTTAGAATGGAAAAATGTTTTTATGAATACATATTAATAAAGTCAACATTCAAGACAAGCAGAGTACGCAGCTATAGGGCCCCAACTGCTGCAGGAGATAACTCAAAATGAAGGACACAAGACTAGAACTATAACACAGAGGAAGTAGTTTGAAATGATGTTAAACTGATTTCTTTAACATAGGAATTGCCTCACTGGATCAGATCGATGGTCCATCTCATCCAGTCTCCTGTCTCTGACAATGGCCAGCATCAGATGCTTCAGAGGAAGGTGCAAAAAACTTCACAGTAATCAGTTGTGTGATAATCTGCCCTTCCACATTAAATCTCCTACTCCTTAATAGTTACAGATTGTCTTAAACTCTGAAGCATGAAGTTTAATATATTTTCCAAAATTTCTTAGTATTAACTTTGGATATCCTTGTTATCCATATAATTGTCCAATTCCCTTTTTTCATATTGCTAGGATTTTGGCTTCAAAGACATCCCATGGCAATGAATTCCAGAGTTAATTACTTGTTACATGAAAAAGTGTTTCCTTTTATTGGTTCTGAATTTTCCACCTTTCAATTTATAATTTAATGTCCCCACCCCCCATTCTTGTGTTATGAGACCAGGAGATCAGAAATCCAACATTTGTTCTCTATATTATTCATTATTTATATACTTTGATCATGCCCCCTTACCTCCTTTCTAAAATAAAGAATCCCACTCTGTTTCACCTCTCTTCATAGGAGAGTTTTTCCATGCTCCTAATCGTTTGTCTCTTTACTCTTGCCTCAACCCCAATTCTGCAATATTCTTTTTGAGATGGGTGACCAGTACTGCACACAGTATTCCAGATGCAGATGCACCATTACATTTTCCATGTTATTCCTCAGCAATGTAACATTTTGTTTGCTTTTTCAGCTGCATGTAGGGCAGAGGTTTTCATGGAGTTGTCTACAGTGATGCTCAGATGTCTTTCCTGAGTTAACATAGTTAATTTAGAACCCAGTAAGTAGTATGAGTATTTCATTTTTCCTCTCCAATATACTTTTCAATACTGAACTTCATTGCCATTGTGTTATCCATTCCCCCTAGCTTGGTTAGATTCCTCTGGAGTTCCTCCCAATCCTCTTTGGACCTGAGTAACCTAAACAAATTTGTATCAACTACAAGCTTTCCTATGTCACTGCTCTCTCCCCTTTCCAAATCATGAGCAACACTGGACCTACAGAATGTTGAGGCACCTTGTTGTTAATTCTTTGCTATGATGAAAATTGTTTCCTATCTCTTAGGTCTGGTCTACACTACAGACCTATATCAGTATAACTATGTCACTCAGGCTAGGTCTACACTACCCGCCTGAATCGGCGGGTAGAAATCGACCTCTCGGGGATCAATTTATCGCGTCCCGTCGGGACGCGACAATCGATCCCCGAATCGACGCTCTTACTCCACCAGTGGGAGTAAGCGCCGTCGACAGAAAGCCGCAGAAGTCGATTTTGCCGCCGTCCTCACAGTGGGGTAAGTCGGCTGCGATACGTCGAATTCAGCTACGCTATTCACGTAGCTGAATTTGCGTATTTTAAATCGACTCCCCCCTGTAGTGTAGATGTACCCTCAGTAGTGCGAAAAATCCATACCTCTGAGCGATGTCATTATATCGACCTAACCCCCCATGTAGACAGTGCTATGTTGGCGGGAGGGCTTCTCCCATTGACATAGCTACCACCATTCAGGCAGGTGGATTAACTACGCCAACAGGAGAGAGCTCTCCTGTCGGCATAGAGTGTCTTAATTAAAGCACGACAGCAGCGCAACTGCCAGGGCCGGCTCTGGCTTTTTTGCCGCCCCAAAAGAAAAAAAAAAAAATACCTGCAGTGCGGCCGGAGCGGCAAAGCAGAAAAAAAAAAAAAAAAAAAACCCTGCGGCGCGGCCGGAGCGGAAAAGCAAGGAGGAAAAAAAAAAAACCTGCGGTGCGGCCGGAGCGGCAAAACAGGAAAATAAAAAAAAAAACCTGCGGGGCGGCCGGAGCCAGGGTGCAGGGGAACTCCCTGCACTGCAGACGTGCCCCAGCTAGCAGGGGGGAAGGAGGAAGAGCGGGGGGGAGAGAGAAAAGGGGAGCAGCCAGGGCTTCAGCGGGGCGCTCGCCTCACGGCCCCGACCGCTGCGCTGCCTGCCGGGAAGGCTCCGCTCCGCTCCGGTCGGCGGGGAGGGAAATACGTGGGCTGCCCTGCCGGGCTTGCTACAGACCTGGCACTGGCTAGGACAGACGGAGCATGCAGCCCGCTGCCAGCAGGGCGCTCCCCTCCTCTGCGCCGCCGCCGCCCCATAGAATCTGCCGCCCCAAGCACAAACTTGCTCGGCTGGTGCCTGGAGCTGGCCCTGGCAACTGCATCAGTGCATTTGTACCAATGCAGAGTTTTAAGTGTGGGTTTGTCCTTACTCAAATCACTAGATTTTCATAATTCCTGTCCCTCTTTCTGCTAATGTATCATCCTTCTCTCCTTCAGGGTTACCCAAATCACCTGTTCTTTGGGCTCTGTTCTGGTGCAGTCCTTACTCAGATAAAACTCCTACTGGCTTCAATGGCAGTTTTGTTTGAGTAAAGCCTGCAGGATGAGGCTTTTGCAAAACCAGAGAACAAAGATTGTATCCAAGAACCAGTGTACGGTATGTGTGATTACCCAGTTAGCTCAGTTTATTTTATTTATAGAGCTTTATGAATGTAATCTCTTTGCCATACCAAAAGATCATACATATGTACATGTCCAGTTAAAGGTTCCAGCGGACCAGTTCAGCCAGTAGCAGTCCCAATTAAAGGGGATAGAATACATACATAAGTGAGAGGAGGCAGAATTAATACAGAAAAGTGTATTTTTACACTAGGATAATAGTGTAAATATGCCTTTAGTTGTTGATCTTGATCTCAGCCAGAACCTGTTAGTACTTCACAATTAATGACTTGGGTTTGCTATGATAAAGTAATATAACAATGGATAGTATAACACTAAGTCATTGTTTCCATTTCAAGTGAGAAAAAAAAAGTTTAAAGAAAAGCTAAACTGTGGAAGATATTTCGTGTGTATTCAACAGAGAAAGCATAATAATGCTTTGGATAGAAAGAAAGTTTAGGGATTGTTGAAATATCACACACCGGCTAACCATAACAGCCTTACAGTGCACACTGCACTGGATTTATATGCATTCAGAGACTTCACAAATCAGGCTTTTATAGAGAAAAGGAACTAATGCATGTGATCCTGTATCTGCCCTTTTTAGCTTTGCCATGGCACTACTTCCTGGGAGATCTTCACACTGCTGTCAAAAGGTCAAATGGTCATGTACTTATACTGTGTGTCCATATTTATTTTACACAGTTTTGGTGAATATAACATGCAAAATTTGAACACTGATTTTGGTGGGCGATTTACTCCCAAGAGATGCTAACTTTAGTTCGGTTTCAGAATAACAGCTTCTGAATTTAGACTGACACAATTACGGCATTTTAATTAAAGAATCCAACCCTTATTGCTTCTGTTGCCACACACTGGCTTAGAGAAATGTACTGGATTCCTTTCAGCAGATATCCCAGTACAGCAGACCTTTTATGGAAGACTATATTTTTTAAGAATCAAAATAGAGCCGTCAACACCCCTCTTCTTCCAAAAGTTTCATCCAGCCTACTACAATGCCTTGTACTGGAGACCAAGGATCACAACCGTTAGAGTCACTGGAGCCCTAAGTGCCAGTTTTACTGCACTGTCAAATAGTTGACGGGGAAGTGCCCAACAATTGAGTCACATCCATACTCAATGAACATAGCCCTTCGCCCATTCACGCATCCCCCAGCATGATCCCTCTACACCACGAGCACAACCCCCACCCCGTTTACCTGGAGAGGGAAAGAACCCAGCAATTGCCATCTACCCCCGATGCACGCACAGACCATCACCCCTCCAACCACACCAGCTCCAGCTCCACCCAACCACCCGCACGTGCTCAGCCCCAGGTCCCCGGAGGAGGAAGGTGCCCCACCGCCTCCCTGGGCTGGGGGGATGCGCCCACCCGCTGGCTCCTCCCCTCGGCGCTGTTTACCTTGAGATAATCATTTTCCGAGCGCAGCTCCTCGATCTCCCGCAGCAGCTCCTCCTCCTCCGCCGGCGGCTGGCAGGGGGCGGGCGCTTTGCTGCCCAGCCGCATGTTCTCGGCGGCTCGCCCCCAGCTCGCCTCTTCTTCCCCGGGCGCGCTGCCTTTGCCCGCCGCGGGGGCGGGCGAGGCGGGCTGCGGGCTACAGGGCGGAGCTGGCTGCGCCGCCCCTTGGCCGGCGGGGCTCTCCGGGGAAGGCTGGGCGCCCAGCGGGTGGCTGGCCCCAGGCACCGGGGTGCCCGCTCGGCCCGGGGCAGGCGGCTGCTCCCGGTCGCTGGAGCCGGTGCCGGACTCGGCGTCGCTGCTGGCGGCCTGGGCCGGTCGCTGCTCATCGGAGAGCGGCTCGGAGGGACAGTCGGACAGGTCGGAGCTGCTGTCCGTGTGGCTGAGCCTGGCCGGAGCTGCCCCGGCCACATGGCCGCTGCCCAGCCCGGGCCCGGCGGCTGATGCCAGAGAGCCCCCCGGCTGCGGGGGGGCGCCTCTCTTCCCCTTCCTGCCTTTGCCGGGCGGGTGGCCCGGTTCCCCCCCGGCCTGCCTGGCCCCGGCCTTGCCGCCCCCTTGCTCCTGGGCTCGGGCCGCCTTCTTGCTCCACAGGGAGGCTTTGGCGCTGCCCGCTCGGCCGCCCGTCCCGGCTGCTGCCGCTGCCTTCGCGCCCTGGGAGCCGCTGCGCCTGGAGAGGCGGCTCTGGGTGGCCAGGAGCCCGGCGGATTGAGGCGGGGGGCCCGGCTGCTGCGGCGACTTGCCCGAGAGGCTGGGGGATTTGGGCGGCACCGGCGGGGGCTTGGCAGACGCTGCCCGGCCGTGGAGATCCTTGAGGAAGGGTCTGGCCGGGGAAGGGGCTCGGTTCAGTCTCTTCTTCTCAGCGTGGGGGTGGTGGTGGCCCTGCTGCTGTTGCTTGAGGTTATCACTGGGGCTGGTGCCATTTAAAGTCTCCATGGTCCAGGCAGAGGAAGCAGCAGCCGCAGCCCTGGGGGGGTCTGGCACTTGAGGCTCTTTAATCCTGTCCACCCACAGGAATAGCAGCAGCGGCAGCGAGCCTCTCGGCAGAGCACAGCAGCACGAGCAGCCTCCCGCAGCCTTGCCGTTTGTTTTCTCATCACTTCTGCCGCTCCCCAACCACAAGCCTCACACTTTTCTTCTTTAGACCCCCCCTCCCCCGCGCGCCTGCCCCTCCTCAGCCCCCACCCTCGTCTGTTTCTTTTAAGCACTGGCTTGTTTCAATAAAATGAAGGCAAATCCCTTAGTGGCAGCCTTCTCCTCCTTCCCCTGCCGCTCTCCCCTCTCTCTGGATCAGCTTGATGCAGCTCAAGTTATTTTGCAGCCCGAAAAATCGACTCGCTTTTTCTTTGGTCCGATGCAAATGACTATTTTCCAGGTTCCTTCTTTTCTTTTCCCTTAGCTCACAAACCATCATTCATCAGACTCCAACGGCTACCCCCCATCTCATTCCCATCCCTCCTTCTCTCTCGCCTGCACCCTCCAATTTTCTCAGGGTCCTTCCTCCTCCTGCTGAAATAGGGAAACTGCAAACGCTGCTGTCTCTCTCTCCAGTCCTGACGCTTCCCCGGTCTGTGCGCATGATCCTCCCCCCTCTGTCACCGAGCCAAACTGCTCTATGCAAGCCACTTTTTCCTAGAGCTCCCTGTATGCGTTTTTACAAGGGTTCCTGGACCAGTTACTACTTATAATAAACCCAGATTTGAGGGAATGTAATTCTTCAGTCATTGGCTATGTACTATTTCAGGTTAAATACTTTTTTTTAGCGTTCAGTGCTTTGCAAAGAATCTTTCCCCATAGGTTCGCCACAACAAAACAACAACAATCTGCCACCTGCATTATATCTTTGCTGAAGACACAAAGTAACCCCGAACCAGGTCTAGTTATCCAGAGGATAAGCAAGTAGCTGGCTGTGTGCTGAAATCAAAAAGGCATGGAACAGTCCCTCTGGTGTCTGCTGGATACATTGGTATAAAACTGTAGTAGTTAAATTTGGAAGGCATCTACATACAGGGCTGCCCAGAGGATTCAGGGGGCCCGGGGCCTCTTCCATAAAAAAAAGTTGCAATACTATAGAATACTATATTCTCAGGGGGCAACCCTGTGGGGTTTG
Organism: Chrysemys picta bellii; assembly: GCF_011386835.1. Classification (NCBI taxonomy): domain Eukaryota; kingdom Metazoa; phylum Chordata; order Testudines; family Emydidae; genus Chrysemys; species Chrysemys picta. The sequence goes on from NC_088792.1 coordinate 204,185,262, forward strand.
GGGCAAACTGCCCCACTTGACCCCCCCTCTGGGCGGCCCTGTCTACATAGTAAATGAAAGGAAGGAGGGATTAAAGCACAGAAGGGGCCCACCCAATCTAGTGGCTGAAGCACAGCAGTGAGAGTCAGGGGATTTCTGTCTCTTCCGCTGACTCACCGTGGCTCAGTGTCCTCATCTGTCAAAAGAGGATAATAAATAAATACTTATCTCACAAAGGTGTTGTGAGGCTTAATTCATTCGTGCGTAAAGCTCTGAATAGAAGGTGCTTTCAAAAGTGCCTATGGAAGTTAGTGGTCCAGCTCTCAAGTCACTGGAAGTTGAGTGCCTAACATTCTTTGGCACTGTTGAAACTCCCACTCTACATTATTAGAAATACAATGTATTACTGTGAAAGGTGGAAGCCATCAGGCATTGCTGAATGTCAGAAAGCCAGATAACCACTCCTCCCTTGCAGAGTCAATGTACACTAACCAAGTGACCAATGGATAGCGCCAGCCTCTGAGTTCAAGTGCCACACTAAAATTTAGATTTATATCTATATCTGCTGGTGTAGTGCAATAGAGAGGGTGTTGCAGTAAAGGTACCGTTCTCTGGATGAGATATTCAAGAAACTGGGGTGATTTATGGCTTTAATGACCACTTGGCACTTCTATTTATTAAAAAATTGCAATAACTGGTATCCTGAGGAAAGTTTACTCTTTCAGTAGAAGAGGTTTTTATGGCCAAGGGTATGTATGAGCTATTGCTGAGTATATAACAGTTGCCTGTGCCTATACAGACATTGTATTATTTTGTAAAGCATGTGATTATGAAAGACTATATAAAACAGAACTGTGCTGTATATAAAACTGGTCTCTGCAGCCATTTGCAGGCATCACTGCAGTAAATCACCACAAAGGTATCTTATAGATGTTTGGGTGGCTAAGTTCTAGAATAGAGAGCTTGCTTAGTGACAGTCTGAAACTGTTACCATTCCACGGGAGGTTATCTGCAGCCAAAGCAGTTTGTGCTTTGCTTTTGGCTCAGTGGTGTTGTTGCTTTTGCTCAGATCTAAAAAAAGGGCCTGAAGAGTCTCTATAAGGGGCAGCACTTTGGAGAAGGCCTGATTTAAAGGTCTGAGGAAATCATGGAAAGTCCATGGGTGAATTTCTCTCTTCTGCTGGTAGGGTCAGGTCCAATACCTACTGAAGTGAATGGGAGTATTTTAAATTATTTCAATGGGCATCAGATCAGACCCTTAAGATGAGGTAGATAATTATATTTTACTTGAGAACTTTAGCTTCTCTTTCTGCTTACAATTTCCTCAGTTGGGATCACCACTGGAGGTTCAGCTATAGAAAAATGAACTGCTTTTGCCTCTATAAGCACTTCTTCTAAGTCATCTTAGGAGGCATTTTTGAGCAGTCTGTCAAAGTTTGCACTTGCTGCTGCCTGTCTGTGCATGTCCTGCACAAAAAGAGAAGACTGGTCTCTAGAGACATCAGGTCAGCTCCTTTTGCAAGCATTACAATTCACACAACACATTTAAAACAAAAATATGTTTTTAGATTTAAGCCAGCCCTTCTATTCTAGCACATAAAATCAGTATTCAATGATTACTAATCACACAGGATAGCCATGTGTCAGCAGGAGCAACATGAAGTGACTCTGCTTGACCTCTATTTAGCAGAACAGTTTATAGCAGTACTTTACTGCAGTAGCCTTTGTAACATATCATTACATATATCAATCTTTTCTAACAGGCAGCTGTATTGTTGCTTTCTTGTTAACATAATTACTTATCAGTTGGATGACTTGAGTTGTACATGTACACAATGCATCTGTTCTCTTTGTCTCACATTTTAGTGTTATGTAGATAGCATTGTTCTCTCCCACCCTAAAAGTAATGTTAATTATCATGAAAACTGCTGCTAGTGATGGATCTGCCCATAACTCAGAGGGTTTCCTTTGCTCTGTATACGTTGCCACCACCACTCAGCTTTTTGTTATTTTTTAAGCACAGAATGGAGCTCCATGATACCTCTCCACTTCCACTTCCTTTTTTAATTAAATGTCTCATGACGGAAGTGGAGCTGCTCTGCACTAATTAAGGAATTATATCATATATATTGACCTGGTTATTGCACTATTTACTGAATGAATATATTGGTTTAGGGTAATAGGGTGATGTAAAGTAAAACAGGAATGAAGGAAAACGAATGGTTCAAGATAAACCATTTCTCTGCAAACACTTACGGTTGTTGAGAGAAACCCAGGACAGAAAAAGGACTTGTTGGGGTCTCTGAAGAAGTTTGGCCTGCCTAGGTTACCATTAGGGGCTGATAAGCCTTTAGGTAAGACAGACATATCTAGACTATTGTTTTCAAATCCCTTTCTATGTAATGCTTAGTTTCTACTGTGGAAATAAACAATACTTTGGTTTCAGAAGGCTGTTTTGTCACTGTATTCACTACTGTCACAGACTCCTGAAGAGAAGAACTGCTGGTGCCAGAATATAGTACTATAGCTCAGGGCCCACTCTAAGAATCTGAGACTTGCAGAATTCCACCCCAGGAGAGGTAAAGACATGAGGCCTGATACCTGAGGGGTACACTCAGAAAGGGAGCAGAGGTGCAGCTTGCCTTGTAACAACATCTGTCACAGAAGGGTAAAACTGGACTAGTTATCCCCTCTATTTACAGGCAGCAGAAAATCAGCTGGGTGGCAAAATGAGATTTGTTTACATCACTATTCAAACAAAATAGGGAAGGAGCTGAAAGTGTATATAAATGAAACAAAGCAAGAGACAGCAAAACATACATTACAATAAAGGCCTAATTTTCATTTACACAAAGACCTGTTTAAATTGCTCTGGCAGTGCAAAGGGCTTAATGTGGGTGTCTATTACATAAATAAACAAGAAATACAATATCAGTAATCCTTACTGAGCACCTGCCTAGCTAAATACATTTGGCAGATTTTTGTGGTGTGTGCCTAGCTCTAGTATTAGGGCCTAATCCCCCGATTCCCCTGCTGTGTATGCAATGCCCACTTTAAGGCTTTACATTGCCAGCATGGTGTAAATGGCCCTTAGTGTGAATAAGAGTAAGATCCTAATATTAAAGCTAGGTGCATACCACACATCTGTCCATGTGTAGTTGGCTAGGTAGATGCTCCATAAGGATTATGGATATCATATATCTGAGGGTTTTTTTTTTTTTTTTAAATATCAAACCTTTTTTTTTTTTACTCGAAACTTGCTAATGCACATAGCAAATCTGTGAAATTGTGTGTTCCTATCAGGTTCACCCTCATTCTTTTCCCCCAGCCCCGCCGTTTGTTTTTTCTTGTCTTAAGTTAGGTTATAAACTCTTTGGGGCTAGGACTTTCTTACTATATGCTTATACAGCACCTAGCATAATGGGGCCTTGATCCTGACTGGGGCCTTTGGGTGGCACTGTAATACAAATACACAATCATAAACATTTAACCATTAATTTGTTTTAGCTGTGTTGGAGCCCTTTGTGTGCTTGGCTTATGCAGACACTTGAGGATTTCAGTTTTACTCGCAAAAGTGATCATGGAAAGTGAATTTTACACCTGACCATTCACACCAGATATTGTTTGATACCACAGACTTGCAAGGTTCCCTAATCCTTTTGCAGGAGTCCTTGAACAAAGGTTTACAGTTATTTTGTATGAATATGAGACAAAACTAAACGTAAACTCTGCCCCCGGCCAGTACATCTTATATTAATAAAAGCCAAGGCTACTACCCTCTCCTATTTCAAATCTCTTAAGGATCCACTTCTGCCATAACACAATAAATCAACCAGCGAGGCTGAGAGTTAGTTGAGGAACATTAATATTTTACAAAAAAGCAAATGGATGTGACTGTATAGATAGATAAATTAGATTGATAGACAATCTATCAGCCCCCTTCTATATGTTGCTGTTCTTCACGGATTATAAACTCTTCATGGCAGGGGTCAATTGTATTGTCTAGCACAAAAGACTACCAATCCCAATAAAGACCTCTGAGTGCTAACATAATATAAAATTAAATAAATAATACTAATAATGTGTGTGTAGCCCAGAAAGGAAAGTTTAACATTTTCTAAAATTCTCTAATCCAGTTTTTGTACAATCTCTCCCTAAACTGCTCCCTGTTCCTGAGAGATTCAAAGGCCCAGTTACTTTAAGCCTTACTCTGGATTAAAGGAGTTATACCGATATCATGATTTCACAGGGGCAGGGAGTGTCTTATTACTTGTTTGTACAAGGCCAATCACAAAAAGACCCTGCTTTTTGATCAGGACTCCTGGGAGCTACAATAATGCAAACAAACAAACAGTCATTCAGTAAGGGAACAAAAGCCATAAGACCAGTCAAAACCAACCATCAGTTCGGGTTTCAGGTATCTGAATGCTCAATCCCTAGTGTTCACGATCAAGCCTTAGTGTTAAAAAAAATAAAATAAATCACAAACAAAAAAATTGTCACCTAATTTCAAATAAATAGTATTCACTGGGAATCAGAGTGACCACACAAAATTCATTCCATGCAGCTCATTCAACAAACATTGAACAGATAATTGGTCTACTAGCCTGTGCTGAATCTGAACTGAATCGTGACTCTGTTACCCTGCAAAATAATGTTATATATTTTTAAATGCCGCAGTAAGTGTGCAATGCAAAAAAAAAAAAGAAAATCTATACTACAACAGATGCATTCAAGCCTTCAGTTCTACAACAAACAGTAAGCAGCATATGAGGAAGTGCACAACTCCAGATACTGACTGGTGGTTTTGGCTACACTTAAATGGAGAGACTGAATGCAATTTAAGAATCACTGTGACAGTCACAGACTGGGCTAAATCTGGCATGTCAAAAAGAAAAATGGTGCACTTTATGTATTCATGGATGCTAAGGAGCTGAATGCTCACATACAGAGACAGAGTTAATTTATTAGATACTCAAATGAGGAGAAAGATTAATGCTTGCTACTTACCGAAGACAGACACTTTTCACAGAGTCTGGCAATTGAAGCTTCACAATGAGCGTGCGAAGATACGGATATTGAATACAGTTTGGAAAGGGTTTTTTTGGATATTACAATCAGCACCTGAAATATTTCACAGATCTATGGAACATATGTTTAAAAGCCTACCTGCAGAGGAGTATACGTAGACTTTGTTATTAGTTTGGATAATCAACAGGGACAAGTGTCAGTTCTCAGTGAACAAAATATTCTTAGGATATCATAATAAATTATCCACTGCTGGTGTGCAGTTGGACTGAAGAAAGTTGCTGGTGCAGAAAATATATGTCCAAGGGTAACAAATACAAGTTTTAGAATAGGCATTCAATGTGATTAACTCCCTGGTTAAATTTGAGCTATTTTTGACAGCAAACATATCAGAATCTCCCTCATTGTTTTGTTCCAGCAATCACTGCCTCATCTCACCCTAAAATCTTTTCAATCAGTTCCTCTTTGACCAACATTTGGGAAGGAGCTCTCCACAGACTGCACCCTGGATTTTTTTCATTCCTGCTTCAGCTCCTTCTAGGATGCAGTTGCACTTCAGGAAGCTTTGGTCTTTCCCCTCTTCAGTAGTTCCAATTAATCCATTTGCAGTTGCTGCTAAGCCTTTGGTCTCAAGCTTTAGTGGCTGCTTCCTAGTTTGTGTAGGGGTGGGGGGCGGGATTTTTCCTCCTGCTGAGTTAAGTCTGGGTTTAGAGGCAGCTGATCCCTAGTTTGTCTGGGAAAGTCCAGAACAATTGCTTCTTCCAAGTATTCTGACTGTGACAGCTTAGGAAAGTGGCTTAGTCCTCAATGCATCTGTTGTCCTGTCAGGGCTGAGGAAAGTTGCTTATGTAATTCTTCTTCTTTGATGGTATCCTCACATGCAGTTCCCACTCCCACACCTCCCCTCAGAGTTTAGGGTTCTGTACTACAATAGTGTGTTACTGCCAAGGCCTGGATTATTCCCATCCTTGAGATGATTCTCACAGAGTGACTTCTGGAGATTTCACACTTGTGATTTATGCAATTGGCATTTTCAGGGGAGCTCTTGCTTCTTGGTCAGTGGTGGGCAACCTATGGCACACGTGCCAAAGGCGGCACGTGAGCTGATTTTCAGTGGCACTCACACTGCCCACGTCCTGCCACCGGTCTGGGGGGCTCTGCATTTTAATTTAATTTTAAATGAAGCTTTTAAAACATTTTAAAAATCTTATTTACTTTACATACAACAATAGTTTAGTTATATAGTATAGACTTTTAGAAAGAGACCTTCTAAAAACATTAAAATGTATTATTAGCATGCGAAACCTTAAATTAGGGTGAATAAATGAAGACTTGGCACACCACTTCTGAAAGGTTGCCGACCCCTGTTCTTGGTCATTCTAAAACTGACTGGGACGGTTCTAGAAGGAGCTGAGGTGGTTAGACTGGAACATGGGAGCTCGTGCCAAGTTGTAAGTGCCTCTCAGTACCAGAAATCTAAAACCTTGGGTAGTTCCAATCTGTTTTACACTAGGAAGTGGAGACCCAACAGTGGGAATCCTGTACGACATCATCTTCAAAGAAGCAGCATTATAGTTAAGTAACTTTGCCTTCCATATGCTGCGAGGAGGACAAATTCATTGTTTATGAGGTGTTCAAGTACTAAGGTGATAGGGGCCATCTGAGTACAGACACATCTAATTCACAGGAAGTTAGCATCAGATATAGATGGACAGTGGTCCACCCTATTCCAGCAAGGAATTTAAGCCCCTTGCACCTATTTGTGAATTCAAACATGGTACCAGGAGTGCCGCCAGCTTTTTTGCCGCCCTAGGCGGCGGACGGTCCCGCCCCCAAAATGCCACCCCCGACAGAGGCGGAGGACGGTCCCACCCCTGAAATGACGACGACGACCAGGGCAGCCGAAGATCCGTCCGCCACAGTCACCACCCCCCAAATGTTAGCATCCTAGGCAACTGGCTAGGTCGCCTAATGGGTTGCGCCGGCCCTATGTCTCCATGAGGTAAGGGCACAAGTTTTGCTTGGCTTTATTAGCTTTTTATGCAGTTTTTATTAGACAGCAGTTTGTGTTCTGCAGAAATACGAATGGCCCAAACATTATATGCAGTCTTTCCTGCATCTGTAATGAGTGGCCCAACAATGGAGTCATTCATAAAAAGACAGTAAAAGTTCAACACAGAAATATTTTGAAAAAGCAACAAAACGTTCTGTATAGTACCATATCAGGAGTAGGATACACTGAAAAAATGTCAGGCTTAGCACCAAATGGTTACAGTTCTGTAACAAGAACTGGAGACTAGTCCAAGATGTACATTTTGGACTCTAAACTAGACTTCTCCAAAGTTTGTAGCTATTCAGATCTGAGGTTAGTTTGAACCAACCATTTGCATCATTCAGTACTCAAAATGAATATATTTTTAAAAGGAATAGGATACAACATCAGACAACTAATCAGAGCTCCATATTTCAGCTGTTAGGGTTTATTTAAGATATTTGTTGAAGTGGGATAGTGTCCCCCACTGACAACAAAGGGGCGGAGGGGAGTAAGAGGAGCAATATATTTAGAGGGGCATATATCCCAGGTTGTTTTTTAACTTTATATCAACTATTTTGACCCTACACTCTTGCTCCTGCCACTTCTTGAGGGAGGAAGGATGATCTTTTGGTTAAAGCTCTGCACTGGGACTGAAATGATCTGGGTTTAGTTTCCAGCTCTGCAACAGACTTTGTGTGAGCTTGGGAAATACACATAAATCTGTGCCTCAGTTTCTGCCTCTGTAAAATTGGGTGTTATGAGCATAAATAACACAAACCATGAGCAAAAGACCCACTCCAACCCCCCCCCCCAGTAAGTTTGGCAGTATCCTTTTCCCCTCAAGGTCTTATGTCCAGCAACCCAAAAATCACCCAAAGTCCCAAAACTCCAATAACCCAAAAGTCTCTGTCCCTGGTCAGTGCAGCCCCAGAGTTCAGAAGTTTATCTGCAGAGTTTTACCTCCCAGCCTTGGGGGGGGGGCACAGCGGTGTTAAGGGGCACCTTACGTGGTCCAAGGCCAACTGCTCCGTCTCTCCATGGGGTTCTGCTGCAGCCTTCACCGCGAGCTACTCCGCCAGCTGCTCCACCAGCTGTCCCGTGAGCTGCTCCAGCCGTTCTGTGAACTGCTCCGCTCCACCAGCTGTCCCACGAGCTGCTCCAGTTGTCCCGCAAATGGCTCTGCCAGCCGCTCAGCAACATATCTTTAGGCCCCCCCACAGCACTCAGTGATTTCAGCTCTTAGTAATTTTAGCTCTCTAGTGATTTCAGCTTGTAGTAGGGGAACCCCAGTGCTGGTGCACCATTGGCCCAAAGTGAATTCAGCTCAGCAGCCTGTAACTAGACTACTAATGGAATATAAAATTAGCTCTGATATTCCACAGTAGAGAGGAGGCAGTGCAATTGGTATTTCAGGGTCTCAAAAGGGGCCCATACCATCAGATACAAATACCTGTCCCCAGCCTCTCTCAATTCACTGGGTTTTGGAACCTATGTCCCTTGTCTAGCGAGTGCTACTTAGTTGATGGCGAGTCCCGCTGTCATAAAACAGTTTCATTGTCCTTGATTCAGGGTACCTAATCAGGGTAACAACACTTTATTCTTCCTGCCCCAATAACAGAGAAACTGGGGATACCACAGCAGCCAAAGTGACCATTTGGGCTCATGCTAGGCAGGGTGGGTGTGCCTATGCAAATAAGATCAGACTCTGAAGTTCTTTTTCACAGCTCACCACAATTCACCACCAGATGTCAGGGTAGAGCTCATCCTAACTCTGCTTACATCTGCAGCAATTCTAGCCTCTTAGGCCTGGTCTACACTGGCGGGGGGGGGATTGATCTAAGATACATTGACTTCAGCTATGCTATTCTCGTAGCTGAAGTTGCATATCTTAGATCGAATTAAAATTACTTACTTCGCGTCCTCGCTGCGCGGGATTGATGGCCGCGGCTCCCCCATCGACTTTGCTTCTGCCTCTCGCCAAGCTGGAGTTCAGCAGTCGACAGGAGAGCGATCAGGGATCCATTTATCGCATCTACACTACATGCAATAAATCGATCCCCCGATAGATCGATAGCTACCTGCCGATCCGGCGGGTAGTGTAGACGTACCCTTAGGCTAGTTACTAGCAGCAAGTTACTCACATGAGATACTAGAAGTGTTATCATCAGACACTTATCCCTGGCTGTGTTTCTTAGGTCAAAAGCATCTCTCAGTAACACAGGTGGAGTCAATGAAGTTACAAAAGCGTAAGTGATAGGTGGATTTTAGCTTTGTCTGTAAGGCTTTTAGAACTAATAAGGACATGATGCTATCTCATCTCCAAAGAAAAAATAGATCAGGACTGTGATCCTGTTGTGACGCTGCAGTCTATATGGTTTTATAAAAATATGCTAATGAGTGAATATAATGCAACTGGAATATTCTTCATGCAAAAGGTCTCTTGTAAGGTATCATTACAAAGCTTATAATCTACTGGGTGTGATCATCCTATTTGTATAAATGTACTACTCTTGTATTTGATACTAGAAATATGAAATATAACTCTGAGTGCCTATTGTAATTATGCAAAGTGTGGGCCATTAATGGTGGTTTGGAATCTTGATGACTCCCATTAACCAGGATAATTGTCTGCAGATGGCTGTTTTTTACCTGTAAGTCTTCCTGTATATCTGTGTGCTGGCAAGTGGGCAATTAAGTCTTGCAGTGACATGTGATCATGTCACCTGAACTGGAATCCATCTTTAACCTTTTCACCAAATAATTTATCCAACCCATTCTTGTTTTAGAGATTGTTTGTGGCAAACATCCCATATCTGAAATTCAAGCTGTGCTTGGTTTTGAGAGACACACAAATCACATGGCATTGCTTCTAATCCCAAATTGGTAAAGTTGCAAGCAAGAGAATAGAAATAAGGACTGATTTCCAGGCTCCAACCACAAAACCACACTTCCTTTCCAATCACAGAGTTGCATACTCAGAGAAATTGTAAAAGATTAGGTCTAGTCATGTTTGGGAATGTGTAAGAGGAGATATGATAGAAGTATCAGGAACAATAAAAGATAACAGAATATTAATGAGCCTTTCTGTTCCCTTCCCCTATTATGCAAGAGGAAACAAAGTATTTTACAAAAGGCAACAAAAATATGTTACAAATATAAAAAAGAAATACTTATTATCCATCATATCATTAAACTGGTGATTGAGACAAATACTTAATTAAGATGTAAAAATCATTAAAAATGATGTGAATAAGAATAGCATACAGGAAAAGTAAAAAAAAATGTGGTTCATAGTAGAAATAAAATTCTCGGAAAAAAATGAAACAGAAAACATAGGGACATTCAAAGAAAGAAAGTTGAATGGTTTGTAAGGTCCAAAATGAAACGTGGGAATACAGCAGTAACTTCTTGCAGTAATCTTTCAGCAGTTTTGGCTGGAAGTTATCATTGGTTATGGACACAACTTTTGGCCTCATTTAAAAAGAAAGCATCCTGTGGGTTAGAAGCCAAGAACACTTTGCACAACAAAGTGTGGAAAACTAACATTTGGCATTCTAGTCATCCCAAAGTAGGGTGACCAGATGTCCTGATATTATCGGGACCATCCTGATAGTAGGGGCTTTGTCTTACATAGGCAACCTATTATCCTTCCCCCTCCATCCTGATTTTTCACATCCTATCTGGTCACCCTATCCCAAAGGCACTGCTTCCAGACACATGCTGGTAGTGAAGACCTAGGCTCAGGTTCTGTCTTTTTACAAAGGTCTGGATGGGAAATGACAGTTTTGGGAGCCATGGCGACCAACTGGTCTTGTATAATACATATGGATACAATTTTGTCACGGTGAAATTAGACAAAATTCACAGAACAGTATAAGTAAAATCAAGTAACATCTGACATTCTGGCGGGTGAGACACAAAGAGTAGCTGGCTGGAGACAAAGTGAAGCAAAGCCTATTTGGGTTATGCATGTCTCTAAAACAAACACCTCTAACAGTTGTAAGCCCTTCATGACCACGATGCCCCTTGCATTATAGCATGGCTGGGAAGTTCTTGCTTTGCAGCCTTAGTAACCAGAAACACTTCAACCTCTTTCTCTGCCCCTGCTCCCCATACATGCCCCTTTTAAATAGGAGAGGGGCAGTGCTTAATTTGTAATGAAAGAGTGGCCAGGGCTCAAGGAATTTTTTTACATTCAGAACTGATGCAGCCAAGCCCAGAGGTGTTGGGCTATAAATTGCCAAGCCTAGAGGTGCCAGGGCTAGAAATTAAGCACTGGGGAGGGAGAAGGGGTGAAGAGAGCAAGAAAGTATGAGAATGTTATGTTGTGACACTGCATCAATACCCGTTGTAATTTGTTGGAACAACACATCCTCAAAATATACAGATGCACACATCACAATACAGGCCTTTGTGGCACTATTATTTTGTGCCTCTGTTTCCCATTAGTTGAAAAAGTGGCTCTTCAGCTCTTATATGGTGAGTAGCACTGTTCCTGAGTATAGAAGCATAATGTGGTATACGAGGAGGACCATAGTATTACAGTCTGATTCCAAGAACAAATTAAGTTTGTACTGTTTCTCATTTTTAATTCACTATTGCAAATGAATTGATTTTGTACCGATTCTGGTTTTGTTACCATCTTCATGTTAATGATGATGCACAATATTTTTCTTCACATGAAATAGTAGTGGTCCAACACTGACCTTTTATATTTTCTATTTTGAGTACTAGTCATTTCTGCTTTCACATGAATTACTACTGGTGCTGTCAACAGAGAATGAGACCATCCAAAGCGCTGATATTAAAATTCAGATGCTTCCTTGTAGTGACAAACTCTGTACAATTGAAAATGCAACAATATGAATAATTTCTTATGACAACAATTGTAGGAACAAAGAACAGTACATACCAGAGCTGTTATTACTATCGGTCAACTGTATATTGTCAATGGTCTTGTACTGCTCCTGGATACCATGGGAGAGGTGAATTCTCCTTTCTTCTGGCCAAGAATGGCAATCATGATAAGCAGCAAACTTCCATATCCCCACACTCCAGAGAAGTGCATCCATTTTTGTAACTGCTTCTTCTTGTCTTTGAAGGGCAAGAAAAATCTTTAGCGTGTATTAAAATTGCAGCTTGTTAGTAGTGTTCTAAGCCTATCATTTGTAACTTAAAACCCCTTTATTGTAGATTCTGTATGTCAGACCTTTTTAACAACAAAGATAGAGCTTTTAATTTCAAGAAACAGACACGTATTAAAAAGATATGAAATGTATCCTGCATTCTAGCCTAATATCCTTCTTTCGTGTGTGATTACATCAGGGAAATTAAATTCTCTTCTCAACATTCAGAACTACAAAAAGAAACAAAAGCATCACTGGCAGCTATTCTGGTGCAAGGTCTGTGTTACTCTGGTACTCTGTCTCTATAGCTCAAACATTGGTCAACTCCTTGGTTATCCCTTCCATTGCTACTACTGCAATCTCTTCCTCTTCCTGCTCCTCCCTTGCATCCCTGATCTCCATCTTGTTCAACTCCAGTCCATTCAGAACATTGCATCCAAAAAAAAAAAAAACATCTTCACCATGCACCACTTGGACCATGTTACTACCATCTTCAGAATCCTTACACTAGCTCTCCCCATCCTTCCTCTATGAAATTGAAGCTTCACATTCTCCTCACCTTCAAGGTTCTGCATAATTTTGCCCTTCCTACTTCTATACTCACCAAAGGTGAATTAAGCAGGTTTCCTAGATCTGGGTCCTGGGCTGGGAAAGTGCCCATCAACCAATACAATTTGAATCCAGAAGGACTGGCTCTGCCCTGGAGACTGGGAAAGTGGAAAGACAGGGAGCTAGGGAAACTCCTGCAGCACTGCTTTCTAATTTTGCTCTCAATCCCTGCATTATAGCTTCTTCCCTCAGCTGACTCTAACCCCACCTGCCCTCAGGTGGTTGGCAGCAGCTGCATGATGAGGCTTGGTGCTGCCACGGACTCTAAGCACTGAAAAGAGGGAGCAGATCAACTTTCTCTCCCCATACCTGCTCTCATTTCTTACTACTTCCTTCAATCAGCAATGAATTTCTTCTCACCTCTCAGCCTCATATTGTCTTCCTCTGGCTGCTTTATGCTGCTCTGGTATACTGGAGAATTTGCCCTTAAAAGTTAACAAAAAATGATTGAGGGTTGATATTATATATCTTCATATAATTAGAAATACCAAATGGTCATATTGTCTTTGGGCTTCTTGTTTAGTGTTCATACATGAACTTCTAAACCATTTTTAAAAACTAAGGACATTCTCAGATAAAACTGCATTAAAATGGAGTTGTATATCTGTGACTTAAGGGTAAAATATATTAGAGATATTATAATGATTCGAAACCCAAGTATTAGAAACCAGGATATTCAGGATTTAGGTTACACTTAAAAAAATCCAAACATGTTAAAGTGAAACATGCATAGTTAAGGTACCCAAACAACCTTAACTCTGCTCTGTAGTAATGTCATAAATGAACTGTATGATTATAGACATTTTAGTATCTGTGGTCTAGGTTAAACTGATTTTTTAAAAACAAGTTAGATATTTTACATAGTTTTCCCCTTATGGCATCACCAGAGGACAGAGTCAAGGGGTGAAATCCTGCCCCATTTAAGTCAACCGAAGTATTACCATTGACTTACATTGGCATGGAATCACTGAATAGGCCTGAATTATTTTCAGAAAGTTTGGAACATTTTTAAATCATGGCACTTATTTACTACAAAAATAAGAGAATCTGGCTAACAGGGGTTCCAAACTGTGCAAGCCTCCAATGTGACCAAAGGGGTTAGACTTAGTAACCATATTTGTCTCTTCTTGTAGAAGTAAACCACCATAAAAACAGCTCTTCAGAAAGTGAAGTTACCTCATGTGATGCATCTGCAAAGGAGGGAACTACAACTCCCTTCAGCTCCCTCCCTACTGCACTTCACTTTCCCCTGGCCAGGTAAGGGGAAAGGTCCTGAACCAGGAAGTGTACAGGCTCTGTTTAGCAACAGATGCCACATGGCATCAGGAAGCTGGAGCGAAGCCCCATGAATTGTGGACAGAGCCACCTGTGGAACAGGCAGTGACTGCTGGATGTTACAGCTACGTGCAGGTCTCTGTGGGACTTATGGGGGAGCAGCAGCAGCTGGGCAGGGAGCAGTGCAGAGGGACCCCAATGAGAGACATTAGCCCTGGAAACCTGCAAATGCCTATTTGCTGGACTAGAGACAAGACAGGAGATGGAGCCCCAGGCACTAGACATGAAGATCCCTGACTCTCAACTGGTCTTCCCCAGAGACCCAAACAGGAACTGCTATTGCTCACTTTGAACTGTCACTGTTTAAGCCTCTGTATCTTGGGTATCTAAACTTTCCCTTTTCTGCCAGCCCTAGTAAAATACCCTTTCGCGTAGCCATGTGCCTGAGTGGTTATTGGGTCCCACTAGGGCTAACATCTACAAGGCCTAGCAGCTGAAGCACCTACAGTGCTTGCCTCCAAGTTGCAGTAAATGTGGTAAGCTACTGGCATCCTAGTGTACTGTTGCCAACTCCTCTGATTTTATTGCAAGTTTCATGACATTTGGTCTTTCTTTTGCAGCTCTACTTCCTGGAGGTCTGTTAGTAGGTGAATATCTTGGCCTTAATTTTAAACAACAACATTTCCAGCCTTTGCGGCTGCTGAAAGACACTTGAAAACAAGATCCAAGTGTATCCCAAAGGCTAAAAAACCAGAAGGCTAATAAATAGAACTCCCAGTTCAGCATTTTTTTTAAACTCATGATTTTTGAATGGATTGTCAATACTGTAATAATAATATTGATAAACCATCCTTTCCAAAGCTGACTTTCATCCCTGGACCCTAAAGACAACGGAAGGCAATTTTTTTTGTCTCCAAAATGCAGCATTTTGTTTTAAATAGCTTGTAACTGCAACAAATCTTGCAGGAGGTTATTCCTAATTCCCTAGGTTTTATAGTGAGAGACGGGTTTTGTCCCCTTCTCTGTAAATTATTCCATTTCAATACAGCTTCTGATTGTAGCAATAGCTCACCCTCATCTGATACACCTACTATTTATCTTTTACTTACAGTTAGTATTTTAGTCTGGTTTTATTCAAGCACACTCCCCTTTGATCCTCTCGAGGCTTCCAGCTTCCAGAGAGACTCTGCAACACAACCTGTAAGCCAGACGTGGAAGGCCATCACCACAGTTACTGAACAGACACAAGCACTGATAGTAGAGTGAATATTCAGTATACTACTCAGAAAATTCTACACAGCTGCATCTTTGAACTTGCTTGCCTGGTGTGACACAGTTAGTCACACAGTTGCTTAAAACAGAGGACACATTCTGAGTCCTTCTGTGTGCCTTCTTCTAATCGCAAATACATGATAACATATGGCATAGGTAAGATCTGCAAGTGTACAACAGAGCGAATGAAAAATAGCAGATCTATTTAATTTGTAGAGTTTATAGATTATAAACTCTTTGAGGCTCTTTGCTTCACACTTGTCTGTCAATCCTTAGAACACTGTTGCTGCTATACAAATAAAATAATCATATATCAAAAACAATCTGTGATGGGAATATTGAAAAAAAATGGGCAAGGTCAGCAAACTGACAGAAAACTCCTGAAATATAGTTTCAGCCAGATAAACAATTATTTCCCTATTTGATTTTTTTTTTCATAGTTGAGGAAGAACTATAGTATTGTTCTCTCTGAATCGCTTCCCCATTTGTGCATATTCTGTAAGTGTTCTTTAAATAATGAAGGTCAGGAGGAAGGGAAGCTGTCTAGTCTGTTTTCAGAGCATTAGGTGGACAGCATGCAATGGCTTATAATGCTAATTTCTGTTTGATTGCATTAGCCCACCGCCCTTCTGTGATGGGAATTCAAGCCCCAGCTGCAAATTCAAAGTCCTAATGAGATTTTGGTGATGTTCTCAGTCTGAGCCTGCATGGTGGCACAAGCAAAGGAGAGGGGGATGCTAGTTTCTTAGCTGACTGACTGAGTGGTTAACCCTGGTAAGAAAAGGTGTATGGGGGAAATTAGTTGGAGTGACAGTGCATCCTTTAAACTTCAACTTGCTGTTGATTAAGGCAAAAACACTGCCAAGCAAAGACCATGGGGAAATTACCCTTGTTTGAATCCTTGTCTCTTCTAGTTGATGCCAGTGGAAGGGTGATGGGGGCAAAGAGACAGGCTGTGATAAAGAATATTAAATTGTAACTGCTAGATAAACACAAAGCTATACTTCTACACCATCTACTATGCATTACTTTCAGGTGAAAGGGGAAATGTTTTCCCCCTTCTTCATGCAGTATTTTCCTCAATCTCTAATTTTTCTTCTATAATTTTAATCTTTTTTTTACTTCCCTGTATAATGGGGAGGGAGGGGTGTCTCTTGTAATCCACTCCACCAGATAAGCAAATTGCCCTCCATTTGTTATTCACACTGGTGTTGGAGTTGAAAGAGGTTGACTGGAATTTATGCTTTCATATAACTGTTGACTGAGCCACTTCTCAGTCCTGTGTATGCATTGAAATTGTACTAGAATTAAAGTGTGCATATAAAAGAGTTCATGGATAAAACAGTTGATAACATTTCTTGCTGTTTTACCAATAATTTGTACTATGACATAGGAGATGTGTGGCACTGTTACTAAAGAGAAGCTGTCTATAGAAGGAGAGAGATGGGTTCTGTTTATATATTTCCTTTCTATAAAGCAAGTATGAACTCTTACGGGTGAGCTGCAGGACCCAAGACAACAACTCTTATGTATGTAGATAGTCAATACTGCTGTGAGTAGTCCCACTAGGCCTGATTTTGATTTCACTTATACTGGGATAAATCAGGAATAACTCCACTGATGTCAAGAATTTTGTACTGGTTTAAAAAACAGGTGTATGTAAAATCAAAATCAGGCCCACTGAGAGAGGGTCAAAGGATCAGGCACATGGCTGGAATTGAACCAGGGCTCCCAATATTGACTGAAAAGTGATAGATTGCATTGATCACCCTGTATTTTTATTAGAGACTATCCCCTCATCCCTAGCCCCCTTTGTGTTTGTGAGGGTGTGACGTTATTGACATAAACTGGGACCATACAGATCATTGTTGCAACCAAGGTCCTGTAGTGGCACCCAAATCTTGTATAAAGGGGGTCAAATGGGGTGTCTAGGACAAGGTTATGGTTTACTGGTTATGATTATGCTGTCTATATGTGTGTATCAGTTTTGTAGTTGAAGTTATGAATATTGGCTCTATACTGTCTATATGGCAAATTTATGCTATGCTTCTGGGTGACATCCCAGACAAGCTGAGATTAGCTCTGCCTAGCCTGCTTGATGGCCCATTAAGGACCATCAGCTATACAATGGACCCATTGAGAGAAGGCAGATACGCCTTGTACCTCAGCAAAGTATGCAGGGACTGGCCCATGTGACTCCAGACTCCATGTTGCTGTAATTTTCCACAGTAAGAACAAAGAGGTGATCTTACACCTGGAAAAGACTATATAAGGCTGATGCCTGATCTCCATCTTGTCTTCAATCCTGCTTCTTACCTCTGGAGGAACTTTGCTACAAGCTGAAGCTTTGAACAAAGGACTGAGGACCCATCCCAGCGGGGGATGTATTCCAGAGACTTGATTTGAACCTGCAGTTTATTCCATCGCTGCTGCAAGCCTGAACCAAGAACTTTGCCATTACTGTATGTAATTGATTCCATTTAACCAATTCTAACTCTCATCTCTATCTTTTTCCTTTTATGAATAAACCTTTAGATTTTAGATTCTAAAGGATTGGCAACAGCGTGATTTGTGGGTAAGATCTGATTTGTATATTGACCTGGGTCTGGGGCTTGGTCCTTTGGGATCAGGAGAACCTTTTTCTTTTACTGGGGTATTGGTTTTCATAACCATTTGTCCCCATAACGAGTGGTACTGGTGGTAATACTGGGAAACTGGAGTATCTAAGGAGATTGCTTGTGAGACTTGCAGTTAGCCAGTGGGGTGAGACTGAAGTCCTCGTAGTCTGGCTGGTTTGGTTTGCCTTAGAGGTGGAAAAAACCCCAGCCTTGGGCTGTAACTGCCCTATTTGAGCAATTTGTCCTGAGTTGGCACTCTCAGTTGGGTTCCGCCAGAACCGCATTGTCACAGTGGCGTAGTCGTGCTTGGATCCACAGAACCAGGTCAATTAAGCTTTGGGTCAGAACCCCACGCTATCCAAATTTGAATTTTGGGATTGAGAGTTTTGTTGGTTAAAGAGCTGCTGCAATGGCTGAGCAAAGAGCATATGAGGGACTTGGGAAAAAAGCCCTGGAAAATTTGTGTTCAGAAAAGAGGATAAGCTTTAGAAAGAAAGCTACAAAGGAAGAATTGAGAAATCTGCTAATAGCCAGTGATCAGGGGGCAAGAGCACAGCCCTTACCTGAGGCTGCAGAAGAGGCAGAAAAAATTAGGATGCAAAGGGTGACAAGTAAACTGCAATTTGAGCATGAACAGAAGCTAGCAGATCTTCGATTGCTGGAGAAGCACAAAATAGCAGAGTTAGAAAGAGAGAGAGAGAAAGAGGCTGCTCAGAGAGAGAAAGAGGCTGCTGAGAGAGAGAAAGAGGCTGCTGAGAGAGAGAAAGAAGCTGATCAAAGAAAGAAGGAGGCTGATGAGAGAGAAGAGAGAGCCCGTAAGGGGCGTCTAGAGCTGCTCGCTGCTGAGCAGGAGACTCACAGGATGGAACAGGAGACGGCCAGACTTCAGCTCCAAGTAATGGAAGAGCGGAGAAAGTCATCCCCACCTGGTACTCCACTTCCCCCCCGCCATGAGAAAAACTGGGAAAGGATGTGTCCCATTTACAATGATACTGAGGATATAGAGGAGTTTTTGTCTACCTTTGAACGCCTCTGCAATCTGTACCAGATCCCTGAGGGTCAGCGAATGCCTGTCCTGCTAACCAGACTGACTGGAAAAGCCAGGGAGGTGTTTAATGACTTGGGGGAACAAGAAGCATTAAATTATGAGCGGTTTAAGGATTCTGTGTTAAGGCGATTCAAGGTTACTCCTGAATCTTACAGAGTTAAGTTTAGAGAGTTTAAAATGCCTAAGGATTGTACTTTTGTAGAATGTGCTCATAAGCTGATGGGTTTTGTTAAAAAGTGGGTTATGGGAGCCAAGGTTCATGGGAGTTTTGAAAAACTGCTGGATTTAATAACTTTGGAACAGTTCTTAGACATTGTGCCTGACAATGTGAGAGCAGCTGTGTGTGACAGGGACCCTGAGTCAGTCCTACGGGCAGCAGAGATTGCTGATGCCCATACCCAAAACAGGGCTCGAGAAGGGTGTAAAACCCCGGGGAAAACTGATCACCATTCTCCCCAGTTCAAGAGGAGGGAAGGATTTAAAAATAAACCTGACTCTTCTAAAGGAGTTCAAGGGGGCCCGGAGGGTAGGAACTCACATCCCCAGCAGGTTACATGCTATCGCTGTGGTATGCTGGGCCACATGAGACCAGACTGCCCGACACTGAAGGGCAGCCCAAAACCAGCAACCCCAAATGCCTCGGCCAATGCTAACCCTGTTGTTGTAAACTCACAGGCAAGCCACACAGAGCCCAGCATTGGTGCCCTGTGTGCAAATGCTGTTTCTGTTGTCTCTGAAGGATTTGACCTTAAAACTCACATTAAAGCTAAATATGGGGGAAATAATGCAGAGTTCATTAGCAGTGCAGAAGTGAATGGAGTGAGGTGTATGGCATGGAGGGACACCGCAGCAGATATTACTCTGGTTAAAGCAAGTCTGGTCAGGAAGGAAGATTATTTGCCAGGTGAAGATGTAACTGTTGTAGCCTTATCTAAGTATTTTGTCAGGGTGCCTTTGGCTAAAATCCACCTGAAATGGAAGGGATTGGAGGGCACCATGGTTGTGGGAGTAAAAGACATAATCCCTAAGGATATTATGATTGGAAATGATATTAAAGCTATGGTCAGTCAAGTTAATACAAACCAGGCACAAGAGAGGATTGATCCTAAGGTTGTGCCTATGGAGGGTTTCTCCAAAAGTTTGTCTTTGGAAAGTAGCTGTTTGGCTGTGAATGAAGTTTCTGAATGTCTATCTAATGTCTCAGAAGTAAATCTGGAATTAGATCAAGCGAAGGGAGAGGAGAACAAGGAGATTTTGGATGAGCCTAGGCAGTCTGGTGAGCTGATGGCTTTATCTAGTCAGCAGTTTGGGAAGGCAAGGAGAGTGGAAGATGGGTGCCCCTATACCTTATCTGTTTCCTGTGCGAAGAATAGTGACAGTGAAGGAAATGTGCCTGTGTCTGTCAGGGGTGTTGACTTGCCTATGGAGGAAGCTACCCCAGTCCCAAACAGTATGTCTAGTAAAGGAAAATGCGTCTCCAACTCTTTTTTGTCTGTGGAGCAGACAGAAGGTGCCTTTCGGCCTGTGATGGTTGAGAGTAATTTAGTTGTCTCAGAGTTGGTTCTGGATTCAACCAAAGCCCAGGAAGGGAATGGTCCTAAGTTTGCATCTGCTGGGGAGAATGGCCCCGTAACTAGGTTGCATCCAGTTAGTGGCTTAGCAAAATCCCAGAGACCAAACAGTTCTGGTGCTTGTATTTTGCCTGTTGCTCATGTGTGGTTGGAGAAGGGTGTAACAACTCTGTCTGATCAGGGTGATACCCTAACCAGGGCACAAGGAGAGCAGAAAGGTAATTTGGTTGTGTTACCTACGGACAGTTTAACAACTTGTAGCAAAAAGGAAAAAATTCCTAAGCTTGTGTGTGGCAAAGAGAAGGGAAGTATTTCTAACCTTTTATCTAGGAAGTCTATGGGTTCGCCTGAAAGGGGATTGTGTAGAGATCTGCCTGATGGGCCAAAGGTGATCCTGAATATAAGTAAGATCCAGACAGAGTCTGTTGTTGCTCAGGAAAGTGTGCCTTTAGAGCAAGCCCTAGGTGAAGAGGGTAAGGGCAGAATTTCTGTGAGGGGTGAATTGCTGCTTAGAAAAGCTCCTGGAGAAAGGAATCCTCATGGTACTCGGTGCAAGCAGTTCCCTGCAATTGAAGGGTGTGAGAGTGATTTAATCAAGGAAGTTTCAGTTCCTAGCAGCCAAAAATTGTCTGTTGTGAAGGGATCCACTAACTTTCCTTGTAAAAGATCCAGTGTGGGTAGCTTTGAGAAGGTCTCAGAGGAAGTAAAAGTTGTTAAGGGATTGAGGCATCCCTATAACCAAGTGGCTGTGTGGGGCCAACTTGTTGGGGAGACAATGGTGTTGGAACAGGAATGTCTCCTTTCTGATTCTTTAAATGAGCAGTTTGTGCTTCAGGGTTTGAGGACAGATTTGGTTACTGATGTGTCAGAGCAGAGCAGTTTTATGGCTAAATGCTTGAGGATGCGGGGGAGAGGAAGCAAACTCTCACCCGCAGACTCTTTGGATTTGTGTGGTATCTCTTTAAGACAGAGTCCAGCCTTGGAGATGATAGCAGTTACGAATATGAAAACTGGTGGACTGGCTCTGGTCTGGGGTAGTGCAAATTACTTGCCTGGCTGGGAAAGGAAGGACTTGCTAATAGCTGTTAGCAAAGAGGGCCCACCCCATCAGCCAGTGAATTCTGTTAAGCAAGAGAAATCAGGGTTTGATCCTGCAGGGCAAGGAGGAAAGAGAAAACTGAATTTTGCAAAGGGAAGCCACAGGTTGACCCTAAAATGCCCAAACTCCAATGGTATTGAGCCAAAGGGGTGGCATGACAAACATGACTGTAGATGGACACTTGCAATGAACTTGTTGTTATTGCTAAATTTTGTAATTAATGTGTTGCTATTGCCACAAACGGTAAAAATATACAATGTGCCTAATCTTTTGGAGAATTCATTGAACATGTTAAAAGGAATACATGAAAACACACGTTATGTTAAAAGGCCTTGTTACACTGGGGTTTCACAGGCAATGCATATAAACAATATGGGAACTTTTCACAGGGGAAAGGACATTCCAGACCTAATGTGCTGTATGAAAAGGAAGACTGAGGCACACTACCATATTGCTTTCATGGCTAAATGCCAAGATTCCTGGACTATGAAGAACATTAATATCTGCATTTATGCGATGTTAATTGGGTTCCAAACATTGGCCCGAGCTTGTATGGATAAAGTAGCAGTTTTCTTTAGCTCTTGGCAAGATCACATGGCACATACAGGAACCATGCTGCCAGAGCAGATCCAATCCACTATTGTTCTAACTAAGTGTTACCTTGAGTTTGTAAAGAGGTTCAATCATGTTATTGAACATGACTTTGATGAACCATTTCTGTTATACACTGGTATGGCTTCTAACCCAATACTAGCTGTAGTGAGACAGAACCCAGGATGGGGAGCTCTTGGGATGCAGTCAGTGATGTTTGTGTCATCCCTTCCTGCATCAATTTTGCGTTGGGGGTGTGACGTTATTGACATAAACTGGGACCATACAGATCATTGTTGCAACCAAGGTCCTGTAGTGGCACCCAAATCTTGTATAAAGGGGGTCAAATGGGGTGTCTAGGACAAGGTTATGGTTTACTGGTTATGATTATGCTGTCTATATGTGTGTATCAGTTTTGTAGTTGAAGTTATGAATATTGGCTCTATACTGTCTGTATGGCAAACTTATGCTATGCTTCTGGGTGACATCCCAGACAAGCTGAGATTAGCTCTGCCTAGCCTGCTTGATGGCCCATTAAGGACCATCAGCTATACAATGGACCCATTGAGAGAAGGCAGATACGCCTTGTACCTCAGCAAAGTATGCAGGGACTGGCCCATGTGACTCCAGACTCCATGTTGCTGTAATTTTCCACAGTAAGAACAAAGAGGTGATCTTACACCTGGAAAAGACTATATAAGGCTGATGCCTGATCTCCATCTTGTCTTCAATCCTGCTTCTTACCTCTGGAGGAACTTTGCTACAAGCTGAAGCTTTGAACAAAGGACTGAGGACCCATCCCAGCGGGGGATGTATTCCAGAGACTTGATTTGAACCTGCAGTTTATTCCATCGCTGCTGCAAGCCTGAACCAAGAACTTTGCCATTACTGTATGTAATTGATTCCATTTAACCAATTCTAACTCTCATCTCTATCTTTTTCCTTTTATGAATAAACCTTTAGATTTTAGATTCTAAAGGATTGGCAACAGCGTGATTTGTGGGTAAGATCTGATTTGTATATTGACCTGGGTCTGGGGCTTGGTCCTTTGGGATCAGGAGAACCTTTTTCTTTTACTGGGGTATTGGTTTTCATAACCATTTGTCCCCATAACGAGTGGTACTGGTGGTAATACTGGGAAACTGGAGTATCTAAGGAGATTGCTTGTGAGACTTGCAGTTAGCCAGTGGGGTGAGACTGAAGTCCTCGTAGTCTGGCTGGTTTGGTTTGCCTTAGAGGTGGAAAAAACCCCAGCCTTGGGCTGTAACTGCCCTATTTGAGCAATTTGTCCTGAGTTGGCACTCTCAGTTGGGTTCCGCCAGAACCGCATTGTCACAGAGGGGCAGCATGCCGATGCCTGGGAGGGGAACATAGGGAAGCAGTGTCTCCTGGGTGCCTGGGGAAGAAGCAGGAGGCAATCCCTTAAAAAAGAAACCAAGACTTTGTAATGCCATATTTGTGCATGAGTGCAGCTGAGAGAGACTGTAATAAATTAAAATTTTTGTTTTGCTAATTTTAGATCTCCAGGACCAAACTGGAATCACATTTTGTAGCTGGAAACTTAATTTTGTGTTTTGGAGATACCAACATGCAAGACAAAGAAGTGGTGGCCAAATCCTGCATTCCTAACATATTTCCTCATCCTTAAAGATACTCGTATCCATTACTGACCAATCCATTATGAAAATGGATCATGGTAGTCCTTGACCTGCTGCTGTTTGCCTGTGGTGGTAGGGTCCATTCATTTCTAACAGAACCATTTTTAGTTTTCATTTCCAATATAGCTGCTCACCATGTTGAAAAAAAATACAACAATGGGGTTTTTCTCCTCTGTTCCAACAGGAAGGTCTATAATTCTTATAATCTCATATTGACCTTGGTTCTCAGGATCCTCTAGGTTAGCCTTCTGCATCCCGTTGTCTGCTGGTAGGTCTTTCAGATTTGAAATTGGTAGGTCCTTCTCTTTAACTGCTTTGTCTATTTTATTTACTCTGTAACCTATGTTCTGAGTTTTGCTTTCTAGTTCTTCAATGTGTGCATCCTGCCACAGTGACATGTTGATTGTGATTTCAGCAATTACTGTCTTGGTTGTTGGTTTCATCTGCAGTTCCTCCCTTTTGGTATCTGATGTTTCCTGAGACGTTTTCTTTTCTACTTTCTTTAGGTTTCTTTGTTCTTCAGCAGTGTGCCACAGATCAGGCTGAGACATTATGGTGCCCTTTTGAAAAATTCAGCAGGCTAAATTATCCTTAACTATAGTTTCCTAAACCCAGGTCAGCGGGAGCTTGAGATGCACATTGCTGTTCTATCAGCCAGACCATGTGACCCCCTCAATTTTTATGAGTGTATTAACCTTCTGAGCAGAAGGGCGTTAAATTAGCTTCTTTACAGGATTAGCACAAAAAGCTGGTATGTTCAAATAGTCTGGAGAAGAGATGGGCACACACCAGGATATGAACTTCATACCTTTATAATTGGGAAAGTCCAACTGCATATATCTGAATGGACTCAAGCTCAAAATCCCACTTTGAAACTCTGCTTAGGGTTTGGAGGAGGGTTCAGATTCATTGTTCAAAATTAGTCAGTTACAGAGAGGTTCAAAGTGTGAACTTGGATATGAACCCAGATCCAAGGTTTTGATCCTCTAGCTAAGTTTTGGCATCAACTAGTTTCACCAACAGTAAAAAATGGGCATTTTGATTTTCACGGGGGTGTCCAAAATCTTACTCACAGGCATTAAGGTCAGAAGGGACCATCATCATAATCTAATCTGACCTCCTGCACATTACAGGCCACGGAACCTCACCCACACACTCCTGTAATAGACTCAGGACCTCTGTCTGAGTTACCAAAGTCCTCAAATCGTGATTTAAAGACTTCAAGTTAGAAGAATCCACCATTTACATTAGTTTAAGCCAGCAAGTGACCCTGCACCATGCTGCAGAGGAAGGCAAAAAAAAACCCCACAGCCAATCTGACCAGGGAAAAATTCCTTCCCAACCCCAAATATGGTGATCAGTTAGACATTGAGCATGTGGGCAAGACCCACCAGCCAGACACCTTGGAAAGAACTCTCTGTAATAATTTGGAGCCCTCCCCATCTAGTGTCCCATCAGGTATTTGCTGATAGCAGTCACAGACTGGCTACATGACATTGTAGACAGTCACCTCATACTATCCCCTCCATAGATTTATCAAGCTCAGTCTTGAAGCCAGTTAGATTTTTTTCCTCCCACTACTCCCCTTGGAAGGCACTCCTCTGATGGTTAGAAACCTTCATCTGATTTCAAGACTAAACCAAATTAGTCTTTTTCACGGCCACATCAAATTGGTGGCTCCTGGTCATCCTATGATCAACCAATACACCCAGGTTTTTCTCCTCCTCTGTAACTTCCAACTGATAACTCCTCAGTTTATAGCAAAAATTCTTGTTGTTAGTCCTTAAATGCATGACCTTGCACTTTCCACTATTAAATTTAATCCCATTTCTATTTCTCCAGTTTTCATGATCATCCAGATCTTCTTTTATGATATTCAGTCCTTCTCCGTATTGGCAATACTGCCCAACTTTGTGTCATCCGCACCAGGACTGGCAGCACTGGCAGCTAGTACAGGGGATTGTCGTCATCGTCCCACTAATCATTACTGGGATTCACAAGAAGTTCCTACACCCCTCCTAGGAGAAAAATGTTTCCATCAAGAGACCTCAGTAACTTATGCATACTCCCATTTCTGCAAGGCTTATGGTCAAAATTAAATACAGTACAAGAGTTAAAAAAAAATTAGTTTACCCCTTCCAAATGATTGGACAACTCAAGGAGATGCTTGATCAGACCTTTCTTTCCTGAATAGTGGTAAAGAAGAAATTATAAGTCTCAAAATTAGTTTTAGACATTGAAAGTTTTTGCAAAGAAGTGTGGGTCTTTTCTTTGGTTTATTAGCCTCGCATTGTGGGGTTCCCACTTCCCAGGGAGTGGGAAATGTAATTGGTCACAGAAGCTCTCCTACCTCTTTCCCACTTTGGGGTTTTTATTACCTGTACCAGCATGAACGTTAGCTGGCAGCTATGTTATGCATCAACAGGGACTAGCACAACTGTGGGGAAACTGAATTCTTCCCTTTCCAAGCATGTGCTGCCCTTCAGCCTCCCCTGGCTAAAAAGAGCATACAGCTAAGTTCACTCCTTAACCTCAGCCTCTTAAATGGCAATTACTGCCATGTTGGCAATCACCTGGATAAAATTATTTGTATCAGAGTAGCACTCAGCAGCCCCAGTCAGGAGGAGAAGAGCCCCATTGTGCTAGACACTATGAAAACACAAGAGACAGTCCATTCCCCCAAAGCTTACAACCGGAATGGAGACAAGATGCAAAAAGTTGGTTGACCAAACCAGTAGAGAAAGGGTGTATGTATAAGAGGTAGAGGGAAGGGAGGACAAGATCAGAGTGGTAGGAACAAGAAGTTACATAGAGTAGCTCATAGAATATGAGCACAATATTTTATAATTTAGAAATTAAAGTCCACAATTGTAGTTAATTGTGAATTATTATTATCGTTGCATTAAAATACATTGTGTGGATAGGATGTTTTGAGCAGGGTGCCACAGACTTAGGTCATTTTCTTTTCCCCTGATTTTCGGATCATCAATGAAGATGTTAATTTTATGCATATTAGCACATCATTCCAACTTGGGAGATGTGACGATAGAAATGTTAGGAAGGGATCAAGGGAGGTTACAAATAAGGACCAGAACTAACAAAATAAGATTCAATTTGAAATTCATCCCAGGGTCTCTCTCAGCATTGCGGCTTTCCAAGTTTCTCCCTCCCACTGAATCAATGGCATGTTTTTTTAGAGTGTTTTGAAAAATCTTAT
This sequence comes from Chrysemys picta bellii, assembly GCF_011386835.1. Lineage (NCBI taxonomy): Eukaryota > Metazoa > Chordata > Testudines > Emydidae > Chrysemys > Chrysemys picta. The sequence goes on from NC_088792.1 coordinate 204,212,388, forward strand.
TTGGCAAAGTTTATTTGCATTTGCTCAAGTTTGTATCTCAGTTTGTTGTGGACTGCCTGGCTTTCTCACCTTTCCAGGTATTGCTGTCGCATCTCATCAGTCCTCACAGTAATACCTACCAGTTTATTGGTGTGCTTTTTACTCTCATATGCAATTAGACTGAGCTTACAGCTGATCAAAATGATCCAGATGCTGCAAAGACTTAAAGCATGTACGTAATTCTACGCTCTGTGAGTAGTTCCACTGATTTCAATGAAGTTAGACACGCACTTAAGTCTTTGCAGGGTAAGGGCCTACGGCATTCCCAGAATCATCTCCCTCCTTGATACATCATCATTTATGATAAAGCATAGTTACTTACCTTGGATCCCACCGCATATGCCTGCACAACAGACATGGGCTCTACATGGGTAAATACTTGGGAACCTTTTGTTTATTGTCCTTTATAGAGTATTTCATTCCATTAAACCATCTTTGTATCCATGCCAATTTTGACAAGATCTTTCTATCCTTTAAAATCCAGGTGTGTCTACTGTGCATTTTGTAATTATAAAAAGTATTATTCTTTATAAAACAATGTTGCTTTTGTTAGTGTTTTGTTTTCTCAGATAATTATTTGTTTGAAGCTTGACTTACTAGAGGGTAATTGTGCACTTCTCTTCTCTTTTTGACCCTTACCATTCTTTATGACTTTTCAAAAATATTTTTCAGAGCTAGAGTAAGTTTGTTTGCTAACTTCCTTACTGCTACCATCCACATGGGGCAATTCATGTATGTTCCATTTTTCCAAGTATCTCTTATAAATAAAAATTTATATCCATCTCACTTCCATGGTTCATTTTTCCTAGGTGAAGACATCTTAAAAAAAAGAGAGAAAAGAAAAACCATCACAGCCCTTTTTGATTAATTTTCTCATTTATTAATGAACTAATTTTCTCTTTAGCGTATAGTGTTTGGTTAGCATTAACTCACATTGCTTTTTCCCCACCCTTAGACCTGGTCTACACAAAGTTGCACTAATTTAAATAAAGGTTTGATTACAAAGCAATTCTGTTAAAGTGGTGCAAGTCCCTCTTCCCCCATTTTTGGCCATTTTAATCTTGTTTAGCTTCCTGGTCTGCACATAAACTTGCAGAGAAATAACTAAATTGGTAGTAATTCTCACCATTTGTTATTTCAGTGCACTTCTGTATGCGGACACTTATTTCAGAGTAAAAGTGTACTATGTTGATTTAGCTTAAGTCAGTAAAATGGACAGGATAAAATCAATAAGACACTCAAACCAAAATAAGTGTCCACACACAGACTTGCAGAAAGCATGAATTACAACCAATGTAGTTATTTTGGTGCACATTTGTGCGTAGACGAGACCTAAGCTTACTGGTACAAGCTAAACAGATATAACCAGTTTCAAACCAATAAGCATGGCCATACAGAGATTTGCACCAGTGTAACTAAACTAATGCTGTTTTTAACTTGATTTAAGTTAAGCCAGTTCTGTGTTTTCCTATAAGCCTGGACTATGGACAGTCCAGGAGCCATAAAGTTCTACCTGCCACTAAAGATTTCCTGTCCTCTAGCATAAATTGCACTGAACACAGAACTCCTGGAGGCAAGAGAAAACCGCTTTCTGCAGGACAGCTAGAATTTTAAAAGCACCTGAATTATAGAAGTCTAGCAGTTCTGGAAAGCAGGGTCTCCTGATCAGTTTGAGACCACAGGTTAACTAAGGCCAGGACGTCATCTTCTGTAGGACTAGAAGGAAATTAACCAAAATGTTATAGAAGCAACAAAGCCACTGTTCTCTGAGGGCCGGCAAGCCTATGGATCTGCAGATGCAGCTTTAGACGTTTTAGTTTCCCTAGAAGGCTAACAGTTCCACTTGGAATATGTCCTGCTTCTGGTGTATAAGTAGAAACACCTTTGGGAGCAGTTCCCAGGCCTCCTGGAGAAGATGTCTGTTTTGCATTTTAGATTCCTGGCTATTTCAATGTTGTCAAAGACCAGGTTTCTTTCTACCCTGGCAGACCCCAGCACTATGATTGTCTTGCTGAATTACTTATTTCCTTGTATTTGCAATATTGCATACCACTTTCTCTGAGCAGGGACTCAATACAGTAGAACCTGACAGATTTTGGGTTCCAGGCAGTTTATTAGGATCCATGATCCTATGCCACCTTTGGGACTTCCTACCAACGGACAATGGCATGTGAAGTGTGACAATTTGAGGAACCTATGCATAATTTATGAATTCTGATTAATTTTATGAAATTACTTCATAATTGAATGTCCAATGTGTATTGAGTCATCCATGGGCTGAAAAGGTCCCTGACACATATCACACATCCTCTCTCAAAGAAGCCACGAAACCAAAAAAATAAGTTGTACCAATAGCCCTGCCAGGGCTCTGGGATTAACACTAAGGAGGCTGCCTGAGCTGGAAAAAAACCCAGTTTGTCCATGTTTATCTTCAGGGAGTGGAATGTGGAAAATCCCCAAAGGAAGAGAAGAAAGGGACAGAGGTCAGAGCACAGGTTTAAAAAGACAAAGGCACAGACTTTTGGTGGCAGAGGACTTTTATTGTGGGACCAGTCAAGGTCAGATGAAGCTGGCTGAAGACTGAGAGGCAAAAGTCCATATTCCAGTTGAGAAGACATGAGGAGAGAGGTCCAAGAGCGGGGACCTGGAATACTAAAAGGACACTGTCCCAAATGCTGAAGAGTGGTGAAGAAATGGCATATAGGGGTTTTATTGTCTTGTCTAGGTCCATGTATTTCTTATGCTGTCTAAAGTAAAGTGTGATTGTTTTTGGAACCTCTTGCAACATCTGTGTGTTATTTAGGTGTTTTAACTATCCCCTATCCTTGTAGATCAGAGTGCCCACAAGGTTGTAGCTTTGGGAAAGGCTGTTCAGAAGCAACAAGGGTGTTCTTTGGTGATGGGACTACACTGGTCCTGGGGGCCTAACGTAGTTGGATTCCAAGTTCCCACTTCTGTGGATGGGTAATTGTGTGCCAGAGACAACAAAGAACGAAACAGTACTGAGGCACTAAGCTTAAGCACAGATCTTAAGAGCACATGGCTCCAGTGTAGGGAGACCTAAACACACCAGCCTGGTGAATATCCAGATGAGGAGCTTGACTAGGGCTGTGACGTGTAGTAAGTATTGTCCATAGTGACATGTCAAGAGGGACCCATGGCTGATGTTACCCTTACTGTAGGAACCAGGAGACAGCGTTTTAGAGTGAGAGCCAATGTCTTGATTAAATACTGCTTTCCGTGTTGGCAGGAGAAACCCCTCATGAGCAGAAGAGATAGCAACTTTCATGCCAGAAAGAAATAGATTCGCCTCTCCCTAGTGACACCGACAATGGAGATACAGTGAACAAGCCAACTCCTCTGAAAGAAACTAAAATCTTAAATGAGAAAATATAAAATTAGCATTCAGAAAAAATTAGTTAAATATTTCATAGCTATTTTACCTGATGGGGACTAGAGTGCACTGGATTCCCTCAGCTGGAACTGATCATCTTAAAAGGGGTTGGCATAACATATTTATATTTTTCTATCCAAACCAGCCCTGGTGACAAAATATTCATTTCTAACTTCTATGATAATATAATACTCTGTCTCTTAGTACAATGCTGAACAACAAAAGAAGGTACAGAAAGGGACATCTTCAAATACAGCAGAACCCTGTTTAGCCGAGCCTCCATTATCCAGCTCTCCATATTAACTGAACAACCAGCATGCACACAGGACTATGGGAAATTGACATCACCTGTATGGCAACGCTACTCTAAGAGTTGTGCCTTTTCAACCTTGTAAAATGACGACTACTACGTGAAAACGTGTAGTACTGTCATTGGATGCTAAAATAGAAATGATTAATAAAATAAAAAAAGGAGAGTCACTGGCAAAAATAGCCCTAGATTATAACATTGGAGAAAGCACAGTATCGGACATCAAACACAATGTCAAGCAAATTCTTAAACACAGCATGAATAACTCTGCATCCCGTAATACCACAAAGCAACCAAAGGACACTGGTCTAGGTGAAGCCCTTTACTGGTGGTTATACAGGCGAGAGAGGAAGGCATTCCTATTTATGGTCCTTTACTATGCAAGAAGGCTAAGAGCTTTAATCAAACTTTAGGAGGGGACGGATGTTTCTCTGCTAGTCAGGGATGGCTCAGTTGGTTTAAAAAGTGTTACAACATCTGACAACTAACAGTCACCGAGGAAAAGCTGTCTGCCAATTCGGGAGTTATTTATAAAAAAAAAAAAAAAAAAAAGAGTTGCAAGATATCTTAGTCGAGCACAACTTGTCACCAAAACAAGTTTACAACTGAGATGACGATGAGACTGGTTTGTATTGGAAGATGTTGCCATCAAACACACTTGCTGCCAGAACGGAAAGATCTGCACCTGGCTAAAACTGAGCCAAGAAAGTTTAACAATCCTGGCCTGTGCTAATGCCAGTGGTACACACAAGCTCCTGTTAACTGTCATTGGTAAAGCAATGAATCCGCATGCACTTAAAAATGCAAACACGAATGCTTTGCCCATCATCTACCAATCACAGGGAAAAGCATGGATGGACAGTGCTTTTTTTTGTGATTGGTATTTAAAAATTTTGTACCAAATGTATGGGCTCATCTGAACGACATCCCACCAAAAACTCTTTTACTACTGAACTACACACCCGCTCACCTTAATGACAGAGGGCTAACCTCCCAAGATGACCTGATCTTCTGGGGTTTTTTCTCCCTCCAAACATAACATTTCTTGCACAGCCTATGGACCAAGGCGTGCTGGAGAGTCTAAAACGGTGCTATAAACAGCATCTCCTTACTTGACTATTGATGTCTGATGAAGCATCTGAGAATGAAGGCAACATGTTGCAGCACTGGAAAAATATCAGTATCAAAGGATGCTATATACAGGGTTGCAGTAGGATGGGAAGACATCCCCAGGTCAATCTTGGAAAAATCTGTGGCCTGAAGTTATTGCTGATGCTCAGGACAGTTAACTTGCAGTTGCAACAGCAGCATTGGCAGCTAAAGAGACCAGTGCATTTGTTGACCTCTTCCACAGACTACTGGCTGCACAGAAGTTGATGAAGATGATGTTGCAGATTGGCTTGAAAATGATGCTAATGACCCTGGCCATCAGTTACTGGATGGTGTTTAAATCATGCAGACTGTACTACATGCTGACAGTGATGCTGAAGCTGAAGATTCTGCAGAGGAAGAATTGACGGAAAAAATTTCTCACTGTGATGCTGCAATGGCAGGAAACCTCTTCCTTCAGTACTTGGAACAACAGCTTGATACCTATACTCCATGATCGTGCAATGAAGAAGAGAAGCTCTCAACTAAAACAACACAAACTGTCTGATTTTTTCCAGCCATTATAAAGATGAGTGCTGATGTACCTACCACTGTTCTGTACACGGTACTGTGTTTTAATTGGATACTTTATGCAGATTACATAGTGTTATTGTAGGTAGTTGCTACCATTAGTATTGCTGTTGTTACAATTTAAAAAGATCATTAGTGCATTTTTAAAAACTTTACTGGAAGTGATGGTTCATATACACTGTAAATATAGGGAGCTATGTTTTAATGCTTTGTAAGAATGATCATGTTTGCATTTTTAAAAAATTGAACTGTTTGATGTTATGTGTAAACAAGCAAAAAAGAGATGGTGACTTGTTCAACATTAAACAGACTTTGTAGATGGTCCCTATAACATTCAGGGTTAGAGAGTGTAAAATTGATCAAATACAACTTGTTAAAAACTCAGATCAGTTTTCCTGGTAATAAGTGACCAAAACATTGTTTACAACAACTAATTGTTTGTATATTGTGTTAAGTAGATAAGAAGGGAGATGGGGGGTATGTTTTAATGCTTTTCCGGGAGGGGTCAGCTGGTTTAAAAACAACTCCACATCTTAAAATAATGGATAGAAAACTCTGCCCATTCTCACGATTATCCAAATTTTAGATCATCTGATCCGGCCCTAGTCCCAATTAGATCCGATAAGCAGGGTTTTACTGTACCTATAATTAATGCAATGCACAAATTTAAATTTTGTGTTCCTATGGAATGGCATCCTTCACCCTCAGTACATTATTCATGTTTTGTTGATAGCCAAAAGAAAAAACATTGTTTCAAAAAGCCACCAATAACTACTAACTCACATTGAGTAGCAATCCTAAAAATGTAATGATGAGACTTTACAATTACAAGTTGTACCCTATTACTCTGTAATCACAAGACTTAAGTCACTTGCAGGATTGTTCACTTTTGGTAGATTCATGCACTAGGAAACGCAAGAGGCACAGAAGGACCAATGAATTTAGATTTTAGAAAAGTTCAAAAGTTACTCTTTAGCAAGTATATTCATGAATTTAGTATTAAATAATAGGAAACAGCTCACTGGAAACTAGCTAAAACATCTATTCAGCAGGAGGAGATATATTAAGGGACATACACAATTCTTTGTTTATAGAAAGGATCTTTTCACGTTCAGTTCCTCAAAAAAGTTTCCTTGTATCACTACAATACTTGCATTGTTTTCGCCATAGTATCTTCAGAGTTTACAAATGTTCACTACTTTGACATTTAAAAAAAACACTGAAATATTCTTCTTCTTTCAAAGCATCTGAACTTCTGCTTTAAAGTACAAACCAGCTCCTGGTTTAACAGGGTGCATTGTACATGCTTCTTTTACATGTAGCACTCCAGTGACCCCTAATGGGCATTCTGCATTAGTGCACATGCCATTCAAAGCTTATTTCCCTTCTGGAATCAAAATGTTAATTTGTTATCTGGGTACGGTTAAAAGCTTTATGTTTTACCCTATTATGTTGCATGATCCTATTAAATTTCCTTAAAGCTGTAAACTTTATTTTTACAGTTCACATTCAAGACATAAGTACAATTGATTAAAGATACCAACCTTCCAAAGATCGAAGACACACTTGTCATTGGAACTTACATATATATTTTAGGAAATTACAGACACAAGGAAAGAATAAATGTGTTCTTGAACAAGGCCCAGGTTTATGCAATAGTATATTGACAACTAGCCATGGTAACAATGAGAAACTTGATGTGTTAGGGTCCATGCTGTATATGCAATATTTTGATTTTAGACATACTTGTACTACTAAATGGAAAATATTAGTTTGAAAGAGACAGTGAAGCCCATAAGAACATAAAAATGGTCATACTGGGTCAGACCAAAGGGCCATCCATCCCAGTATCCTGTTTACTGACAGTGACCAATGTCAGGTGTCCCAGAGGGAGTGAACCTAACAGATAATGATCAAGTGATCTTTCTCCTGCCATCCATCTCCACCCTCTGACAAGCAGAGGCTAGGGACACCATTCCTTACCCATCCTGGCTAATAGCCAGTAATGGACTTAACCTCCATGAATTTATCTGGTTCTCTTTTAAACCCTGTTATAGTCCTAGCCTTCACAACCTCCTCAGGCAAGGAGTTCCACAGGTTGACTGTGCACTGTGTGAAAAAGAAAAAATGGTTACTCACCTTCTCGTAACTGTTGTTCTTCGAGATGTGTTGTTCATGTCCATTCCAAGCAGGTGTGTGCACACCGCGTGCACACCAGCTGGAAGATTTTCCCTTAGCAGCATCCGTAGGGTCGGCCTGGGCGCCCCCTGGAGTGGCGCCTCCATGACACCCAATATAGGGGCCTGCCAACCCTCCAGCCCCTCACTTCCTTCTTGCCAACACTCCGACAGAGGGACAGGAGGGTGGGTATTGGAATGGACATGAACAACACATCTCGAAGAACAACAGTTACAAAAAGGTGAGTAACAGTTTTTTCTTCTTCGAGTGATTGTTCATGTCCATTCCAAGCAGATGACTCACAAGCCTGAACCTAGGCGGTGGGGTCGGATGTCACAGCAGACTGGAGTACTGCGCAGCGGCCAAAGGCTGCATCGTCTCTGGCCTGGTGCGTGATGGCATAGTGTGCCATAAAAGTGTGGATTGAGGACCACGTGGCCGCTCTACAAATTTCCTGTGTCGGGACCTGGGCCAGGAACGCAGTGGAAGAGGCCTGTGGTCTTATGGAGTGGGCCGTGATTAGCGGGGCTGGAATGTTAGCCCGACTGTAACATCGTTGGAGTGTTGTCCGTGAGGACAGAAACGCACCTGCCCGCCAGCTGGGATTTGAAGGCTATGCATGCGAGGCGCACCGCTAGTAATTCCCTGACACTGATGTGTAACGAAAGGTCTTCCCGTGACCAAACGCCTTGGGTCCTGAGGTCGCTCAGATGTGCACCCCATCCCACATCTGATGTGTCTGTTACCAGGGATAGGGAGGGCTCGGGGCCGAGGAAAGGCACTCCTGTGGGTCGAGCCACCATTGGAGGGAGTCCAACACTGGCCGAGGTAGCGTCACCACTGATTCTAGGGAGTCCCTGACCGGCCGATACACCCCTGCCAACCAAGACTGGAGTGGACGCAGTCTGAGTCTGGCGTGGCTCACCACATAGGTACATGCCCCCATGTGCCCTAGCAACTTGAGGCAATTTCTTGCTGTGGTGGTCGGGTAACGTTGGAGGCCGCGAATAATGTTGGATATAGTCTGGAACCTGGCTTCTGGGAGGTATGCTCTGGCATGTGTCGAGTCCAGAACCGCCCCTATAAATTCGATTCTTTGGGTTGCAGAAAGTGTGGACTTGGCCTCGTTCAGTAAGAGGTCGAGCTCGAGGAAGGTCTGCCTGATGAAGACCACCTATGCCTTGGCACGGCCCTTGATGAGCCAATTGCCCAGGTAGGGAAACACCTGAATACCGTGCTTGCGCAGGAAGGCTGCCATGACTGCCATGCACTTTGTGAAGACCCTTGGGGCTGCTGACAGTCCAAAGGGAAGAACCGTAAACTGTAGATGGGCGTTGCCCACAACAAATCTGAGGTAACGCCTGTGCTGAGGGATTATTGCAATGTGAAAGTATGCGTCCTTTAAGTCGAGGGCGGCATACCAGTCTCCTGGATCCATGGAAGGTATGATGGAGGACAAGATGACCATGCAGAACTTGAGCTTCTTTACAAACTTGTTGAGACGCCGCAAGTCCAAAATAGGTCTGAGGCCCCCTTTCACTTTCGGTATTAGGAAATAGCGGGAATAGAAGCCCCTGCTCCTGAAGAACCTCCTCTACTGCCCCTGCTGCGAGGAGGGACTGCACTTCCTGAATTAGAAGTTGCTCATGAGAGGGGTCCCTGAAGAGGGATGGGGAGAAGGGCTGGTGGGGCGGGAGGGAGGAGAACGGGATAGAATATCCCCTCTCTACCGTGCGAAGCACCCAACTGTCCGACGTGATCTGGGCCCACACACGATAGAAGGGGGACAGACATGACGAAAAGGTAAGGTTGGTAGGATCCAGAGTTCTGACTGGTAGGTCATCCTCAACCGGGCCATCAAAATGGTGGTCTAGGCCCCTGTGGAGGCCTTGGTGGGGCAGATGACTGGCTGGTGGGCTGCTGTTGTTGCCTCCTTCTGCCTGTCCTTGCCCTTCTGCGCAATGCATCCATGCGATTTTGAGGCTGGTACGGCCGTGGGGCCTGTGGCGGCCTGAACTGCCTACGCTGAGTGACTGGGGTGTGTAGGCCTAGTGAGCGAAGGGTAGCCCGTGAATCCTTTAGGCTATGTAGCCTCTTATCCGTCTTCTCCGAGAAGAGCATGGGCCCTTCGAAGGAGAGGTCTTGGATTGTCTGTTGGACCTCATGTGAGAGGGCTGAAACTTGAAGCCAGGCTCCCCACCTCATGACCAGACCAGTCGCCAGCGTGCGCGAGGCTGAATCAGCCGCGTCCAAGGTTGCCTGGAGGGAAGCTCGAGTAATCAATTTTCCCTCCTCGACCAGGGCTGAAAACTCGATTCGCGATTTCTGGGGAAGGAGTTCCGCGAACCTAGACAAAGCTGAACGCTTGTGTCCATACCGGCTCACTATGGCCTTCTGATTGGCTATGCGCAACTGCAGACCCCCTGTCAAATACACCTTTCACCCAAACAGGTCCAACTTCTTGGCCTCTCTATTTTTTGGCATAGCTCCCTGGAACCCTTGGCGTTCCCTCTGGTTGGCCGCATCTACTACTAGGGAGGGTGTGTATAAAGATGTTCATAGCCCTTGGATGGAACAAAATATCGCCTCTCAGTCCTTTTAGCCGATGAGGGCCAATGAGGCTGGCGTCTGCCACAAGGTGCGGGTTGTGTCCGCAATGGTCTTTATGAGAGGCAGGGCTACCCTGGATGGGCCCGACGGGGTCAGGAGGTCCACCACCAGATCAGTATCCGCCTCGATCTCCTCCGTTTGGATCGAGAGGCTCTGGACTGCTCACGTAAGCAGCTGTTGGAGGACCCTATTGTCCTCTAGAGCCGGTGCCGCTGACGTTCCCGCTATTGCCTCATCCGGCGAGGACGAGGAGGAGATCCCTTGAAGAGGGCCTTCTTCTATACCCTCTACCTCTACCAGGGCCTGCAGCACACGGTACTCAGGCTATGCAGCCGGTGCGGGTTCAGGATGTGGCACCGCGGCCGGTACCGGGGTCAACACCGAGTGACGAGGCATGCTGGGCGGTGCTTGAGGCGTTGGGAGCATGGTCCCCATCGGTGCCGGTGCCTGACTAGGCGGTGCCGTGTCCCGTTGTGGCACACTCCTGTCAGAGGGCGGTGCCGGTGTGGGGGCATTAGCGGCGGGGCCACCGACGTCGAGGAGACCGATGCAGCCCATGAGCGGGGTCCATACGCCTGACCCCCAGACTGGTGGTAGGCCCATGGCATCCAGAACGGCCACTGGGGGAGGGGGGTGGCCACTGTTGCTGCCACTGTGGCGGGTAAGGCTGGGCACTTGCACGTGAGGATGATCGTCTGCTCCTCGATCTATTGGAGTGGTATGAGTCCGCCTCCGAGTCAGAAGTCTCCAAGTACGAGGACATAGGAGGGGCGATACCCACTGTCGCCGGGGACCAGTGCTGCTGGACCGGGGAAAGTTCCCTCTGCGCCGGTGCCACTGGGGTGGCACGGTGTGGGGAGCGTGGCAATAGCATTGCTGGTTTGCCCCGAGATTGTAACTGGGGTCGAGCGGAATCCAGAGGTTCTCTCCACCAGTGCAGCGACACCGGCAGGCTCAAGAGGTCTGAGGCAGCCTCGAACGCCTCCGGTGTCAATGGGAGGCGCATTTCTTCTATGATGTCTGGGGATCTAGGCCTGTCCGGACTCAACCGTACCCTCTCTGGGGCGGGAGTCAACGGCATAGCAGAATGGGTCTGCGGCGCGGCCTGTCCCGCAGCACTCGTGGACGGTGCCGGGTCCTTAGGGTCCTGGTGGGGGGAATGTTCCCTCACCGGCCTCTTCTTTTTAACCGCAAAAAGAAGAACAGGAGTACTTGTGGCACCTTAGAGACTAACAAATGTATTAGAGCATAAGCTTTCGTGGACTACAGCCCACTTCTTCGGATGCATATAGAATGGAACATATATTGAGGAGATATATATATACACACACATACAGAGAGCATAAACAGGTGGGAGTTGTCTTACCAACTCTGAGAGGCCAATTAATTAAGAGAAAAAAAAAACTTTTGAAGTGATAATCAAGATAGCCCAGTACAGACAGTTTGATAAGAAGTGTGAGCATACTTACAAGGGGAGATAGATTCAATGTTTGTAATGGCTCAGCCATTCCCAGTCCTTATTCAAACCGGAGTTGATTGTGTCTAGTTTGCATATCAATTCTAGCTCAGCAGTCTCTCTCTCTCAGCTAGATGCAAACTAGACACAATCAACTCCGGTTTGAATAAGGACTGGGAATGGCTGAGCCATTACAAACATTGAATCTATCTCCCCTTGTAAGTATGCTCACACTTCTTATCAAACTGTCTGTACTGGGCTATCTTGATTATCACTTCAAAAGTTTTTTTTTTCTCTTAATTAATTGGCCTCTCAGAGTTGGTAAGACAACTCCCACCTGTTTATGCTCTCTGTATGTGTGTGTATATATATATCTCCTCAATATATGTTCCATTCTATATGCATCCGAAGAAGTGGGCTGTAGTCCACGAAAGCTTATGCTCTAATACATTTGTTAGTCTCTAAGGTGCCACAAGTACTCCTGTTCTTTTTGCGGATACAGACTAACACGGCTGCTACTCTGAAACCTGTTCTTTTTAACCGGCACTGACGATATCTCACCGAGGCCAATTTCTTGTGTGCTGACTCTCTCCAGTGCCGGGTTTGGAGGCTTTGGCCTCACGACTTATCACCGGTGCCGGGGCACTGCGCACCGAGGATGAAGTGCTGGGTGTCGGATCGGCAGGCCCAGGGTCCGATTGTGGCTTCAGGGCCGCTTCCATTAGGAGGACTTTAAGTCTCTGCTCTCTATCTTTGAGAGTCCTGGGGCGAAATGCCCTGCAGATACTGCACCTGTCTCTTTGGCGCCTCTCCCTGAGGCACCTTAAGTACGAAGAGTGTGGGTCACTCTTCAGCATAAATTTCCCACAGTCCCTGCAGAGTTTGAACCCCGGGGACCCGGGTATGCCCCAATGGGGCGACGAAAACGTTGGGAAAAAAACTCCCAACATCTATCTATCTAAACTAACACTAAACTAACAAACTGACTAACTATTTACAACTAAGATGGAACACTGCCATGATTGCTGAAGAGCAAGCGAAGTTCCAGCTAGCCGTCACTGGCGGTAAGAAGGAACTGAGGGGGAGGAGGGTTGGCTGGCCCCTATATACAGCGCCATGAAGGCGCCACTCTAGGGGGCGCCGAAGCCGACCCTACGGATGATGCTATAGTAAAATCTTCTGGCTGGCGTGCACGTGGCGCACACACACCTGCTTGGAATGGACATGAACAATCACTTGAAGGAGAACAACACATGCTTGATTAACGGTAAAGCGACCCTAGATGGGCTCGAGGGAGCTAAGATGTTAACTACCGGGTCCACACCCACCTCGACCTCCTCAGCCTGAATAGCCAGGCTCTGGGCAGCTCGTCTGAGCAGTTGCTGAAGCACCCGGTTGTCCTCCAGAGCCAGTGCCGTCGAAGTCCCGCAATGGCTTCGTCCGGCGAGGAAGAGGAGGAAGTCACCAGCAGACGACCTTCGTCGCTACCCTCAGCTTCTGCAGGGTCCCGCAGCACACGGTACTCGGGTTGTGTGGCCAGTGCAGATGGGGGGGGCGGGACCGTGACCGGTACTGGGGTCGACGCCGAATGATGAGGCGTGCTGGGCGGTGCCTGCGGCGTCGAAGACATGGCCCCCATCGGTGCTGGTGTCTGACGAGGCGGTGCCGGATCCTGTTGAATAGGTGGCACACCCCTCTCGAACGGCGGTGCCACTGGTAGAGGCAATTGCGCTGGAGCTACCGATGTTACGGAGACCGATGCAGACCTGAAGCGTGGACCATGCACCTGCCCAGGAAGTTCAGAAAGGCCACTGCCAATGCTGCTGCCACGGCGCCGGGTAAAGTTGCTGACTTCTCTGTGAAGCTGACCTCCGGCTCCTTGATCTGCTGGAGTGATAGGATTCCCCCTCCGACTCCAAGGTCTCGGAGTATGAAGACCAAAAGGGGGCAGTACCCACGGTCGCCAGCGAGTGGTGCTGCGAGGCCAGGGAATGAGGAGGCACTTCCCGCTGCGCCGGCAGTGCCGGAACAGTGCGAGGCAGGGACTGTGGCGCCATCATGGTCGGTTTGCCCCTTGATTGGATCAGGGGCTGGGTAGTTACTGGTGGCTCTTCCCTCCAGCGCGGGTAGGCCAGCACCGGCAGACTTATCAGGTCCGAAGCTGCCTCGAACGCCTCCGGTGTCGATGGGAGGTGCACGTCCTCGCAATGGTCCAGGGACCTGGACCGGTCCAGACTCGACTTGACCCCAACAGGGGCAGGAGTCGGCCCCAACCTTGGGAAGAGGCTCCAGTTGCGCAGCTTGTCCCACCACACTTGTGGACACCACCAGCCTTTTAAGGTCCTGGTGGGGTGACCGACCCCTCACTGGCATCTTTTTCATGGGCACTGGGGATGGTGAGCGGTGCTGCATGGAGGCCGACCTCCTATGTCCCGAGTCTCTCCAGTGCCGGGGCCTGGCGTCCTTAGACTGGGCCTCTTCTCTTACTAGGGGTGCCGGAGCGCTGAGCACTGAGGACGAGGTGCTAGGCGGTGGGTCGGCGGGTTCGGGGTCCGCGTGTGGCCGTAGGGCCGCCTCCATCAGAAGAACTCTAAGTCTCTGCTCTCTATCTTTGAGAGTCCTGGGACGGAACCCCTTGCAGATACGGCACCAATCTCTCTGGTGGCCCTCTCCGAGGCACCTCAAGCAGGAAGAGTGCGGGTCACTCTTTGGCATAAACTTCCCGCAGACCAAACAGAGTTTAAACCCTGGGGGACCTGGGCATGCCCCAGGAGGGGACAGGGTTTGATTTGGGGAGGGGGAACCCCCCAACAGCTAGCTAACTTACAACTAACACTAACTATAAAACTATGAGAATCAGAATTATATACACGAACTGAGACAGCTAGGCTTGCTGCAAGAGCGCAGCAAAGTTCCAGCCAGCCGTCACTGGAAGTAAGAAGGAACTGACGGGGTGGAGGGTCGGCTGGCCCCTATATTGGGTGCCATGGAGGCGCCACTCCAGGAGGCACCCAGGCCGACCTTACAGATGCTGCTAAGGGAAAATCTTCCGGCGGCGCGCACACACCTGCTTGGAATGGACATGAACAATCACTTGAACTTCCTTTTATTTGTTTTAAACCTGATGCCCACTAGTTTCATGTGGTGGCCCCTAGTTCTATCATATCCCCCCTTAGTCTCCTCTTTTCCAAGCTGAAAAGTCCTAGCCTCTTTAATCTCTCCTCATATGGGACCCATTCCAAACCCCTAATCATTTTAGTTGCCCTTCTCTGAACCTTTTCTAATGCCAGTATATCTTTTTTGAGATGAGACCACATCTGTACACAGTATTCAAGATGTGGGTGTACCATGGATTTATATAAGGGCAATAAGATATTCTGTCTTATTCTTTATTCCTTTTTGAATGATTCCCATACTTAGGCCCATCCTCCATTTGCAACCCTGATTTGGGCAAGGAGTTTTAATTAGTCAGACCAAGTGTCCTGGAATCCAGGGATTAACCCAGCTAACAAAATCTGTATCTGTTGTCTGGTGGGACAGTACTGCTAGCTCTTGATGCCAGAATCACGGACCTTTCAGCTAGTCTCTCTGCCTTTCCATATACCATCAGATCTGCTAGAGCAGGAGGATCTGCAATGGCCCCACTTTTTCCAGGGGGAGGAGGCTGGAGAGCAAGGAACATCTGAACAGATTCCTGTTCCTAGTCTAAACTCAGGCCTGATCTACATTAGAGTTAGGTCAACATAAACTGCTGTATGTCAACCTAAGCGTCTACACTAAAATGTAGCTCCCACCGATGCAACTTGCCCACTACACTGACTTAATAATGCCACCTCCACAAGTAGTTAGGTTGATGTAGTGTCAGGGTAGACACTCAGTTGCTTACATTGACTGTTGCTGCTTTTCAGAAACAGTCCCACAATGTCCCACGCTGGCAGTTAAATCGGTGCAAGCGCTCCTGGTGAGGACATAGACTGCCGACACAAGGAACGTAGTGTGTACGTGTAAAACCGATTAAATTACTGCAGTGGCGGTATGTCATGTAACTTAGGTTGCTTTAATTTTGTAGTGTAGACTTGCCCTCAGTATTCTCTGCACTCCTCCAAATGAGTTGATTTCCTTCCTGAACTCTGCTTGATGCATTTGGGGTTGAGAAGGAGGGCAGCAGGTCGGGGAAAGAGAGAGGAGGTGCAGATATGTACCACATTAGCTTTCCACTTCCCCACCCCCACATCTGTGTATTTGAGGGAGGAAATACCATCCGTTAAGATAACATCCTCCTTTCGTGTTTGATTTGGTGAGCCTGGGAATTGATTTACTGAAGATAAAGATCAAACTCTTTGCCTACCACTGCAAACTGCTTATTGCCATGTTAGGGAGACAAGGTGGGTGACACAATATATCTTTTACTGGACCAACGTCTGTTGGTGACAGAGAAGCTTTCCAGCCACACACAGCTCTTCTTCAGGTCTGGGAAAGGAATTCCCAGTGTCACAGTAAAATGCAAGGTGGAACAGCATAAGTAGTTAGCACACATTGTAAGGGACCATTCAAAGTACAGTAGCTTGTTACCTCTTTTTGCCCTGTGACTTGAGAGGAGCTTAAATTCATTACTCTGCTATACACCAAAAATCCATGGACTGAACAGAGACACTGGATTACAACAATTTGTACCCCACTAACAACCCTTTCTTTTTGTCCTATGTACTACAGAGGTGTTAACGGGTCTATCTGGACTGATCCCTTACAATACGTACTAAACTACTTGCACTAAACCTGGTGGTTTTCACCCTGTAGTCCGCAGACTCGAAGGCTATATCTACATTAGAGAGCTTACAGTGGCACAGCTGTACTGATGCAGATATGCCGCTGCAAGATCTCCTACATAGCTGCTCTAGTCTGACAGAAGAGAGCTCTTCCATCGACAATTAAACCACCCCCAATGAGCGGCAGTAACTATGTTGGCGGGAGAAACTCTCCCACCGATATAGCACTGAGCACACTACCAGTTATGCCAGCAAAACTTGTCACTCAGGGTGGTGTTTACTTCACGCCCTTGAGCGACATAAGTGGTAGTGAGGGCATGGCTTAAGGCAGTGATACTCAGACTGAGGCTCATGAGCTGCAAGTGGCTTTGGTCTGACTCAGTATGGCGGTTCTTATGTTCTTAATAGAACAGAGTCTGTGTCTAGACAGCATAGCTGTGATTGTCACTAGAGATCTGATAGGCCTGTGAACCTTTTCCAAAACATAACCCTTGTGTCAACAAAGAAATTTCAGGACCGCCTTTCCAGATTCAGGACTCTCCTCCCATCTAGATATAAAGAAATTATGTATTCATAAGCCAGAGGCTGAGTACCACCTACTAGGCAACTAATTTCTAAGTCCATTATAGTAAATGCAATGAAATGTTGCATCTATCTCAGAACATGCTTTTCAGTTATCACAGATGTGAGATTTGCAATGCTATTAGAATAGTAGCATTCGATTCAATCTGAAGGTAGAACATGTTAGACAAAATCCTAGCTCCACTGAAGTTGGTAGCAAAATAACCCATTTATTTCAATGGACCCAAGATTTAACCCATTATTGCAAAGAGGTCAAGGGGCCATAATTACTTTGGGGCAGATTCTCTGCCCTGTTCCACTCTTTTGTGGCACTCCTGGGTGGGGTTCTGCTGCCTTTGCATTAGTTGATTCCTCCAACATGGAGGAATCCCCAGTGGCTAAAGGAGATAGCATAACTGGCTGCCTTGCCTCCCCTCCCTGCAGCACCTAGTGCAGAGAAGATATTGGGGTGGAGAGGTGTCTGAGGGGAGCAGAAATGGCAATGTGTACTATGACCCCAATTAGTCAAGGCTGGTGCATGGTTCCTAGAGAAATGAATCAGCTGATGCAAATGACAGCTGCTCTAACCAGTGGGTGATCTGAAGGAGAGAATCAGGGACATGTAGCTGGTTCCCAGCTTCTCTTCCCCGCCACTCAGGATACCCAGGTAGTTGTGTAGTGGAGGGGAGCAGTCCTTTCTTAGGTGCTCAGCTAGGCTTAGACAGAACCACTTACGCTCCCATCAATTCTGTTCTCCCTCCTGTCCAGTGCAACAGCCAGCCAGCAGAGGATCTACTGAGAAGCTAGAGCAGGGAAGGGACAGCAGCTGCTTAGAGCAGTGGTTTTCAAACTTTTTTTCTGGGGACCTAGTTGAAGAAAATTGTTGATGCCCACAACCCAACGGAGCTGGGGATGAGGGGTTTGGGGAGTGGGAAGGGCTCCAGGTTTCAGGGGAGGGGTTCAGGGCAGGGGCGTGGGGTTAGGGTACGGACTTACCTCCAGCAGCGCCCGGTCAGCGGCAGGCTTCCCGCCTGTCTTGGTGCCAAGGATAGCGCTGTGCCCCGGAAGCGGCCAGCAGCAGGTCTGGCTCCTAGGCGGAGGCGCACAAGCAGCTTCGCGCGACTCTCGCCTGTAGGCACTACGTTCCTGCCGGTGCTGAGAGCAGGGGCAGCGCATGGAGCCCCGTGGCCCCCCTGCCTAGAAGCTGGATCCGCTGCTGGCTGCTTCCAGGGCGCAGCGCAGTGTCAGAACAGGTAGGCACTAGCCTGCCTTAGCTGGGCAGCACCGCCAATGGGACTTTTAATGTCCCAGTTGGCGGTGCTGACCAGAGCGACCCAGTGCCTGACATGCTGAGACCCCGTACTGGGTCGCAACCCGAACTTTGAAAAACGCTGGCTTAGAGGGCTCCTGACTCACAGAGGTGTTCCTAAAGCTACAAAGGAAGTGGTAGGAGGCAGTGTCCTTTCTGTCCTCCCTGTAACCATCAGGTTAATGCAGACTATTTAAAAATCACAGTCAAAGGCTCAGGAAACATTTTCAATTAATAAATGAAAGTTATTACAGTTACCCTCAAAGGTCACAACTGGGACAGCCCTGTATTCAAATGCCTCCATTACATAAAGAAACAATAGTACATAATTACACGATAAAAAAATGTATCTAAGTCAGTTTTCTTAATTTTTATTAAATTCAAAAATTGCAGAAAAAATTCACAACAAATTTCTAAATACAGGTAAAAACAAGTCAGCTGAAATAATTGTTGTCAAGTTAAAACTTATTTTTCCATAACTTTCCCTTCCTTGCTATTGCCCACAGTACTTTCAGAAATCCTACAAATGCTAGAAAATGGTGGATTTCATCTGTTAGTATTAGAGTAAACCACGAGTTCACTATGTAAAAACAGCTAACCATTTAGGCACAAGGTGGCAGAAGACATAAGTACAATTTTCAACCAGGCTTCCTTAGTTTGTTAGTTGAAACGGTATGTGCCAAAGATGTGTTCTCTGCACAGTATTGTGTGCAGAATGTAATAACTTATTCAGCAGCCCTACAGCTCTAAGATCCTTTGGGCAAAGTATAAATTACCACCAATTATTTTGAATGCTTTGTTCCTTCCGGAAAACTCACGAGAAACCAGAGAAGTCCGGGGTATACATTATTATGTCTGTGTGAATGTTTAGGGTGGAACAATGGCAAAATTGGTAAGATATTTCAGACGCCAGAGAATAAAAAAAAGTAGTGATAAGCTATATTTTGCAAAAGACTGGTTTACATTTGTGTCCCCATGGGTCATAAATAGTTTTGCTACTGCCTCCCAAGATGTCACGAAAAGCAGTCACATGCCATGACAGAATACCAATTTGAATAGATCATCCCAATAGTGCAGTATTCAAGGCAAGCTATTAATGTGCCTTGTTTTTCCTATCTTGAAAAATAAATGTAAAGGCTGAGAATCAGATCTTTATAAGGAATTTTTTTTTAAAAACTGTTCTATAACACTGATTTTACCTTTTGTCCACCATCAGGTATATTTGCCATTCTAATAACAGGTGCAGCGCCGCTGTCATTCATAAATACAAAATTTTATTTGCATTTCATTAGTTTAGAAAGACCACAATGCTTTTCAATACCACAACATTCAGGACACACCAAGTTATTCGAATATGTAACTACTGATTTACCACGACTAAACTAAACAGTGCATTGTAATAAAAGATATACCAAAGATATAGTTCACAAAGTCATTATCAGACAAAAACCTAACACAGTATATGCTTGATGGAAATAATTTCCACCATTAGGGGAAAAAAATGGTTTTCCATAAACCCCTCCCACCCACCTAGATGTTCAGACAAATACACATATATATTCCCTCAACACAGGAAAATGTATTAAATTCCTTTTAAAAAGAATTTGTCTAGGACAGCAGCATTGCTTTTCATACCATCTTTTAGAATTCAAAATACATCTCCACTTTTCTTGCAACCTAGCTTATGTTTAAGCAGAAAATTAAATGTGTGAGTTGACACTGCACCCTTAGAATTGCACCAAATGTGATGTCTTAATACACAAAGCAATGGTCTACTATTAAACATAATAAATAATAAGACAGATTGCTGGAAATTACAAGTAGCTTTGCTGTAGATCTAGTCAGCTGAAGATGCTACAGCTCCACCCCACTCCCTAAAAAAAAAAAAAAAAATCATCTGAATATATTAAAGGAAACAATGACAGTTATGGAAGCTTTGTACATAAAGTTTTCAGTTTTAAAAAAATTCATCTTTAAAATAGTTAGCAAAGCACCATATACTTATCTTCATACAAGAAGAGCTTCTGCTTGCCTGTTTATAATAACAAGGACTATTACAATATTTATGTCAAGAATAAGTATAGATTTAATTTCTCCTCCTCCTAGACTTGGAGTGTGGCAGTTTCCCATATACTGTACAATATTTATAACACTACAGTGATGAATGAAATATACTGTTTTGGGGAAGAGGGGCAATATTTAACTGTTGCAACTGAATCTTACACAGGATTGCATATTTGCATATTTACAAATAAGTGTGTAGTTCTGACTTGAAAAACAAAGTGCAACATGAAACTGCCAAATGATTGTAGTGCAGACACTGTCTTCTCTCTCCCACTCTGTATGAAGCAACAAGTCAACAGCAACGGACATGTGGTCTTGGCGGAGGCAGTTCAGGTGGGATTTCTGGCTCTGGTTGCAGGGACAATATACTGTTGGACAACTCATTCCTCATAATATCCAGAGGCATCTTTAAAAAAAAAAAAAAAGTCTATAAATGATTACCTGCACTGAACTTTTTAGTTTATTTCAATTGAAAAGAAAAGCTGCAGAACTAATGCTCAGCTAAAATATTAACATAAGGACCCCAACATCAAAATATTTCAATTACCACTTTCAAAGAGAAAAAAAAAGTTACAAATCAGTGTTAAAAATACAGTATTGCTATGTTGACAAATAGAAGCATGGAACAATTCATATGTTATGAAGGAAATATACTTAATTTGGGGAGAAGTTTTCATGTAGCCAGTTTGTCAATTATAGAGAATGTATTTTAAAGTTTTTAATATTCCAGAAGCGTTATCTATGTGAAGTATGTGCAATTTATTGAATTAAACATAATGCTGGGAGATCAAATTAAATCTGCGAAATTCCTAATTTTGCCTCAAATTTAGGTGGCCTTGGACAAATCATTCAGTCTTCTCTGTGTCCTGGCTTCCATATCTGTAAAATGGGGATAATACTTGCCTACCTCTTGGGGTATGGATTAATTTTTCTATAGCTCTTTCAGAAGTGCTAAGTAGTATTGTAGACCACCTATAAGGATCTGTGTATGGCAGATTGCATGGATAAGATTCAAGATCACAAATAATCCTGTAGTTTAAAGAGGTACACTAATAAGTAATATACATAAAATGAAGTTGTTGCCTTCTAGTGTTAACGTAGTGGTTCAGACTTTAAGAATAGTTTAACACAAATGAGGCTCTCTCCATAGAGAAAGACTAAACACTTACTTTTTGTATTTTCAGACACCCTAAAACAATGCAACATTTCTATCAGGTGACCATAATTTTTTGAAATATAGCTCACCATGATTTACACTGATACTAATAATACTCACTTACATAACACAACTCAGCCAGGATTGTACAGCCCTTTCCGAAGGTGGATAACAGTTATAGCCATTATATAAATAGGGAAAGACTATCCTATATTGAAGCCAGCAGTAAACAGAAGACAGGGTCTCTATTCTCTGCTCTGATGCTCTAGCCTCTGGACTATGCTGTAGACAGAAGCTCTGGTCTGCAAACATACCAGGGATGATTCTCTTTCGCTAGTTGACATATAAGTTGCTGACTACTTGTTTTTCCAGCCCTTTGTAATTCTTATCTCTCATTTCAATTTAAGGATGAACATTTATTTCTGCTTTGTCCTAAGTCAATTCCCCAAATCAGTCTCAATTAACGTATGGCAACAAATGGAAGCAGGCAAATGCAGTCAGCTACTGAACTATGGTCTAAAATGAAGTTACCGTGCAGAGAAGCACACAAAAATTTCAACCACCGTGCAGTGTTTAGCTGCTACTGAAGAGCTGAAGGATAGCAGATGGTTCTCAAGCTGCATACTGGCACCTCCAAACTAAGTCAAAATTTTACTTTTTTTACTGTAAATTTTACATACAGTATTTATGTGCTCTGAACAAATACTGGTACCAGCAGTAGTTAAATATAGTCCCCATCTCCACAGTACATACATATTACCTTTTTCAGGATGTCATCTACAAGTTTCAGAAATATTTCATCCACATTAAAATTATCCTTGGCACTTGCTTCACAGAACCGCATCCCAGTTATTTGCTGTGCAAACTGATGGAAATAAATAAAAAAAAAATCTAGCTTCATGTAGTTACTTTAAGAGATTAAAAGAAAAACTGTACTTGACAAAATATGAGCAAAACTGAATCTAGTGTCACATTAGATCCATTTGAGTCAACTTCAGTTCTGCAAGATATTTTTTCTCTTCCCATTCTGTTTTGAAGAGTGTAATCAGTGTGTAAAAATTTAAGCTGTCTTTAATACATTCCGTTAGTTTACCATGTCAAAACGAAATCAAGAAATAACTGAAAACCAAATAATGAAATGATAAATGTTAGCTCAACCATGAAACCAGACATACAGACACTTAGTGTGCTGAATACACAGCTCATACAGAGAACATTTCAGTTCATATATTTATGTTTGTTTTGTTTTATTTCTTTTCATTTGCTTTTAGATGAAGTTGATGCTCTTGAAAATGAGTAACTAGCAGCACTAGAAAATGCCAGGATTAATGCAAGCATATATGCTCCATGGCTTTGCAACAGCTTGCCAGGCAGACTTAACCCTGGGCTATGGTACCATCTCATTCCATGGAGGATTTCAAAATTGTGGGAATTTGTTCTGAATTGGAATGAAATCAGATTTGGAAATAGCAAAATCCTCTTGGAAGTGGAATACCTCCACTCAGCTCTAAGAAATTCAAAAGGAAAAATGCAAAGCTCTCAGGGACTCCATGCACCAGAACTTTAATATCATCTCACCTGAACACCATGCCTATCAATTTTTATTCTATGACACATCCAGGTAGAAAACACACACACACACTTAGGTTCAAACACAAGAAAAGGCATTTTCAAAATTGCAGTTAGAAGATGCTCAGTTAAGAGTACCCTTTTTACTTTGTTTTTATATAAGTTGGTAATGAACTACAAAGAGGTTTTCAATCTTAGTGCCTTGAACTAAGCAGCACTTATGGTCTGCTGCATTAATACACCAAATTTTCAGACAATATTTGGGTACATATTTAACTTCTTCCAAAGGATAAATTATTCACATGTCCCTTTATGTCTTCACATCATGCACTTACATACTTAGCCCCTAAATAATTCCAGAATATCAGAAGAGGAGTTTATCAAGTAAAAACACAAGACAAAACTGGTTTTTTGTTTTTTTAAATCAAACAGCTATCAGCTAGTATTTATTTGGATTTCCCCTAAGATTACTGCAGTCTGTTTTAGAAATCTCTCCCCCTCCAGTGCTCTGTCCACAGTATCCTCCAGAAGTCATGCCATGACAATACTTTACATCTTATAACAAGAACTCTTCCCTCCCCCTCATTAACAAATACGGAGAGCCAATGTCAACAGTGCATTAGCTTTCAGCAGCACCTCTGTGCTCATTTCCAACACACGGATAGCATGACAGGACACATAATCTTTATTTTGTGCATTGTCAAAGCCTGGATTTTGAAAAGCTGTCTTTACATTCCAAAATCTTCCCAGGTTGGTCTGAGGTCTCTAGAATTGCAGGAGACATTCAAACGATTCTCTTCCATAGAAAACCAACCTTACACACCCTGAGCATTGTGGGTACATATGGTTAGTCTCCTGGATAGTAACCTACTGGAAGAGATGCCAGGGGTTGATTTCATGGTCTGGTTTTCTCACAGCTTGAAGTGATCAGGAACAATTTGGAAGAGGATGAAATAGCAGATTGAACCTAAACAGAAGTCCAGCAATGGATAAGTCCCCCTTGGAAAATTATTACAGTGGAAACTAGGTGCATTCACCTATACTTCTTTTTACAGAAGAAAATGCTCTTCCTTTTTGGAGTTTAAGATTCCTGGAGACGTCATGCCAGTGACGAAGAAATGGATCATGATTACTTTGACTCAATCATAGGTATGTCATGATCCAGACAAGGAGCCAATTCTCGAGTCTAGCCCAAGCTGTGCTCAGTACAGAAGTCGCTTAAAGCCAATTTTGTGCTTCACTAATCTCGGGACAGTCAGGAGCTACTCTGGTCCCTCATATAAGTTAGAGCAGTTTAATGGATGCTTTAACCTACACTAGCTGTAACAAGCCCCCAGAGGTCATTTGCTGGCCCTGAGCACAAGGTGCCATAACCTCCCTCCCTCCCCTTCTGCGAGGGAATGGAAAGGGCAGCCTATAGTCAGTTCTACACCAGCTGAGGATGTGAGGGGAATCTTCAGCTGATTTCTCCAACACTTCATGCTACTTTGGGGTTCTGAGGATCCAGCCCAACTTAGTACCTTCTAATTTCCTCTGTTTCTTTAGGACAAGATGACATTCCTTACATTAAAGAAACATACCTGGGTATGTTCTGTAATACCTGGTATAAGCTTAAAAACAGATTTTGGTAAAATAATGTATGCTTAAAACACTGTATGTCTTCTATAACTCTAAGGGTATGAAGGAGAGTAGTATCATAGATGCAACATCAAAGCAGCGTCCCTGCTGTAGGTACTTGTTTATAGCAAAGGTAGTACAACTGTTGTTTTTAATCAAACACTAGGTTAGAAAAAAAGGTTTCTCCTTTTTACCTAATTAACTTCTCCCTCTCTCCCCTCAAAGAGTCACGTATCTTTCAAGGGGCAACGTGATTCCACTCAATGCTTGCCTGGCCTGGAATTTCAACCATCATTAGATTTATCTCAAACTTGCAAAAGATTCAGCACAGCCCAAACTTACAGCTGTACATTCTTCACAATTCCAATATGAGCCCACAACCACCTTCTTTCACCATCACTAAAGAATGTTAATGATTGGATTCCACCTGCTCTTACCTTTTCTCCCTGTTGTCGAGTAATCTCTCTGTCAACTTCACAGTCCAACTTATTTCCAACCAGTAGAAGCTCTGCATCTTCTGAGGCATACTGAATACAGAAAAATACGGTATTTCTAGTTAACTACATCCACAAACGTAAGATTTTTACACTGTTAGTAAAAACTAATACTTATCTACCTGCATGAGTTCTGTATCATCAAAGCTCTGTTCTGCTTCTAAACGCATTCCATAATACCGCATGAGAAATATACCTGAGTTTCCCATAGAGGGACTATTGTGGCCTTAAGAAGGTAAACAGAATGCATGATTTTCCAGTGCACAGATGGATGCCCAAATCTATGCACATTTCTGACAACACTGATGACAGCAATTTTACAGTTCACAGAAGTCAGCAGAAGAATAAGAATAAGCACACAAAATAAATGCTTGCTAAAAGAACGAAGTGGAAATCCATAGCAAAAGAATTTAAGTTTTTAATCTTCTAAGGTTTTATTACAAAACCGCACTGTAAAAATGTAATTTAATAGTGTCCCTTTCATAAAGCATTACATATATTGTATTTTCTATTTTTAGAGAAATTGAAGCCTACCTTATCAATCATTTTCATCCATTTTGGTAAATCCTCAAATGTCTCCTTCTTGGTGATATCATACACCAATATGATTCCCTTGGCACTTCTGTAATAAGCTGAGGTAATGCTGTTGAATCTCTCCTGACCTGCTGTGTCCCTAAAGAGTAGCAGCAAACATTGGTGGAAGTATTTTACCAGTTCACAAAGCATAGACTAGGCTAACCTGGATTTTCATAAAAAACACATCATGCATTCTACAGGCATATTCCATATTTTTCATTTCCTTCTATAATACTAATTTCAGACATCACCAGGTAAGCCGGGTTAACAACAACTGGATCAGAAGAAGTAAGCAATTCTATATCAGTCCTATTTGTCCCACACTAACTTCACTGAGAAAAGCAAGCCCATGAATCAGTTTTACATGTCCTTGAGAATGGAGTTGTCCAATGAAAACAGATCAACAGATGAAAAAAAAAGTTACAAACAATATTTCCTGGAAGAGTGAAAAAATAAAAGGATGCATGCTCAAGCAGCTAACACAGTTGGACTTTGTACTATAAAAGCAGCAATTCACAGATTAACAAGATTTAAGAGCTTTCATATCAACCACAAAAATTAAGCCATGTTTTTAAAACCAGTGCAGAAAATAACTGCAGAAATTATTGATAAAAGTAAGCCAATAACATGAGGATGTATGGTAGTACTTTCTGAGGCACAGATATGACTGAGTACAGTGTGAGCTTGAAGATCAAGTTCTAAATTCTGAAGTGTCCACTTATTTTGAGTGTAGAGACGGTGCACATTCACCGACAGTGCTGCCTAGTGGTCAGGACGAGGTTGGCAGGTCGTCTCCCCATTGAAACACAGTCACGTCCTTCAGCCCTTCCACCCCAAGGGTTTCCAGTCCTCCCCTTTAGCACGGGGATCTTGGGGACTGGGCTCTTGAACAGGCAACATCTTTTCCAGCTGGCCTCTCACTGTACATGAAGGCTCTTGTTGTAATGTCCTCTTGGGTCCACCCTTTTCATTAGGCTTCAGTCCAGGGCCCAATGGTGGGCAGCACCACTTGGTACTACACAGCCCCGCCCCACCCCTTTGGGACCACTTCCTACCCCAGTCATCTTTAGCTTCACAGAATAAATCACTTCAATCTAGTCTCTGACCTGCACACTCAGTCACCTGACTCTTCTTTGTAGCTTTGCACAGGTCTGTGTTGTCAGGTCTGGGCACTGGGCTCCTGGGCAGTACTTTCCCTTCAGAGCAGCTGCCTGCTCCCTTCCACTGCCTGCTTCTGAGCTGCTCCACACCTCTTTTTAAAGCCCTGCCTCCAGCTTGCACAGGCGTGTCTGGGCGGGACTGCCTGGGCTCAAAGCTGGTCCTTAAACCCCTGCTCTCCAGTGTGGCGTTTAAATACCCCACCACAGGATGCCCAACTGGACACACCTATGGCCTGGCTCTCAAAAGTGATGGGGGCTTCAATTAGGGTGCATTTACCAGCAGCTGTACTTCTTCTAGCAAGTTTATGTCCTTGTGTAGTCAAGACCCAAGGTGTTTTCACCGTATCATGAAAACCTGCTCTGAGCCATTTTCAACCACATCACCAAAAAGCCTGCTTAGAGCAGATTTTTCATGACAAGTTAATAAAAATGCCTGAAGCTTGTTTACCCCAGAACTTTCACTGTTGTTAGTGCTGTTGCTAGAAAGTAGGTTACAAAATGCTCTAATGGATTCAAGGTTTAGGGGTTTCAACAGGGGCCTCCAAAATTAGTGGATGTTTTTTAAAGTTTAGTATGAGAGCTGGTCAAAAACAGAAAACTCTTCTTGTGAGAAGTTTCTTAATTAAAAACATTTATTTGAATTAATTTTGTAGCAAGATTTTAGTTTTCCCATGAGAAGTTTTGAAAAAATTTGAAATACAAAAATTAATTTATAAAATGTCACTTCATTTAGAAATTTCCCATGGGAAAACAATGTACATTTTCCCCTGTGAAAAATTTAAATTTTGATGAAATTGTATTTTCCAAGGAGGGAGAGGGCAACTTCCAGCATGAAAATCTTTGACCAGCTCTATTTAGTACTTAGGCATTGTATGACTTCATTATGAGAAGCCTTAGAGAGCAAAACATTTTTAATAACATGGATGGATTTTTTTTTGGAGTATTTCAAAAAGTGTCAGGTTCACAAGATCAAATTGACTGTCTCGGAGAAAGTTTTATCCACAGCATATTCACAGGACATACATTTGTAGAGAAAACTGCCTTTCCCCTGCCCAGTCTCAACCAAAACCTCCATAGATCACACCTATGGCTGACAGGTAATTCAGCATTAATGCTCAGTCAAGTCAATCCTTGGCCTTTCTTTTCTAACTGCCACAATACCAGTTAGCATCAACTCTGTACAGATAGTTTCATGATGCAGATGATTGTCCACTAAAGCCTCAGCTTCAGATAGGCTATACCAAGAATTGTGAAAAAATAAAACTGCTAGATCATCATGACCAGTATTTTGCAGCTGGAGGATGGCAAGATCATACAATGGTGAGGGGGGAAAAATCTGTTCTGTCTTCTACTATTTCTATCTTCTGATTTTTTTAAAAAAATCCACACCTAAATTTACCCACACTAAACTTTGATACCTCGCAAGAAGCAAAAACATATCACCTGTTTGGTTCCAATGATACATGAGACTACCTCTATATATTTAATTGGTTGCTTTCTTTTCACTAATGACACTAATTTTAATTAAAGCAATGCAAGTGCTGTATATTCTACAGCTGAAATTACATACAGCTATTACTCACCATTACAACAGTTTATTTTCTCCTATGTTAAGTTCACCTATCTTTATACCAGGGTCAAATTTATTTTTCGCAAAGTCCCTGTGACATTTCAATATGGGAAACACTTTAAAATACCAGTCAAGATTGTTGAATCTCCACATATGGAAAACATCGTCTCAATGCTTATGAAGAGACTTCTCCAAATGACTCTCTTGTAGAATTGCACCTGTCATTTCATGTCAATAAACAAGGGAATTGTGACATTGCACTCTATATGATTTTATGAAAGTATGCTGATGAGTGTGAATATAATGTAACTAAAATATGCTTCATGCAAAAGGTCTCTTGTAAGGTATCATTACAAAGCTTATAATCTACTGAGTGTGGTCATCCTATTTGTATAAATCAGGGGTCAGCAACCTTTCAGAAGTGGTGCGCCAAGTCTTCATTTATTCACTTTAATTTAAGGTTTCGTGTGCCAGTAATACATTTAAACATTTTTAGAAGATCTCTTTCTATAAGTCTATAATATATAACTGAACTATTGTTGTTTGTAAAGTAAATAAGGTTTTTAAAATGTTTAAGAAACTTAATTTAAAATTAAATTAAAATGCAGAGCCCCCTCCCGGACCGGTGGCCAGGACCCCAGCAGTGTGAGTGCCACTGAAAATCAGCTCACATGCCCACATGCCGCCTTCGGCATGCATGCCATAGGTTGCCTACCCCTGGTATAAATGTATCACTCTTGTATCTGAAACTAGAAATATGAAATATAACTCTGAGGGCCTATTGTAATTATGCAAAGTGTGGGCCATTAATGGTGATTTGGAATCTTGATGGCTCCCATTAACCAGGACAATTGTCTGTAGATGGCTCTGTTTTACTTGTAAGTCTTCCTGTATAGATGTGTGCTGGCAAGGGGATAATGAAGTCTTACAGTGACATGTGATCATGTCACCTGAACTGGAATCCATCTTTAACCTGGTGCTTTTACATTTAGAAGGGGGGTGGGAGACCCAGGGAGACAAACGATTCCCGCCTTGTGCCAAAGCTATATAAGTGGGTGGAACAGAACAAAGGGGGCTGCAGTCATGAGAAATCCCCTAGCTACCACCTGAGCTGGAACAAGGGCTGTACCAGAGGAAAGGATTATGCCCAGACTAGGAAGGCATCCAGTCTGTGAAAGAAACTTATTGAAACATCTCTGAGGGTGAGATTTTTATCTGTATTTTAAAACTGTATTCAGTTTTATTACTGTATTAGACATAGACTTGCATGTTTTATTTCATTTTGCTTGGTAATTCACTTTGTTCTCTCTGTTACTATTTGGAACCACTTAAATCCTACTTTCTGTATTTAATAAAATCACTTTTTACTTATTAATTGACCCAGAGTATGTATTAATACCTGGGGGGAGGGGGAGGGAGCAAACAGCTGTGCATATCTCTCTATCAGTGTTATAGAGGGCGAGCAATTTATTAGTTTACCCTGTATAAGCTTTATACAAGGTAAAACGGATTTATTTGGGGTTTGGACTCCATTGGGAGTTGGGCATCTGAGTATTAAAGACAGGAACACTTCTTAAGTTGCTTTCAGTTAAGTCTGCAGCTTTGGGGCACATGGTTCAGACCCTGGATCTGTGTTGGAGCAGACTGGCGTGTCTGATTCAACAAGTCAGGGTGCTGGATTCCCAAGCTGGCAGGGAAAGCAGGGGCAGAAGTTGTCTTGGCACATCAGTTGGCAGCCCCAAGGGGGTTTCTGTGATCCAACCCATCACAGGAATCCCTTTAGTTCCATCACATTGAATGCCAGACATGATAGAGGTGGGAAGGCAGGAATGCTATAGAGAAATATTATTGTTACTATATGGTTAGAGCTGGTGGCTGATAGTAACTGTCAAAAGATAAGATTTTCTGCTCAGTTAAGATATGGTATTTGTGGCAGAACACGGTCCTGCTAGACTTGAGTGGTTTTAAAAATACATATTCTGGGTTTCTTTAAATCATAGCCTGTAGAACAACTACTCTGAATTGCTTAACCCAAGTAGTTGCATGTTCTCTTCTAGCTATCTCAAAAGGCACTTAATTAAACACTGAGTTCCTGCTCTATCAATCCTTCAATTCTATAAATTTAACTCTTAAATGAAAGGTGATCCAGAACAACTGTATAAATATAAGCCCCTCCTCCTAAAAGAAAAATCCAAGCTCCAAAGAGCTAAAATGATGGGAAGAGGAAGGAAGGAGGTTATATAGTGTGGAAATATTAAAACCCTAAAGCCCTGAGAAACAGTTATTCTAAAAATTAGCACTCTGATGGAACACAAACACAATTCTGTGCCAAGGCCCAGAATCAACAAGGTATTTACACACATCTAACTTTAAGCACATAAATAGTTCCATACGTTTAAAGTTAGCCATGTAAGTAAGTCCCTTGCTGAATCAGGCTTAAAAAAATAAAACTCAAAAACTGTGTGATTTAATTATTTGTTGAATTTTGGTCCTATTTTCAGTTATTGTACCATGAATTAGCAAGAATGCAAGTGCCAAAATTTGATGCCAATATTAAAATATCAACAAAGGAGAAGGAAACTAACGATGTCTACATCTATTAATTTTGCAGGGAATTATACTCGAAACTAGCATTATTTCTCTGTATAGCAAAACTATGCCTAAATGGAACGTTCATTCGTAACATATCCATAGGTACTGTCTCTAAAGCATGCTGCAAAATAATTCGTTCCTCCTTTTCCTTTAGTGTCCCTCATCCCTGCACAGAAAGAAGTGAACTAATGTACTCACTTGACTGTCTAATAATGTACAGCACTAAAGAGGTTTAATAATTTGAGCACAAAGAAAGAGAAGTTTCACCAGGGGTGCTTCTGAAGTATTGGTGGGAACCCATTCACATGCAGGAAAAACATGTATAGTGGAAGAGAAACACAGTTACACAATTACTCTGTAATAGCACTTTGAATAAGTTTACATTCAAATGATGGAGCTCAGTGATATTCAGATTTCAAAAGTGTGCTGGATTTCTGCAGTTCCCTTAATGAAAAAAAATCTACTAAGTTTTCTATTAACAGGGCTCTCCCCCCTTACTACAAGTGAGACTGTATAAAAATAGAATTCATGTAGCCTGAAGAAGCAATAAATTTAGAATATTGTCCCCTGCATCTCAAGATCAAAAGAACTTATTTCAAAATGCTGAGGGATCCCAAATGCCAGGTGGAGAGATTATTTTCTGTATGTTGTAATGTTCTATCAGTAAGGCCCTACCAAATTCATGGCCATGAAAAACGCATCACGGACTGTGAAATCTGGTCTTTTCTGTGCTTTTATCCTATACTTTTGTAGCAGGGCGGTTACCCCGCTCTTGGGATAAAAGGAGTGAGAGCAGCTGAGGGAGGCTGGCTGGCCCTGATAAGAGGGCTGTGAGCAAGGAGCCGAGTGAGAAGGACCCAGCTGCCTGGGAGAGACAGGGTACCTTCGGCAGTGCTGGGGAAGGGGCAGGCTGAGCTGGGGAGCTCAGGCCTGACTACCTCCCATGCTGAGGCCTGGCAGGAAGGCCTAAGGAGGTACTGGGGCAGCAGGGAGACAGCTGGGCTAGAAAGGCAGCAAGTCCAACCCCCTTGCCAATGATAAGTGGCCATTACAGACTGCAGTTTGCCCCAGAGAAAGGGGGCTAGATGACGACTGGCAGTAGACACTGAGGCAAGGTGGGCATAGGGGAAGGGGGTTTCCCTGGGAGAGGAGACCCAGAGTGTGGGAGCACTGCTGTGGGGCAGCAATCCAAGGTAAGGGGCACCGGGGTCTGGGAGGGACACAGGGCCAGAGGTGGTGGAGACGAGGAAGCAGGTATTAGTAGGGAGAAACTGGCCAGCAGGAGGCACTCCAAGGCTGGAAAAAACTAATTCCCGGACAACCAGCAGGAGGCACTGCGGTGGTGAGTAACTGCCGTCCTACAACTATACAGGACTTCACAGAAGAGACCAGCATTTCTCAAGTTAGGGGTCCTGATCCAAACAGGAGCTGCAGGAGAGTTGCAAGGTTATTTTACGGGGGCTGCAGTATTGCCACCCTTACTTTTGCACTACCTTCAGAGCTGGGTAGCTGGCCAGGTATCCAACTCTGAAGGCAGCGCCCTGATAGCAGCAGTGAAGAAGTAAGGGTGGCAATACCATATATGCCACCCTTACTTCTGTGCTGCTGCTGCTCTGCCTCCAGAGATGGGCTCCTGCCCAGCAGCCACCACTCTCCAACTGCCCAGCTTTGAAGGCAGCGCCACCGCCATTAGCGGCGCAGAAGTAAGGGCAGAAGTACTGCGACACACCCCCCCCCAACTCCTTTTTGGGTCAGATCCCTACAATTACAACACCATGAAATTTCAGATTTCAATAGTAAATGTCATGATTTCAGCTATTTTTAAAATCATATGACCGTGAGATTGACCAAAACTGACCATGAATTTGGTAGGGCCCTAGCTATCAGGGATACGCTATATACCCAAAAGTTCGGGGTGTACAAATTCTGCAAGCGTGATTAAAAAACCCACTGTGCTTGCTTTATAACGAATAGTGTGTCTACCATCGAGATACCTTTTATGATGAGTCAGTTATGTTGTTTTGGAGCAATTCAGTTTTGTTTTGCTGCTCTCATCCATATTATACTCCAATCATAAGAAGTATTAACACATGGTATAATTAGTAAGATATTTATTATTTTAGTCTGAAGACTCATCAAACCATCCATGGGCAGTGGCAATAAGCATTAGCATGATCAATCCCCAATTCATGAGATTGCTGATCTAGTAATATTATGCAATGTAATAAACAATAAGAACTGCCAGTCCTCAATTACAGTATCCTCTTAAAATTCCGAACAGAGTAAGTCTAGGGTTCAGGCATTAAAGTTAAACAAAAGTCCAAACAGCCACATATGTATAGTCTAATGTAGTAAGTTTGAGTGATGGAGGCAGGAATCAAAAGTTTTTACACTACAAAGAACACCTCTACCCCATATAACGCGGGTTCGCATACAACGCGGTAAAGTTCTGACATGCTGCTCTGAGCAGCATGTTAAGGGTGCCGGGCTGGGCCGGGCCGAGGGGTTGGATAAGGGGCAGAGGGTCTCAGGGGTGGTCAGGGGCTTCCCCCACCCAGGGTCTGGGAGGCAGGGGCTGTGGGGGGACACTTTGGGGGGCCCCGCAGTCCCAGAGTGGCCTGGGGGTTTAGCGGGGGCCGGGAGCAGCCCGCTTCGCTTCCCTCGCCCCAGCCCCAGCCGTGTCGCTCGGGGGAAGGGGCTTGGGAGAAGGGATTTCCCCCGCACTCCGGCAGCGGCGGAAGCCGGGCAGCGGCGGAAGCGGAGCAGCCCGGCCCCAGCCCGCTCCACTCCGCCACCTCCCAGCCGCGGCGCTCCGCTTCCCGCCGCCGGTGAGTGCCGGGGGCGTCCTTTCCACAACCTCCCCGCACTCACTGGCAGCAGGAAGCGGAGCGCCGCGGCTGGGAGATGGCGGAGTGGAGCGGGCTGGGGCCACATTGCTCCGCTTCCCACCACTGCGGTGAGTGCCTGTCAGGGGACGGGGTGTGTGGATAGGGGTCGGAGCAGTCAGGGGACAGGGAGCAGGGGGGTTGGATAGGAGGTGGTGTCCTGGGGGTGATTAGGGATGGGGGTCTCTGGAGGGGCAGTCAGGGAACAAGGAACGGGGGGGCCAAAGCAAGCTTGATATAATACAGTCTCACCTATAACACAGTGAGATTTTTTGTCTCCCGAGGACCACGTTATATCGGGGTAGAGTCTTGAATTAAGTCTAATATGTTGAACATGCTGAGACATTCTGGATGTCAAATATTGCTTTTACATCTATGGTACTTTTATACCTAGCACGTCCCTATTTTTTTTTTTTTTTTAAGGAATTCAGTTATACTTTAAAATGTTGTGTTTTGTCTATATAATGCTATTTCTCCACTTCCAACTCCTCATCCCAAACTAAGAAGTTGTGAGAATGGGAAAAATGTTTTTATTTCTTTTCCAATGTGCAACCACAAACATGTATTGTAATATTATTCCTTAACTATTTATGATTTTGCAAATAAAGAATCCACCCATCATTGTCTTTCTGCTTAATGACAAAAAAATGAGAGACATCATGCAAAAGAGATGTCATACAAGGGAAAATTTAAAACATAAAAGCAATGTACAAATGCTGTTAAGAGTCTGATTTCTTTCCCTCTATATTCATTACTCTAACATACACAGTGATTTAGAAGTGTAAATCAGATATTGTCAGAAAACCCCTGAAAGTCTTAATTTGGATTTAATGGCTTAGGTCAGACAACTATTTTTGTTTTAATACAAATGCACTCCATGTGTACATACGCGCGCGCGCACACACACAGAAGCCAACTAAATTTTTTTGGAGGGTGGCACGGGATGGCAGTGGAAGGAGGAAGTAATTTAAACCAAAGTAAAAATGGGTTTCATCATGCTTTTCTGATAGTGAAAAATAAAATAAAATAAAAATCTTTAGCTAGAGAAGATTTTTGAAGTGGTGTATTGGGTTCATATGAAAACAAAGAAAAACATTTTTTTTTCAATGAGCATCTCCTCCCCCTCAAAACCCAGAATAGGCTGAAAAGCTTTAATTATGTTACATAACTTGTTTATTTTCATACCTACATAACTCTATGAGCATCTTGAAGTATTTTCAGCACATGATTTCTCTTTAGGGCTGGCCATGTTTTCTGATGGAACAGTTTTCTAATCAAAAAAGGATGATTCAATAGAAGCAACACTGACCATGTCAATTCAATCAAAAACTTATGGAATCTGACCTGTTAGAAAACTGCTTGGTTTCCTGCCAGCTTGCTCGCCCACCTACCTGGCTTGTCAGCTGCCTAAGTACCCTGACCCACCCCTGGCCAGCTCTCAGGCTTTCCTGCTTCTTGGGCTGCCTGGCAACCTGCTTGGCTGGTTCCCAGGAAGCCCGCAACTCACCCTCCATGTGTGCAGCCAGAAAGCTGAAAAATTACATTTCAGTTCTCCCAAAAGGAGTTTTTCTGAAATTCCCCCCCCCCCCCCCCAAACAAAACCCCAACACATTTGAGGTTTATTTTTCTGATTTAGAATGAACATTTTTTTTCCATGGGAAGGAGTTTCTAATTTTCACCTTTCAGCCAGCTCTACTTCTCTTACTGTCTATTTCACACATTCACCTGCTGAACCCAACACTTGCGGACAGGATAAGGAATATGAAATGGCTAGTTACCAAGTGTGTAATAATGATTCATTTTCACTAAATACATATACCGGGGCTGTGTGAAAAGACAGGATAATTATTTAAATTTACACCTAGGATGAAAAGGAACTGTACAGTGTGGCACATGCAGATGTACAGATAGGTGTAATGGGTGAAACTGCAAATAAAAATTTAGACTATATATATCAAGAAAAGTTTCTTAAGAGTAATTTAGATTATGAGCTCTTCAAGGTGGGGAACTTATGTTTGTACATGAGACCCTGATTCTGAAGGTTTCATGACTACCATAATCCCCTCCAGTCCCCAACATCTTAGCCTCTGGATTTGCCTTCCAAGGGAAGTGATGAAAGCCTATGATCATTATAGGTGGAGCTGGTAGCCTGATCCTTCCCATAGTAAGACCCCATTTTCAGTTGCTTATAACTTTGCCAAAGCAACCATCTGGGCTAACATTTCCCAGGCTCGGTGTCTGCCCAGGCTGAACTTTTTTGGGGGACATTTCAGCTAATATGGTTCAGCCATCTAGAAAAAAAAAGGTTAAGGGAAAATGTTTGCCCATGTTAAAAAAAAAATCATACAGCTATTTTACTGAGCAGGTCTAGAATCCACTGGAGCAGAAACTTGAAATTTGGCAGAGGGGGTCGCACTGATGTCAGGGATGTGCCTTTTGCTGACTGGATGAAAATCTGCCCAAATCTGAAAAATCACGGTTTGCACATGGCTCAGTAGATAGTCATAGCATTTGACAGCTAAATTCCCAGAAGATTCCATTTGCAGTGGGCACACTCCATCTTCTCACAGCATCTGTGCACTGACTGGACTACATATAACACCATTTCCATAGACTGAGCATGTCCCAGTTCAGATTGTATGGACAGAGCAGTATTTTCCCTGCAACTGCTCCTCTCTGCAGCTGAGGGGGCCACTATAGTTTCAGGCACCAGAATTGAGACCAGGGAGACACTCTCTCCTGCATTCTGCTCATGCCCAGGCAGGAAGGAAGAGAAGGAGGATGCAGTCAGAGTGGGATGCAGGGGGTGAGAAATGAGAGGAAGGGAGAAGTAAAGAAGTTCTCAGTCTCCACATTCCTCTGCTGTCAGCAAATAACTGTGAAACCCACTAGCAAAGGGTGTATGTCATCTGCCTCTAATGCCTGATCCACATACTCAATGTACTACTGCTACCAGTTACTCCATAAGGCCAAGTGGCAGAGGTCTATGGCTGTAGATCTGAAGGTCTGAACCTACTGATAACCCAAGTTGGAGATCAATATGATTCCACATGATAAAACTTTTGTTTTTTCAGTTTTTTTAAAATGTAGGAAATGGTATTAAAAAATCCTATGCTAAAAGAACATTAAGGTTACAAAGTCAAACATTTAAAAGCTAGGAATTGGCAGAATTAGGTTGCTGGTATTGTGAAGAAAAATTCTTTAATATTTGTGAAGCATTTAAGACACTTAGAGTACCATAGAAACACCCAGGATGAAATTAATAATTCTTTAGTCAGTGCAGGGTTTGGAAACTGCATTAACAAGGATAGTGGCCACACACACAATATAAGGAGGATAAAAAAAAAAAACCACAACCAACTACCAGAGACAACACATGTGGGGGCACGCAAGGTCCCATGCCCTCCCCCAGAATTCTGCCTTCCATTTAGCAACAGCTAAATGTTACAAGGGGGACCCATCCAGAGAGGCCGCTGCATACTCTGCCCCACAGGGTGGGGGGGAAATGGGCAAGGCCTTGGGCTGCCTCTTGCCAGGAGGCCCAGCAGTGAGGAAGCAGCAGCTCCCCCTCACCATGTATCCATACAGCTGACTAGGGGCTGACCTTTCCCACCCCCTGCTACATGGGACTGCTTCTCCTTCCCTGCTGCTGGAGTCCCAGTGCCTCCCACTACCTACTTTGCAGACCACCCTGGGGTGAACTCCCCATGGCTGTTTCCAGGGCAGGAGCCGCTCTCCCACTCATATAGCAGTGCAGGGGCTCTACACAGGGAAAACTGCCCCCCTCACACTGCAGTGGGAGTTGCCGTGTCTTCCATTTAGCTACAGCTTCTAAGATGAGTGAGGGGGCGGAGGTGGCGGGTAGCGATCCCTCCCTAAGCCCCACCACATGGGGCTGGCCTGAGCCACCTGGACTTATTGCTCGCTCCCTCGAATATTCCTCCACGCCCCCCTAGGGGAGCACACCCCCAGTTTGAAAACCTCTGTTCTACACCAAAAGACAAGGTGTTCTAGATCCAGTGCCCCTCCCAACCCTTTAAATTGTGCCACCCCTCCAATCAATAGTTATGTGTTGCCTCTGCTACTAATTCACTGAATAAGGCTGGGGTCCTGTAGGAAAAAAAATAGTATGTGATCACATAGTAAGAGACTGTATCATAATGCATACACACAAGGGGGCTTGATTTTGCAACCTTAATGTTCTTGCAATGTACTTTTTTTTTAAATGCAATTTATAAACAGGCAGGCAAAGCACTCGAGAATGTGTTGTAGGAAACAACTGTCAATTTATCTTTTCTCTTTGCTAATATAACAAGTGTTTTCAACATGATTTTATATGTATGTCCAGAGATTGCTTTATTTTTTTAAGTAAGGGTTAATTACAGCAAAGACATTTTAATAGTGAGAATCAAGGAGAAAGACACTTTGGGACTATGTGTATTGATGCTTCCTTGTAATAACTGACGTATATTGGTATAAATTCAGATACTTAGCCAATTCTTACGTATTTCATTTCTACATTAAATTACATGCTACATGACCATTTTAGGCATGCCTCAGCAACTGAGTAAGAGCCACACTTTAATATCCCTCTATCTTTGTTTTTTAATTATATTTTCAAACAAAAGTCTACAAAGATATTCTTAATAAGTGTGAATGATAAGGAGTTTAAGGATCTCTTTTCTGACAAAAAACTGTTGCTATAAAACATTTATTCGACATTAAGAGCATGTCTGACAAGCTATATACATTTCACATTCAGTGCTACAATAACATCTTGACATAAAAAATTTGCATTACCTCTGTCAGCTTCAGTAGGCCCTGGCTAACAGTGGTGGCTCAACCACCAGCTCTGTAGTCATAGGTTTCCAAACAGGGACGCAGATGAGGGATGAAGACATGCCAGTAATATTCAAGTGTTAGATGACTGATGATACCAAAGATGCAGCAGCAGTTAACTCAGAGGGAAGCAAGACAAACACATGGTGCAACAAACAGAGTTGATGGTGACCTGCCAAGAGGCGTTAGTAAGCTAAACTCACTTCATCTATGTAATTAAAAATGAAATACTACCAGAAAATCCCACTGGTGTCATTTCGACAACCTATGTGCTTTGATTTGCTTTTTCTATGGGTTGTTAGCATCTATAACAATTGATCTCTAATGCCAATTATGCATCAAGCACTGTTAATACACCAAAGCTATTAGATAATTTATAGGATTAGAATCTACATTAACATAGCTGGTTTACTCTCTCCTAACTGTGATTTGTATCATGCTATTGTGCATCATAAGGGATCTCTCAGGACTAACAATTTCTAACTGAATGCACTGTATTATCATTATTGATAAATAAAGTCACTTGAGCAATTCTTACCAAGATGTATGTAACCTTGCCCTGAACAGAAAAAATGTGCAGTCCAAACTGAATTTTCACAGGAGGACATTAATACCATAACTGTTAACACATACTTTTTTTGTTTGTAAATTAGTATTTTACTTGTAATTACATTGTTACATGTAATGTCACAGAAAGAGCACCAACTATATGAAATTTCTGAAAAGAATTCAGAAAAGGCTAAATAGATTCATTTACTCTAGGACGGCAGTTATAACTGAGGTGATTTCCATACGAGTGAATGAAATTGAAACTAGAGATATTTTTCCCCTCCTTCCCTTCTAGTAGCTTCCTCATGTTTACTATGAAAAAAGTGTGTGATCATCTTTATAACTTTTGGATTTGGGGGTTGGTTGGTTTGTTTACTCCTATGCTATTTTGTTTGTCTAAA
The DNA here is from genome assembly GCF_011386835.1 of Chrysemys picta bellii. Lineage (NCBI taxonomy): Eukaryota > Metazoa > Chordata > Testudines > Emydidae > Chrysemys > Chrysemys picta. Next base: position 204,252,163 of record NC_088792.1, read on the forward strand.
GAAAGGCTTTGACACCTCTGTAACACAAGCATATTTGTGTCAGCACAGTAATATTACATTTATTACATCATCCATCATCCCCCCTCTTGCTCTTGAAAAAAAATAAATGGCTAACAGATTTGTAAGGGAAGGAGCAGAAGGATAAGAGCTAAACCAGCTTATAACAATTAATCATATTAAACAAGCATATTGATCCATGCTAGAAACACAAAAATTAAAACATACTGCTGGTTACATTTTTGTTTTACTTACCAGATTTGTAATCTAATTTTCTTTCCTCTTAGCTCTACTGTTTTGATTTTAAAATCAACACCTATAAATAAAATACAGTAAACAAAAAGAAAAGGAGGAATAAGAAGCAAAAGCAATGAGGGTGTAATTTAAAATGAATTTTTTTGTACCTGTGCATGTGTTATACTAATACACTCACAACACTTTGAACAAACAGGGATTTACACCACTATGGGTCAGCAGGGGGAGGGAATAGAGTTATTTCATATAATCTGAGCTATTCAGCCCAACCACTGTTGAAAATGTTTTTCAAGCTATGCAATATTGTCACTAGCAGCTTTAATGACAGAATAGGAAAAAAATAGGGTATGATCACTTCCTTCCCCTCTATTGATGTTTTATAGTGATTGCCAGGAACAACCAAGCTCTAATTATGATTCTGTCACAGACTCCTGCCATGTCATGAACAGAGTCAACCTCTGCGCCTCAATTTTGCTATCTGTAAAATGGGAATAATATATAGCTATTTCTAGGTGTTGATGGTTAGTATTTGTAAAGCACTCTGAAGATGAAAGTGCTCTATGTTTTTATCCTGGAGTTGTACCTGGTTTAAAATATTATCATTGACTTTTACATCAGTGTTTCTGTTATAAATTTGACAGCTGTCTATTCTGTAGATGTTGCTAAACTCGGAAATATGGCTTCCCATACTTTCTTTGTGCAAGAACATATCTGGGGGTGAAATATAAAAAATATTGTTTCTTATGAGTGAAAATACTCCAGTTTCAATTTTTTTGTTGTTATATTGTGAAGGGTTAATTAGCAGTTTCTATGGGTGATCTCTCACAAATCAACTAGAAAGAACAGTACTTTGATATTGTCGTGGTTATATGGCAGTGAATCTCAAACTTTTGTACTGGTGACCCCTTTCACATAGCAAGCCTCTTAGTGCGACCCCCCCCCCTTATAAATTAAAAACACTTTTAAATATATTCAACACCATTATAAATGGTGATTGCAAAGCAGGGTCTGGGGTGGGGGCTGACAGCTTGCGACCCCCCATGTAATAACCTCACGACCCCATGAGGGGTCCTGACCCCCAGCTTGAGAAACCCTGTTATATGACCTTGTGGTCCAGTATTATCCAAAACATTTGCCAAGTTACAGAGTGCATACTAAATATTACTTAACAATAAATCCATGCAAGACATTCATATGCAAAGTAATATTTCAAAATAAAATTTAAGTTGATAGAAAAATAACAGTCAATTGACAAAATAAAAATGCCCCATAAATCCATAAAACCCAAGCACACAAGGATACCTCCTCAACTACGTGAAGTGCCAATATGCTTAGTGTTCCAGGATATTTTACATACATTTTCTTATTTGTCAGTTTCAGTCCCATTCTCTTAATGTCATTTTGTATGAAGATATTTTCCTTTAAATCTTATTCTTGAAACCCCCCACAAAATACTACTACATTTAAGAGAAAGAAAAGATAGGAGGGGATGATTCAGACTAATACAATTAAACTTACACAGAAATGAAGACGTATACAGTGTCAGAAACTTTCCCCCCCAACCCCAATTATTTCACATAACAGTGTAAACCAGTAGGGTAAAACAACAGAAATAGAGGAGATAAAATATTTTGGTAAGCAGTTTTTCTAAAGACTGCGTTGGCCAATTGCCAAGTGTCCAGCTAATAGTGCTTGGAAGAGGAGTGGACTATAAAACTTTTATTTAAAAAAAAAAAAAAAAAAAAAGCTGAATTTGGCCAGTTTTATAACACTTGACTTTGATATACACCAAAATATTTTAACATTGGTTTTCATGACTAATGGTCTAAAACCTGTTACATGGCAAATTTGGAATATATTCTAAAGTTAAGAGCTTTGCTTAAAGGCTATTCCTTCAACACAGCAGTTTACCTTAGCTGATTTAGCTATATTGCTGCAGAACAGGGAGGCCAAATATAATTATTTGACCAAATTTTAATATACAAGGTTAAATTTTAAGAAACAAGAAGGATCCCCTCAACTCTATTTTAGTCTACCCTACTTTAGTCTGGCTAGGCTGAGAACCAGGGGGATAGACGATATCTATTTGCTTAAATAAAGAACATGTATATTTAAAAAAGAATTCATATCAAACTGTACACACAGCTAGACTACAGAACCAAGAACCTTTTACTTTTACCCTTATACTTCCTCCCACCTCCTGCCAAATATTTAGCACACTCACTGCATCTTAAAAGGTATACTGTAAAGTTCTTCAAAGCAAAGAATGTGACTTCTCATGTTTACATCTAACAAAATGGACCCCAAATCTTCTTTGTGGGTTCAGGATGCTACTGCAATACAAGCAGTAAGGAATAAGATGAATTATAATATGCAACCTGAAATTTCAGCAGACATTGTCAAATCCTTTAAAAAAAAAAAACCCTAAAGTAAGGGGGTTATGAAGGATTCTATAAAATTCAGAATATTTTAATGAAACATGATTAAAAACTAATTATTTTTTTTCTGCATTCTTGGAAGCCTAATTATAACATTATGCTAGAGTTAAGTAAAAGAAAATGAAACTGATCAGTCTGAACATGCTGTCCAAAGTATGTGAAGTACAAAAGGATAACATTTTTTTTTAAATAGTGTTAGTAACACAGCTAGAAGTTGTTTTTTAAAATATAATTTCTTGACAGTCCTCTTTAATTTGCAAAATGTAAGCTTCCAAAGTATCATTATTTTGTCTGTAGAGGATAATTAAGGTGCTACAGAAATAATAATTTTAAAATATTACACCAACAAACAAAACTCTAACTCAAGAAACAAGAAAATTTGGCTTAAATTTATCTAGAACACAACTCCCAATCTAACCATGATGTCTAATATGTAACATTCTATTCACGACTTACTATTTAGTGAATTTTCTTTAAATTGAGTTCTTAATTTCAACAGTGTTTTCCAATCCTGAGAAATGTAACAGTATGTCAACATTTTTGCCTAATACTACAAGAATCTACCCATTTGCTTGAGTAGAAAAGGAGAGCAGAGAGCTCAGAGTGGGGGGCCAAATGCTAGATTAGCATTTAACATTCTAAATCACAAAGGCAGCAGAAAGAACACAGTGCTGCTGGTTTCCTGAAGTGCATCATATTTTCCAAATAGGAGCTTTGTAAGTTGATGTCTTGAAGGAAACAAGTGACAGGATGCAGAAGTGCACAGTGGAGGAGTGAATTCTTCTACAGAATTATTCCAGTGATTTAACATTTAAAAGTTAGTTGGGCCCCCTCAATAGGCTTCAAAGCTAAAGCTCCAGCCTGAGCTGCAACTTCCAAGCATTATCTCTGCAGCTGTTTTTAGAGAGCCAATGGGAGCCCTGCTAGCCCCCAAGTTTGTTCACCCAACTTGGGCTAGCAAACTCACTCCTGCAGGCTACAAAATGATGTGTAGACAAACTCTAAAGGTATATGCAAGGCCACAAACATGCAAAACTATCACCACCAGATTATGCTGCTGCTTCTGTACAATGTGGAATCTACTTCTACATAAAAATGAACATTCTGAAAGCCAATGGAAGTTTCTGAGTCATTTGATTCCAGTTTTAATTTTTGCAACCTCATCTGTTTCTCAAATTCAAAAGTTAATTTGATACTTATTACAAGTGTTTTTACAATAAGAAAGTGTTATTTATAGGGCTGTCAAGTGATTAAAAATTAATCACGATTAATTGCACTGTTAAACAATAATAGAATATCATTTAAATATTTTATGGATATTTTCCACACTTTCAAATATACTGATTTCAATTACAACACAGAATACAAAGTGTACAATGCTCACTTTATTTTTTATTACAAGTATTTGCACTGTAAAAAACAAAAGAAAGTTTTTTTCAAAACACCTAACACAAGTACTGTAGTGCAATCTCTCTATCATGAATGTTGAACTTACAAATGTAGAATTATATAAAAAAACTGCATTCAAAAATAAAACCATGTAAAAAATTTTAGAGCCTGCAAGTCCACTCAGTCCTACTTCTTGTTCAGCCAATAGCTCAGACAAACAAGTTTGTTTACATTTGCAGGAGATAATGCTGCCCGCTTCTTGTTTACAATGTCATCTGAAAGTGAGAACAGGCATTCTCATGGCACTGTTGTAGCCGGCGTCACAAGATATTTACGTGCCAGATGCGCTAAAGATTCATACGTCTCTTCATGCTTCAACCACCATTCCAGGAGACATGCATCCATGCCGATGACAGGCTCTGCTTGATAACAATCCAAAGCAGTGCAGACCAATGCATGTTCATTTTCATTATCTGAGTCAGATGCCACCAGCAAAAGGTTGATTTTCTTTTTTGGTGGTTCAGATTCTGTAGTTTCCGTATCTGACAGTTGCTCTTTTAAGACTTCTGAAAGTATGCTCCACACCTCGTCCCTCTCAGATTTTGGAAAGTACTTCAGATTCTTAAACCTTGGGTCAAGTGCTGTAGCTATCTTTAGAAACCTCACATTGGTACCTTCTTTGTGTTTTGTGAAATCTGCAGTGAAAGGGTTCTTAAAATGAACATGTGCTGGGTCATCATCCGAGATTGCTAGAACATGAAATATATGGCAGGATGTGGGTAAAACAGAGCAGGGGACATACAATTCTCCCCCAAGGAGTTCAGTCACAAATTTAATTAACACATTATTTTTTTAACAAGCATCATCAGCATGGAAGCATGTCCTATGGAATGGCGGCCGAAGTATGAAGGGGCATACGAATGTTTAGTATATCTGGCACGTAAATATCTTGCAATCCAGCTACAAAAGTGCAATGCAAATGCCTTTTTCCACTTTCTGGTGACATTGTAAATAAGAAGCCAGCAGCATTATCTCCCATAAATGTAAACAAACTTGTTTGTCTTAGCAATTGGCTGAACATGAAGTAGGACTGAGTGGACTTGTAGGCTCTGAAGTTTTACATTGTTTTGTTTTTGAGTGCAGTTATGTAACCCCCCCCTCTAAATTCTACATTTGTAAGTTGCACTTTCAAGACCAAGAGATTGCACTACAGTACTTGTATGAGGTGAACAGAAAAATACCATTTCTTCTATCATTTTTACAGTGCAAATATTTGTAATAAAAAATATTACACACTTAGATTTAAATTACAACACAGAATACTAGATATATGAAAATGTAGAAAGACATCCAAAACATTTAATAAATTTCAATTGGTATTCTATTGTTTAACAGTGCAACTAAAACTGCAATTAATTGCAATTAATTTGTTTTTAGTTAATCGTGAGTTAACTGCGATTTATTGACAGCCTAGTTATTTATAGAAAATTTGCTGAAAATATGGTACCAAAAAATCTGAACCAACTGTACAGCATGTTTAAGCCACACACTAGAAATGATTTTCTATCAAACACAGCACCTTCAGAGTAAAAGAAAAAAAATCTAACCATCTGTTTCAAGTACTAATTAAGCCATATACAAATAATATTTACTTCGCGTAATCAGCTCTGGAAAATATGACTTGCAAAACACATTACACTTCTGAAATCTAAAAAGCAGCAATCGAAACTTCCAAGTGTCAATTGGTACAGTATTCTTGACATTGTGCCAATTTACAAATTGTCAGTTTGCCTCTGGTCATTACAAAACAAACTAGATTAGGCTATTTGAACACTGGCTGATGGTATAGTTAGACTATTCTTAGTCATTCATGCAGTGGTTGGTCCTAAAATGGATCAGTGCTATAAAAACATGACTACCAATTTTAGGCAGAGTTTAAGAAATGCATTTTACTCAAAATTAAAAAAAAAAAAAAAAAAAGAAAAGAAAAGTGTCCCTCTATGGATATTTCTCATGAGAAAAATGCAATAAACCTAACAGAGCTTTGCTCCAAAATTGTGTACCTTCCTAAAGTCATTGGTGAGGATTTAAAATTAGCTTTTCTGCGGAGTAGGAATAGGCATCTCCTCTGCCTTTTAATCCTGAGGCTTTGTCTACATTGCGCAGCTTTTAGCGACATGGCTGTGCCACTACAGCTGTGCCGCTAAAAGGCATGCAGTGTAGCTGCCATTTGTCAGCAGAAGTGAGCTCTCCTGCCAACAAAAATCTTCCACTCCCAATGAGCAACCATGGCTTTGTCGGCAGAAGAGCGCTCCTGCCGGAAAAGCGCTGTTCACACCGGGGCTTTTCGTTGGTAAAACTTTTGTCGTTCTGGGTGTGTGTGTGTTTAACATCCCAATATGACAAAAGTTTTGCCAACGAAGTTCCAGTGTAGACAAAGCCTGAGTTTGGACTCTGACACTCAATGCTTGCTCAGTTTATCTGTCGAAGGGTAAAGCTACACAGCAAATGAAGGTGTCATTGAAGCCATCTGAATACTAAGTCCCCCAGGGACTCACTTTAAGTACTTGGGTTGCTAACGTGCACTGAAGTCTATGCTAGGGTTACCATATTTAACAAATAAAAAAAAGAGGACCCTCCACGGGGCCCTGGCCCCGCCCATTTCCCACCTCCAGCCCCCCCCAACTCCGCCCCTTCCCTGCCCCAACCCCGCCCTAACCCCTCCCCCTCCTCCCTCCCACTCCCAGCCACGCGAAAAGGGCTGCCCGAGCGCTACCGGCTTCACGGTTTGCCGGGCAGCCCCCAGACCCTGCGCCCCCGGCCGGCGCTTCCCCAGCGCAGCTGGAGCCTGGGAGGGGAAGCGCCCAGCCGCGGGTGCAGGGTCTGGAGGCTGCCCGGCAAACCGTGAAGCCGGGAGCGCTTGGGCTTCGGGCAGCCCCTATGCCTCCGGACCCTGCGCCCCTGGCCGGGCACTTCCCCTCCTGGGCTCCGGCGGAGCAGGGTCCGGAGGTATGGGGGCTGCCCGAAGCCCGTAGCGCTCGGCTCTTAAACAGAGCTGAAGAGTCAGGGGAGGAGCAGAGCCGCCGCGGCCGGAGGCTCTGCTCCTCCCCTGACTCTTCGGCTCTGTTTAAGAGCCGAGCTGCCTGAGCGCTACCGGCTTCGGGCAGCCCCCATGCCTCCGGACCCTGTGCCACCGGAGCCTGGGAGGGGAAGTGCCTGGCCGGCGGCTGGGGTCCGGAGGCAAGGGGGCTGCCTGAAGCCCATAGCGCTGGGGCAGCTCGGCTCTTAAACAGAGCCGAAGAGTCAGGGGAGGAGTAGAGCCGCCGCGGGAGGGGAAGTGCCCGGTCAGCATTTTCCCGGACATGTTCGGCTTTTTGGCAATTCCGCCCGGACAGGGGTTTGATTGCCAAAAAGCCAGACATGTCCGGGAAAAAACGGACGTATGGTAACCCTAGTCTATGCCATCACATCTTCACTACTACTATTACCTATGCAAGCTAAATTAATGCTAGCGCAGCTATGCCTACCCACACTACGCCACCTTCATTTGCTGTGTAAACATATCCTAACTATTGGCAGGGTTCTATACCCTTAATGTTTTGCCATTGATAAATTAAGAAAATACGGTTTGTGAAAAATGAAGTTGATAAGTCGACTGAGTTCATTATAAATATGGTTAACTTTTTTTAAATCAAAAAGAGCAAGGAATGTTTAATTAAAATTCCTTAATGGTAAAAATTTGACTGAAGCAGGAGTAAAATAACTCCTCTCACATGGAACGTGAACTATTCAAAATACTTCTCTTAATATTAATTTAAAAGGTGCCTTGCAAAAGAGAAAGTGCTCTGATTCTTCATGATGTATAAAGACAACCTAAGCTGTCTTCCCCCCCTCCCCACGCAAGAATTGTTTTTTACATTAGAAATATTAGACACTGCCTAGCAGTTTTTGCTCGAAGGCTCTTCAAATTGGAAAATTTAGTAAGATGAGATCCCCAGTGAAAACCAACTGAAAGGGAAAGAAATTTTAAGTTAACTCTCTATTCAGTTCAAACAAACAATCCTCACCCTTTTAACTGAATGCTGAGAAAGCTCCCAACATTTCTCTAATCCTCCAAGGCATGCTCCAGCAAATATGGAAAGAAAAGACTTGATAGTTCTGGTATTTTTGAGGTAAAACTCCCCCCCTCTACTCCCCCCATCCATTTATAACAACACTGCAAAGGGAGGGCACAATTTTCTTTTCCTGTGAAGGTTACCTTAAATCAGAGAACATTGTTTTAGCTAGTTCATCAATCCAGGGAGCCAAATATTGAATATTTTAGAAGTGATCATTATAATGACGGTAACTTAAAGATCAAAAGAGTTTGGTATAAGAGAACTTTATAATGTGAAGTATATTCAAACATACCAATGGGTCTTAAAAACCTTAAGATCATATATTAAATACTTAAGTTTAAAACTGTTTATAAACATTCTAAAGAAGACTAAAACACTAATTTCAGTATCAAATTTATTTCGCTGCTTGGTTTCATGACAAAGTTTAATTTTTAAAGAAGTCAATCAAAACTGCTGGACAACAATAAACCTTCCATAATTTTATTATCCCTTCTATACATAATATTTTGGCCCTTGAAATGTGCCATTTATTTTAGCCTGCGTGGTTATCTTTAAGCCTGGTCTTCACTACAGGGTTAGGTCGACGTAAACTGCCTTGCGTCAACCTAGCTGTAGAAGTTTCTTCACTTAAATTTGGCTCCCACTGACATAAGTCCCTCTCTATGCCGATTAAGTAACACCACCTGCCCAGGCAGAATGGATTCAAGGTCGATGTAATTAGGCTGACAGAGTGTCAGAGCAGACACTGCATTGCTTATGGCAACTGTTACCGGCTTTCAGAAGCCATCCCACAATGCCCCACACTGACAATACAATTGATACAAGCCCTTTTGGTGAGGATGTACACCTCCAACACGAGTCAAGTATGTGCCCACACACACACACGTTTTAATAACTGTGGTGGCTGTATGCCAATGTAAATTAGGGCGAGATAATTTTGGCCTTAGATAACTATTTGGAATCAGCTTAATTCACAATTTCTGCTCTATTCTAAATAGATTTTTATATCGCGCTCATTACTGTTGTATATGAGCACAATCCTGCAGTGCATTAAGCAAAGTGACTACATATCTATCATGTGTCTATTGTCTCATTCTCTTTCCCTAGAGGGAGAAGCATGTGCAGTGAATCATCTTGTTTTGGTCTGCTTGATTTTTTGTTTTTATACAGCACAGAAATGTAACATCAGTATTACTAATAGTACATCTAGCTGTCCCCCACAGAACTTTTGGCATTTCTAACCAACTCCAGTGCTCGCCACTTAATTTGAACACTATCTTAAAACTACATTTAATTGTATTAAAACCTCAGGAATCATTTATGTTGACCAAATTTTGCATGACTTAAATCACTGACTACAGCAAGTTTTAATTTAATTAACAAAGACAAAATTTCTGAATGAGCAAACTTAAAAAAGGGGAAAGACTATTCAGATCTCTGATTTCTTGGTTGCTTTCCACATTAATAGTACTATTACAAGAATGTTGTTCAAAAATATCTTTTGTCAGTGTATGTGTACCTCATTTTGACGGTAAGGGAACAAGGATAGCATACAACATAAACCATTCCTAGTCTCCTCAAAGATCAGTCAAAACATCTCTGCTAATTGATTCCATATTTCAGTGATTAAAAGTTAAACATAAACTTCTGATTTCTACAGGCTCCTTCTAATGTCCCCACCACACACTTTCAGGAGAGCAGAATTAACCACAGATTTTGAGTTTGGTAGAAAATTCTTCAAACCTTAAATAAAATAAAATAACTGACACATGAAAAGGTGCATGCTATATATACCCCAGGGGTCGGCAACATTCGGCCCGCAGCTCGCCAGGGTAAGCACCCTGGCAGGCCAGGCCAGTTTTATTTACCTGCTGACGCGGCAGGTTCGGCTGATCGCGGCCCCCACTGGCCGCGGTTTGCCGTCCCGGGCCAATGGGGGCAGCTAGAAGTGGCGCAGGCGAGCGATGTGGGGTGGTTACCCTGGCAAGCCGTGTGCCGAATGTTGCCGACCCCTGCTATACCCAATTTTTTTTTTAAATGATAGCCTAAGTATCAAAATATTACTGAAGAAGAAGGAGGAGTAGAGACAGGAGACAAATGCAGCCAAACCTGAGGAAATAGCAGCAACAGATCAGAACATGACCTGCGTCAAAAGACATCAACAAAAACTTCAATTTAGTCTGCCACCTTGGCATCTGGGTGCTTAATTAGGCAAACACACTGCAAAAACTGAACTGCACAGGATATAATCTAATAAAACAGAACACTTGATAACTGTTTGTATTAAAAAGCATATTAAATCTGAACAAGATCCTTTAAAAAAAAAAGTTCATGTAAGCTCTCTATGCTACTAACTATACTCATCTAAATGTCACTGAGGGAGCTGTTTGGCACATGTCAGCACTATGGAAAATGAGGCCACTTATACTTATTTAGGTGCCCAAAGAGGAGCACGGATCAGTGTTCACGTTGCACTCCCCGTCAGTACCTGGCCCAGCAAAGCTAATGAGCCAACCAGCAGACCAAATTCAGGGATGAATCCTGGTCACATGACACCTGAGGCATGTTGTGCATATGCTAAGAAGGTGCCCAGATATGGAGTCAGGATCCTTACTCTACCCAATCTATATTTTAAAAGCCTAACATGCTAGTCATCATAAACCAGTGGTCAAATGTACGCAAGCTATTGCTTACGCTGACTTTGAAATGAGGCATGAACTTTGTGCAAGGTTGTGATGTTTTGGGAAGAGCCAACAGGCTTTTATAATTCCCCTCCCTTTTTTAAAAAAAATCCCTCCTCCCTCACCAAGTCTTCAGTGTACCACAAGCAATAAATATGTTTAATATAAAATCATGCTACTCACTGTGAAAATTGAAATGAAGAATCCCGAAATGTCTTTTCCTTGTGTGCATATTGGAATTGAGGGCTGTGTGTTTTGGATGCCCTTATTTTACAAACACCAACACCACGTTTGCCATCTTAAAGCCTCCCATTGGGGTCCAAATCTGTATTGCCTATACATTCAAGACTCCCAGGAGCTTCAAAAGGGAGATTTGCATGAGTAAGAAGTGCAGATTTGAACCTCTGATTTATATTTATTAATTATTAAGTGTTCTCACATTGTATTGATTCAATGTATTTCTTTCTGGAAACTTGCCTAACGTGCTGTCCTGGATAATTCTATTAATCAAGTGATTTTTCCTGCAAATTGAATGTGTTTGTCAAAATATGATTAAAAGCTTGAGCAATCCCTTATTAAAATAACAAGATTATGCATTAAGCCATGCTTTAAAACCTTCAAAACCTAACAGAGAATATAGTGGTTATTATTGATAGAATAAACATGTGAACTCTGTATTAAAGTGATTCCTATAAATGATCAACATGTGCATTTTTAAAAACCACACTTTCGTTACAAGAGTCCATACAACCTTTCACAATGATCACATTTCTAACTACTACTAATCAGGTTTTAGGATACCTCAATATACAACTTCTAATGGGCATGTTATGTGTGGAACTAAAACTGACAGTATCCTTTTAAAAAGTGACTGAATAGATCAAGAAAAGTAACAGCATGCGTGTGAAATTTGCTGAAAAATATTGTGTGCATTAGTGACAGTCAAAATGAGGGAAATCAGTGAGTATGGTTAGTATGATACATCTTGTTATTGAAAAATCATTTGATACTGTTGCGTATGACACAGATTGATTAGAGCCAAAGCCTGGCCCGGGGCAGATTAAAATGTGTTATTCTGGCTTTGGGACAAGAGGATTCTCAAGCAAGGCACAAACTGAAAAATACAGTTGAAAAAATATAGTTGGGATAGTTCCCCTAGTTAACATACAACAATTTGTTTAGTTTTTTAAAAGGACTAAGGGAAGCTCCTCTCGTTAAACGTTTACTATTTAAGATTTACTGAAAACAATTTAAAAAAGGGCAGGTAACAAGTGTAGTGAAGGAAAAAGGCAGTCGGAGTCATTTCAGCACACAAGTGACTTTGAGGAGGAGAGTAAGGCAGCAACAAATACAGACAAACAGAGTAGGCGAATTCAAAATTATTTGAACAGATTAAATTTAAAGCCTATAAACTAACCATACTAAAGCTTTGATCCAATGTGCAGTGAGGTCAATAGAAAGACTACCATTGACTTAAATGAGCATTGAATCAGGCCCTTACTTTTTTCCTTACTGAAATGACTCATGTAATCATCAAAGGAGAAGAAAACTTATATGGAAACCTTTTAAAAAAATTTAAAATGGTATGCCCATTTTTTTTTAATTTGCTTTATCAAAGTTCTTTTAATTAGTTATTTTTAAAATAAATTAAAGTGAAACCGCCCATTTAAAAGAGCACAAAACAGGTTAAAGATCAAGAATGATTCATGGATGAAAACTAATGTATTAACTATATCTGCACCAGTTTTGGCACCAGTTTAGAGGCAGGTATTATGAACTGCCCTTAAAAGTTTGTGCAGCGCCTAGCACAATGAGGATTCAATCTTGGTCAGGGCCTTTATGCTCTACAGTAATAGAAGGTGTCAAATACAGCACCCAAAAATTGAGATGCCCAAAGTCATTAGTCACTTTTGAAAATTTAGGCCAACATCCTTGTAAATATATCCACTATGACATTTCACACTAAACAGAAAGTTGTAATTGATTTCCAAAATGTTTTAACCATTAAACAGCTTTTTATAAAGCAAATCTTCAAATACATTTTTAACTTGCAATGGCAGAACAGTGGGCAGAAGTAGATTTACAGTACTTTAGACTAAGAAGTGTACCAACATTTTGGCAATGGGAATAGGAAAAGATGAGTTGCAGATTTCCTGTATTAACTTAGATTTATGGGTTAACTTGAATGAATATTTGTATTTCCAAGACTTGTGATGGAAGAAGTTGCATCTGTGATAAATTACTGGGTTCCCAATACATAGACCAAACAGAAAACTTGTTAAGACACTTTTAAGCCAACTGCATTGCCCAGCTTTTAAAAAAGTGGAAACTATTCATGCCATGAACTCAATACTTTGAATCTGAAATCTAACATTTAAAATACACTTTTTTTTAACTGGGTAATACTTGTCACAAATGATCTCAAGGTACTTTGCGCAAGAATATGGGGGAGGGGACTTGCCCCAACACTGGCCAAATTCAGATGGGGGGGGGTACCTATATTTTTCCTTTCAACTGGTTATACTTATTCACTTCTTGTCCTAAATTGTGAATTGCTGCCATGTTAAGCAGCAGCCAGGTTTCACCTCAGAGATTATTATACTTCAGTCACGGGTAAAAAAATTTCACTATATATAATTCTCAGCTTCCAGAGATAAAAATACAAACCCATAATGGAGTATCATCTGCATGTTTTGTTGCTTCTGACACTATCTCAGCTGTTCACAGCCTGGACTGAGTTTGACAGCTGCATTCCACACTCCTTGCTAACTTAGAGCCCCCTGTATTTATGGTCATTAAAATGAGCACTAAACTTGCTTTGCTGGTTTACTTACATGCTCTCATTTATGTAACAATCATGGGCTACTAGTTGTTTAGACTGTCCCATGGTGCCAATATAATCAACACAAGAAAGGTTTTTAAAGAGAACAAATTATTTTGTGTATTTACTTGGGGGGGGGGGGACCCACACTTAACCCTTGCATTATATATTCCTAAATACCATGACAACATCTGTCTGTAGATTACTTACATCACAAAGTGTTACAACAGGTAGTATTGATTAAACTTTCTGCAGTAAGCATGCCACCAGCTCTGTTTGTGAACAATTGTCCTGTTGGATTTTTGGATTTTACCAGAAGAAAAGTTGAGAACACTGTTTCTTCTGGCATTAAACATGCAAATACAAGTGGCTTCTTTAACCATTACCTGAAAATACTACCAGGTGCACCACTTGTTTATTACACACCCAGATTGATTTTACTACTTAAATATTAAACACATTATAGTAATATAAAGCATTTCTAGAATCAAGCTTAACTGAATAAATGTATTAATATGCAAACTGAGCTGATTTTTCATTAAAAAGGGACTCCCCATCTACAGCAAGTCTTCTCTGAACTCACAGAATTACTGTCTTCTTTCTTAGCTCACAGCTACAATCACATCGGTTATTGGAGAGCCCTTTGCACTTCTGCCTGTCAGATGGCAACAAGTCACACAAGACTGTACTCAATCCACTCACCAATTTCCATTTGAGAGCAAGTGTTCTAGACCTCTGCATCCACCCCAAGACACACACAAAAAACCCCAACCCATAAGCTACACAGACAGAAGGCCTCTGAAAGCATGGAGTTTTATAGAAGTCTCAAATGGCAGGAGTGAGATTTAAGTACAAATCTTTCATCATCTGCTGCCTCAAATTGCTGGGGGTGGGGTGGGGGAATAAATCTTGTATGTGCTAATATTTAAAACATTTTTGGTATCAATATATTTTATCATAATTATCCAGTGTCTGAAGATTTCAGCTCAGGATAATACCAAGTATTACTAATAAGTAAAATGAACAAATGTTTTAAAAAAAAATGGACTAGATTTTAAGTTAAAAACCACCTACACAGAACTTAAATGTAGTTTCACATAGAAGACCTAAAAGACCCCTGAATCCTGACAATTTGTTGTTTTCCAATCACATTTTCCTATTAAAAAAATCCCACAAACTCTCTTGTTGCTGTGTGAGGAACTCCTAAAGAAGTCACTGACTATGCAGGGAAACAATGAAAACTGAATTACACAATGCTGTCAAATGTGCTAATATTATGAAAGATGAATACTTTTACTCTCTATTTTCTTTCAGTTATAGTAATCTCTGGTGTCAGTGGAAAGTGGTAATGCTATCCCTAAAAGGATAACAAGAACTATACTATCAGTTTGTGCATATATAAAGAGAATGGACTTTTCTAAACAAAATAGTATCTTTGTCAAAATACCTAAAAGTACAAATACAAGTACTAATAATAAGACTACAGACCAACTAAGAGTCACTATCTTCAAGTCTGGCATACAAAACTCTACATAGCAACGTTTTGTTACTCATTTGGCAACAGTATCCAAAATTAGTAAATATTTTAGATCCAGTACGCTCCTGCTATGTAAATATAAAATTAAGGAAACAATGCTCTATCCAAGGAGTTTATTATACCTCTACCCTGATATAATGCTGTCCATGCAGCCCCGCCCCCTCTGGAGCGCTGCTTTACCGTGTTATATCGGGTCGCGTTATATCAGGGTAGAGGTGTATTCAAAACAGCGAAGCACTATAAATATATATTACACCATGTATGTGCTGCTATAAGGATGTGCTGTTGAAATCTGACAGGTCATTTTTGAAAGTCTTCACAGAAGTAGTGTGCTTTTGAGGTGAGATTTGTTGTATAATTTATACAACAGAAATTCATAATTTAGTTAACTAATTCTGCATTGTGAAATATGTAAACAAGTATTAAAATGCCTTATCTTTTCAAATGAATCACTTCCTCCCCTCCAAATGCACCAGCCCAGTGTGCCCATAACATCACTCAGTAGGGGCAGAGAGCAGCCATTGGCTCCTACAGACCTGAGACACCCAACCATTTTATCAATCACATTTGAAATCCTTTGTGTCAGCCTGGTGCCCTGAACAGCCTACAAGTTTCACTTAAGAAATTATTAAGCAGCTAAAGCAAACATTTTGAACTTTGGTCTGTTTGGCTTACACTGGTACAGCTAAATATAAACATTAGTGTATAGCTGAGCTGAGACAGTCAATATCAAGTAAAAAAGGAGGGAATTTTTATTCTAGAGTTCAAACTATTTTAAATACAGATTTACAATATCATCACTAAACTCCTTCCCCCATGCGTATCTGTTCCTTCAGTTACATCTAGCTTTCTCCTCCCAAATTTGAGCTCAAAGCACATTCAATTTACAGAACTTCTCCCCCAACCCCCCCAAAAACAGGGAAGCGCGTCCTGCTGGATCAGTCACAAGTTTTTTAGAAAATCATTCTCCCTGAAGAGGTGATAACAGGAAAAAATAGGGAGGTGCTTGATGATTACAATTGAAGACCATATTCTGATCTCAGTTTAACTTCAGTATGGGGTTACTTTGGATTTACAACATCAGTGTAAAAGTAGAGTTTATTCTATCCTGTATTTTCTTCCCAACTTGAAGACTCAATGCTATATGATACGAAGAATTAAGGGGCAACTTTAGTATGTTAATTTGGGGCTATGAAAAGCTCTTTGTGTTCTACTAACTTTAGAGTTCTCAACAGCTCTCAACTTTAAAACTTTAGTCATGAAGGCTCAAAATAATGCTTTTATTTTCAAGTATTTCTACATGTAGTTTGGTGCAAGTAGATTTCCTATGCTCCTTAGATGTTGCTATACTTTTTAGATCAAATATTTTGTAACCACAGCATTATTTATTTCCTGTTTTGCTAAAATTAGGAAGCTTTTGTGCTTGAATCACTGGTTTATCTAGCAAATCAGATTTGCTCACTACTCAGATAAAAACTGACCAGTTTCCAAAGCACACTTCCCTCCAGTACTTTTTGCCCGCCCTTACTCATCATGGAAGATCAACAGGGTTTTATTGTTAATCCCATCCAGAAAGAGTGCTTAACACAGGTCAACAAGTTTTCTTGCATACACCTTGTTCATCACTGGAGGAGATTAAGGGTATGTCTACACTGCCCACGTTGCAGCGCTGTGACGTGAGCAGTGTAGACATGCTTTATCGCCGGGGAGAGCTCTCCCGGCAATAAAAAAACCCCACCCTGAACGAGCAGTGGTAGCTTTATAAAGCACTATCTACACTGGCGCTTTTCAGTTCTAAAACGTTTATCGCTCAGGGGGGTGTTTTTTCACTCCCCTGAACAACTAAAGTTTTAGCACTGAAAGTGGCAGTGCAGGCACCGCCTTACAGAGGATAAATTCTAATCCTAGTCCCATTTCCTTAACCTTAAATAAACTTGTCATGGGTTATGGAAGCTATCAGTGTTTCTTCATAACACCACCAAAATCAAATCTATATTAACATCTCTTTAGATTATGATACCTCTCTGGCACTTTTATATTGCACATTTAAGGTTTTGTAACAAAAAGCAGAACCTGTGCTCCTAACTTCAGAACAATGTATTTTATACATATATATTAACAGTTGTTAACAGAAAACCATATGCACTACCAAGTTCAGCTTTTCAAAGAAACCAGGAAGGAATAAAAGAGCTGTCAAAATAAACATTAAAACTGTCAAAATAAACACTAAAACTGTAACAGCAACCATTTTAGAATTAATTTGTCAGAGGAAGATACCTCTCTATTTCTAAAAAGCAGCACTATTACTTTCCATCAGATGTTTAGAACTCTTCAGGCTCCAAGCTGCAATTAAGCACACATTTTACAGAAAGATAGCCTTCGCCTAACAACCACCTTGTCACAACACTGAAAGTTCAGTTCCAAAAATAGGCCTGTAATAACAAGGCAGACTAAAATTTGTTTTCAGGTTGCTCTAGGATTGATTCTTCCTTCCTTCCCATAATCCTTCACCCTCCTGTACCAAAAAATAATCCACCTGAAGGGGGTGCCTACTGATGACTAAACTTTATAGAAAGATTTGCTATAAAACACATTGTTTGCTCTATTTGCTGTCCAAGACAGTGAACTACATACACAACATAAGACATGTTACTAACTGTCAATCTCAAACTAAAGCTTTCCACAGATCTAGAACCATATGCCGAGCGCCCATTACATTTTCCTCGGGAAATGCTGTAAAACCTTGAACCAATATTTGAATCCACATTCAATTTCCTAGGTACTCAGGCACCCTTTTATTTTTGACATTTAAAATACTTGCGTTTTTAACATGACACATGGAAGACCCTGACATCCATCTCCTATTATAAGAGCATCATTAAGGGGTTGAGCGTCTCTTTTAAGAGTACAGTTGAAGGGTCTGGAATGGATCGCAACATATGCCAGACTTATCCTGAGGAGCAAGGGCTCTAAGCTTCTCTCAACACCACTGACCCCCGCCCACCCCACTCCCCGGGAAGAGGCTCTCTGGGCGTTTTCTAACGTGTTACTCGCCTCTCTCCTCTGTTCGGGGCTCACGTTACGTTTCCAGGGGCTGTTGGGGCCGAAGGTGACGCGCCTGAGTTACAGGAGTGAGGCTGGGAGCAGGAGGAGGGAACTAGTGTCTATCCCCCCGCGATGTGAAGGTCGGCAGAGGCCTGTACGTGCGTGTGGCTGAGGAGGGCGGCGGCTGCTGCAGGGGTGCGGAGAGGGCCCGAGGGGAGCAGCGAGGGGGCCCGACAGGTGGCTGGTGGAGGGTGTTTAGCGCCAGGGCACCGGGCCGAGGGGCGGAGCACTGCCAGAGCCCGGCCCCAGCTGGCACGGGGGCAACGCAGGAGGCGAGGCGCGGCGCTAGCTCCGGCCCGGCCAGGCCGCTCTCCCGGGAAGCGGGGGCGGGCCTGAGGGGGAGCCCGGCGCCCGCCCGCCCGGGGCTCTTACCCACGGTGGACTTGCAGGCCTCGCAGAAGGTGTCGTCGGTGAAGCGCTCCATCAGGCTGGTCTTGCCCACGCCCCGCGAGCCGATGATGATGACCTGCAGCTTGAAGTCGGCCGGGCGCGGCGGCTGCTTCCTGCGGCGGGACTGCGGCCCCGAGAGCGCCGGGGAGCCCCCCGCCGCGAACTCCCGCCCCGCGCCGCCCCTGCGCTGCAGCCCGGAGCCCGGCTCCATGACCGCAGGCGGCTCCTGCGCGACCCGGCTCCCCGCGCGCGCGCCGCTGCCCCGGGCCTGAGGGGAACGGGAACTCCGCGGCCGCCCGGACAACGAGCGGCCCGCGCCGCAGCGAGCGGGGCCCGCCGCCGGGGGAGCAGCGCCCCCTAGAGCGTGGGAGGGCCGAGCTGGGAAACCGCACCTGTCCCCACACACAGACACTGAGTGCCCGCGGGGGCTGAAAGAAATAAACACGCCGCTCTATGGGGCCTTGGCTACACTGGCAATTCACAGCGCTGCACTTGCTGCGCTCAGGGGTGTGAAAAAACACCCCCCGAGCGCAGCGAGTGCAGTGCTGTAAAGCGCCAGTGTAATCAGCGCCTGCAGCGCTGCAAGCTATTCCCCTCGGAGAGGTGGAGTACTTGCAGCGCTGCGAGAGAGCTCTCGCAGCACTGGCGGGGCGACTACACTCGCACTTCACAGCAGCGCTGTGAATCCATGAGTGTAGCCAAGGCCTGTGTGTAGCTAGGAGCGTGGGGCACGTCTGGGGACACGCTAGGGTGACCAGACAGCAAGTGTAAAAAATCAGGACAGGGTAATAGGAGGCTATATAAGAAAAAGCCCCAAATAGCGGGACTATCCCTATACAATTGGGACATCTGGTCACCCTAGACCAGGCCTGCACTTAACCTCTGGTGCTGCCTGTGCTCAGCTCAGCTAGCCCCAGGGGTCCTCCTCCTGCCCCTGGCTGGAAGTGCAGCAGCCAGAGATGGGGATCAGCATGTCCCATGTAGTCTAAGTGCACCTGCAGTGTAGTTTTAGCCATGTGGCTCCCAGGATATTAGAGAAAGGAGGTAGGTGAAGTTTTATAGGAACGACTTCTTTTGGGGAGAGACAAACTTTGGAGGCACCAGCTCTTAAATCCACACCTTGGATTTATGGCTTATTACAACAGCCTATAACCCACTAACCCCCTTTTTGTCCTATAACTGCAGCAGTACTGCAGTGTCAGCCTACCATGAATGGGCCCTTACTTATGGTAAACAATCTGTTCCACCTTCCTCAGACCTGAAGAAGAGCTAAGTGTAGCTGGACAGCTTGCCTCTTTCACCAACAGAAGGTGATCCAGTAAAAGATATTACCTCACCCACCTTGTCTCTTTAAGTGCACACAACTCTTTGCACATGACTAACTTTGGAAATCACATCACTGAGTCCCTGGCTGATTCACAGATTTTAAGGGCACAGGGGGCCACGAGGATTATTTGGTGTGACCTGCTACATAAAACAGGCTGCAGCATACAGCACCTGGGATCTGCCCCTCCCACATCTCGCACACTCTCTTCTAGCAGGAGAATTGTATTTCAAAAGGGCCAGGGTGAGTTGGGGATTTTTTTTTTCTTGGTAAAGATGCTTTTTTTGAACCAGAGTGCTCAGTGTGGCTTCTGAGCTCTCAATTCCTGTCTTCATCTTCTCCGATCAGTGTTCCCAGCCCCCTGAAGAATCCTTAATTGTGCCTTCATAGTTCTTAACTTAATTAATTCACTAAAACTATGGTTGTGAATCAGTTAGGATTGCTACACACAACATATGTGGCACAAACCCACAAAAACAACCAAGTGAAAAGCCACTTTAAAGTACCTACTCTTTACTTAATCTTCTCACGACTATTGTACACCACTTACCATGCACACTGTAACCTTAACTCTGGTCCAGTCTATCCACACTTACCAAGCTCCCTCCTTCCAATACTAGCAGTTGTGGCTATTTGCTGCAGAATATTATTGTGGTGGAGAATGTAGTTTTTTAAAGGTGATGATGGCAGGATGTTATTCCTAGTGGGATGGTATTAAGATTGCAGTGCACAGCCATTGAACACTAAAACCTACTCAGCAAAGTGGTAGAAATTCTCCAACTAGGCAATTGGAAAGAAAACAGACCTGAGTTGATCCTCCATCACTTTTATCTTGGAGCACTCAAAACTGTTTCAAAGTTCTGTCAGGCTGATGCAGTTGGAACTTACCCCACTGCGATCAAGTTTATGAAAGAGTTTGTTTATGTATTGTCTCTGGTGCATGAAGCATCTCCACCATTTTAAACTTGTTTTCCCAAAGCTACTGGGGGTTTCTGTCATATTGATCTTCATACCAATCCTTGTGAAGACAGCATTCCTGGTGGCCAGTCCTCCCTACATTCTGTTTTATAAAGATAAGATGGTCCTGTAGCCTCATTCCAAATTCCTCGTTCCAACTTGATCAGGCAATTCTTCTGTCCCCAAGCCTCATTCACATCCAGAGATGTCAGTCTGCAGTTTTAAGCCATGATAATTGTAGTCCCTTTATGGGGTCTCTGTAGTGTTGTGATTGCCAAACTTTGTCTTGAAACAGTCCCTAGTTGCTTGCCAGATGTCTCATCTGTATTGCATTCACTTCCTCTTCTAGCAGCTGATAGGTCCCAAAGAGCACTTTGCCAGTAGTCTGCAACCACCCCACTCTTCCCAGGGCCCCCTGACCCCCCCCCCGATGTTCTGCCTCTGTGATCCAGTCCTTGACAAATTCTAGCCAAGTGCAATGGACCCTCTCTTCTCATGGTAACCTGCATCCTTCCTGAGCAGGACAAGAGCAACAGTAGATTCATCCTTAGCCTATTTCCTCCTGCTGCCCTCTGAGAACCCATTGCAGCTCAGCTGATTCATCACATAATTTGTATATTCACCACAAAAAGTCTGTGGGAATGGGGGCAAAACTAGGGGTCAGTCTGTTCCAGCTCAAAGGCTTGCCAAATGGACAGAGTATGTATATACAATTATTAGGACTTAAAAGGTGTTCCACCACCTGAAGATATCAGAGCACAGTCAACTAGCTCTAATGCAGCTTCCATAGCTTTCCTTCATTCTATCTGCCTGTGATCTAATCAGGAATAGAAGTATAACCCCTCTGCCAGGTACCAATGGCAACAGCAAGGGTTGGGTTCAATCTGTCTAGTGGTTCTTTTCTAAAAATCAATAAAACAACCACTCACACCCCCACCCAGTGCCACACTTCTATGTCATGCTCTGGGAAATTAAAATGAACCTCCCCAGTCATGTTTTTAGATGGTTCTTCCCCACTCACAAGCACTCAATACTTTGGGAACATGGAACTGCAAGTATTTAGGGGAAAGGAAAAGACAATCAAGAGAAACATGAGAAATTTCTCTATATAGTTACATACAAGAAAATGAGCAACCCAAAGCAATGCATCGGGAGTTTGGTCAACACATGGTTCCAAATTGTCTGGCTTAATAACATCCAGACTCTTAGTTCACCACAAATGCCACCCACCTAAAACCCAACTTATAAGTCCTATTAAACTCAGTGGTAGAGAAGCATCAAGGTTGGCTCTGCTCCACTGGCCTACCCCAGTACAGAGAGAACCGCTGTGCCAGGTGCCAGGCTGATGTGCGGGCTACATGGTTCAGTGCTGTGATACAAACTCAGCTTACACTGGTCTGGTGCTGCAAAATTAGCTCAGTGCTGCTGCTCTCTTTTAGGGCAGTGCACAATTTAGCTATGAATTGCTGCTAGTTGGGTCAGGTCAGGTCTCACTGCAAAGTCCGTCTCTGCACTGCCACCACCATTGGTCCATTCTGGCATCATCCCACCAGTTGATGCAATACAAGGTGCAGAAACTTTAGGTGTGGAACCGGAACAAAATAGGACCTTTGGAGAAAGTCTCTGCTCCTTAGAAAGCACTCCTAGTCTCTAGATTACATCCTTTGCCCCCTGCACCTCTGTGACCCTAAGAAACCCTCAATGCCAACTGATAAAGTGTTCACTGTTCTCTGACAGGCCTGACAAACTCACTACAGCCAAAATATTGCTTTCATAGTATTTATCCAGCGAGAGGCAAGTGAGATGTATCTAATAAGAACTTATGTCACCCTGATCCTTATAATCCTTGTGAGATGTGTGTATGGATGATATTTAAGGAGTTGTGTAGATGTACTGAAAAGATGTGTTAAAATCTGTGTCCCAGGCAGAGTGGACAAACAAGTTTTGCCAGACAAAGGGATGTAGATTCACTTGTCTGCTTTGATTTATATGTAGACTAAGCACTGGAAGCCAGCACAAGGGAAGTCCCGTTTTTCATATGGAGTCAACATGAGGATGTGAAGATAACTTGGAGCCTGGGCACCAGGAAGGGTTCATCCTCACTCCGGGGACAAAAACAATGAATTTTGGGAAATATAAGTAGAAAGACATTTTCGTGATCCATTCATCGAGGGAAGCCCTTGAAGAGCGGTGTTGTTCATGAATATTTGGATCCTAGTTGACAGAAAACCAACCAGCTTTGCAAGAGATTGGATCTTTTGTAGTACTTTATTTAAAGGAAAGGTCGCTATCGATAAGTTTTTTGCATCTTATGTTTTTGTTTTGTATGTAACCTATCGTTCCTATTATTCTTACTCACTATCTCTTAAATCTTAATATTTGATAATAAACATATGATTGCTTCACTATAGATCCATGGTGTGATGTTATAAAGGATCTGATCCTGAGTTGTACCAGTCAAGCTGTGTGTACACTGTTCCTATGAGGACAGCTTACCTGGGCTTGATACTACAGGGGGACATTTTTAGAGGGGCTCAAGGGGCTGGGCACCTATTGTTAACCTGCAAAGCAAACTGAGGGCTGTCAAAGCCCTGAGAAGATTGGGTAGCTAACACACTAGTGGTATCAGGGAGATGACACCCAGTTAAGCTCAGGCAAGTGTCTGTCTTGCTAAGACAAGCGAGGGGACAGGGGGAGGGGTAATTAGGTGATTCATAGTCCTGGGTACCCCAAGAATCCATCACACACAGCCTTCTCTGTTGAATTTGGATTTTGTTACCAAATCAAAGTCTACCCATACATTAGGGTGACCCTCTCGCACTAGGACATATCCTACACAATTGCTATGCCCTTCCATGGGATCAGTAACAGGAATCTATTATTTATACAATCAAAACATAAAAAAATTCCAGCTAAAGCAACAGAACTGAGTAGATGAGTAAGCAATATTATAGTTCATGTAAATGAAGCTGGCCAACACCTACAAGATCTTCACCAAGCATTCTCAAAACTACGATACCCACACAAGGAAATAAAGAAACAAATCAACAGAGCCAGACGTGTACCCAGAAGCCTCCTGCCACAAGACAGGCCCAAAAGAGAAACCAACAGAACTCCACTGGCCATCACCTACAGTCCTCAGCTTAAACCTCTCCAACGCATCATCAGTGATCTACAACCCATTCTGGACAATGATCCCTCACTTTCACAGACCTTGGGAGGCAGGCCAGTCCTCGCCCACAGACAACCTGCCAACCTTAAGCATATCCTCACCAGCAACCACGCACCGCACCATAACAACTCTAACTCAGGAACCAACCCATACAACAAACCTTGATGCCAACTCTGCCCACATATCTACACCAGCAACACCATCACAGGACCTAACCAGATCAGCTACAACATCACCGGCTCATTCACCTGCACGTCCACCAATGTTATATATGCTATCATATGCCAGCAATGCCCCTCTGCTATGTACATTGGCCAAACTGGACAGTCACTACGCAAGAGGATAAATGGGCACAAGTCAGATATCAGGAATGGCAATATACAAAAACCTGTAGGAGAACACTTCAACCTCCCTAGCCACACAATAGCAGATGTAAAGGTAGCCATCTTACAGCAAAAAAACTTCAGGACCAGACTCCAAAGAGAAACTGCTGAGCTCCAGTTCATTTGCAAATTTGACACCATCAGATCAGGATTAAACAAAGACTGTGAATCTGCTATCCAACTACAGAAGCAGTTTCTCCTCCCTTGGTGTTCACACCTCAACTGCTAGCAGAGCACCTCACCCTCCCTGATTGAACTAACCTCGTTATCTCCATACTGATTTATACCTGCCTCTGGAGATTTCCATTACTTGCATCTGAAGAAGTGAGGTTCTTACCCACGAAAGCTTATGCTCCCAATACTTCTGTTAGTCTTAAAGGTGCCACAGGACCCTCTGTTGCTTTAAATAAAAAGTGATTTTATTAAATACAGAAAGTAGGATTTAAGTGGTTCCAAGTAGTAACAGACAGAACAAAGTAAGTCACCAAGCAAAATAAAATAAAATGTGCAAATCTATGTCTAATCAAACTGAATACAGATAATCTCACCCTCAGAGATGCTTCAGTAAGTTTTTTTTCTCAGGCTGGACACCTTCCAGGCCTGGACACAATTCTTTCCCCTGGTACAGCTCTTGTTCCAGCTCAGGTGATAGCTAGGGGATTCTTCTTGATGGCTCCTCTCCCTCCTTTGTTCTGTTCCACCCCTTTATATATCTTTTGCATAAGGCGGGAACCCTTTGTCCCTCTGGGTTTCCACCCCCCCTCACTCAAAAAGAACCAGTTAAAGATGGATTCCAGTTCAGGTGACATGATCACATGTCACTGCAAGACTTCATTACCCACTTGCCAGCACACACATATACAGGAAGACTCACAGGTAAACACAGCAATCTGCAGACAATGGGAGTCATCAAGATTCCAAACCATCATTAATGGCCCACACTTTACATAATTACAATAGGCCCTCAGAGTTATATTTTATATTTCTAGTTTTAGATACAAGAGTGGTACATTTATACAAATCGGATGATCACACTCAGTAGATTATAAGCTTTGTAATGATACCTTACAAGAGACCTTTTGCATGAAGCATATCCCAGTTATGTTATATTTATTTATTTATTACCAAATTTTTTAAAACTATCCCAGTTACATTATATTCACTTATTATCATGTTTTTATAAAACCATATAGACTGCACAACATCACAAGAGAGACAAGCTTTCGAGATACACAGAGCTCTTCTTCATGTCTGGGAAATGTACTCAGTGTGTCACAGCTAAATACAAGGCCGAACAGATAGTTTAGCATAAGAAGTTAGCACACATGCTAAACTATCTGTTCAACCTTGTATTTAACTGTGATGCTCCAAGAACTTCCAAAACATGAGGAAGAGCTCTGTGTAGCTCGAAAGCTTGTCTCTCTCACCAACAGAAGTTGGTCCAATAAAATATATGACCTCACCCGCCTTATCTCTCTAAAATCCTGTGCCCGACACAGCTACAACAACACTGAATACAATAATGAGATAGCTGACAGAGAAGGAAACATGCCAGTCGAGAGCCAGCATTCTTGGAAAGTATGGTGATAGTCCTGGTAGATGGGCTAGGCTGAGGTGAACAAAGGAAGTTAATGGAACTCGAAAAAGAAAAAAAATATTGCTGTTTTGCATCCAGGTTATACAGTGGATGAAATCTTTCAAACATATGATATTTTAATGGAAGTGTTTAACAAATAATTATGAAAATTTTCTGAATTTTTGATTATCTCCAGTGCTGAATATTGTCAGGGATGGAGCTGCCCAATGGCAAGATAACAGCAAACAGCTGTCAAGACCACATGTGTGGTTTAATATGTGATGGAACAATCCAACACTGCAGGTGAGTGAGCCCCATAGGGAAAGCTGTTAAAAGAGTAACATAGTAAGGTATCCCACTCATGTTAAAATCAGTAGCCTCAAACCCCCAGCTAAAGCCAGAAGGAGAAAGCATCTGGAGAAGGTACACTGCAGATGTGGCTTCATCCTTCCTTATACTACAAAACAGAACACGCACTCTTACCTCAGAAGTGGAATTGTCTTTATGTCCCTGTTGTGAGGTTGTTTTTTTTTTTGTTTGGGTTTTTTTGAAACTAGAAGAAGCTGTCAGTACTTGCTGTGGAAACCGTTTTGGATCAGGAGAAGCAGGGGACTTTGCATGCTACTGCCTTTTTATCCTCACAGTGCACCATCTGTCACCAGGAATGTAGCAGGGAAGTTACAATGATTACAAAAAGATATGGAAAGGTTGTCCGAGCCAAATTTAGATGGAGCTAAGGAACTATAAAGCTAGTCTCCAGAAGATAGATTAATCTGGATTAGAACTCATTTCTGGTTAGAGTTTAAATCGGTTCATGTTAGCTCAGGCAAGTTTCTCTGACTTTTAAGAATTTTAAAATTTGTCTTGATGGGAGGAATGAAGGACTAAGGTCTGATCTGCACGCATTGTAACTATTTCAGTTAAGGGTGTAATTTGTTTAATCAAAATAGTTATACCAGTTCAACCCCTAGTGTGTACATAGCTACATTGGTATAAAGGAGCCTTACACCAGTATAGCTTTCCCCCCTTTCCATATAGGAACAAACTGCAACCAGTATAAGCACTTTTATACTGGTAGAACTGCAGCCATACTAGGGTAGTTGTACCACTTTAAGTATACTAATTTAGGTAATGTGGTTGAACTTTTGTGTAGACAAGGACAATAATTTACACTTTAAAATCCTAAAACATTTCATATATACAATAACCAAAATACCAGGCCCTGAAAAAACTATGAGACCAAAACTAAATAAATGCAGAGGAAGGGATGGCATTTTGATTTCTTTGTAATTATTTGCTGGGGGGAGGAAATCAATAAATTAGTGGGTCTTACACTGCGAGTAGCACTATTGTCATTACAAATCAAATCAGTACTGGACAGCAGATAAGAGCTTGGGGGCAGAGTTGACAACATTTGCACAGCAGCTTGGAAGAGCAGAACAAGGACTATTGAACTTTTAAAATGCCAACAGAATTTTTGAAAAGGAACAGACATATGACAGCTTTCCTACGTTCTCCTATTATAGACCATTCCTTAAGGCAGAAATCCTGTCAGGGTTCAATTCCCCAACCATCCTTTCAGTCACAGACTTTCCCAGGGCAATTATAGCACTTGGTTTATATGCTAAGACTTTTCTGTGACTCTCCTCACCCTTGTATTTGAGCTCCTCACAAACATTAATGGATTTCTCTTTCAACACCCCTCTGAAACAGTAAAGTGGTATTATCAGCCCCATTTTACAGATGGGAAACTCCAACACAGTAACTTGCCCAAGGTCATGCAGGAAGTCAGTGGTGGAACTGAGAATGGAACATAGATCTCTTGAGCTCAAGTTTAGTGCTTTAACTGCAATGATACCAATTCCTGCAGTTTGAGACCTATAACAACAGAAAAATAAGATGTAGAACAGCTAAAGTAGTATGCATCCAGAGTTTACTACATGCCCATACATTGCTCGCTAGTTAAATACCAGTTGGGTAGATTGCTCATTATTGCTTAAATGAACCCCTTTTCCCCCTTTCTAGATCTCCACTAAGCAAAAAGTTGGCCTCATAGGACATTCTATGATGTATGCCACACTATCAGAGAGAGATGATTTTGTGGAGAGTGGCAAGCCTTTGGTTTCAGCCTCCATTATGCCTCCCCAGAATTGTAAAACCACAAATGGGGCTGTTATGAGCTTTAGTGGGAAGGGAAATTACTCACACATTTCCCCTCAGTTTGGCATATAGCACTTGCATGCCATGTTTAACCTTTCACAATGAGTGCTTTACATATGAGAGGAGCTGGCCCAGAAATATTTGATCATGCATAATGTTACACTGATTTTAAAAGTTTCAGATTATCATTTCTACATTTTCTGTGTGAGATGATGGAGGTTTCTTTCATCAGAGGGTTGGTATTATAAATACTGTGCATCATGGAAAAATCCTTTTAAGAATATTAATATTTAGCCATTGAAGTCTAAAATCAGTATAGTTACTGTGTAAATGGATTGGAAATGATCTTTAATAGATATTTCCTTCTTTTTGGTTTCTCTTCCACTAGATACATATTTCCTCACTTAAATGGTATTTCAAATATGTCTTCTGAAGCCAATATTCTTCAGTTATGATATTGTCAATTCCCCATTTCTACATGCTGCACAGGTAATCTCTAGCTGCAGAAAGATCTTCCTTGCAGACTATTTTTATATGGCAAATAGTGCTTTCTTACAGAGCTGGCTTAGTGTATATTGTCCAGTTTTACTGATAAGATTTTTCAAATATACTTCATCCTAATGTGTCAGTTTGATTTTGGATTTGATTAAGATATTTTCACACTGGAGGACGGCCATGACTACTATGTAACACATTTCCAGCATGAGCTGAAACCTCTACATTCTGAATAGCCGAAAATTGCTCCCCAAAAGTAAATGAAGTTCACTGTTTATTTTCTGCAATATAGTCTTTGGGTATCATTTACTGGATTTCTCCCATTTCTATGCTATGTATTATACCAGAAAATATGAAATACTGTATTGTATTGTAGCATGCATCTGATGAAGTGGGCTTTAGCCCATGAAAGCTTATGCCCAAATAAATTTGTTAGTCTCTAATGTGCCACAAGTACTCCTCGTTTTTTTTATGAAATACTAGATGCCTTCACAATTGTACTTGGGTGGATACACTGGACAAACAAATATCTGTTTCATCTGCTGAGAAATGCCATTAATACTATATTTTTTCTTCTTTTGCAGTTATTAAATACTGTTTCCTTGTAAATTTGAGACTGTTTTTTTCTGACTGGTGTTTATTCTGAGCAATAAAACCACAACTTTAATTGGTTTGTTTCCAGACATGAATATTTTGCTTATTGTATCAGAAAGAACTAGTTTCCTGAGCCAGTAGCATCAGCAGCTCCCATATCCAGACCTGAAGGGATAATAATCTTGGATTATATCAAGCCATCATATTTGTTTTTAATATCTTTTTTCTTTTTCAAATCCAATACTAACATTATGTTCACATTTCTGTACACATATGGAACATTCATCATCCAATTGTAACATGTCAGATCAAGTAGGATTAAATAAAAAAACAAAAAATTAGAAAACAGACTTTTTAAAATAGGCTATTGATTTTTAAGCACAATTCCTCATTGATTTCAGTGGGGAGTTCTGCTTAAAAAATTGATGCCAAGAGGTGGCTCCTTCACTGCACTTTT
The DNA here is from genome assembly GCF_011386835.1 of Chrysemys picta bellii. Classification (NCBI taxonomy): domain Eukaryota; kingdom Metazoa; phylum Chordata; order Testudines; family Emydidae; genus Chrysemys; species Chrysemys picta. Next base: position 204,282,012 of record NC_088792.1, read on the forward strand.
TAAAAAAGTGTGCAAATACAATGAAATGAGTAGGGGCCCTTTATCAATGCTGTTGGTGTGTGAGGGAGTGCGCCATATTCTGATCTCAGTCACACCTGTACCTTTGGCCACATCACGTCTTGCAGATCCGTATGCAAAACAGACCTTGTGTATAAAACACTTTCATTATGCAGAAGGTGGGGGGAGATCAGCAGCCAACATGGCAGCATTCCACACCTTCCCTGTGACCATGGAGGGATTTCCATGTATTCAGGGATCCATGAGTAAAGAGCAGGTGGGCTGGGGAAGGGGATTGAGTAGGCCAAGCTACAGCAAGAGGGGAAACGGACATACATATTGTCAGGATCAGCTCTAGGCACCAGCAAACCAAGTACATGCTTGGGGCGGCACAATTCCAGGAGCGGCATTCCGGGAGGTTTTATTTTTTTGCTTCGGCGGTTGCGCTCTCTGAGTTTTTTGTTTTTTGTTTTGCTTGGGGCTGCAAAAAACCTAGAGCCAGCCCTGCATATTGTGTGTCTCCCTCCTTCCCCCGCCAATTCAAGCACAAACACAATAGCTGCCTGCATGCTGGGGAACGCCTTATCTTCCTTCCTACAAGCAAGCCCTGGCAGGCCGCCTCCATTGGAGATACTCTTCCAGGGAGGTTGGGAAGAGCTGCAGGAGGTCTAGAGATGCAGATAACTCCATATGCACAAAAGATCCCTGGAGCTTAAAGGAACTGTGTGCTGGAGCTCTACTTGCTTTGGTGGGGGCACTAACTGTGCCTCTTAATGAATGGACCAAGAGGGAACTCTGTGAAGGGGATTTTGCTGAATCCTCTGTGCAGATGTTAGCATGTAGGAGCACACTTTACCCTTCCATTAATGTAAGGGAATTGTTTCACATTTACACTGGTATAAATGAGATCAGAATTGGGCCAGATCTGGTGCCTTAACTCTGTAGTCATGCTTTAAATTGAACTTTCCAATTTTGTATGTACCAGCTTTAAATGTGGATCTCATGGCCCTTTCCTGGGCCATCCATATCATGGCCTTTCATGCTAGCCTATGTGGGATAGCATAGAAACACTTGCCAATGGCATCAGTGGAGTCAGCCTGGATTTATACTGGTGTAACTGAGATCAGAATCTGGCCCAAGCTATTGTTGAGTCTGGATCTGAGCCCTATAACAGATAGAAAAGCACTGAATACTCTAAAGAGCGATTTTGTTGATGTAACCATATTTGCCTCAATCCTATTTCTAGCAGAGTTTCAAATAGACTCAGAAATAACCTCTTTCCTATTGGGATCAGAGGGGGAAAACATCCCCAAAACACATGGATCTGCAAGCAAATTCTTGAAAGAATATTAAAACTAATTATCATACAATCTTTGACTACATTTATTTGATGAAACATCATTCATGTTGTTATGGGTTGGGCTAAATGTTCTTATGGATCAGGTGTGGCTGTCACCCTTCATTCAGAATAAATGTAAATAAGCCATTATACTTAGGTGTCTGAAACAATGGCAGTAGCACCCAAAGACACAGACACTTGGAAACACAGAGTGGAAGCTAAATCACTTGGAAACACAGAGTGGAAGCTAAATCACAGAGTGGAAGCTAAATCAAGGGTTCTAAAATACAGGGGCTGGGTCTTTGATTGGTGGAACTGGAGAGAGAGAGAGAGAGAGAGAGAGAGAGAGAAGACAAGCTGGAGGAAAGCAGACTGGGAGAGACAGACGTACATCTCAAGCACAGTGTGTGACTCTGGAAGAAGCTGGAGATAAAGCTTCTGGGTCAGGTGCTGTCAAAAGAGATTTGGGGCTATAAGCAAAGACGTTATTCCCTGGTTTTGATTCCTCCTGCATTTGGAGGAGGACTTTGTACATTCCTTGTAAATAATTGAACTGCGTCAACAAAAATAGCAGACTCCATCATCAATTTCTACTCCCAACTGGAACACCTTAGGGGCCCCAAATTATTTTGACTAGCCTCTCTGGTCAAAAAGGGGTAGCAGTATCTTAAAGGTATACAACAGTTAGGTTTATTTATCGATTTATAGATTCATAGATTTCAAGAACAGGAGGGACCATTGTGATCATCTAGTCTGACTTCCTGTACAGCAAAGGCCATAGAACTTCCCCAAAATAATTCCTAGAGTTTACCTTTTAGAAAAACATCCAATCTTCATTTTGAAATTGTCAGTGATGGAGAATCCACCACAACCCTTGGAAAATTGTTCGAAAGTTTAATTACCCTCAGTGTTAAAAATGTATGCCTTATTTCCAGTCTCAGTTTGTCTAGACTCATTTTCCAGCTATTGGGTCCTGTTATATCTTTCCCTTCTAGACTAAAGAGCCCATTGTCAAATATAAGTTCCCCATGTAAGTATTTATACACTGTAATCAAGTCACCCCTTCGCCTTCTCTTTGTTAAGCTAAATAGATTGAGCTCCTTGAGTCTATCACTTTCAGGTATGTTTTCTAATCTTTTAATTGGTCTTGTGGTTCTTCTCTGAACTCTCTCCAATTTAACAACATCTTTCTTTAATTGTTGACACCAGAACTGTACAATGTATTCCAGCAGCAGTTGTGCCAGTGCCATATACAGAGGTAAAATAACTTCTCAACTCCTATTCGAGATTCCCTTGTGTATGCATCCAAGGATCGCATTAGACCAGGGGTTCTCAAACTGGGGGTCGTGACCCCTTAGGGGGTCATGAGGTTATTATGTGGGGGTTGCGAGCTGTCAGCCTCCACCCCCAAACCCTGCTTTACCTCCAGCATTTATAATAGTATTTAATATAAAAAATGTGGTTTTAATTTATAAGGGGGTGTTGTACTCAGAGGCTTGCTGTGAAAGGGGTCACCGATAAAAAGTTTGAGAACCACTGCATTAGACATTTTGGCTACAGCATAGCACTGGGAGTTCATGTTCAGCTGATTATCCATGACAACCCCCAAATCTTTTTCAGAACCACTACTTCCCAGGGAAGAGTTTCCTCATCCTGTAAGTATGGCCTACATTCCTTGTTCCTAGATGCATTGTCATGGTTGGGTCATGGGTGGCTAGACCGAGCAGTCTATTTCAACAAATATATCCAGAGCTGGTCTAAGCTTTGACAAGCAATATTACCAACTATTATCGATTTTAAAAATCTAGGACCATAATTAGATGCTGGCATTCATACTATTTTCCCCCAACAAAAAGTGATGGAGCTTTTATAAAATCTGGAATGGCTATATTTTTCTGCTCAATTGTAATCAACCGCCTTTAAAACATAAGGTTTTTTCCCGCACTTTGTACAGATAACTGAGAAATATTAAATGACACATTCTCTAAATGCCCCATTAATATGTAGAGATGAAGAAAACAAGAAATGAAGAACTTAAAAATATCTTTTGCGGTATGCAATCTGGTATGTGTTTTTAGTTTTTTGTTTTATGTGAGGATCCAAACAATGGTAATGGATGGCCACTAGGGGAAACATAGGTGCTGCCTCATGTAGAATTTGTGCAGTAGATTGACTGAAAATATTCAGAGCTCCTAAGCTAACTTTTGGAGTCTTTGCCTCCTTATGCAACTTGTTAGGAACTTGGAGTAAAATTAAAAGTATTATAGAGGACTTAGTTGTGTGACTGGGTGAAATGTTTCCTACATCAGCTTGTAGGGTGACCAGATGGCCTGATTTTATAGGGACAGTCCCAATATTTGGGGCTTTTTCTTACAAAGGCTCCTATTACCCCCCACCCCCGTCCCGATTTTTCACACTTGCTATCTGGTCACCCTATCAGCTTGGCCTTAACAACTCACACAAAGAATAAAAAGGGTATCAGTCAAACTTCTGCAAATAGCCCTTCCAATTTTAAAGAGAGGAAAACAGAAATAATTTATAATATCCTGGTCTGAGTGTCATATAAGGGATTTACTGTTGTGTGATTACCAAAAATTGAAAAATCAAATTAAGGGTCACTTAAAAGATAGTTTTTAATCTAGCTTTAGCTTTCCCATTCATCATTATCTTAAATGTGCCATTCATTGCTTTTTAAATAACAAGTGAAATTGGAACCTTAAATACTCAGCCCTTCTTAATACATTTCATTACCTGCTAATTCTGTGCATGCAGCTAAAGATTAAGACTAGCAGGAATGGAAGAAGAAATTCTTCTGCACGATTACAATAGAAAGAAGCAATTAAAAATGCGGATTTAAACAAGTCTGTCTTTAGCGGTTGTAAGCTGTGCCCAGCAGAGAGATGCCAATAGTAAATGTTGCATGCAAATAAGCTAGCCACAGACCATCAGAAATGCAGAACTTATTCTTAATGGGTTGACATGTTTGGTAATTGTGATGTTGTGATGCCATTGACAAATCAGTATTATTGTTTCCTCAAAGATGGAGCAGGATAAGCATGGAAATCAGGCAGGCAATATTAGAAGCACAGAATATAGCTAATGTGGTAGTAGTAGTATGATATAAATAAAACTGTTATTAAAATAAAATGTGGCATGAGCAGAGGAACATTCCCACTGTTAGGTGCATTTGAAGATGTCACTTTTTTGCCCTATTTGTAAGGAAGAACTGACTTGTTATTCTGACAAAAACGTTGTCTGAAAACCATCTGCAAGTTAATTAAATTCCCAATGTGGTGTGTATTATCTAGACATAAACAGTTGAGCTCTCTCTTCTATACATGGAGAACCAAATGGCCACATTTACAAATATATTTAGACACCTGAAGATACAGCTAGGCACTTGTTAAAATCCTACTAGGCCCTTCAGATTTAGGCATCTATCTTCCATCGAAAATCAATGGGAGTTGGTGGCCTAACTTGCTTGGGAGCTTTTGTAAATCCCAATAGTCACCTATTTGAATCTTTAGGCACCTAAATACATTTGTAAATCTGGTTTTAATGGTATAGCCCATGATTATACCAACAGAATGTTTGGCTAAAGGAGGCATTGAAACAATGCTTTGCTTCTATTTGCAGGAAAAACAGAAATTAAACTGCAATGCAGAAGGAGAGGTTGTACAGTAAAGTTTAGACATTTATAATTCCGATCTCTCTCCCTGGATTCTGGATCAAACTATCTACTAGTGTAAATGGGCACAACTCCATTGCCTTCAATAGAATTTAGCCCATTTACTTTGACTAAGAATTAAGCCCACTGGATCCACAGTCAAACATCTTTATAAAACAAATGGACCAAATTCATCCGCAGGGTAATTCCATGTCAGGGAGTTACATAAGGGGAGAATCTGGCCCTATATTGTCTTAAAGTGTTAAAAACTATTGAAGCAAATGATAAAATACGTTGGTTAGTAGTCTTCATGTAGAGATAATCAAACATGGAAAAATCAGTCTAGTAAGGCTGTATGGAAGGTGGAACTTTTTAAGAGATATATTCTCAAGACACAAATTGGTTGTAAGTAACTGCCCTTGTATAACCCTAAAGCAATGGTTACCAGAGTCTATATGCAGCCTACTGAATCATTCAATATAGCTTTCAGCCTCCCTCATCTTTAGCAAGAAGATGGAAGCCATGGAGTTTACACATACCAAAAAAGAGGCTATGATCCAAACTGAGAAAGACACTTGACTCAAAATAAAGCATGCCATGTTGGCACTTACAGTGTGAAATCTTGACTCCATTAAAGCTGTTGAGAGCTTTGACATTGATTTCCATGGGTCCAGGATTTAACCACAGCCTCTGTGAGCAGTCCCTTCAGTTTCATTGCTGTGTGGTTAACAATGGCAAGTATCTGTTATGTGGAACAAGCATAGCATTCATATTAGTGTTTCTGAAACTTTTGGTTTCTTAGATTTGTTATCTACAATTAGGGGCAGGCTAGGGACCACACACCTATCATGGTCTCATTGCAGATGTACCCACCCTGTGCAGGGCTTGAGCAGTAGATCCCAACACTCAGGTCTACTGGATCCTCCAACATTTATACAAACGTGGACTAACAGATAATGGCATATGTTGGATGTGTAGTAACCAAGGTGGCAAGTTAACACAATGGTCTGTTCACCCCTGCCCCAAATACACAGAGATGTGCAAATAGCCACTTCTATCACCAGTGGGGGCAGCTTATTATTAAAAGGAATTCATGCTTTGGGGAGGGCAAGAATTATCTGCACCACCGCCCTCTCCAGCTTTTACACCAGGAAAGACAACTTTAAACCATACCTAGGAGCCCTGGTGACAGAGGCTGCCCAGAGGATGCATTGAATAATGATATTATCTGGTTGTGGCTAGCAGTGAAAATTTTCTGCCAGACGGGAAACCTAGAATTCCAAATGCTTGAAAGCATCTTGGTTATACCTGTAGAATGATTTTTTTTCAATTACTCATTGGAGTTTGTTCAACAGCGGGACCTGCTTGGTGGGCGTGTCCAAGTGCCAGGTGGCCTGCATTGGCAGCAGGCTTAGAAATGACCACTTTAATTTCAAATGTTGTGCTTGGATCTGCGCCCATTCTTTTCAGTGGAGAAGGGTTGGGCCCTGTTCCAGTGCAGTTAGCTCACACATGAGATTAGTATGCTGAGGAAAATGCTTACAGTTTTTTTAAACTATCCCATTTGTAAATGAAATTTTCTTCTCCATTTTGGTTGCATTTTAGAAAATTAATTATTTAAAATATCAGTGTGGAATCACTGTACCCATATTAATTCTATATTCATTCTCTGAGAAATAAGCCTGATAACTAATGGTGCATGAAACCTACTTATCATGATGAAGGAAAGCTAGAATGGTTACAGATCTGGAGAAAAGGTCCAATTTAGCATGCAAAAGGACAAGCAACCCATCTAATAATTTAGATAACTCTGTGAATTATTTAATTTGCTTTTGCTGAAAAACATTGTTTATCCTTTCTACTTGCTTTCACGTTTTCAGTTTTTCATTGAATTATGGCTTACGATCTGTGCCTCTAATAGGTCACTGAAGCAAAACAGAAGTTCTACAATTCCTTATTTCACACCGTGACCAAGTCCTAATGGGGAGCCAGTTATAGTCACTCAATTAGGGTGAACTGCAAAGAGTGGGGCAGACAATGCCCATAAAGCTGGTGGATATTCCAATACTTAGATTTACCAAGCCAGCATAAAACAGCTTCTTTATTAACTTACTGGTCACTCAAAAGTCCAGTTCCCTTAAAGTGATCCAGTCTCAGGCCTCCATCCAGGTACCCAGATCAAATATGATGAAAATTTCTGTAAAAGAAAAGAAAAGGTTCTACCAATCCCAAAGTATCGGACACATTACCTCCCAGGTTAATGCATATTTCAGATCTCGCCCAAATACATGCTACAGTCAATTCTTATTAACTAAACTAAAATTTATTAAAAAACAAAAGAGAGAGAGTATGGTTAAAAGATCAATATACATACAGACAGACATAGAGTTCAATTCATTGAGGTTCAGATTCATAGCAGAGATGGTGAGCTTGGCAGTTGCAAAGAGTTCTTTCAGAAATAGTTCATAGGTTATAGTTCAATGTCCAGATATCCTATTCAGGGCGTACCAGCATAACTGGGACCTCAGTCTTGTGACTCAAACTTCCCCTGATGAAGCCTAAGCAGATCTGAGATGACAGAATCAGGACCCAAGGATCTTTTATACAATTTCATGTCTTTTGACAAGTTGGGAGTTCAAAAGGTAATTAGCATGACTTTGAAGGAGGTCCATCACCGGTACTTTAGCTACAGAATTAACATAAGGCAATTTGCTTGTTCCTCCACCATTCACAGTACATTTCAAAGAGAGATGAATACCAAGATATCCCGTGTTTACAATTCATTTAAATGCTAGGATGTTCTTTTGACCTCTGAATTATCAGAATACAGCATAGACAGGGACTGTTGATTACATTGTCCACTCTACTCATACATATGTAAATAAACAACAACACAAACATTATCTCCCCACATGTCTTATGAGGGTTATTTATTTTGCAGGATATTTAACCCTTTCTAGCCATGCGTCCCACCCTCAACGTGAAACTGGCGTCGAAGGGCAAAATTAGAGCTCCTGGATACACCTTTAGGACCTTCCAACATTGATATGAGCTCTGTTTATGTGGAATTCTTTGTAAGGCCAAATTATTGATGCAGGCTTTGGTCCCAGCCAGAAATTTAGTTCATACTTTGTGAAACACTTTAGTGATTCCAGGGTTTGGTCTATGTGTTGACTTAACATAGCCATTAACGTTCTTCAAAGAGCACTTATTCTGGCGTTCAGCCATGAAAGCTGTGAGGTGTTGTACCTCAGTTTCCCCTTTTGCACAGCAGTTAAAGCTTGTAGTGGTTTTTCTGCTATGGAAAGTTTTAGAAATGTGTCTATGCATTAGCTATGAAACGTTAACATTATTAGGCTTTTTAACACAAAGTGTGTTCTTGTTGAATAATCAGAAGGGTTTCTATTATGTACCACTTTTAACATGTTCAAGGGCTTTTCCAAAAGACCATGCATATTGTACATTTTTACAGTTTTTGGTATCAGCAACGTTAGTTACAATCATTAGCAATAGCATCAGTTTTATCACAAGTGTACACTTACAATCATTTTTGTCATGCCAAGTGTTTGGTTTAGATAAAACGGGTAGGCAACCTATGGTACGCATGCCAAAGGTAGCACCCGAGCTGATTTTCAGTGGCACTCACACTGCCTGGGTCCTGGCCACTGGTCTGGGGAGCTTTGCATTTTAATTTAATTTTAAATGAAGCTTCTTAAACATTTTAAAAACCTTATTTACTTTACATACAATAGTTTAGTTATATATTATAGACTTATAGAAAGAGACCGTCTAAAAACGTTAAAATGTATGACTGGCACGCAAAACCTTAAATTAGAGTGAATAAATGAAGACTCGGCACACAACTTCTGAAAGGTTGCCGACCCCTGAGATAAAACATTCTTCAGATCAGCTTGTTCAATGCCCCTTTTGAACCTTTATAGCTTTTTCTTGACCTTAGGGTCTTCCTTAACATAGGATTTTAGTTTAACCACTTCCTTGGTATTTTTGTATTTTAGGGTTAACCTGTAGCTTCTATTAGCATAATAAACTTATTCCCTTCCTTCCTGTTCTGGACAGTCAAAATCCGAGCTCTTTTGCTTAACAGAATCCATTGACTGGCTGGGTGTGGCCTTTCTGCTAACAGCTACAGGCAAGTCTGTTTCCCCCCAGTCAGGTAATTTGCATCAACACAGACACTAGCTTGTTTACTAGTTTTCAGATCCTCAAGCTTTACCAATTCCAAGGCTGGACTCTGTCTTAAAGAGATACCATCCATTTTCACTAGCATGTTAGACTCAAGGTTCTTTTGTCCTTCTACCAACCTCTGCTTCCACATGGAATCAGATGTCAAGTCCACTAAGAGACTACAAGTTATATCCAAAATATCTAGAGATGAGAGTTTGCCTGCTCTCCCCTGTATTCTTGTGGGTTGAGTTATAAGGTTGTTCTGTTCTGAAAAACCAGTAACCTGATCTTTCCACAGTACCTGAGTCACAGACTGCTTACTTAAAGAATCAACATGGAGACATTAATGTTCCAACAACGTTGTCTCCCCAACAAGCTGGTTAAGCTTATAGGTCTGTTTAAACTCGCTAACAATTTTTTTTCATCTGAAATCTTTTCAAAGCTATCCACACTGGGTCTTTCTAAACCAAGGCCAGTGGATTCATACACATTTGAAAGACTTTGGCCACTAGGCACCAACACACTTTCCTCAGAAGAGAGACAGTTTACTATCAACAATGGAAGAGTCAATGGAAACAATTCCTTCTCACAGACTTTCAAGACTTCACCAAGAAATTCCTTTCCTTTGCAATATCCTGCACTGCAACAGATTCTTTCTGAGCTTTATTTATGTCCAGAACAGACTTTGGCACAACAGACAAATCACCAAACTTCTTCTGAGTTTCACTTACAGTTACATCCAGAATCACCCCTGGCCCAACAAGAGAATTTTTACACAACCGCCTTTCAGGTATATTGCTAGACTTCATAATCAGAAGATTTGTAACAAGGAAGAAAATGTTTCTGGTTCCCTCACTGTCAGCAGGTAACATAGTCAAATCACCTTCATGCTTTCCTTGTGCCTTGGCTACGTCAACCTGATCAGACAAGGTTGTCATATCTTTACCCAGCAACACACTAGCAACAGGCAAAATAGAAGCACCAGAATTGCTGGGTCTCTGGGAGCTATTTATGACATCAACTGGACGCAACCTAGTTGCAATGTCATCATTCCTAGCAGACGCAAAATTAGGAACATTCCTTTCCTGGGCCTTAGTTTATCCAGAACCAACTCTGCTACAAATTCTTAAGTAGCATAAACTGAGAAGCACTTTCTGTCTGCTCCGCAGACAAAAGACTGGAAGTACCTTCTCCTTCATTAGGCACACTGCTATTTGCAGCAAACAATTGGAAACAGTTTTTCCTTCAACAGATAAACTGTTGCTTTCCACAAATAGTGCCTCACTATACTGAGCTGCTTTAAACAAATCATTTCTACTTTTTTCAGGCTTACGTTCACAAACTTTACTTGCCAACAATTAATCACCCATAAAAAATCTACCCTTTTCTTCCTCAATTAGGGCTTCAACCTGATCACCAACTTTAATTTGCTCTAGAGAAACATTTCCCTGAGCCCTATCTAATACCAGATTCACTTCTGAGATACCAGACAGACACTCAGAAATTTCTTACACATATTCACTGCTTCTTTGCACAGATAAACAGCTATCTTCCTCAGACAAATATTTGGAGAGACCCTCCACAGGCAAATCCTTGCCCCTAGTAGACACAGGTTCAGGATTATTTCTTTCCTGTGACTGATTTATGTCAACCTGACTGAACAAAGCTTTAATATCATCCCGAATCAAAAGATCCTTAGGCAATAGTTTCCTTACACCAGCTATAACTTCATGTTTAACACCGTTCCATTCAAGATTGATTCTGGCTAAAGGCACACTTACAGTAAACTCATAGAGGATTACAATATTCACACTCTTATCTGGTAAATAATCTTCCTCTTTGACAAGATCTGCTTTAACAAGAGTGATGTTAGAAGCTGTAATTTGCCCTAAACAGCTTTTACCATTGACTTTTTCATTCTCTGCACAAGTTATGGGGTTACCTTCACCCGAGCTTACAGTAAAGGCATTTACATAAAAGGTGGCAGTGTTGGGGTAAATTTGGTTACACACAGACAACTGCTTAGAGTCAAACAACATACCAACATTGTTACAAACTGAATAGATTTTATCCCCATCCTTGCTGTTCAGTGAAGCTGGCTTTTCAGGATGATACAGTTCCTGTTGTTCCTTTATTCTTTTGAGTTGGAGCTTAAGTCTATCCACTTTTGCCTTAGCTTCTAGTTCCTGCAATCAAATATATGCCATTCTTTGTTCATGTTCAAAACACAGGCATTCTCTTTCAGTGGCTTTTCTTTCCATATCAGCTATTTTTTTGTTCATGTTCAGACTTCTGCAAGTTTCTTACTGCAAGCATTTTGCTTCCTTATCACTGGCAATTAACAGATTTTTCAGTTCCTGCTCTGGGGCCTTTTTCTTAAAAGACAACCTCTTCTGTGAACACAATTCTTCCAGACTTTTTCTGTCAGGATCTTGATTATGGGTCACTCACTGTAACTGATTTTTAACCCTTAAACGCTCCAATATCAAAATTAATTTTTTGACAAGCATGTGGTTCTGATCCAAAACCCCAATTAACCTGTGGTAATGTGTATCCAAGCACGACTACGCCACTGTGACTGGGGTCCCAGTGGGGAGCCAACTATGGTCAGTCAATTAGGGTGAACTGCAAAGAACGGGTCAGACAATCCCCATAAAGCTGGTGGATATTCCAATACTTTGATTCACCAAGTCAGCATAAAACAGCTTCTTTATTACCTTACTGGTTACTCAGAAGTCCAAACAACACAGTTCCCTTAAAGTGATCCAGCCTCAGGCCTCCATCCAGGTACCCATGTCAAATATGATGAAAATTTCTGTAAATCTTATTTCAACAGATTAAAAAAAAAGGTTCTACCAATCCCGAAGGATATCCCGTGTTTACAATTCATTTAAATGCTAGGATGTTCTTTTGACATCTGAATTATCAGAATACAGCACAGACAGGGACTGTTGATTACATTGTCCACCCTATTCATACACAAAATACACAAACATTATCTCCCCACATGTCTTATGAGGGTTATTTATTTTGCAGGATGTTTAACCCTTTCTAGCCATGTGTCTCACACACACACACACACACACACACACACACACACACACACACACACAGAGCACATAATCACTCATACCATGATTGATTCATTCTTTTCTTAAACCTCAGACACAGGCTTCACAATGTCAAAGGTGCCCAGACTTTGTCTAACTGAGGACTGTACTGACAACATCCCAGGAATCTCCGGGCTACATTTAGTTTGCATTAAAATGGAGCAAAATGCAGGCACCCACCTCTTACTGAAGGTACAATTTGAGGAGATGACAAAATGTTAATGTGCAATGCTCCGTCTTGAGCTGACTCGCTTTTATTGAAGTGATGATAGAACATTGTATGTGGGGCTGTAGTCTTCAAGTACTTTGCCTTGATATAAAAATCAGGGCAGCAGATAGCCACACTTGGCAGGCTCATAGAACTTAGCTGGTCACACTTCATATAGCTGGGACAGCTGAATGAGGATGAAGGAAGGAATTCTACGTCCTGATGCTTGGGCTGTCAGGGACCAAAATGACTGCCAGTGTAACTTCTGCTCTAAATTATGCCAGTTGCAGCAGCCCCAGAGGGGTCATTCCACTGGCTGAGGATCAGTACTATGTGCTCTAATTCCACATCTGACCAGCTTCCCTGCCACTCTATGGAAGCTAGCGAAGAGCTCACGCTCTTAAAAGGTGGCATGCTCCCGCCAAGTACAAAGCAGTGTTCTAAATTGAAACTCACTCAATCTATTTCCAGAGGAAGAGGAAAACATCCTGGTTCATCTCTCAACTCCAGACTTCTTCCCTGGTTCCAGTCTGCCAGGGTCAATCCCCAAATCCCTCCAACACTATTCCTTTGCTATTGAAAATGAATTTATTCCTTTTGTCCAGCTATGCAATCTGCTAATCCCTGCCCTGAGGGCAGGCAACTGTAATGGTTCCCTTAGCCAGAAGGAAAGAGTTAAGCTCTTTTCTATCACCCTGTGGCGAAAAATCTATATGCGCTATTATATTACCCCATCAAAGTACCATCTGTGGTTATGAGTTTATGAGTACCTTCATGTGAAGGTGTTTTTAATACACCGAGCTTCACTTAAGACAAAAAAAATGAGCTGTGTGAACAGTTGAACAAATCAAAGAAATAGAAATTTTTTCCAAACCAAAGTGCCTGTTTATGGCTCATGTAGTAGACCCCCACCCTCTGACCATTAAGCTGATCATGTATGAATGGTAGAAGTCTGAGGCAGGGAACTGCTTGAATTTGGTTTACTCTGATATTCCTTGTGCTGATGGCAGGTCCTGGGTGGTGCCTGAGCTCAAATGAAAGGTAGTTGTCTCAGGAATCTCACCATTTCTGTTTCTGGAGAAAGGCTCCTTACTGAAGGGTCTTAGCCCTGTGCCATTGCTAAGCTGTCCAGAAAGGTAGCTCATACATAGATTTTTTCATACATCCCCCACTTCCTCACAGCTTCTTTCTTGGCCCAAATAGTCCCTTTGTAATGCTGGACAAATATCTCAGCATTCAGATTGCGGTAATGTCTGTATTTGGGGATCACTGTATTTGGTTATTCAAAACCACAAATACAAATATCATCCATCCTGAAAGACTACTCCCTCTCCACAAGACCTCTCTTCCCTCAGCAGTTCCTTGATTTTCCTCCTTCTTTTTAGTTGTCTCCTTGAGGAGGATGATAAATCCTCTAGTGTTTGATACTGTCAGCAGCTAGCCAGCTCCCTTATTCCTCCAGGGTCTCCCATTTAGAGGCTCAGAGGCCTTCCCAGCCAAGCCAGCTGCTTCTTCCCCCAGCTCTTATGTGGGTTTTGGGTGCTATTACCACCTAAAACCCTGGTGATGAGCAGGGCCGGCTCCAGGCACCAGGCAACCAAGCACATGCTTGGGGCGGCACCTGGTAAGGGGCAGCCAATCTTGGGGTGGCGGGGGGCAGCGCGGCACGGCGCGGCATTCCATGGGGGGCGCTCCGGCGGCGCGGCGCTTGGCAGGGGGGGCGGGCTCCGGCAGTGCAGCGCTCGGCGGGGGGGCGGTGCGGGGCGCAGCTCTCCTGGGGGGGTTCCGGTGGCGCAGCACTCGGCGGGGGGGGTAGAGGGGGGCTCGGCGGGGCGGCACTTTTTTTTGCTGCTTGGGGCAGCAAAAAAGTTAGAGCCGGCCCTGGTGGTGAGGAGGGCCACAAGATGTATGCCTGGGTTATTGTCTTCCCCAGAGGATGGAGGAAAGGAGAATAATGCCTGACTAGTTGTGGCTCAAGCCAGGCAGCATAAAAATAGGAGCACTGACTAGTGATCCTGGCTCCCCTCAGGATGGACAATTTATTACCTGGTTAGGACAAATCTATGCTAAAAATATTCAGCAGTAGTTTATTAGCCAATTCTGTCCAGTGTATATGATTTTTGGCAAATCATTTGATTCTCCCACATTGTGTCCTAGTGTTTTTCTACTTCCGCTACAGTTTTTCTCCTCTTCCTACAGTTCCCCTTTCCCCTCCTTCATCTTTTTCCATCTTAATCATTGCCCAGCTGGTTTAAACCTGGTCCCAATATGCAACTCTGCATCCTCTCCCTTTTCTTGTTATGAAAACCTATTGTCCATCTAGGATGGCGTGGACTGTACCCTCAGCAAGTTTGCAGATGACACTAAACTGGGAGGAGTGGTAGATACGCTGGAGAGTAGAAATAGGATACAGAGGGACCTAGACAAATTAGAGGATTGGGCCAAAAGAAATCTGATGAGGTTCAACCAGGACAAGTGCAGAGTCCTGCATTTAGAACAGAAGAATCCCATGCACTGCTACAGACTAGGGACTGAATGGCTAGGCAGCAGTTCTGCAGAAAAGGACCTAGGGTTACAGTGGACGGGAAGCTGGATATGAGTCGACAGTGTGCCCTTGTTGCCAAGAAGGCTAATGGCATTTTGGGCTGTATAAGTAGGGGGCATTGCCAGCAGATCGAGGGACATGATCATGCCCCTCTATTCAACATTGGTGAGGCCTCATCTGGAGTACTGTGTTCAGTTTTGAGCCCCACACTACAAGAAGGATGTGGAAAAATTGGAAAGAGTCCAGCAGAGGGCAACAAAAATGATTAGGGGGCTGGAACACATGACTTATGAGGAGAGGCTGAGGGAACTGGGATTGTTTAGTCTGCAGAAGAGAAGAATGAGGGGGGATTTGATAGCTGCTTTCAACTACCTGAAAGGGGGTTCTAAAGATGATGGATCTAGACTGTTCTCAGTGGTAGCAGATGACAGAACAAGGAGTAATGGTCTCAAGTTGCAGTGGGGGAGGTTTAGGTTGGATATTAGGAAACACTATTTCACTAGAAGGGTGGTGAAGCACTGGAATGGGTTACCTAGGGAGGTGGTGGAATCTCTTTCCTTAGAGGTTTTTAAGGTCAGGCTTGACAAAGCCCTGGCTGGGATAATTTAGTTGGGGATTGGTCCTGCTTTGAGCAGGGGGTTGGACTAGATGACCTCCTGAGGTCCCTTCCAACCCTGATATTCTATGATTCTATAGAGCAAACCTCAGGTAAGAAAGACAAGCTACAATTTACCTCGCGAGTCCAGCAGAACTCACTTGAATAACACTGTGCTGAAAAATAAAATGATTTTAAATATAAAACTGAACTTTTAAGAAAAGATGTTAATTATTATATGCTTCTCTAAGGACCCCCTATAATTACATTTTCATATTCTCTGACTCAACTGATGGCAGAGGATGGATCAATTATGATCCTTTGGCTACATGCTGTTCTTTTTCTTTTCAATAAAAGGACAATAGATAATTATAGCTTAGAAAAGGACAGGAGAATGGTAATATGCATGTTGAAGAAAAAAATATTAGGGGATTATTTTAACCTTTAGGGAAAAAATTATTTAAAGATGAAGATTAATCTTGGTTTATGAAAAAGATTGGTTTTTCCTCTAGAAACCAGACCTCCAAAGGCTGTGAAGATTTTACACTGTGTGTTATTTATGTATTTTTACTGCAATATGGATTCATGCTTCTTGGGAAGGGAAATCTGTCCCAGATAAATAATACTACTGCCTGAATTGTTCTGCTGACAAAAACTCATGTTACTCATGGACTTATTTTAAACACATTTTAAAAATTCCAGCTATCATAAAGCTCCAGTGACCTCCATAATCAGCTGGAATTCTGAGATGTGTCTTGGTGTTCTGTTTAAAACTCAATTTTTCAAGGGGCTTTGTGAAGAACACCTATATATAGGATATAGAGACCAGAGCCCCATTGATAAACCTGCAATTATTGAGCAGCAGCTTTGTACTTTAATGATGTGTATGAACATATTGTACCACAAGATGGCTCTCTAACAACAAATATACTGGTGCAGTTAGTTCTATAGCTGATAAAATAAGTCACTGAAAAATGTAGTTGGAAATAGTTCACACAGAGACCAGCACGTGGTGCTGTTGGAACTGAAGAGAATTTGACTCATCTCAGATATCTTCATAGTACCAGGTATATCACTGGATAATGCTACTACATTAAAAGTAGGGTGACCAGATGTCCCGATTTTAGAGGGACAGTCATGATTTTGGGGGCTTTTTCTTATATAGGCACCTATTACCTTCCCCATCCCCATCCCGATTTTTTACACTTGCTGTCTGGTCACCCTAGTTAAGGGAGAAACTAGCATGTAAAACAGTTCCTTATAAAGGTGCAACATTAACTAGTCACAGCTACCTATACTTTACAGGACATGTTATATGAATTTTGTTTAAATTGCAGAGTGATACTATAAGTGACTCTTTCTGAAATTTATAGCCAAACCAGCGTTCTGGAGTAATCTGTATCCAGTAAATGTCAAGAAGCTATTGAGTAATTGCTCCTTGTTTATACATTTCTTGCTATCTACTACAAGTTTGAAAGGAACTTTGGCATGTTCCAAACCCACATTTGTGCACAGAAATCTGTTAATTATGTCCTTAACTTCCAGATTTTGTTTATATATTTCTTGTTCTATACTTTCAGATTGGAAGAACTATAAGCACGTTCCAAACCCACACTCATGCATGGAAATCTATTAATTTGTGCTTAACGTCCAGATTTACATGCACAAATGCAGGTTTCGCATGCATGCATAAGTGTGGGGATAGAATTTGCATATGCACAAAATAAGCCCAATAAAAATGTGGTCCACAGTGTATGTTCAATAGGCCCTGCTTCTGCTTTCCCAATTAAATAAAGGTGGTCTCTCAAGAGGCATGCATTAGACATTCTGGGGATTAATCACAAACTTTTTAACTTTCCAAAACATCTTTAGTCCTTCACCTAACAGATTATTAGCAAGTAGCATGACAACAGGGCTCAGCATTTCCGTGGAAATACCTGTATCAAAGTTTAAAAGCATACTTCAGTTTTCAGATTTTAGTTCCTCATCATTAGAACTGTGCAGTCATTTCTTGGGAGCCATTGATCTAATGTACACCACTCTTAATGGCTCATATTACTGGTAATGGACTACACAAGAGGATCATTGCCTTAGGCCTGGTCTACACTACGACTTTAATTCGAATTTATCAGCTTTAATTCGAATTAACCCTGCAACCGTCCACACAACGACGCTATTTATTTCGATGTAAAGGGCCCTTTAAATCGATTTCTGTACTCCACCCCGACGAGCGGAGTAGTGCCAAAATCGATTTTAGCAATTCGAATTAGGGTTAGTGTGGCCGCAATTCGATGGTATTGGCCTCCGGGAGCTATCCCACAGTGCATCATTGTGACCGCTCTGGACAGCAATCTAAACTCGGATGCACTGGCCAGGTAGACAGGAAAAGCCCCGCGAACATTTGAATTCCATTTCCTGTTTGCCCAGTGTGGAGAGCACAGGTGACCACAGATAGCTCATCAGCACAGGTAACCATGCAGGCTGATAATCGAAAAAGAGCACCAGCATGGACCGTGAGGGAGGTACTGGATCTGATCACTGTATGGGGAGAGGATTCAGTGCTTGCAGAACTTTGTTCTAAAAGACGAAATGCAAAAACTTTTGAAAAAATCTCCAAGGGCATGATGGAGAGAGGCCACAATAGGGACTCAGATCAGTGCCGCGTGAAAGTCAAGGAGCTCAGACAAGCCTATCAAAAAACAAAGGAGGCAAACGGTCGCTCCGGGTCAGAGCCGCGGACATGCCGCTTCTACGCCGAGCTGCATGCAATTCTAGGGGGGGCTGCCATCACTACCCCACCTGTGTTCGTGGATTCTGGGTCGGGGATAGTCTCATCAGCGACGCCTGAGGATTCTGCCGATGGGGTAGAGGAGGAGGAGGAGCTTGCAGAGAGCACACAGCACTCCATTCTCCCCAACAGCCAGGATCTTTTTATCACCCTGACTGAAGTACCCTCCCAAGCCAGTACCCAAGACTCTGACCCCATGGAAGGGACCTCAGGTGAGTTTACCTTTTAAAATATAAAACTTGTTTTAAAAGCAAATGGTTTTTAATGATTACTTTGCCTGACTTTGCATTCGCGGTCAGTTCAGCTACTGGAAAAGTCTGTAGCTACTGGAAAAGTCTGTTAACATGTATGGGGATGGAGCGGAAATCCTCCAGGGACATCTCCATGAAGCTCTCCTGGAGGTACTCCGAAAGCCTTGCCAGAAGGTTTCTGGGCAGTGCATCCTTATTCCCTCCTCCATGGTAGGACACTTGACCACGCCATGCTTGCAGCAAGTAATCTGGTATCATTGCCTGACAAAGCCTGGCAGCGTATGGTCCCGGTGTTTGCTGGCATTCAAGCAACATCCGTTCTTTATCTTGTTGGGTAATCCTCAGGAGAGTGATATCACTCCTGGTAACCTGGTTGAAATACGGGAACTTAATTAAGGGGACAGAGGTGGCCGTTCCTACTGGGCTGTTTGCCTGTGGTGGAAAATAAATCCTTCCCTGCAGTTAGCCAAGCGCAGTGGGAAATTGGCCCTGAGTTTTTCGCGTTTGGCTAGCAGGGATCTTCCCTGTTACCAGCCACGCGGTGCGGGGAGGGGTACCGTGATCATCCCAGAGAATTCATGGCGGGAGGGGGGCGGCGGCGGGGGGGGGGGCTAGTTTGGTGCCTGCAGGGATCTTCCCTGATACCAGCCACGCGGTGGGGGGGAGGGGTACAGCAATCATCCCAGAGAATTCATGGCGAGAGGGGGGGGGTGGTTAGTTTGTTTTCTGGTGCTGCTGAATGTTAACAGAAAAACCGCAGCACTCTACTTGCCTGAAGGGGCCCAGACAAGCCCCCCCACACTGCCCCCCCCCAACTGGCTGAGATTGGCCAGGCTTCTGCAGCACTCTACAAGCTATGCTTGGTATGTGGGAAAGGAGGGCGCAGAAGCTTACCATGGCCGCATGCAAGCCGAATTCTGTTGCCCAGACCTGTGATCTCTAGCAGCAAAGCCACAGGAACTCAGCATTAAGAGGCAAAATGCGACCTTGCACAGAAATCACATGTGCTATGTAATGTGAACAGTGTTGGTCACCGTGAAAGAGTATAAGCATTGTTCTGCAAAATGTAGCTTTTAAAACAATTCTCTCTTTTTTCCCCTCCCTACAGCAGCTGCAAATTCCTCAAGCCTCCCTCCTCCATCCCGAAGGTTATCACAGATAAGGCGTCGTAAGAAGAGAACGCGAGACGAGATGTTTTCGGAAATTATGGAATCCAGCCGCAGTGACAGAGCTCATGTGAATGAGTGGAAGGAAACAGTTTCAAAGTATAGGAAAGAAGTCAGTGAACGTGAGGACAGGAGGGACCAACGTGAGGAGAGGAGGGACCAACGTGAGGAGAGGAGAGACGCTCGAGATGAGAGGTGGTGGCAGGAAGACCAGAGGATGAAGGATGCAACGCTGGGGCTGCTCCGGCGTCTGGTGGAGGTTCAGGAACGGCTGCTGGAAAACAGACTGCCGCTTCAGCCCCTGTTCCACCCTCCCCCCTCCCCATGTTCCGTATCCTCCTCACCCAGACGTGTAAGAACGCGGGGGGGGAGGCTCCGTACACCTTCCCATTCCACCCCAGTAGACAGCCCAAGCAAAAGGCTGTCATTTTTTTAACCTTTTCTTTGTGGCTTTTTCCTTCCCAGCAATCCTCCTCCCAAATACCACCCGGGTTCCCTCCCTCTTTTTCTAATCTATTAATAAAGAATAAATGATTTTTAAATGATAGTGACTTTATTTGGTTTGAAAGAAAGCTGGGGGAAGGGGCAGGGTGGGTTCCTTACAGAAAATCAGTCAATAAAGGGGGCGGGTTTTCATGAAGGAGAAACAAACAAATATTTCACACTGTAGCCTGGCCAGCCATGAAACTGGTTTTTAAAGCTTCTCTGATGCACAGCGCTTCCTGGTGTGCTCTTCTAATCGCCCTGGTGTCTGGCTGCGCGTAATCAGCAGCCAGGCGATTTGCCTCAGCCTCCCACCCCGCCATAAAGGTCTCCCCCTTACTTTCACAGAGATTGTGGAGCACACAGCAAGCAGAAATAACAATGGGGAGATTTCTTTGGCTGAGGTCAGAGCGAGTCAATAATGATCTCCAGCGACCTTTTAAACGGCCAAATGCACATTCTACCACCATTCTGCACTTGCTTAGCCTGTAGTTAAACAGCTCCTGACTCCTGTCCAGGCTGCCTGTGTATGGCTTCATAAGCCATGGCATTAAGGGGTAGGCTGGGTCCCCAAGAATAACTATGGGCATTTCAACATCCCCAACGGTTATTTTCTGGTCCGGAAAGTAAGTCCCTTGCTGCAGCCCTTTAAACAGAGTAGTGTTCCTGAAGACGCGAGCGTCATGAACCCTTTCCGCCCAGCCCGCGTTGATGTTGGTGAAACGTCCCTTGTGATCCACAAGTGCTTGCAGCAACATTGAAAAGTACCCCTTGCGGTTTATGTACTCGGTGGCTTGGTGCTCCGGTGCCAAGATAGGGATGTGGGTTCCGTCTATCGCCCCACCACAGTTAGGGAATCCCATTGCAGCAAAACCATCCACTATAGCCTGCACATTTCCCAGAGTCACAAACTTTCGTAGCAGCACCTGAGTGATTGCTTTGGCTACTTGCATCACAGCAGCCCCCACAGTAGATTTGCCCACTCCAAATTGATTCCCGACTGACCGGTAGCTGTCTGGCGTTGCAAGCTTCCACAGGGCTATCGCCACGCGCTTCTCAACTGTGAGGGCTGCTCTCATCTTGGTATTCTGGCGTTTCAGGGCAGGGGACAGCAAGTCACAAAGTTCCATGAAAGTGCCCTTATGCATGCGAAAGTTCCGCAGCCACTGGGAATCGTCCCAGACCTGCAACACTATGCGGTCCCACCAGTCTGTGCTTGTTTCCCTTGCCCAGAATCGGCGTTCCATGGATAGAATCTGCCCCATTAACAACATGATCTCCAAAGCACCGGGGCCTGTGGTTTCACTGAATTCTGTATCCGTGTCCGTGTCCATGTCCTCATCATGCTTGTCGCTGCGCTGCCGCCGCCGCTGCCTCCTCGCCTCGTTTTTCTGGTCCTGGCTGAGCATAAACTCCACGAGAACGCGCGAGGTGTTTACAATATTCATGACTGCTGTCTTGAGCTCAGCGGGCTCCATGCTTGCCGTGGTATGGAGTCTGCAGTGTTCACCCACCCAGGAAAAAAGGCGCGAAAATGGTTGTCTGCCGTCCGTTGCTTTCATGCAGGGAGGGAGGGAGGAGGTGAGGCTGTACCCAGAACCACCTGCGACGATGTTTTTTGTCCCATCAGGCACTGGGATCTTAACCCACAATCCCAATGGGCGCGGGAGACTGCGGGAACTATGGGATAGCTGTGGAATTGCTACCCACAGTGCAACGGTGCAGAAATCGATGCTAGCCCCGGTACTTGGACGCACACCACCGAAGTAATGTGCTTAGTGTGGACGCATTCATTTCGACTTTATACAACCTGTTTTTCAAATCCGAATTATCTAAATTCGGATTAATCCCGTAGTGTAGACATACCCTTAGACTCAGATTTATAACTGGTCTTCTCACTTCTAGTTAGTGATGGATCCCAGCTGCAAAACGTTTGGATTTGGATTTCTCCAAAATTTAGGGTGTTTGGATCAGGTGTTTTGGTTTGGGCGTATCTCTGATTACTGTAAACTATTTATGTTAAAGATATAGAATCATGAAACTGAGGTTACAGACATTTGCCATCAGGTAGGTAATGCCTGATATTTGTAACTACCTGTTGGCTGTTTGGTAGCCTGTAAGAAATCAGGTGATAGGTTCTGTCTACTTCCTTCTCAACAGATCCCATGGCTGTCAGTGCAACCTCATACTGGGGTGACCCCTGCACCTAGAACCTTGTGCCTGCTGAAATAGTTTCACCACACATTCAGAAGATGAGTGGGATTCTTTAGCCTGTGCAAGTTCCTTTCCATTAGACCCCCATTTTGAGTGTGAAGATAAGGAGATGGGACTGTTTCTCTTTTCACCCACACCCCATGATAAGCACTGTTGTTGCTGGCACCAGCTCCTCCTTATGGTCATTCCTTGGCAGCAGCAATCTCAGCAGAGGACACAACAATACCTGCATGCTAGAAGGTTTTGGGCTCAATACAGTGCTCCTTCCTAACCTAAGTAGCAATATGTGCAAAAGCTTTGTCTAATTTTACAAAAATTTTACTGCTAATACTTGGTCAGCTCCAATGGGGAGCTCTAGTGTATAAGGACTGCTGCTAGTGTGTCACTGAACTCTGCTCAGAGCAGGTCTGATTGACATAGTGCTTAAACACTGGTGGCCTGTCAACACTAAAGCTCTCAACAATGCAACTGCCAATGGAGCTGAACCAGTGTGTTGGTAAGAGTGGGAGGTTGTTGAAAAATTTCCCTAGGGCAAAAGCTAATAGACACACATTTCTATAGAAATACCACCCCATCTCCCTGCACAGCAAACTACAAACTGTGCATCTCAGGGTGCACAAGTTCTTGCTACTGGACTGTAAATACCGCATTTAATTTTCAAGGAGAATAACAAAGGTTTCCATTATGTAAATAAAATAATATTTGCTACAATATTGGACAACATATATTTACACTTAAATCCGTATAGCCTGAATTGTCCAGTCAGCATATTAATCCACTAATTTCCTCTTAAGGGAGAGATGTTTCTGGACTGCCAAGTTTTCATTATATCTGGTATGTCAATGAGGCTGTTGGAAGAGGTTAGGGCATAGTACAGGTGTAATGATCGCATGCTAGGTTATGCTGCCCAAATCTTTGCAGGTCAAATTAGAGGACCGGTATCTTTTATAGATTGATTTGTGATTGAATGAATCACAAAATAATAATAAATAATAATACAAAGTGAACAGCAATATTACAATACAAATTGGAGGTGCTCAAAAATTAGTAATTTTAGTGAATTAAAATAATAAATAATAATATCACATGAATTAAAATAAACCAATAGGAGTGCCTTTCTAGGGATCCAGACATATCAACATATCATGAGATTTGTAATTTGCATGGATTCATCATTGATATTCTTAACTTCATTTGATTATAAAGCACTAATGATTGGCCATTATCCTATATGGAAATGACACAAAAAAGATGCAACATTTAATATCACAAGATGAGAGCGCAGGAAATAAAACAATATATGCATTTAGGGTGACCAGATGTCCTGATTTTATAGGGACAGTCCTGATATTTGGGGATTTGTCTTACATAGGTGCCAAAATCCCCCCAGCCCCTGTCCCAGTTTTTCACACTTGCTGTCTGGTCACCCTATATGCATTCCATTGCTTACAGAGATGATATGTTTGATTTAAAAAAAATGTACTTTTTTGGTCTTTTCTATTGACTGAGGGCTTGTCTTCATGGTGGCATCCAGGAAATTTAATCCTAAATAGCTAAAGATGTGAATTTGAAGGGGATTAGTAAAACTGCATTAAAACCCTGCATGAATATCCTCATTCAGAAGTAAAGTGGCCTTAATTTGGTTTAGCTCAATTCACTTTAAATTAAGCTAAACCAAATTAAGGCCACTTTAATTCTGAATAACAGCACTCCCACCGAGATTTAATGTGGTTTGAAAAATCCACTTCAAATTTACAGCTTTAGTTAATTCAGATTAATTTTCCTAAATGTCCCCATATAGTCAAGCCCCTATTCAGTATACGAGTAGTGAATAATGTTCTCAAGGCATCAAAGCAACAGCCAATGTACTTCATGTTGGTGGAGCAATGTTATTAATCCACATACACCTCACCAAAAGGCTGCATACTTGGTTATGTATCTATGCATGGATTGTCAAAGCAAATATTTCTAGCTGTTTCTAGCATGATGTTGCACACTGATCAATGCTAGGAGAGGTGGCATTTTTTTCCTCGTGGTAGAGGTTATGTTTCTAGGCAGCTGATGTAGCACTGAAGACCCAGCTTTATCCATGAGGGTTTATATTTTTACAGCTAAGAAGTTTCACCAAGACATGTCAAATTGTAACGGAAGAATGTAACACACAGTTAATCTTGGTGATGATTTCAGTGGCACAGGGATAGTCCACAGGGACAATTCAGCTTCACAGAGACAATGCAGCTGGACAGGTCCAGGTTCTGACTATCAGGCACAGGGAACCAATCATACTGGACGTTGGGACTGCGGTAATCCCTTTCCAGAAGAGATTTGGCAAGCTCCATCTTGATGGTGTTCAGATCAAGGTGTAAAATACCAAGGTCAAAATGCCATTTTGATTCATCATCAGATGTCCTCAACTGCCCCTCTTGCCTGAGTGCTCAGGAAATAATGGTCCTGACCGAGTGCACTGGGATGGGCTGTGGAAAGGCTCCCTGCACCATCTTTCTCCCTAATATACCCACATAGGAAAAGGCTGAAATTAGCTCGGAATATGTACGAGGCACTTCAGGAATGATTATATATATATATACATATATATATGTATTGTTAAAAACCAAGGAAATGCAGGGCAAAAGCTACATTAGTGCATCCTGCCAAATGCACATACAACATACATTTAGTAGCATTGACATTTTTACAGCAGCCCGAAGTAATATTTGCTGGGGGCATTATAATTTTGAATTCACTGACTTTTGGGGGGGGTGTTCAAAATTCTCAGCCTTTACACCTCATTGACACACAGTAGTTTTTGTGCATCAAATAGAATTGCTCCTCTTGTTTCATATCCATAGACTGACTTTCATGTTTACATATTTTTTAGACCTACCTTCAATGCAATGTTATTAAACTACTGATATTGGTGTTCCAGGAGGAATGGTTTAGCTAGGTCACTGCTGTTCTGCTACATTTTTCAGATGTTCTACTGAAATCAATGGAATACCACAATATATATAGTATATTCATCAGCTTTGCATTTGTTTTCCAGTGAAGATGCATTTTAGGCAGCAGTCTTAACACCTGAAAAAAATCTCTTCAAGCAACTGTAGTAGTATTCTATATTGTATGTTACCAAATATAGGCATAGCATGTCCAACAATGCCAGTCCCCCAGACATTTAGGCACATGAATAACTTCAGACAGGTAAGCAGTCCTCAATGGGATTACTCACATAGCTTAATTTACTCACATGCCTTAGTGTTTTCAGCCTTGGGGGGCCTATATTTGTACCATACAGCAGCAAAGGCCAGGTTTCTAAGACCTCAGTGGAAAATTTTTGCCTTGAACACAATGGAGTCTACAGCACTGCTAGTACATTCATGGAATGCTGTGCACTGAGCCCACTGAACGGTAGAATTATAATAGTAAAAATGTATTTGATTTGCTTAATGTTGAGATATCAACAATGCCATACAAATTGTTAGCTTAACAACAAAACAAAATGCTATTGTCACTATGGTATTAAGCATCAAAACGCTAGATTTTTTAAATATTTAGTTCATCAATAAACCATTGTAAAGGTTTTAAAACTCAAATAGGAATGTAGTGAGCAAGCTCTTTTCATCTGTGATGTCAATAAGCTGAGATGAGACAAGGAACTGAATTCATCAAGGTGACAAGCAGATATATATATATTTTAAGTGTAATGAATAAATGACATTCCTATTAATCATTTATCTCCTTTCAAACTTTAACAAACAGTTTTAGTGATAATTACTAAATTTTTCACATTTATAAAAACACACATATGTACAGTGGCTAATGAGTCCACAATTCAGTGGTCACAAGAGCTAGTTTTCTAAATAAAAAAATAGTAGCAAATTGCCACTCTAACTACTGATTGCATTTTGAAAAATAGGAATATAAGAATTCCATTTACTCACTATTTAAAATTACTTGTTATCTTTGATGTATCCAGCTCATGTTGTCATCAGGTGCCAGAGACACATGTAAATTATAGTTAAGAATGTAAATAGGAAGAAAAATAAATTTGGGGTGGGGTTTTCAATGTGAGCAGAGTTAGGGCAGTGCTGATCACTTTTTTTAAATCCTGTCATTGGGAAAGAAGGTGCTATTAAGTATCCACATCCTCTCTCTTCTTGTCACAAGCAATTCACCGTGAATAGCTAGCTTTCCTGGCTCCACAGTCTCTTCTTTTTGTTGGACCCTGTCACAGGGTTGGCGCAGGCTCTCCCACTTTTGTGCCTGCACCCTGTGTTTAGGCTGGTTTAATAAAGAGTGTTCACTCCCTCTTTTGTTGAATCACCCCAGTGTCTTTATTTACAGTGCTTGTGCAGTTCCCAGATGCCCCAACAGTTAGTGGCCCACAGACCCTCCCCAGTGTCTCCTGGCCCTTGAGGCTTCCTTATTGGCCAGGAGACAGCGATACTGCCCGCCTGTCTCCTCCCAGGCTAGCTTAGGGTTACCATATCTCATAAATAAAAAAAGAGGACCCTCCACAGGCCCTGGCCCCGCCCATTTCCCCACCCCTAGCCCCGCCCCAACTCCGCCCCCTCCCCACCCTAACTCCGCCCCTCCTCCCTCCCACTCCCAGCCAGGGGGAAAGGGTGGACCCTGCGCCGCCGGAGCCCGGGAGGGGAAGTGCCCGGCTGGGGGCGCAGGGTCTGGAGGCACTGGGGCTGCCCGAGGCCAGTAGCGCTCGGGCAGCCCGGTTCTTAAACAGAGCCGAAGAGTCGGGGAGGAGCAGAGCCGCCATTTTCCCGGACATGTTTGGCTTTTTGGCAATTCCCCCCGGACGGAGGTTTGACTGCCAAAAAGCCGGACATGTCCGGGAAAAAGAGGACGTATGGTAACCCTAGGCTAGCTTCCCTACTGAGGTTTGCCCAGGGCTTTTATAGCCCTCTCCTGCCCCAGCCCAGCTGTCACTACTTAGGCCCAGCATGTTCGTCTGAGCCAGCCCTCGTTAGGGCTTGCAGCTGGGCTCCCTGCTGAGTACCTGCATCTCTACACCTGGCCTACTGGCCAGAGAGCAGGCTGTAGCCAGCATTTTGGCAGGGCTTTAAAGGGGGGTTTTACCCCTGCCCTGCCACAGACCCATAGACCAATCTCCTGCCATCTACCCATGCCCTGCAGCATTAGAATTGGTTGAAGCCTCATCCTTTGTCCACCAGGAATTGGGTCAGGCAATGCATGTACACAACGCAGCGTCTATGCACGCATGTGGATATGCATAGACAATTGACTGGCAAGCACACATCAGCTGTGCATGTAGAAGTTCGGTGCATGAACTTTTGAAGATATGGCTGATTTGTCAAAATGCTGGTTTGATCCTCTTTTACCCCATTCATTTTTTCAAATTTACCCTACTCAACACACTAGGAGGTAGGGTGACCGTCCCGATATTTAGGTGTTTGTCCCGTGTCCTGACCGATCTTTGGTCGGGACGCAATTTGTCCCGATATTTCACTCTGCCGGCAGCACTCGGCTTTTTTTTTTTTTTCTTTTGCTCTGCTGGCGGACCCCCCCCCCATGTGTCCCGATATTTTCATCCTCTGATCTGGTAACCCTACTAGGATTATGATCTCTTATCCTAGTCCTTAATATTTATTTAATCACAAAACAAACTGCACAAATGGCAATTGCTGAACAAAAGCAGCCCAGGATTGTAATAGCAGAGCTATTGAAAGCTGGGATACAGATACATTGGTAGAACTCCATGGGGAAACTTTCATGGCACTATGAGCCAAATTCGAACCTAATAAAATGTAACTGGTTGCACCTCCACTGAGGTCAATGGAGTTGCACCCAGTTACACCCAGGCTATATCTGCACTTGGCTTTCATATCTGAATTGTACCCAAATATCCTCAACTTTCCAGTTTGGTTCAGATTAGGTGTTTTATCTGTGGGTAGACAGTCAACAACCATTATAACATGCCCTTTGGGAGAATGACAAGTCATACAATAACCCTGGAAGACAGTTATTTGCATAAATAATGTTCCAAATACTGTATTTCTACACAGACTTCTATTAACATATTCCCTCTATTTTACTAATGGCATATTTTAAATCACAATGGTTATTTGGAATTGTTTGGCATTACAGTGAATACAAATACATACTTATAAATGAATAAAATGTTAAAGCCTCTTATGGGAGGCTCTGTCACTCATTCTCAGTGGGATTTTATCCCCTTCATAAAGGCTTGGATTTTGCTACTAAAATAAATATAAATCAGCACCTCATTCTAAGCCATCCAAATTATGGATTTTTTATTTTATTTTATTTTTTCTTAAATAAAAATCAGATGGGATCCAGTTGGAAAACCTGTAGTAAATGCTTTAGTGGACACACTAATCATCTTTAATCATTTCAAGTATCAAGTCTAGCCATTCCAGCACAAGAAAGGAAAATCTACACATTGATAGTTTGTTGCCTTTATCTCTACGAGCAACGAGCACCTTCCATCTTTTTGTACATTCTGGGCAAAATTCTTAGCACAGTGGGCAGCACTAATGAAAGCCATGTATTGAGGAACAGGGCCTTCAGGTGAAACAGAGTTCAAGCAGTGGAGAAAGAAAAGTGCAGTGATGCTACATAAGTATGCAGAAACATATTTATACCATTCAAGAACTTTGCAAAGCAAACGACAGAGCCTGGTTAACAGGACAAAGAGATCGGGGAAGAGGCTCTCTGTGTCTTGCCCAACAGGGAACTTTTACAGAAGCTGACAGGGAACATTACATCCAGTCATCAGCGAGGTACATGGCATCACTGTCATCAGAGTTAATGTACATAAACCATTATGGTATTTACATTGAATCTCACAATTTCCTGGCAAAGACATTGAAGGTTAAAAATTTGTTAACATCTCTGGAATTCCAGCTGTGCTGCAGCCTATGGTCTGTACACGGGTGTGAAGCAAAGAAGAAATATGTAGAAATAAAACACAGTGTTGGACATGAACATTATCCTAATCTGTAATTGCAGACCCTACAGTTCACATGAAATATCCCAGGTCTTGTCACAATAAAATTAGAGAAAAATTAACCTGGAAAAAATTGTTTGACAGATCTTTTCAAGGGAACTTTCTATCCCCTTTTCATCTTATTCCAATTATTATAGCAACAAGACTACAAAAATCTCCGTATTCCAAGTCCTTTCTCTTTCCTCCTGCTATTACATTTGTTCCTCCAACTGCATCAGTCTCTAGTCAGTATCCATGACTACCTCTTAGATCTGACTAGATTTCAGGGAATCAGCTCTCTGGGGTACAAGTATTCAGGTCAGGGGCCTGTCACCTATTTGAGGAGATTAAATGAGAATGGTGAGCAAGCTCATGTAGGAAGAGAGGCAAAGAAGTAAAAGGGGCAAAGAGTGTTACAGAGCAGTGGTTTTCTCTCCCTTTTCCACATTGTGACCCCATGTAACAACATATAAAATTTTTGTCCCCCTCCCCGCTAGTCATATAGAAAGAGAGGGTCATCACAAAACCCTGAAATCTGCCTCAATCTCCAGGTTAAGAACACTCATTAAAGAGCTAAATCCTGTATCTTTCCTCCACCAAGACTTCCCCAGTCATTGGGTAAGCTCTTCCCATGCATTAAAGCAACCAAGTCGCCATATGGGGAAAATTATAGGTGATATCACAAATAAAGTTTGTAACAGGGTGGCTTGTCCCAAGGGCTGGAGAACCAGGGTTGAATCATCTGGTATAATACAAAAGGCAGCAGAAAGCTGCTGGAGGTAGCTGATTGAGAGACTAGCTGAGCCAGACAACAAGCAGGAGAAAGCTCTCCAGGTAGGGAGGGACCCTGCCCAAGAAGTTGGGGAGAATCTGACAGACAGACCCTGAGAGAGGAGGGGGCTGTGCCTAGCTGAAATTGGGATAAAGACTGTATATGAGTTTGTGTTTTGTTTTTTTCAAAGACTTTGTGTTATTTTGGACTAGTGGGTGAGAGACTGAAGTGGGGTTGGGAGCTGGGTCTGTGCAGACCCAGAAGACTAAAGGATTCCATCTGGGACTTGTTTGAACCTCTTTTTGAGCTGGGTGAGTTCTTAAATGGCCCTAAAGAGGGAGGATGGAGGCAGGATGATGCAGGTGACCTTTGACTCAAGAGGTCGTTGCCCCTGCTATAAAGTTCCTTGCTCCCTTCAACCCTTTGGCAAGATGCTAAAGATAACAACCCAGCCTTGAGTTTGTCCATCTGCAAAGCTGGGATCAGCTAGTGCTCCTAACTGGAGATGTAAAAAGCTCGATTTCAGACCTGCCACTTGAGTAACTAGGTTTGAAAATTGTTAATCACATTTTGTGTTCTCTATGGGCTTCCAAAGGAAATATCCCCTTAACCATGCTCAATGATCATCCTCAGCAGGTTAAGGTTGCCCCAATGATCAGCACAGGTGAAATCAAACTGAACTACAATAGATAAAATTACAAACTTGTGAATACAGTCTTAAACCCTGTGTGCAAAACAACTCAGCTGCTTAATGCCCTAAGAAATAAAAGACTAAGGATCACATAAGATTGCAAAAGCTACAGTCATATGAACTGAAAAGCATGGCATATTTGGAATTCATTGATGATTTCAGCCACCATACAATTATTTTTTAATGGTTGCTTCATTTATACAAAATGCAAAAATTGAGGAAACAGCTTGATTAAGATTGAACTTCACTCCTCCCAGTTACAAAACCAAACATCTCTGCACGTTCTGCATATTTAGACTGTTCTAATACATAACAGCTGTCAGTGGAAAGAAACAAGAAATCTTTTTTTTTTTCAAAAAATATTTGTATTAAAAATTGCTGTCTGCTGGAATTCCAGTCCAGACTGAAGTTTGATCAAGTTAATCAATTCATAGATTCCAATGCCAGAAGGGCCCATTGTGGTCATCTAGTCTGACCTCCTGTATAGCACAGGTCATAGAACTTCCCCAAAATATTTCCTAGAGCAGATCTTTTAGAAAAACACCCAATCTTGATTTTAAAATTGCCAGTGATGGAGAATCCATGACAACCTTTGGTACTTTGTTCCAATGCTTAATTACTCTTACTGTTAAAAATGTATACCTTATGTCCAGTCTAAATTTGTCTAGATTCAGCTTCCAGCCAGTGGATTGTATTATACCTGCCAGACTGAAGATCCCATTATTAAATATTTGTTCCCCATGATGATACCTGTTGTCAGATGCTACCGGTGTGGTGCTCTGCTTTCTCCTATGTTGATATCACTCGGCTGCGTGCGTGTGCTCCCTCTGTGTGCTGTCCCAGCTCTGCAGATAGCTGACACAGCAAACCCGACGAGAACCCCCAATAACCACAGAGTCTAGTAAGATGCAAAGTCACGTCTAGGTTTATTGCGACCTCGGACACAATTGCAGTTCCCCGTAGATTACTTAGTCTACCGGGCATACTACTAAGAGATGCCTCTTGGCAATGGACCCGGCTCAGTCAGTGGCGGGACTTTCCACTGCCCCCTTGGCCGGACAAAGACACCACCTCAGGGATACATTCTTATACACAGGTACATACCAGTTACACATCACTCCTGACATATTGAGGTGCAACCCCTCTACGCATCAAGGTACAACCCCTCTACGTAATAAGGTGCCGCCTCTCACCTTGTACATGTTGGTTCGATCAAAACAACTCTATCCATCATTTTACCCTTTTGCCCCTGTCATTGGGATGGGTCGGCCTGTTCCATGTTATCTGTGGAATGTTCCAGTATAGTGTGTTCTGTACTTTAACTTTGCGAGGTGAATATATATTTATGCAACATCAGCCCTTTTCCTGCCAGCTTCTGTGAGCAGGGCCTGCCTCTGGCTCACAGCTTAACTTTGCTTTATGTTTGCAAAGTCTTGACCATTACTTTAGTTCAGGCCTTAGGCCTCATACCAGGCCTCTGATACCAAAGTTTATATCTCAGGTCCTCCTCTTACTACAATACCTACATACTGTAATCAAGTCACCACTTAGCCTTCTCTGTGTTAAGCTAAATAGATTGAACTCCTTGAGTCTATCACTATAAGGCAGGTTTTCTAATCCTTTAATCATTCTTGTGGCTCTTCTCTGAATCCTCTCCAATTTATCAACATCCTTCTTGAATTGTGGGCAACAGAACTGGACACAGTATTCCAGCAGTGGTCACACCTGTGCCAAATATAGAGATAAAATAACCTCTCTACTCTTTCTGGAGATTCACCTGTTTACGT
This sequence comes from Chrysemys picta bellii, assembly GCF_011386835.1. NCBI lineage: Eukaryota > Metazoa > Chordata > Testudines > Emydidae > Chrysemys > Chrysemys picta. Next base: position 204,314,792 of record NC_088792.1, read on the forward strand.
ATCCCAGGATCACATGAGCTCTTTTGGCCACAGCCTCGCACTGGGAGCTTATGTTCAACTGAATCTCCAAATCTTTTTCAGAGTCAGTGTTGCCCAGGACCCTGTAAGTATGACCTACATTCTTTGTTTCTAGATGTATACATGTACATTTAGCCATATTAAAACATATTGTTTGCTCGCGCCCAGTTGACCGTGCAATCTAGATCGTTCTATATCAGTGACCCGTCCTCTTCAGTATTTATCACTCACCCAATTTTTCTCGTATATACAAACTTTATCAGTGATAATTTTATGTTTTCTTCCAGGTCATTGATAAAAATGTTAAATAACTTAGGATCTCACTGGAAATACATCCGCTCTGCAATGAGTGTCCATTTACAATATGTTATTGAAAGACATCACCATTCTGGAAATATTACATATTAACCCTCAGAATTAAAAAAAAAAAAAAAAGGCCCAGTGGGGCACAGTGGACTGCACTCTGGGATTCTTGAAGGCACTAGCAAAGTTAGGAAGAACTAGGGAAGTACAAGAAGATTGGAGAAAAGTATATGTGATACCAGTATTTTAAAAAAAAGTAGGAAGAATGATCCTGGTAGTTACAATCCTAATCCCACAGGACATTGCCTGCCTTGAAGATTGAATTCCATTGAATAACATTATATTCCAGTAAAAAAGACACTATCTTCCGGCTGGACCAGTGGAATTTTGAGGCTGTAGGACTATACCCTCTGGTAAGACTCATTTCCTAGTTAAATAATGGAATACTAACAGGGGCAAAAGCATCTATAAATGTCTGGAAGATAATAGAACTATGAGAAAAAAGCACAGAGTTATAAAGAACAGATTATGTGACACACACTAAATTGGTTGTTTTTATATAATTATTAAATTAGTGGATGAAAGGAACTTAGTTGATTAAATAGATCTTGCTTTCAGCAAAACATTTGACATGATGAGTCACAAAGTCTTATTTGAAAAATTAATACCAGTTTAGCTTGGAGATAACTGCCATGTTGACTGAAGACAGGACAAAGGACAATAAACAAGGACTAATGATAATTGACAATACATTAGTGTGGGGTTCTGCAAAGATTGGTGTTTGTTTTGGTCTTATTTAACATCTCAATGATCTGTTAATGAAATGTGAAGGTAATATTAAATTAGGAGGTAGTATAAGCATTTGTAGGAATAAAGAAATACTAGAAAGGGACTTATCAGGGTTAGAAATATGTGCAGGAGTTATCAGTAAAATCAACCTGAACAAATGCAAGTGAATACAGTTGAAAAGAAAATTCGAAATAAGTCTACAGCATTTAATGGGAGGTAGTCACTAATAATAACTTGAAAGCTGTGATGCCAAAAGAGACTTGAAGAGGTGGGAATTATGGATAGTAAATTAAATATGCAATGCATATGGTACAAAAAAATGTGACTTTAGGTTGCACATACAGAGGATCCACATTATAGAACAGGAAGGGGTAAGAACTTCTCTCTGCTGAGTTCTGATGAGACTTCACTCCAAATACAGCTTCTGACGTTCTCCCTTTGGTTTCAATAATAAATAATGCTTCCTAGCATATATAGTGCTTTTTCATCAGGAGATCTGAAAGTGCTTTACCAAACTGAGGAAGTGTTGTTATCCCCAATTTGGAAGTCGAAGAATGCAGAGAGGTTAGGCAATTTGCCCAAGGCCACACAGTAAGCCAGTTGCAGAGCTAGGGACAAGAGGTAGGTCTTCTGATTCCTCCTGTTGGCCTCTAGCCACTGAACTATGAAGCTACCCAAGCTTTTTCATGTCTATTTTATATCACAGTTTTCTCACACAGAATCTGATTTTTGTTAGCATTTAACCTGCAATTTTATGGATTACAGCCATTTGCAGATGTGGAGAGTGCCTTTTATTCTTGTGTAACTGTCATAGCAATTTGTGTTCTACGGACCTTGGACCTTTTGCTACTCATTTTTCAGATGTTTACCGATCTCTGTGCAAGTACAGCAGCAAACTATGAGTGATAAGTAAAACCTTGCCATACAAAGGGACTAATTTTCTTCTGTTACAGAGATTAATGGGATTCCGTTTTGGTTACAAAAGAACTCTCTTGGCTGATGAATTTACTACGACACTGGGAGGAAAATGCTCCAGACTGTTGTTCACTTTCTCTCTCTAGAAGTGCTTTACTCAGCAGCTATTTGTAGGGTGCTGAATAAACCAAGGCTGTGCCGGTGTCTGATGAGAATCAGTGATCAGCTCTTACATTGGGAGGGGATGATGGCTGGGTGTGATTTAAGACCCTCCAAGGGAAAGTTGGGCTGTTAAAAACTTGTGAGCTAGTGTCAAAGTCAAGAAGACATGCAGCTTTTTGTGGGCAGCCATCTTGCTCAGGGCACTGAGGGTTCTGTGTGTCAATTGCATAGTCAATATGATGCTAACTCGAGCTCTCTTAAGATTCCAGTGGCTCCTCTCTGATTAAAATCTACTTCCTCCAATTTACCACTTTGGTTTTCAAATAAATAAGTAATGTCACACCTGCATAGTAGAGATGCTAGAATTATGCAGCAGCATATATTAAACTTTTAAACTCAACAGTTTTCTGGCTCAGAAGGGTTCAGCATTTGGTGCTACCATCCCGCGACACAGTGTTTGTACCCTACTACACTGATGTGTGAGAGACGTGGGTTCAATTTCTAGTCCCTGCCTCTTGCTCTCCAATACAGGATGGATACAGTGCAAAGGTGATGCATGCAGATCATCAGCACAGGTGCCACAGAAGATACAGTACAAGAATGGACCTTAGGCAATTTGAAATAGCTGTTGAATGAAGTTATTATTAAGGTGAGCAAAATCAAAATCCAGGACACTTTTTTGGTGACTTTTTTTTTTTTTAGAGTCACAAAACTGCTGCAATAGATTTAGTTTGGAAGAGTGAGTCCTACTCTTTGGAGTGTCATAACACAAAACGAGCTCCTCAGCTTGCATTCATGCCACAAAAAGTGAAAGCATTTTATTGAAGCCCTGGAGCACTCTGCAGGGGCAGTGGACAGGGATGCTTTGTTGGAAGACTGAAGAGTTCTTACAAATGAGAGACGACATCCAGTTAATAACATTCACTGTTCCAGCGGAGGAGTGGGCTTCATTTACAAATACCTGGGAGGAGAAGTCATGTTATGAAAAAGGCTGAAGCGGTTTGGCCTCTCTCTCATCCCTGGGCACCTGGAACTTCTTAAGTTGCACAAACAGGAATGCTTGAGATGAGGATACCACTTTAAATGCTTTTCAGCTACAAAGACTGAACTTTTAAGCTTGACAGATCTCTAAGTCTCTTTAATACAGTAAACATGTTCGGGACTGATACTGCTGGTTCTGTTTCAGTATCAAGGCATTCTGCATCAGCTCATAGGAAACTAGATCAGAAACCTAAGCGTGATTCTCAGTCCTGGTACTGGGGCCCAGTCACTAGAGCTGGTCACAAAAAATTTTTTTCCTGTGCAAAATTTCAGTGAAAATTAAAATGTTCTTTCAAACTTTTCAAGTTTTCATTGAAAAATTGCAAGCTGAACATTTTGTAGTTTTCAAGATTTTGATTTTTCAATGAAAAATAAAAATATTACAACAAAAATTGACCTTTTTGGCAAAAATGTCCACCTTTGTTGAAAATCAATTTTTTCTTGAAAAAAAAAAAACATTTTGAGGGAATGTTTTTGAGCAGGTCTATCAGTACCTTTATTGACAGCAAATAATGGAAGAGAATTAAGCTATTCATACTTCACATTGCCAGCATAGACTTTGTACACTTATATGGAAGCTGCAGATAAGGAATTTAGCCCAAAGGAATAATGCTGCATGGTGCGGCTATGCAGAATTTTAGAAGGAAATGATATGTCCCTTGCAATGGTTAAGTGGGATGTGTCCTGGCTCTCCACACAATATTTGCACGGCTCCTGGGCTGCGTGAGAGAAGCAGGTGAGACCAAAGGTGAGGAGGAACCAGGAAGAGCTGCATTAATTGGGAGAACCCACACAAAGTGAAAGAAAATTTGCTGAGAGTTAGTGCTGCCTAAGGCAGCATTCTCTCTCCAGTCCATGCTTTGTGAAGAGTCACAGAACACAGTGGGGGCAGTGAGACAATGGCAAAGCTACTGGTTCTGATGTGCTTCCTTGGCTGCAGGGGGCTGCTACAGTCCTGCCATAAAGCTACCAAAGGCTGGTAAGGTTACCTGCAGCTGCTGTTTATATTTTGTATTGGTGCCAGCGCCTGCCCACTTCACACACCAACACCACCTCATACAGCCTAAGAGGAGAGCACATTGAACTCCATGGCTCCACCGAAGCTGCAGAGTTTGGGTGTGATGGATTTGGAGTTGCCTGTAATAATTTATGAATGTGGTGTCTTGATTGGGTTTTTGTGTTGGTTACTGTATGTGTATATTGGTTAATTTGCTATCAGGTTTGTCAGGAAATGTACTCAGGAAAGGGTTTGGTTTCTGATATGCAGGAAAACACCAGAACAATGCTGGAGTCACTTGCTGTGATATGCTAGCTCGGCCCACTCTGGGCTTGCTAAACACATTTCTCCTGGAATGTCCAAGAGCCATGAAGGAGAGGGAGATTAAAGGACTCACTTGGGTTTAAAGACACAGACACATTCTCTCAAGAACTCAGAGGGCTATGGAGGGAGAAACTGTCCCCCAGACCTCAAAAGTTTGGTGGGTGTCAAGGAAGCTTAGCCTGTCTAGGGTCTCCGCTAAGAGAAGATAAGGCTTTAGGTAAGATAAACCTTCCTGTAGGCCTTTTGTTGTTTTTTAAAAAACCTTCTCTCTTGTTATGCTTTGTTCTACTGTTGGGATTAAACAATGCTTTGTTTTAAGAAGGGTCACTGTATTCACCACTGGTCACTGCTCCTGAAGGAAAGAACTGCAGGTAGCCAAAATCAGTCAGACCTGCTGAGTAGTCACAGTTGATACCTCGGGTACAGTAGCCCAGCAGCTGGGCATAGAGCAGAAGAATTGTGGAACTAGTCTCCATCCCAAGGAGAACTCCATCCCAAGGGCTCGAGGCCTAAGACCTGGGGGGTTCATTCAGATGAAGACCACTGAAGGGGTCCGTGGTTCAGCTAGAATCTGAAATGTCAATGAGAGAAGACAAAGAGTGTCTCCTCTGGACCATGCTGAATCAGTTCTGTCCAACAAAATGGCAGCTGCCTTTGCAGACAGCGGACATCTGTCTTTGCAGACAGAAATGAAAAGATGCAGTATAGAAATCAAAATCATAACAGTTACAAAGTTGTCTGCACCACAAACTTATTTTCATCCTTTACATACTGTATTTATATGACACAAAACTGGATGGCAAAAGGCAAATCAGGATTTACAAGTGTCCTCATTGCTTGGAAATTCACTCTGTGTCCTGGGGCCAAATGCTGCACTGGCTGCTCCTTGAAATTCCATCAGTGTCACTTACCCCCTACAAGCCTGTCTGTATCTCTTTCTCCCAAGGCCAGCATTTGGTAAACACACTTAAAAGATTGCGCATACAGAGCAGCTGAGGTCACATGCAACAACTATGCCAGATTACCTGGGGTTCTTTCTTGTACTGTAAGTTACAAAAAGTTATGCGTAAGTAAAGAGTCGGGGATAGAAGGATATTTCACTTCTCCTAATCAAGGCCATGGCTTCCTTGTAACCTCCGTGCAGAAAGTCATATCCGGGTCACTGCATCAGGTCACTGCAGTCCAAGGAAATCCAAAACCCAGAAATCACTGGGAATGCATGTAAGTGGAGAAAGGCTTAACTTGTTTTCTGGCAGTTGAATCAAACAGAAAAGAATTTTAATAGACATACACCATTATCAAGAAAAATCTGTTCACATGCCCACACCTGTGAATTAAACATATGGTAACATATCGAATAGTATGGTGTGATTTGTGATGAATGAAACTTGCTAAGTTACTAATACCCTTTAAAAAACATCTCTCAAAGATCATTCCTGTTCAAAAACTTACTGGACAAAGGTTAGGAAACCTGGTAAAAGTTAAAGTTATCCAGGCAGAACTATTATCAATTAATTCCCATTAATCGATAAGAGCACTTTTAATTTAATATTTTAAAAAAATCAATGTCCCTAATTGTTAAAGTTATCCTTATCATGACGAAAATACTTTAAATTTACTCATCGCTAAGTCTGTGTGTTTCATTTCAAAATAAACTCTCAATTGTGCTTGGTAGGCACTGGTCCATGTTGGAGGTGGGGCAGTGCCTTCTTGTTTGTGCAAAGAATGAAGATCCTGTTTAAATGCTGCCAGCACCTTGTTTATTAGATTGTTGGAAGTACTGAAAGTTGTCTAAAGACTGGGTATCCTAAAAGCAAAAGCAAACCTTCAGTGTTTACCCGGGAGCATTAGAATATGCCGTTTATCTGGCCTACTGTTGCATGTATGAATATTTTAAGTTAATTTGTCTGTTGAATAATTTGGTGCCACATTGTGTCAACATTTATAAATTGTAATGGGAAGATGCTGCTCTTGCCTGTCTGCCTCTCAGCAGTAACCAGCATCGTCTTAATACATTTTACAATGCTGAGCATGAAAATTGCATTGTGCTATTGTTCTGGCTGCTTGGTTATAAAAAGCACTTAATGGTTTTATGTGAAAGGTTTGACCAAATTATATCCTACTAGTCCAGATGAAGTGTAACAAATTAATTTACAATTCTACTAGCAGTACCAGTTATGAGCCAGTGTGTAATTCTTCGCAAGCAATTCAGTTACGCAGAAATCCCATGTAATCAATATGAATGTTGAAAGATAGCATTGGCAAGAAAGATTTCAAGGTGTATGCTAGATATAACAATGCAGAGGATGAATGCCTTTGATGCCATGCTCACTTATCCCAGATGACGATCTGGCCCAGGATATTGCTGACAAAAGGAAAGAAGTTTAGGAATAAGAACAAAGCCATCATTATAAACTAAAATCTTAGCCTGAATGCAAACATTCGGCAAGACTGTTATTAAAGAACAAACAAAAGATGGCCAAGAAGTGATCGTTGTGATATAGAAAGAGACTCAGAGTAACAACTTTGCAAAAACTCATCTTGGTAATGGTAAGGAAGGAAAGGTACAAATGAAAGTGAAATATGAGCTGGACAGTAGGCTTTGAGTACTGACAGTAAGACTGTACTGTTTAGTGTATCAAAATTTTGTTTTTCAAATCAATAAAGATTGCTTCTACATAGTGACCTTTTTCAAGAATTGAGTGGGTATTATCTGTAGAAATAAAGCAGAGATCAACACTGGTTGCATAAAGGTGTCAGAAACCAGATTTTTATGGATTCATTTGTTTATTTTTATTGAAAGGATTACAGATTTGTCCAGGTACTATCATCTCAGTGATTTCAAACACAGCTGGAGGGATAGAGCTGGGGACGATAATTGCTGGGGTCTGAAGAATCTCCAATTTTGTGGAATGGAATAGCTTTTGTTAGTTCCCATTCAGTGGAAACAAGACTGTATGGAAAAATATAACATAATGTGTAAAAAGAGATACTAGCAAAGAGCAGATGTTTTTAGCAATGCTAACATTTGATGTTATTTAGGGAGCTAATTGTTTTCAGCACAGGAGTATCACTGACTTGGAAAAGAAAATGAAGGTTGTTCTTTTGCATTTTATAGGGAAACAGAGAAGGGCTTTAAATTTACTGACAAGTTTGAATCCAAAAAGATGGAAATTCCATTTTAGTGGAAAGAAAAGAAAATTCAGCCCTGAAGCTCATAGGTAACAGACTGTGTAAAGTAAGATAGAACTGTTTACTGTTATGTGATTACTTTGAACTTGCGAAATAAAGACATCAGCCTCAGAATTCCTGTGATTAAATTATTTAATGTCTTATAACTATGATACCAATTATTGATTAGAACAGGATTGAAGACCTGGGTCTCATCAGACATTAAGGCTAACATGTCACTATTAACACAGGGCGAATGAGTCATTTTAACTCAGTAGTTTATAAGAAGAATACATGATGGTTAATGATCTTTGTAATTATCTGTGGAAGAGTTGCAATTGTCCATTTATTTTATATATTCTTAGTTCTAATGGTTTTACTTAATCTAATAAAACCCAAAACATCTATGGAAGTGGCTGCATTCAAATCTATCCCTCTTGTAACTCCACTGAAGTTAACAAAGATACAACAGGGATAAATTTAGTCTTATGTTGTTTGTGCTACTAAGAAAGTTACTGTATAAAACCAGCAAAGGTCATTCTCCTAAAGTCTTGCTTGCAGGAGTTTCACAGGAGTCCACACAGAATTGCAAAGTATAAAGAACACTAAGGAAGAGTAGCAGATAATGAAGCCTTCAAGGACCTACATCAAATTTCATTTCCATTCTCATGTGGCAAGGCAAGGCAGTATCTATAATTCACTCCCAAAACTTCTCAGCCCCAGTGGGCTGTATATTTTATATTGATTGCCACACACTATAAATCAGGATTGCTCAGGGACAACACAAAGGACTAGTCCAATCTGAGTAGAGCCTACCATAAAATTTGACCACAGACACTGCAGAGCCTCGAAAAAGTTACAAACACAGCAACTTGGGAACAGATATATTTTGAGACTACGATTTCTTACACCAAATGGAACAAACGAGCACTGAGTCCCCAGTCCTGCATGGTGTGCAAACTCTCACTGTTGTTAATGGTCTCCTTGGAGCATATTCTGTGGTATATGAGTGCCTTGCAGTAGATTACAGTTGTCTTGGTGTGTTTGGGCTGGTTCCTTGATCTGTGAAGGTAGGTGTGGGGATCTGTGGGTTTCTGGTAAATAATTGTTTGTAGGGTTCCCTTGTTGAAGCTGATGCTGGTGCGGGAGTGTTCTAGAGAGAGTGTGATGGAAGGATGGTGGTTGTTGACTTTGTGGTGGAAATCTATGAGGGAGTTTAGGTTATCTGTCCAGAGGATGAAAATATCATTGTCAGGGTCCCCCCTGCCCCACTCTGAACGCTGATGTGGGAACCCGCATGAAAACCCCCCTAAGCTTATATTCTACCAACTTAGGTTAAGACTTCCCCAAGGCACAAATTCCTTTCCTTGTCCTTGGATGGTATTGCTGCCACCACAAGTGATTTACACAAAAATTCAGGGAAGGGTCACTTGGAATCCCTATCCCCCCCAAGCTTCTTCACCCCCTTTCCTGGGGAGGCTTGAGAATAATATACCAGCCAATTGCCTTAGCAATGTGAGCACTTTGTCTTCAGGCCACTGAAATCAATCAGGTTCTTAAAAGAACTTTATTTAAAAGAAAAAAATAAAAGAATCACACCTGCAAAATCAGGATGGAAGGTAACTTTACAGGGTATTAAAAAGATTTAAAACACAGCAGGATTTCCCTCTGGACTCAGCTTCACAGTTACAAAAACAGGAATGAAACTACCTCCGTAGCATAGAGAAATTCACAAGCCAAAACAAAAGATAACCTAACGCATTTCCTTGCCCTACTTACAATTTCGGTGGTTTTATAGGGATTATACCAGGTATATTTTCAGGAGGTGTTGTATCTGCTTGGCTTCTCCCTCTGTCTGGAGAGGGAACAACAACAAATCCTTCCCCCCCCCAGATTTGAATGTATCTTCTTTCCTCATTGGTCCTTCTGGTCAGGTCCAACCCCTTACAGGTAAAGCAGTCCAGTACAGCTGCCAAGGATGGACTTTATGCTACTGCATACATAAAGTTTGCTATCCTTCCCCTTATATTTATGACAATCATGTATTTATGTATATCATTGGTTTCATTTATCCAGAAATTATTCCTCAGCTTGGACCATGAAGAGGTTGGCATATTGGGGAACCATCCTAGTATTCATGGCTGTTCCCATGGTTCGGACAGAGTGTTTATTTTTTAATGTAAAATTGTTATCCAGGGATCACCACACTTACCTTCACAGATCCAGTAACCAGTCCAAACACACCAATAAATCTATTGTCTACAGTCAGGCACTCAGATACCACAGAATGTGCTCCTAGGAGAAAGTCCAGGATATACACCTTAACACATTTAAAACTGGCTTCACCAAACAAGGACGCTCCACCTGGGAAGTAGCTCGCATCATGGAGTGGGCCATCTAAATACCCAGAGAGAACTTGCTTCAATACGGAAAATACTCCCCTCTGAACACACCCTTAGGTGTCACCTACCACGCCACACTGGAACCCAAATGGGGTATCATCAAAGAACTACAACCCATACTCAATGTGGATCCCATCCTGAAAGAAATCTTTCCCGAACCCCTTCTGGCCTTCAAGTATCCCCCTACAGCCTTTCCAAGCTCGTCATCAGAAAAAAGATCCCCACAGACCTACCAATTCAAAACAGAACAACAACAGATGTAAAACCTGCAGACACATCTCCTCTGCTGCCGTGATTAATACTCCTCAGAACACACCTTTCAAGATCCATGGGTCCTACACATGCCTATCACAACATGTGGTGTACCTCATCCAGTGCACTAACTGCCCCAGTAACAACTATGTGGGTGAAATCAGACAATCACTATGACCTTGAATGAATTCACCCAGAGACATGATACATGACAAAATACCTTATCACCTGTGGATGAATGCGTTTCACAGAATGATCACTCCAACTCTGATGTCTCAGTCCTCATCCTCACAGGAAACCTGAACAACACCTTCAAAAAATGAGCCTGGGATCTTAAATTCACAACTTTGCTAGACACTAAAAATAACCAAAAAACCCTCTCTTTCCCCAGCGGAAGTTGGTTCAATAAAATATATCATCTCACCCGTCTTGTATCTCTAATATCCTGGGACCAACATAGCAAACAATTTTAAATTGTAGTAATTTTTATTTTTATATAACACCTAAAATGTTCTGGATACTTTATATGACAGATTCCTGCCTCAAATGCTTTCTGCTAGCTGAATCTCAAGTTCCCTTTCATTATATTTTCAGTTGTGTGATTAAAAGTAACAAAGGGCTTGTAATGAGGAGTATAATACGACGACAGTGCTGAATTCAGTTCCAGACTCTTCTGATTCTTGTTGACTTGGGGCCAAAGTGTCTCAGCCCCAGGTCCCCATCAGTTATACATGTGCTTAGCTTTATGTATGTGAGCAGTAAAACTGACCTCAATGGGACTACTCACATGTGTAAAATTGAATATATGCATAATAAGTTGCAGGATTGGAGGCTTTGATTGTAAGCTCTTTTGGCCCGGAAATGGCTGTTACTATGTGCCTGTACAGTGCCCAGCACAACAGGGCTTTGATCTCAGCTGTGTCCTCTCTGCACTATTTAACATGCATAATAAATAATAATTAGCAGAACTAGTATGATTTTATAGATACAATTGGAAGTCATCAGTCTGCTGTTAAACAGACAGTAACAATTTCAGTAGTCAAAATGCTATTGCTTTAAAAGGCTGTGGGTAACCCTGAAATATTAATTTCCACTTACAGTCTGCATAGACAGGACAGAGAACAGGGGTCTCTGTTAGTGACTGACATCCAACCTTTTAAATGCTTTAACAAGTCACAGACAGCTAAAAATCATGCTTCTGTGCTTAACCCCCACTCTTCCCACTACCACAAAGCTGATCCACTGACTTCTCATAAACAAATGACCAAACTGGAGACATTTTCCCCCCCACATAAAAGTCTGCTTGCAATTGTCAGGTTCTGAAACAGCAGGGCTGAGTATGATGTTTTTTTTTGTGGTTTATGACTCTAATAACTATTTATGACAAGTCAGATATCAAGATGCTGCAGAAGAGGGCTGGGGTTGGAGGTGTGAATACTAGGCCTCAGTGCAAGTCTTGAAGAACTAATGATCAACAAATGCAAATGAACTGTGCATTCTTTTTCAGGTGCTGTCCATTTGCTCTGCTGGCTTTTATAGTCTCTTCACTGCTACTTTGTACAAAAGTTACATGGTTGACAAATCCTTGACTAGTATCAGATCAACAATACTAGTCAGTGCACATGCAACCCTAGACTTTACTCTTCTTTAGAAAGTCTGATCTAGTCTGTCAGTGAAAGTCAGACCTACAGTAAATGGGCCTGATGCTGCTCTCAAATTAGTGAGAATCAGGAGTAAGCTCCATTCAGTAGAGTTCCACAAGTGTAAAACTAGAGTAAATGGGAGTAGAATCAGGCCCAATATGTTTTATTTACTTAAAAACAGGTTTGTTGATAGCTTAATCGTTTAAGTAGTTCTCAGAAATCCCACCTGGGGAATTTACTCCTCAAAAGCTCCAATCAGATTCCTTTCTATTAGAGTACTGCAAGCTTTTAAAAAAATGTGTAAAGTGTTTTTAAGTTCAACAAGGCTCCTGTCTGATATAATAGTCTTAAAAACAGCTATAAAAGTAAAACTGTGTTTAAGGCAGAAGAAAATCCAGTGACATGGCCATCCTCTCCCAGTGATCTACCTAGATAGCTTTCTATTTTCTACAGCCAAAAAATGCTACCACTTGGAGATGTTACTCATGAGAGTCAAAGTAGCTAAATCACATTTGACTCACCGAACTAATATAGCTGTTAAACCACAAGTAAACTTACAAATAAGAGCTGAAATATCTCTCTCTATTATTTAGTCATCCTCAGAGGAGAACAATAACCAACCCAGACTCAATTGAACCTTGTACTTAAATTTCAATGATTCCTGTTAGTATGAATATTTTGGGATGAATAAGTCTCAGTGTTAGGGTTTTGGTTTGATATTTAATGTTACATAATTCCAAAACTAAGCTTTTGAGTTTGAAGCTGAATGGGTACCAGATTCTACTTTTCCTTATTAAACTTGTCACAATTAAAAGAATAAAATGGATTTAATTCTTATTTCACTTTACTAAAGCACTTAACTGAAAATAAAATGGGCATATACAGTAATATGTGTATTTTAGAGAGAAATAACCACACATCACAATGAAATAAAAAGCAGTGTTGTTAAATATACTGATTGAAACACACCCAACGGAGGCAGAAATTCAAAACAAAAATGGGGGATTTGGCCAGCTTCATGGGCACATTATGTATGAACTGTGATGTCCTGATTATTGTGGTATATGTTTTTGTGAGCTATATTATGGGTGTCCTTATATTTGAATTTAAATTCTATTAGGGATATTTACCTTATGTTCTTTAATTTTGTGCAGTTCCTACATTTTGGATAAGGTGCTACATCAAACAAAAATGCTATGGATTTGCCCATTTTTGCTGAAAAGGAGCCCAGGTAGCTGTAAAAGTGGCCAGAAATAGCTACCTGCATCTGATATCCCCATCTCCACACCTCACCATCACCAGTTTCAGAAAGCTTAGCAAAATCATCCACCTCTCACATCACAGGAAGCCCATAAATCTGACAATATGGATAAAAAAAATTACTAAACCTCTCCACCCGTTTATATCTCTTTTACATCCTAGGAGTTGGAGAAATCAGCTCTAAACTAGCACTAATATGTACACAAATCCTGTAATTGTATTGGAGTTAGAATTTTCTTACTTACATTTCTCATGAACTTCCAAATATACACAAGCTATAGTATGTAGCTTAAAATATAGTATAGCGGGTGCTCCATTTTGTCATACAGCTCTTCAATAGCCTCAGAGCTATCAGAGTAGAGATATCTCCCTGGTAAGGCCCTGGGTATCATCCTTCATGATGCTAGTGTGTTTTTCTAACACTGTTTCTCTGGTACCGCCATATATTTTGTCAAAATTTTCTTTAGGGAGGTTGTGTTGGCTGCTATCGGATTTTTAGGAGAGATTTCATTTTAGATTTTATGATTTTCAGCTGGGGAGAAGGGCCATCCAATAAATTTTGTTTCACAGACACAGGGGCCCTGAGGATGGCTAGCTCATTAGCAGTGACCACTATCCTAAGGACTAAAATGTTACACCTTGAAGGCAGCCAGCCAGTTTCTATCATGATTCCTACATAGTTGTTGCTTAGCCTAGGTTTTTGGAAGACTTCAGTATAAATCAGTAAATTACCCTGGAATGTCTGATTTATCCTGATGAGGAAGGGAAAGACTCACGATTCACCTGTGGCGCAGTAAACTGTGGAACCTTTTCCATCTTGAATTAGCCCTCTTGCTGGCTCTCTGCTGCATTTAATGTGTGGTTGTCATCCATGTATGCACAGCAGCTCCCTTCAGCCCATCCCTCCAAAAACACTGGTGAGTAGCTGGGACAAAGAGGAACCAGCCATAGCCCCCACCCCCCATGAAAGTAATGACTTTTAATTACAAAAAGCTATCAGGGGGCAGATCAGGCAGTGACCCAATTGACAGGAAAGCTCTATTTACTTATTTAACCATAATCATAATATGGGAGCACTTCACCAACATGAATTAATTTATTCTCACAACACTCATTGTTGCCAGGTAGGGATGTATTATCACCTCCATTTTACAGATGGGGAAACTGAGGTACAGAGCAACTCAGGGACACATAAGAAGCTTGTGGCAGGCCTCGGAACTGAACCACAAGACTCTCCTTCCTCTTATAAAGTAAGCCAGTTTCCAGATCTCTAATGTGTGTACTTGCCTTGTAAAAATATTTTTATTTTAATTTATTTTGTATGGGGCATTACAGTCACTGGCTTGACTGCTGTTGCTGCTTCTTGATGTGCCAAATTACCTTTAGAGATGGCTCAGCACTTTTGAGAACAGAGCCTTTTATGGGGTTCAACTGAAGGCAATTACATGCCATGAAATACTATAAATTAAACGAGATTTTATCATGTAAGTAATTATTTATTGAGCTGAGAATCCATAGAAGGTAAACAAATGTTTATAATATCATACAGTAAGCATTTCCAGGGATTAATAAAAATGATTGTCACTCACTGTGCTTCACAAAAAATTTCTTTTAATGAATAAATAATTTGATGAAATCAAAAAATATTTACAATATAGACAAATGAAAAAAGCTTTGGATATATTAATCTGAGCATCCTGTATTTTGCATGTTCTAACTGTATTTCTATCAAGACTGCCTCTGAAATGATACAAACTGGACAGAAACTGCAACTCAACAAAGTTAATGGGGTTTGTTACATGTGTATCCATTAGTTCAAATAAGCTACATATGCTTCATTTAATATGCATGTGTTAGAATACAAATATAACTAAAATCATATATTATCAGAATGTTAGACAGCATTCTCCACAAAACAGAAATGTACACTAGGCTGTGACAATAACAGAGGATCACAGGCAACAAAATATAACAGAAAAATACAAATTCCTTCATAAGAATATAATTGTGCTCTTTAATTTACCAGATGACTATGCTGCTCTACCAAGTTGAGGGTTTTGCATAAATGCAGCATCCAACAACCATGTGTTTGTGTATGTGTTTGTATGTGTATCAAGCAGCGGCATTACAGTGGAAATTGGGCAGTGCAAGCAGTTTTTATAAACACTTTCTCCAGCTCTTAAAAAGAGCCAATTATACAAAGCAATAGAAGCATAACACTGAGAAGTCTTCATCTCATATACATAAATATCATGAAACAACTTGCTTTGTTTGTGGTGGTGAGAGGAGCTTTATCACTGTTGTTTGTGCGATCAGCCAGAATTCAAGTATTCCAAAGCCACTTCATAGCAGAATTTGTATTGATCCTGAAAAATCAACAGAAACAACCCCCCACAAAGTCATTCACAGAAGAAATTTAATTAAGGGCTTCAGTATTTCTGTTCTATTAAAATTATTTACTATCAGACATGGTCAGCGTGAATGAGTTTGCAAAAGCAATTTATATTTAGATAAGAAAAGCTTCACACTATTAAATCAATAGTACATACAGTAACTGACATTGCTGATCATACTATAACAATTTAGTTACACAAACGTGCCTACAATGGGAACTTTGGAAACCAGTAAACAAACTGACTTGTAAACCTTTAGTAACCTGTCCAAAAACTCATACGCAATAGATATTGGAATTCCTTTGTGGTAAAATTTATGTTAAAATAGGCCTGGTTTCTACTGTTTTCCAGTTCATAAGTTTTATTTTATTTTTGTCTATGAACTCACTCAGTTTTTTTTATTACTCCTCCTCTACACCTAATTCAGAATCCCCACAAACCCACACTCCAGTTATTTTTCCTCTCACACTGAAGCACATACCTGAGGTATTGAGTTTTACTGCCACATAAGGGGTATTTTCAGCTACCAAACTGTCTTTGCACATAGGCCTGTGCTTATAGTGAAGTGGGGCCATCTGGAACTAGGGGAGCAACCCAGCACAATCCCTGAAGAAGCACCCTGGTGCAGGAGTGGAGAGTTATATGGGCCTGTGGTGCCCATGCTCCAGGAATATTCAGGGCCTGGGGGCCCAGCTCCACCAATGTTCGGGGTCGAGTGTCTGCCCCAGCCCCGCCTGCTGCCCCCGCATGGCTTGCCTGGAGCATCTCCTGGCCTTGCCTGCCGCCCCCAGGCAATTTAAAAGGGCCAGGGGCCCCCGGCTGCTGCCGCCACCACCAGCAGTGCAGCAGGGTTAAGGTGGCTTCCTGCCTGGCCTCACTCCGCGCCGCTCCTGGAAGTGACTGGAATGGCCCTATGGCCCCGGGAAGGGGGGAGTGTGTCCGTTCCAAGCTCCGCAGGTCCCATTGGCTGGGAACTGTGGCCAATAGCTGCATGGGTGGTGTCTGGGGGCAGTGGCACATAGAGACCCTCTGCGCCCCCCCCCCCCGCCGCCCCACCAGGAGCTGCTGCCAGAGGGGTGTGCGGGTCGTTTTCTGGAGCCGCTCGAGGTAAGGGCTGCACCCCTCACCCTCTCCCACACCCCAACCCCCTGCCCCAGCCCAGAGCCTGCACCGTGCACCCAAACTCCCTCCCAGAGCCTTAGGCAGGTGTGTGTGTGTGTGGGGGGGGACTTGGACCCGTTCTGGGCACCACCAAAAATTATACAAACCTGCCACCCCTGCCCTGGTGAGCAAATGGTGTGTGCATGTCACAGAGGTGGAGGAAGAGACAGGACTACTTTGCACTTCCCCTTTTCACCTCCAGGGACACAGAGGGACTGCAAGGGTCTGGCTCTTATACTTCCCTGCTGGCCACTCATCCACATATGGGCGAGGCACATTCTAGTCTTCTGAGCTGTTGTACCAGGCGTGGTAGGTAACTCTGAGGGTTCTGTGTTTTGTGTCCATTTCTTTTTATGTTTCTACTAACTTTATTTTGTAAAATTATAAACATTTAAATGTAACAAAAAGCTGATGAGAACATGGCTGTTATTCCACTAAATCTAAGTGTGAGCTGTTCTGATTTCCAAAAATTAAGTTTCAATGTACCACCAACTAGATATCATTTTCTGTCAATGGAGTAAGCACTGCCTCTATCATATGCACTTTCATTAAGTAATAAAACATGATAGCTCATGTGCTGTTGCGTAGTAATAATGACATAGCTAGCTGGTTGACAGCACTCAGCCTTTACCTTTATGCTGAACACCATAGGTAGGTAGGATATCATTATACTTCAGCAATCGTCTTCTTTTGCCTGAAGCAAACATTTGAGGGGATTCTGTCTATTGTCCACTGAAGTCACACATGCAACTCTGAGTCACATGTTTATTGAGAAAAGCATGAACCTGAATGATTTCAATAGCTACCTTTGCATCAGAACAGAAGAAGAAAAAAAGCCAACAGCAATTGTTTAAAACAAAGAGATGTATTTTCCTGGTGCCTTCATTTTGCAGCTGCCACTTTAAAAGTTAAGGAACAAAGTTGTTTGGACTTAAAACACCACGGTTGTGAGTGAGTGTACTGAAGGTTTTAAGATCCTGCAGGGTCACATAAACTGTGGTGTATTTGGATCTCTTTTGAACAAGGAAAAAAAAAAACAGAAATATGGGGTAAATTATATCTTTACTATTTTACTGCATATGTGTAGGTGACGCAGTCATGTTATCATTATGGAACACACACTGGGACGATGATCAACCAGCCAACCGCTCTCATTTTTTCCAAGCTCATTTTATAGTGATTTACTGATTCAGCAGAATAACTGGCATTTCCAGTAAATGCAAGCCCTAGATAACTGCCTTATAGAATAGACACTATTATTCCCCCATGCCCACTGCTGTGTCCTTTGCACATTTTACTATTTGTTTGATGATAAATATTAAAAACCTTTTTATGTTACCTCGCTTCAGAAAGGCATATTTATATGGAGCACATATTGGTAGACCCAGTAATGCTTATTATGAAACTCTTTGACATGCTTCAGTAAAAATACCCTAGAGCTAAATGTTACATGTATATTATAACTATAGAATTTCATGAATTTTCTGTTTGTTAGATGAATGTGTCACTCAGATTTTTGTGCTCCCAGGAAATTGGAAAGGTTCAATGAAATTAGGAGATGAATCTATAAATACGCACCACAAAGAGTATCCTTAATCCAGTGAGAAAATGTATAACAATATTTACACAGCAATCCTGGAACTCCTCTCATGAAACACTGTAGCACTAACAATCCTGTGCGTTTATAGATTTGATATCCTGTGAAGAATGGCAAGCACTTTACAAAGGTGGGTAAGCCTTAATATCCTTATTTTACAGATGGGGAAACTGAGAAAAAACTTTTTCACTCCTTAAAGGTCACAAAGCAAATGGTCAGTGGCCACATCAGGAAGAAAACCCGGATCTCCTGACACTAAGTCACTGCCTTCCACCACTACACAATGCTGGTCCTCACGCCCATTTTCAAACCAACTCATTTGAATTGTTGCCATTTATTAAACTATATCCTCCTGTAGAGCATTGGACTGGGATTCAGGAGACTGGGGATCTATTCCACGGCCTTCTGGGTCACCTTGAGCAAGGCACTTCACCATTCTGTGTCTCAGTTTCCTCATATGTAAAATGGAGATAATGAAGCTGACCTTTCTAAAGAGCTCTGAGATGGACTGATGAAAAGCACTGTAGAAGAGGTAGGCATTATTGTTGTTATACATATTTGTTTTAAAAAAGTTGGTATTTGATAAAAAATATTTGCTATTCGGTAAAAATAAAATAAAAAAAGTGTGGAGACCAATGTGGGGGTACATTCTCTGGCTGAGAAATCTGCTCCTGAAGGCCCATCTCAAACTGCGATTTATAGCTAGCATTTTCTACAACTGTATATTTCTACCCCATTTTATTTTTATTCCTGTGAAATAAATGAATCAGAAATCACTGAGATCTATGAATTTATCTGTAGGTGATGCATTGAGGGGGGGGGAGACACGTGGGGTCACATGCCCCCACAGAGTTCTGCCAGGGTGGGAGTTGGGCTGAGCACAGCTGTGGGGACGTGCTGGGGAAAGGCACCGACACCATGTGCTCCCACTGAGCTCCGCTAGGTGGCACCTAGAGCAGGGAAGTGACATTAGACTGGCAGTAGGCTCAACAGTGGAGCCTGCCTGGGGTGTGTGCAAGGCTACAGAAGGGAGCTTGGGGCAATGAGGGGGGAGGCAGCAGGGGCAGTGAGGGGATGGGTGCTTGGGGAGCCCATGGCAGGCAGTGGGGGCCAGGAGTGATGGGGGATGGGTGAGGGGCTCGGAGAAGCAGCAGGGGGAGGGGGGATTGGTGGGGGACTGGGGAAGAGGCAGCGGGGCAAGGGAAATGGGGAGGTGGGTGGGAGCTCAGTAATGGTCCAAACCAAAGCCACTTCACAAGAGTGTTGGGATTTGGAGCTCTGAACTGGCCCAATTATAAAAATAAACCTGAGCTGTGAAGTTGAAATCTGGACCTAGATCTGATCTTCCTCGTGTTTCTGAGTGGTTTGGATTTTGTGTCCTAGTTTTGGGTCCATCTCTAGTTAAAAGTGAACTGTAAAGAGAAAATGGAATTGCAGGCAAGCTCAGAAACATGACTTGAACGTCCCTGCTAACTGGGCTGCGCATAGGAGATTGATCACAGAAATCTGTTTTAATTTACTTTCCAAAAATTCTTTCAAACCACTGTCTGCCTGCCATGAAATCTGTTTTTCCAGGTTTGCTAATGATGCCCCATATTCACCATTCTATGGTACTATAGATACCAGAAGAGTCAGATGCCAGAAGAGACATCATAGCCACTAGGAGGGTTAGCATGAGATTTCTGATACGTGTGATGCCCAAGAGAGCCAATGTCTCCTTGTAAACCCAGAAGAAAGAGCAGATTCAAATGGAGAGGGAAAATAATTCTATAAGGTTAAAATAGAACTGATTCCTGACATAATTATTGGGTGCTGATTAGTTTGCAAATATCTCTGTTCTTCAAACTGATATAACACACCAGTGCAATCCAGAGCTTCTTCATGTGAAGCTCTCTTTTAGCACAATCTCCATTGGCTATTACATAGTATCATAAAATATGAACATCAAAAGTAGCTCTAGAAATCAAAACTCTTTTGTCTCTTGAGTACCTGCCCTGAACCCTGCTGCATACCATCAGAACCTTGAAATTTTGCCCCTTCCCCCCCATGATCAGCAGTTACCAGTCACCCCTGACTTAAACTCACAGAGACCTGAGAACAGCAGTCATGCCAGGCACAAATCCACATCTACACGGACTGTGTGGAAAAGTAGGACATTTCTCTTTAAATCCAGCAAATAAAAAATTAGGAGTGTCCTGAGAGTTCTAAACTGAGGGACAGGCGCCAAATGAATGGCCCGCTCCCAACATCACGAAAGCTGGAAGGTCCCTCACCTCCAGATGACTGACAGTCTTACATTGTTACGGGGGGAGGGTTAGCTCAGTGGTTTGAGCATTGGCCTGCTAAACCCAGGGTTGTGACTTCAATCCTTGAGGGAACCACTTAGGGATCTGGGGCAAAATCAGTACTTGGTCCTGCTAGTGAAGGCAGGGGACTGGACTCGATGACCTTTCGGGGTCCCTTCCAGTTCTATGAGATAGGTATATCTCCATATTGCTAGCTTGCTTCCTCATAGTGGCAGCCTCAAACTCCCTGCTCATCTCATGCTGCTGGCAAAGTGCTGGTTCACCTCAGGACCCAGCTAGATGTCTCTCTCTTACTGGTGCCTGGCCTGAGGGAGGGATAGGAATTCACAGCAGTGGAGGTGGGGCACCTTGGTAGGTCTGAGGAGAAGGGGTTTCTTCAAAAGAGAGGTGGGGCATACTGGGACTTGCTGCAGCCAAAAATACGGACCTGGTCCTAGCGCACAGAAGGCAGAAACCCTCCCTCTTCCTAGCACATCACTCCTAAGTAGCTTGGCGAACCTACTAGCATTCACTATTCCTCAAGGTGTTCAAACCTGAAGCCAGACTGGGAGTGGAGATCTCTCCTAAGAGTACAAGGGTGAGGGTGTCTCAGTTTTGTGGGATCTCCCTGCCTCCTCCTTGGGATTTTAGAAAAGATGCCCAAACACAGTTCAGTCCCAATTAACCAATCCCCTACTGTCCAGAGTTTACACAGTTAACTCATACTGGGTTATGATTCCTGAAGTTACACAAATACTACATCTGTCATCAAAGCCAATCTGCTTTTAAAAAGCCAGACTCTAAAAGCAGTGCTTTTAAGGTATCCCGCCATAAAGTACAGTGGCACTGTCCCCCTTAATTCAATATCCTGTTTCTACATAGGTTTTGAAGGTCCTGAGACTGTCACATTGAATTGGGGGGAACTGTACATCCTTCTCCCAGTACAGAACTACAAAGCAGAACATAACAGCCTGCTGATTTAAGCTGTCCTACAGCACTTGTGTCATAGCCGCTAGTGTTTCTGCAATTCTCCATCTAAAAGATTCAATAAAACGCTCTATAAGAAAATAATTGCATATGGCCCCTTGTTTCTGAACTCCTTTAATCTCTCTATGAGGTAGAGCAACCATAATTAAATGCAATATTCTGGATGTCAAACTGAAATTCATGGCTTTGATAAATATTAGGCGATTAAGCTATTTATAAAATATATAATTTGAAAATCTGGCATTTCATTTTACATTATTATTATTTCTGCTGTGCGATGACTGCTCTCCACATGGATCACATTGCCAGAAAGGCAAATTAATAAAGATGTTCTGTTGAAAATTTTAAACTATTTCAAAAATTCACATGTACAGAGACAAAGTCTCCTAGGGAAGAAAGCAGTGTAAAAATACTCTTACAAGTGAAATGATTTCATTATTTCCTTTGAAAACAACTTGCATGCTTTCTCAACAACTCCCACTGAAAATCTTGGAAATCTCCCCAAGTTTTATGATAAAAGGAAACATTTTCTATTTAGTGGTGCAGTTAAAAAAGCTCATACCAGAAGGTCCACCATGTTAGGCTTATTATTTCTCAGTGTCTTCACAGCATGGAATACATCAACTGCCCTCTGGTGCCGAAGCATTTCGCAAACAATGCTGATTGCACAAAATGTCCCACTGCGGCCACCTCCGTTTCTACAATAAAAGTGATAAAATGGCTCCATTACTCATGACTGTATGTTACTAGTTCTCATACTGTGTCTAAATGTTCTACAAGACGTGCAATGCAAATACTGGTGAACCAATGGCTATTAATGCCTCTGAACTCTAAGAAGGATGCAATTTCTAATTAAAGCAAATAGGCTGAATTATCCAACACGTATGCTACAGAATCCATCAGCTTGGAAGCCTGAGGGTAACAGAGGGTTTCAAAGTCTTTTCTATTAATTCATAAATCTGAAGAACAAAGTAACTATTTGGAAAATAGAATAGAGACAGAGGGGCCTGATTCTCATTCACACTAAGGGTAGGTCTACACTACCCGGTAGTTTGGCGGCAAGCAAATCGAACTTCTGGGTTCGACTTATCGCGTCTTGTCTGGACGAGATAAGTCGAACCCGGAAGTGCTCGCCGTCGACTGCGGTACTCCAGCTCGGCGAGAGGAGTACCGCGAAGTCGACAGGGGAGCCTGCCTGCCGCGTCTGGACCGAGGTAAGTTCGAACTAAGGTACTTCGAACTTCAGCTACGTTATTCACGTAGCTGAAGTTGCGTACTTTAGTTCGAATTGGGGGGTTAGTGTAGACCAGGCCTAAGGCTCCATTCCCTTGCTCTGGCCGTGCAAAGTGCAGTAAATTATATTTCTGTTCAATTTGAGCCCCTTTACATTTACACAGCAACCTTAGTGTAATGAGAGTCAGACTCAGAAATGCTAAAACATTAAACAGATTTTGGAGTCTGGTTTTGAGCTGGTTACAAGTTTTTCTATTCTAGGTTATGGTGTCTTATTTCTGGACTCAAAGGTTCCCAGGTAACAGTAAAAGCCCTGCCCAAGTTGTCTTATAATTTGTATTGATAGCTGTACTCTTAACATAGCCATTAGGTGGTGCTGCAATATCCCACTACATTTTACCTGTACCTTGTGGCATTAGGTACAGGTATTACATTCACTGCATGGAAATGAGTGCTTTTACAACTGTATGTTCCCCCCATCATCCATAGTTTCAGAAGATGAGAACTCACACTGACTTGCTAACTAGAAGCCAGGCATAAATGTTCATAGGCATGATCAAATATAGTATTTAATAGTGTTTTATCTTCAACTATTTTTAATCTTCAAGAGAATCTCTTTCTGGAAACCCTATTATTTCTACACTATTCTAATCAGAGTACTTCCCTGGAAATAATAAACCTTAATAATTACCAGAGTGCAGACTAGTTAGCTAGCGGGTCTTTCAAACTAGCATTCACAAATGGTTGATTTTCAAAGGAAGCTACGAAATCGCACATCTGTCACATCCAGGCAGTATGAAAAGAATGCTCTCTGCTGCCAAAACATTGGCTGATATTGTGGGACTCAGAGAATTTTCATTAAACTAAAGTCATTTAAAAGGATTATGTCAGAGCTTTTTTCTTTTCTCTGCTGCCTGGAAATGACGCGTGCGTGATGTGGTACGACTATTTAATATCATCAGCAACTATAGCGATAACAGTAATTTGCACTTCAAAAGGGCCTTTCAGCTGAGGATCTCAAAACATTAATTAGTTAAACCACACAATACTCCTTTGATGTCAGTATCATTATCCCCATTCTACAGATGGGGAAACTAAAGCACAAAAAGATTGAATGACTTGTGCAGGTCAGTGTTTAAGTGGGCAATAGTAGTAAACTTGCAGTTTTCATCTGTAGTTACTAATTTGTATTACATATAAACAGAACGGTCAGAAAGTTATTTTCTAATTTAGGTCCCAATTCATGAAAGCACTTAAGAGTGTGTGTAATTCCATCACTAATCAGGGCAGCACTTAAACCAATGCTTAATTGAACAGGAATGCTTTCCTGAATTGCAGCCTCAATTAATGAGAACTCAATCCTCTGTGGGAGCTGAGGGAAAACAGCACATGGCAGGTTTTAAGTCCTAAGAGATGAATAGTGGGCAGATTAAGAACTTGTACCTCCACATGGAGCAGTGTAAACTTGAGGCCCTCGTGCATGTATACAAGGCCCTCAGGCAAGAGGCTTTCAGATTTCTCCCAAAGAACATGAATGGAAACCCCACTTTCCCACAAATGATAAACCTTCATGAGCTTCCACTGTTTTTCAATGAGGTGCTGGTGTAATTCAGTTCCAGGTTATAGGATAAATTACAAGGATGCCTCTTATCTTCATGCAAATCCTTTAAAACTTGAAGTACAATAAATATTCATACTACCCCCTTGCTTTCCTACCTTCAAATACTTACAAACAATGTACGACTGTACGTCCTTCTCCTCCATTGTATTCTTCCTGCCATTTCTCCACCTGACGTATTTGTTTCAAGAAAGAACGTTTGGACACTGGAGTATCTCTGTACATGGGCCATCCCAGGAACTGAAACTGTTGCACCATTCGATACCCATCTTGGGGCTGCAAAGATCCGAACAACAAGCAAGAAAAAAGCGAAGGCATTATTTACATTATATTCAAATGGCATACAATTTAAACATTCTCATCAAAGTTACTAAAGGACATAATTGCTTACAAATTACTAAAGTAATTTCAACTGCCCTTGAGAGTTATGGCTTTTAATCTCCAACAGAGTTATTAAGCATAAGATGTTTTAAATAGCAGGATATACAAAGAGACTAGAGCAGAACAATGGTACAGCTGCAAGAGTCAAGTAAATGATGATTTAATATTATAGTAGTCACTCGATAGCAAAGTGAGAGTCACAATACAATTTCAATTATAACCTCTGGTTTTTCACATGCTCATAACTTTCAGCTTTTTGGAAGAAACTTTCCATGTTTCTCTCATTTTAAAAAGAAAGTTTGAGCAAAATCTTTTAAGCCATTTTGAGGAAAGCAGGAGTGAAAAAAATAAACTTCTGTTTAAAAAAAATCAAAGTGCACTTTATCCTGGGCTATGCATAAACTCCCGAGATAAATAGTTCTGAAGAGTGGCTTTGCTATATCAATTACTGCATGGAATAAAAACCCAGAAGTGTTTACATGACGATGTTGTTGTTATTGCTGTTACACAGTAGTAATAGAGAGGGTGTCAGATTAACAAGAGAAGGGACTACAGCAGAGCTGAGGCAGAGTAAATTTTGATTGTCATAGAATCATAGAAGTGTAGTACTGGAAGGGACATCAATAGGTCATCAAGTCCAGTCCCCTGTACTCAAGGCTTATATGGGATGTGCCTGCTTTCTGTCAAAATTTGGAACCTATTGCACCCCTGGCCGGTCCCTTCCCTCTGACTGCCCCTCCCCTAAAAATAGGATTAATATTGATCAGTGACTATTAAAATCAAACATCCTATTAACATTTCATGGGTTCTTGGATTTTACTCATCAAAAATCACTGGGGAGTTCAAGGCCCTAGAAATCTGAAAGACCGGGGAGTGCAGGCTTATTCACTGGCTCCTTGGACTGGGAAGTAGGGCTCCAGGTACCTCTTTGGCTCTTTCCTCTCTTGTTGGGGGAGCAGGTCACAGGACTTGTCTTTGCTTGTTCTGGGGAAGACTGGTGCTCAGTGCAATCCATGACCTCACAGACTGACTAGGGAGTGCTGCCCATTCTTTCCAATGTCTCCTCAGTTTTGGGAGGAGGGGCCAGTCCATTTCACTGGGCCCTCTCTGCCTGGATGGGATGGAATGCCTGATCTGCTTCATGGTCTCTCTCAACCTGGCTTAAGTGGATGTCTGCTGTCTTCAGGAGGTATGGTTGCAATACATAATCACACCACATTGGTATCTTTATAAAGTGCTCACTTCTTTGAAATGCACATATATTAAAAGGTGCACTTAAAGGAGTGTGCACTTCATAGAGATCTTGGTACAGTATTTACAAGAAACAAGCCTATCTCTCAAAGAAGAGGGTATTGGTGCATTTAGTTTTTTTCTTTATTTAAAGCGCCAGGACATTCGGTGCAGACTATGATAAGGCTGCACTCTTCAAGTACAAATGTAAAAAAATGCAGACGTTAAAGGCCTCCATTTTCAAAAATGACCTGGTGAGTTTTGGAGGCCCAACTTGAGACATGTTAAAAGAACCTGTTTTTCAGGGTTAGGTGCTCAGTGCTTTCTGGCAATTACATCCCTTTAAGATGTTTCAAGTTGGGAACTTCAAAGTTAAGGGACCCCAAATCACAGCTTATTTTGAGGTCATGATTCTTGCATCAAAGTAAAGTTGCTCTTAAAGCCCTTGGTTTTTATTTTTTGTTACATTTATTCAATACATTAACACAATGTATTTTAAAACAAACAGAATTATATGCACAACAAAATATGCAATGTGGGCTAACTGCTGTAACAATATTAATTTCTGCAAATCCTGCTTAACAGTACAATCTTAATGCTGTATTCTTCTCATGTGAATGTAATAGACATAAAAAAAGGCATATGGTAGAAAAATGTCTATTCTGATTACATGTACATGGCCTTATTCTGATTCTATGTATGAACCATATATATAAAAGCTTGTTCTCAAACAGACTTTGGAGTGTGAGGTGCTTTTGCATGTTTAACCTTTACTTTTATAACCTCAGTAAGGTTTGCTCATTACCTTCAATTTTACTGAGTTATACACATTCTATTTTATTAATATATAGTCCTGATTAAAACTAACTGGATATTTGAAGGAAAGATTTCTTAGTTAACATTTCCCCCCATCAATCCAAATTATTAAGTTTTAAAAAAAGAGAGAAACTGAATAAGGTTCTTACTCTTGCTGCATTATAAATTCGGAATATCCGGCTGATTATGTCTTCTTCTAAATCAGCTGATACAAATTCCACCTGAATGGGACCATGTCGATGCACCCCATTTTCTGGCCAGTACTGGGGACACAACTACAGGAGATCAAAATCACAGACAAGCACAGTTATTTATAAGAACACTGATATCTTGTAACATCCCTGGAGAATGCATTTTTCTTGTCTTTGACTATGGATTGTTTCATTTATATTTTTGTCTTTTTAAAGTGTTACAAAAATTCTCAAACACATTATTATAAAATTGTAGTTTCCCACTCTCTGAGCCAGTTTTTTCAGTATTCCAACTTTACTTTTGCAGAACAAATTTAACCAAATAAATTCTTAAGTAACTGAACCTCATATTGGCTCATTGCTGTATTCTTAACTCTTTGGTGTTTGGAGTTGCACATTTTTGACACTCAACATCAATTCAACATTCAGATATGATGGGATGTGGGGATGCTGTTGAACGACATCACATTTAGGGTGTGCTGCAAGTACAGGACCAAAGGTCTGATATCTTAAAGTGTTCTAAGTGTGTTGATATCAGTTCATAACCACAGCGGAATGTGTTATTGCTGTTATAAAGGTATAGCTATTCTCAAAACTCCAGAGCCTAAATTCTGTTCTCAGTTTAGCTCCAGACCAGTGAACTGGCTAAAATCAGCATTGCTTGAAATTTTCAGTGACCAGTCAGTCTTACATTTGTGAATGTCACTTTGCAGTAGAAAATGTGAACTCACTTATGTCCAGAAATACGTTAGTGGTGGATACCTAGAGATCACGGAAGAATATTAATATGTATCTTGAACAATTTAAGTGTCCAATAAAAAATGTATGGCTTAATCCTGAAATGAATCACCTGACACTTGGTCTTCTACCCCTAATACTTTAAAGATTAATTCAACACTTTGATGGGGATTCTCAGAATTGCCCTCTATATACTGTGTTCACTTTCTGGGATATTTAGATTTGCAGTGTCGTTGTGGCTGTGTTGGTCCCAGGACATTAGAGAGACAAGGTGGATGAGGTGATATCTTTTATTGGACCAACTTCTGTTGGGGAAAGAGACAAGTTTTCAAGCTTACCGAAGAAGAGCTCTGTATAAGCTCAAAAGATTTTCTTTCACCAACAGAAATTGGTCGAATAAAAGATATTACCTCACCTACCAGGGATATCTATAGAAGTTCTTGGCCAGGCATGCAGCAAAATTAAGTATGTGACTGAGCAAACTTATGCTTGCTTGCAGGAGCATTGATCTCATATTTTAAAACTTAATTTTATTCAAAAAAGTATCAGTGGTCTTCATTCTGCTGTAATGTTGCTGGTGATCCGCAGCTGAGCTGACAAATCAGACATGCTACAGCTGTTGTTTTGCACTTCTTGTAACACTCATCCCTCAACAGAGCCACTCACAAATTACTGCATTTTAGGAAAATGTGGCCATTTAAAACAGAGTAAAAATAGGACAAAGTCTGATTTGCATATCAGTTCAATTTAACAAATTAAAAACAAAAAAAATCCAATTAGGAAAATGTATTTTCTTTTTTAAAACACTCTACATTCACAGCTCACACTGATGAGCAAATTACTTTTAGACTCTGCTCTGAATCTTAATCATGTTTTCATTATGAAATACACTTATTTGTATTGAGTAACAAACTACAATGAATACAGATAGCTAATGTAGATTTCCAATATGCTGTACAACTCACTGTAGGTCCTTCCATTATGTAGTAATACCATTCCAATGGGTTTTTGAAAAATACTTAAAAATCATATAAAGGCTAAGATGTTTGGCACAGCAGTTGTAGGAATCCATGATTTTCAAGTATGTAGGACATTTGGGTTGAGGTTTTTTTTGTGAATGTGAGTGGTTGGATGTATGTGATGGTATCAACTTTTTTAGGGTAGATGCTTAAGGTTTGATTTCTTAGGAAGGCAAGGAATTCCCCCTAAACTGTAGTATATATACAGCAGCTGCAGCAGATCCACATGGCTACGATGTAGCAGCCATGGCCATTCATAAAATGGACTATCTTGAATGGTTCCTTGCAAATCTTCCTTTGACAAGAATCAGTACGGGAAGATTGAGGCTTCTTAAATCTGTCTAAATTTCATCTTCCAACTTCATTTGTGATCGGCCTCATGTCTACTAGCTTCGACTTCAGCTCTACAAACCTTCTATAAAAGCATACCTTCTTCTGCATGCTGGACATGAACCCCCCACCACTGCAATCGTCTTGTTCTCCACTGGGGCAAGACTGCAACTTCCTGGGATTGTCTAAATATCTCTTCATTTGTGACAAAACCATCTCAACATATATTAAGAATGTGCCATAACTTTTGCCATTAAAAACTATTTATTTTCCTCTCCTATGATTTATTTTTAATGGCCATGATTCTGCTCCACATAGCAGGGTTGTCGTCACTATCGTGTTGAACACTCGTGTCTTAGATGTCACAGAGACATCCTGCCACACAGAGGCCTGTGAAGATTCTGAAATGCCACTGATGCAAGATCAATTTGACATGTGAATTCTTTGGTTATAGAACCTCCTGCTGTCAACCAACTACCCAGATAGATCAAACTATTCACCCATTCAATGTCACTGCCGTCTACATGCAGCATCAGCAGGCCATTCACTTCCATTTTACACGAAGCATGCATAGCTTTGGTTTTATCACCATTGATCTTAAGTCCCATAGATTTTGCAATTTTTTGTAGCTCTTCCAGCATTAGCTATAGTTGGTCAGTAGTCATTTCAAGTAAGGAAATATCATCTGCATACTCAAGAGCCTAAATTTTGCAACTCCTACTTGGACCTCAATCAGTTTTGGATTGGAAGAGGGGCTGTAGCATCCCTTTTTTCCAAAACAGAGAGTGATTAGTTTGCTCAGATTATAGGGGAATAATGCTCCTGTCAGTGTCAGGGAAGGTGTTTATGACCACACTACTGAACAGACTGAAATAGTGCCTTAAACCAAAAAAGACAGATAACTAGTGTGGTTTCCGTACTGATCAATTTACAATCTCTGCTATATATGCTCTGTGAAATGTTACTGAAAAACGACTAGGGCAAAAAACGACTAGGGCATCATGTTTGTAGACCTTGTAGCTGGTTTTGACTCAGTGCACCAATCACCCCTGTGAATAATGATACACCAGTATGGGGTGCCTGAGGACTTAATGTTCCTAGTGGACAAACTACCATGGTACATTTAGCTATGTGAGGGTCAATGGCTGTACTACAGACTAGTTTCCAGCAGAATCAGGAGTGCACCAGGATTGATTCCTCTTACCTATGTCATTTAATGTTCTAACAGAGTATCTGATGTAGTGTATTACGGTAATATGCAAATACATTATATAGAAAT
Organism: Chrysemys picta bellii; assembly: GCF_011386835.1. Taxonomy (NCBI): domain Eukaryota; kingdom Metazoa; phylum Chordata; order Testudines; family Emydidae; genus Chrysemys; species Chrysemys picta. The sequence goes on from NC_088792.1 coordinate 204,345,327, forward strand.
AAATATATAAATAATTATTATGATAATAATTAGTAATAAAGCTGAATGATAACGCGTGGTTTTCAATAAACTGGGCCCTCTTTTCCCTTCTTTTTGCTTTTTGAGTTTTGAGATTTATTCCTAATGAAAAGCTTGTCACTTACATTGGAGAAAAAAGTTTAATGAATTGCAAAGACAGGTGTATTACCTGACACATTATATATCCCAATAGCTTTTAATAGTGAGTAAGGCCAATAAATGCCTAAAATAGCCAAACACTATTATACATTCAAAACACAGCCTACAAATTCAAAAACTTGGTGTAGCAGTTACTAAAAGTCTGACTCCTCAGAGTGTTTCCTCATTCACGCTGAAAATAACCTCAGACTCATGAATAAAAGTTTTGTCTTTAATTTCTAGACAGGTAAGAGTGGTTAGGGATTCAGAAGTCTAGTATTTAAGACAGTGTTTGGAATTTATAGGCACTTTTTTGAAAGCCCAGGTTGAAAACTTTTTTGTTTTTTAAAACTAAACTTCATGTTAAACATGAAATAAAAGTGAGCATTTTTCTGTGTATGACTTAAACTTATTAAAAAAAAGATTCTTGAACACATCAGGAATAATCATCACATGCAGCATATTACAACGTATTAATGTTGGCCTTACTTTAACCAAATATCAAAAGCATTTTAGAACATTTATATAGTAGGGTCTTGTTCACTGCATTGCTCCCATTTAATGCTGGTGTTAAAAAGTAAAGTCAATGCTTAAGAAAGTTGCAATATCAGAAGCCCAGAAAAGCTCAAGTTCTCCACTTTTTAAAAGAACAGATATATCTTTCTAACAAACAATGAGCAACTATATTGTAAGTTAACTAAAAATGCCCCATACATTTGCCTCATCCCTGTTCTGGAGAGAGCCCCTCTACGGAGAGAAGATAGTCCAGTCTCCATTCCTGTTTAGTTCTTGTCCTCTCCACTGAGGCTGCCACTTACAGATCCAATTTGTGCCAAATGTGATGCTGATTTTTGTGATGGGAATGACTGACCACAGACTCATTTCAGGCAAGCAACATGGGAAAGCTGTGAATTTCTGTTCACTTTTGGCCACTATGAACTTGTTTTAAATTTTGAACCAAGTCCTAGAACTGAGAGGTACCACATCCTATTACCAATTCCCAAGGAGTTAGGGGTGTGTGTGTTTGTGTTTACATTATGGTGGACCAACTTATGGTGGCCTCATTCATTCCTCCCTCCTGCCCCTTTGCTTATCCCCGAGCTATGAATCAATTTTCTAGTGTTTGTGAATGATGTTTTATAGACCTAATTATGTCCTAATGATGTTTTGAATCACACATGTATTACCTAAACACAAGCATTACTCTGTAAAGTAATTGGAGCTGTTTCTAGGACTTACTTGTGCTGGATCCACATCATTCAGCATAACGATTGATGTGCAATGGTAGTCTAGGACCAGCCTCCAGAAATCTTTGACAGTATTTGGTAAAGGATGCTGGGTAACTATAAAAGCTGAGGGTTGCTTATAGCTCTGCAAAACAATAGCAACAGATGATAAAATGAAAGTGATAAGAGAAGAAATCCATCCAGCAAAATGTCAGTAATGGCCCCAAACCCTAGGAAAATAAGTATTATTGTTATTTTGAAGATTACTCACACAGTGTTTTCAGATCTTCCCTGAGATGTTTGCTTGCAATCTAATAAACTGAAATTTTACATGTGGAGACAAAATGGCTTTATCAGATCATATTTTTTTAAATTTTATGCCATGGGCATACAGAAGGGAAAAAAAAAAGAGATTCTTGCTTCCAATGTAGCACCCATAAAATCTGAAGCAGTAGATTTGTTTTGAGTTGTTGACAGACAGATTAATCTACATTGACTGTACTTGATTGTTAATGTGAGTGATTCCTGTGTAAGGTGATACCTAGTTATTGTTTCAATAAATATTGCTCAAATTCTAGTCTAACTGGCAGCAAAGCAATATCTTTAAGGGACAAATGCACAGTTCATTCTCTCTTTAAACACTGGCCCATGTCACTGACTGGAGGCACTGGGTGAACTTTAGAAATAGAAATTAATGGAGATATCCCATCTCCTAGAACTGGAAGGGACCTTGAAAGGTCATCGAGTCCAGCCCCCTGCCTTCACTAGAAGGACCAAGTACTGATTTTGCCCCAGATCCCCAAGTGGCCCCCCTCAAGGACTGAACTCTCAACCCTGGGTTTAACAGTCCAATGCTCAAACAACTGAACTATTTCTCCCCCCTTTCATCCACAACCTATGATTTAGAACCAGACCCTTCTTTGCTGCTGAAGGCCATAATGGAAGTACTTAGTCTGTTATTGGTCGAGGCTTGTCAATGTCTCCATTAAGAAGGGCATGGTGTTATCTGCTTTGAAGGAAGCTTGTATTCATCCAGTGCTCAAGAAACTATGGCTCAACACTGGCAATCTGGCTAGCTGTTTGAATCTTCCCTTTTTGGTAGGGTAACTGAGAAGGTTAATGGGGCAAGAGGACTCTCACAGAATCTAGCTTTTCATTCTGGTTACAGACTTGGATATGGTGCCAGATGTGCCCTCCTTCTTTCCTTTGGTCAGTAATCTCTTCTTAGCAATCGATAATCACTAGATACCCATGCTGTAACTATTAGATCAATCAGCTGCCTTCAATGATCATGAGAGGATGCTGACTTGCCTGAAGTCATGTGCTGAACTGCAGGGGGCTGCTCTTGAATGGCTCCATTTCCTGGCTGAAAGGTCCCAGAGGGCTGTATTGAGCAACTGCTCACCAAAAACTCACCCTTGTGTAGTGTGATGCAGGATTCAAAATTTCACCCCTCTTATTCAAAGCATATACGGTGCCATTTAATGAGGAGCCATGGGTTATGGTCCTTTAAGTGCATTGATGACACCCAGTTTTGCATTTCCATCTCAACTGATACAACGGGAGGAGACAGCAACTGAGCACCTGGCCCACTGGCTGGTAGAGACTGGGGTATGAGAAAGAGCAAACCACCTGCTTCTGGCCTCTAATGTAGGGATTATTCTGGGGAGCACACAGTGCACCAACGATTCTGGGGAAATGGATCAGCCCCGAGGTGGCCAGATCAGTCAGCACAATTTATAAGAGTCCCAAGGCTTCTCTAAGATGTTTGCAGGGAGGGGGAGTTGCTGAACCAAGCATCGGCTGTCTCCAAGATTAGGAGGATGGAAAAGTGGCAGAAAGCCACTTAACTGCCCTGCCCTGGAGCACCAAGCATGGCTCAGGTACATCTGAGGATCCAGCCCAACAATTTGATATCAAAAGTAAACAGCTCATAATAAGTTAAGTAGCTGCAAAAGCTAATACTAAGGAATCCTCTTTTTTGATCAGTACTTATTTACAAAACAAAATAATATTGACCTCTCTATGATGGGACATGGTATAATGGCAAGCCAGGAGATATTATAATCTGAGATTTGCCACTGGCTTCCTGTGTGACCCAGGACATCGTGTGAACCTAGACAGGCCATTTAAGCTTTTGTTGCATGTTTCCCTATTCATATAAACAAAGATAACAACACCTAGTTTTGAGCCTTATCTAACGTTAGTAAAATACTTTGAGATCTTGGATGGAAATTCCTATATGAGTGCAAACTATTATTATTACTGAAGCTTTACTTTTCAGAAAGAATATTTCAAATGTGTTCATTCTTTCCTAAACACTATTTTCTTGTTGTATGTGTGTGTGTCACAATTTTAATTACGCTAGTTCTAAAATGTCAGAGATATACTATAAATCTCTAGAGAGTGTAAAACACATTTAAGTGTCTTTTTACTGATATCCCATTAGCACTATTAAAATTACCATAACTGCATTTAAAAATATTCATTTTTTCATCATCTGAACAGGAAATGTTCATTCAGATATAAATAGAACGACTGGAGTAATGTCTTGTGTGCTATCTGTGCTGACAGGCAATTATTTTTTCTGTTAATTACTGCGTAAATTAGAAGGAAAGGGAACTAAAATACTGCTGCAAACCCTATTATCCCATTTAGCTGCCTTGGTGACTTAATAGGTAACTCTTTTTCTCTTAGGCCAGATGGTTAAAAATTCAAGAGCTAGCGAGAAATGCAGACATTTTTAATTTGTCAGTACTCCCTGGCTGGTTTTCTCTGTGTGGTTTTGGAACCTTGGCTGTGACATAACATATGAGGGATCCTAAATGTACTCAGAGGTTTAAAGATTTTGTGTCATTTTTTGAAAGGGAAGTGGAAGGATTTGAGTGCTCTGGTGCTGACTGCGCTTCCCAGGATTTTCCAGTTTGGAGTTTATTCCTGCTTTATTATTAATGATATAATGGGACTTACATCCATCAGTGCGGCGTTAATGTAGTTACTGCTCTCCCCATCTATTGTTATGAGGAAAGGCAGGCATCTATCTGGAGGCAGAACATCCATACAGCGATTCTTTTCATGATTACGGGGCAAAAGTGCTATACTGCAATCTTCTACACGCAGTGTTGGAGTCACCATGTTTAGAGTCTATGAAAAAGAATAAACAATACAAGAGCAAGGTTAGCTCATCAATGAACTCATCCTAAAATACTTAAATAATAGAATTTCAAATCAACTTGGGATACAGTTTCAAAGGGAATTTACAAATGTGAAAAAAACATAAGAAAAACAAACGAACAAATGAACAGCAGAGGCTAACAGCAGGAGTTTGCCTGGGAGCTGTCCAAGAGGAGGTACGCTAAGTGCTGCATTAGGGGGGCTGTGTAGGTGAGTATCTGAGTGCCTGCTGCTGGGACAGTTGGTCAGTTTGACCGTGTGCTTGATTGCTTGCTTGTTTGTTTGAAAAGTGTGAATTGGGAGTGCTTTGTTCCAGGTGGGCCTTGAGTGGGCCTGACTGGTATATAAGGGCAGTCAGCAGCGAACCAGCTGAGCGGCGAACAGCAGAGGCTAACAGCAGGAGTTTGCCTGGGAGTTCGCGTAGGGAGAGCGCACTGAGGCTTTCATCTGCAGGTTTCTCTGAGTAGTTCCTGCAAGAGTTGAGGAAGCTCCTAAGAGGACGGTGATATGGAAGGTGAGCGATCAGCTGTTGTAACCTGCACAGGTTGTGCCATGTTTGTCTTTCTTCCGCAGGACAGAAGTGACTTTGTCTGTACAAAGTGCAAGCTGGTCTCCATATTGGAGGAGAAGGTTCGAGGGCTGGAGAAACAAGTATCGACTCTGCGTTGCATAAGGGAAAACGAAGATTTCCTGGACAGACGTCAGGAGATGCTTCTACGGCCACAATGTTCTGAAGATTCAGAGCAGGCGCAGCAGGGACAGAAGGATTGTGAGGAGGTTTGGCAGCATGTGACCTCCAGAAGAAGAAAGAGGAGCGTCCATGCACCAGCAATGGAGATACAGGTGAGCAATCGTTTCCATGTTCTCTCTACAGGTGCTAATGCGGAGAGTGGACTAGATGGCCCATCTGAGGGAAGGGAGCAGAAGGAGACTCCACCGATTGGAAGGCAAAAGATGCACTGTCCTAGGGATGGGGGTTCCACGACCACCACTCCCAAGAGGAGGAGGAGGGTGGTGGTGGTCGGGGACTCCCTCCTCAGGGGGACTGAGTCATCTATCTGCCGCCCTGACCGGGAAAACCGAGAGGTCTGCTGCTTGCCAGGAGCTAGGATACACGATGTGACGGAGAGACTGCCGAGACTCATCAAGCCCTCGGATCACTACCCCTTCCTGCTTCTCCACGTGGGCACCAATGATACTGCCAAGAATGACCTTGAGCGGATCACTGCAGACTACGTGGCTCTGGGAAGAAGGATAAAGGAGTTTGAGGCGCAAGTGGTGTTCTCGTCCATCCTCCCTGTGCAAGGAAAAGGCCGGGGTAGAGACCGTCGAATCGTGGAAGTCAACGAATGGCTACGCAGGTGGTGTCGGAGAGAAGGCTTTGGATTCTTCGACCATGGGATGGTGTTCCAAGAAGAAGGAGTGCTAGGCAGAGACGGGCTCCACCTAACGAAGAGAGGGAAGAGCATCTTCGCCAGCAGGCTGGCTAACCTAGTGAGGAGGGCTTTAAACTAGGTTCACCGGGGGAAGGAGACCAAAGCCCTGAGGTAAGTGGGGAAATGGGATCCTGGGAGGAAGCAGAAGCAGGAGAGCGCAAGAGGGGAGGACTCCTGTCTCATGCTGAGAAAGAGGGACGATCATTGAGTTATCTTAAGTGCCTATACACAAATGCAAGAAGCCTGGGAAACAAGCAGGGAGAACTGGAAGTCCTGGCACAGTCAGGGAACTATGATGTGATTGGAATAACAGAGACTTGGTGGGATAACTCACATGACTGGAGTACTGTCATGGATGGATATAAACTGTTCAGGAAGGACAGGCAGGGCAGAAAAGGTGGGGGAGTTGCATTGTATGTAAGAGAGGAGTATGACTGCTCAGAGCTCCGGTATGATACTGCAGAAAAACCTGAGAGTCTCTGGATAAAGTTGAGAAGTGGGAGCAACAAGGGTGATGTCGTGGTTGGAGTCTGCTATAGACCACCAGACCAGGGGGATGAGGTGGACGAGGCTTTCTTCTGGCAACTAGCAGAAGTTGCTAGATCGCAGGCCCTGGTTCTCATGGGAGACTTTAATCACCCTGATATCTGCTGGGAGAGCAATACAGCGGTGCACAGGCAATCCAGGAAATTTTTGGAAAGCGTAGGGGACAATTTCCTGGTGCAAGTGCTGGAGGAACCAACTAGGGGCAAAGCTTTTCTTGACCTGCTGCTCACAAACAGGGAAGAACTAGTAGGGGAAGCAAAAGTGGATGGGAACCTGGGAGGCAGTGACCATGAGATGGTCGAGTTCAGGATCCTGACACAAGGAAGAAAGGAGAGCAGCAGAATATGGACCCTGGACTTCAGAAAAGCAGACTTTGACTCCCTCAGGGAACAGATGGGCAGGATCCCCTGGGAGAATAACATGAAGGGCAAAGGGGTCCAGGAGAGCTGGCTGTATTTTAAAGAATCCTTATTGAGGTTGCAGGAACAAACCATCCCGATGTGTAGAAAGAATAGTAAATATGGCAGGCGACCAGCTTGGCTAAACAGTGAAATCCTTGCTGATCTTAAACGCAAAAAAGAGGCTTATAAGAAGTGGAAGATTGGACAAATGACCAGGGAGGAGTATAAAAATATTGCTCAGGCGTGCAGGAGTGAAATCAGGAAGGCCAAATCACACTTGGAGTTGCAGTTAGCAAGAGATGTTAAGAGTAACAAGAAGGGTTTCTTCAGGTATGTTAGCAACAAGAAGAAAATCAAGGACAGTGTGGGCCCCTTACTGAATGAGGGAGGCAACCTAGTGACCGAGGATGTGGAAAAAGCTAATGTACTCAATGATTTTTTTGCCTCTGTCTTCACGCACAAGGTCAGCTCCCAGATTGCTGCACTGGGCAGTACAGCATGGGGAGAAGGTGACCAGCCCTCTGTGGAGAAAGAAGTGGTTCGGGACTATTTAGAAAAACTGGACGTGCACAAGTCCATGGGGCCGGATGCGCTGCATCCGAGGGTGCTTAAGGAGTTGGCGGGTGAGATTGCAGAGCCATTAGCCATTATTTTTGAAAACTCATGGCGATCGGGGGAGGTCCCAGATGACTGGAAAAAGGCTAATGTAGTGCCCATCTTTAAAAAAGGGAAGAAGGAGGATCCGGGGAACTACAGGCCAGTCAGCCTCACCTCAGTCCCTGGAAAAATTATGGAGCAGGTCCTCAAGGAATCAATTATGAAACATTTAGAGGAAAGGAAAGTGATCAGGAACAGTCAGCATGGATTCACGAAGGGGAAGTCGTGCCTGACTAACCTAATTGCCTTCTATGATGAGATAACTGGCTCTGTGGATGAGGGGAAAGCAGTGGATGTGTTATTTCTTGACTTTAGCAAAGCTTTTGATACTGTCTCCCACAGTATTCTTGCCACCAAGTTAAAGAAGTATGGGCTGGATGAATGGACTGTAAGGTGGATAGAAAGCTGGCTAGATCGTCGGGCTCAACGGGTAGTGATCAATGGCTCCATGTCTAGTTGGCAGCCGGTTTCAAGTGGAGTGCCCCAAGGGTCGGTCCTGGGGCCGGTTTTGTTTAATATCTTTATTAATGATCTGGAGGATGGTGTGGACTGCACTCTCAGCAAGTTTGCAGATGACACTAAACTAGGAGGCGTGGTAGATACACTAGAGGGTAGGGATCAGATACAGAGGGACCTAGACAAATTAGAGGATTGGGCAGAAAAAAACCTGATGAGGTTCAACAAGGACAAGTGCAGAGTCCTGCACTTAGGACGGAAGAATCCCATGCACTGCTACAGACTAGGGACCGAATGGCTAGGTAGCAGTTCTGCTGAAAAGGACCTAGGGGTCACAGTGGACGAGAAGCTGGATATGAGTCAACAATGTGCTCTTGTTGCCAAGAAGGCTAACGGCATTTTGGGCTGTATAAGTAGGGGCATTGCCAGCAGATCGAGGGACGTGATCGTTCCCCTTTATTCGACATTGGTGAGGCCTCATCTGGAATACTGTGTCCAGTTTTGGGCCCCACACTACAAGAAGGATGTGGAAAAATTGGAAAGAGTCCAGCGGAGGGCAACAAAAATGATTAGGGGTCTGGAGCATATGACTTATGAGGAGAGGCTGAGAGAACTGGGATTGTTTAGTCTCCAGAAGAGAAGAATGAGGGGGGATTTGATAGCAGCCTTCAACTACCTGAAGGGGGGTTCCAAAGAGGATGGAGCTCGGCTGTTCTCAGTGGTGGCAGATGACAGAACAAGGAGCAATGGTCTCAAGTTGCGGTGGGGGAAGTCCAGGTTGGATATCAGGAAAAACTACTTCACTAGGAGGGTGGTGAAACACTGGAATGCGTTACCTAGGGAGGTGGTGGAGTCTCCTTCCTTGGAGGTTTTTAAGGCCCGGCTTGACAAAGCCCTGGCTGGGATGATTTAGCTGGGAATTGGTCCTGCTTTGAGCAGGGGGTTGGACTAGATGACCTCTTGAGGTCCCTTCCAACTGATATTCTATGATTCTATGATTCTATGAACAGCTGGGTTCAGAAGCAAAAACCTTTGATTGCTGAACATGAGCACATATGAAGGAAGAACCTGAAAGATGGTTGTAGGGTTACCTGTATTCTGGAGAAAGGATCATGGAGGGAAACCACATAAGATTCCAACCTTTATTTATGAGGAAAGAGAGAGCTTTACAACTGCCTTATTGGATATCTTTATTATTTTACATATTTCAACAGAAATTTGAGACATATTATAGCACTGTTTTGTAGTTCTTCCCTCATAGGCCTGATCCGAACCCCACTGAAATCAAAGGAGGACTTCAACAGGCATGGGACAAGGAGCCATATTGTATGTATCCACGTTGTGCTGTCCATGACTTACCCTAAATTCTTCTTTGATCTGACTTGAGTTAGTCTGAGGATCCAGTTTATTCATTTCATAGTACACAGACCTAACTTGAGAAGCTGGAATAGAAGTATCTCCACAAAGACAGGCTTCCAGTATTGCATCGTGGATAAATACATACTGCTCCTGGTAAAGCAATCAACACAATTACTGACTTAGAGGGAGCACACCTCAAGTATTAGTGCTCAAGTAAACAGTAAATAATCTTAGGTTTCAGAGTAGCAGCCGTGTTAGTCTGTATCCGCAAAAAGAACAGGAGTACTTGTGGCACCTTAGAGACTAACAAATTTATTAGAGCATAAGCTTTCGTGGACTACAGCCCACTTCTTCGGATGCATAAATTTGTTAGTCTCTAAGGTGCCACAAGTACTCCTGTTCTTTTTTTAGTAAATAATCTATAAAGCTCCCATTAACATCAATGTACACTGAGTAGAGTCCGTAGGGAGCAAAAGTAGTTCACGACATATACTATTATATACATAAAAAGCTATGTAAGAGTTGGGCCCAATCAGTTATGATAAATAAGCCAGCCAACCTGTACACACACAAAAAAACGTTTTTTATAGTGGCCTCATCTTGCATTTTTCTTTTTGCACAGCTCCACAGGCATTTCTGCACATAAATGGGACCCAAAGTGGCGGATCTTAGCTCTGACTAAACAATATCCCCCAAACTATTTTTTAAAAGCATTTATCACCCCAAAAATCAGAATCCAATAAGGTACCACCCATATGTTTGTTTGTTTAAATACTGAATGGCTTTGTTGTTCCTCACTGCACCATATGAGGTATTTTCCATGTGTTGTGGCAGGTAGCGTATGTTATAAAGAGCAGTACTTTCACTGAAAATGATACAATAACAGTCAAAGAAAGATGCCAATACCTCAGTTTGCACCATGTTAACTCTTCGAGATCGAAGTTCCCTGACACAGTTGTATATATCTACGACACCTTCTCTTTCTGCCATATCTAGCATGATGTCAATGACAATGAAGCATCCGGTTCTACCAGCACCAGCGCTAAAATAGAAGAGCACAGTCCATTCTGTATGAATTCTTAGAAAATATAAGGTTTTGAGTCTGATTCTGCAAGTGCTTCAGGTGTGGATACCTACTGACGTCAACAAGAGTTCTGTGTATGGGGGTTTGCAAGACTCCGGCTTGATTTTGCCATTTTTTCTTATGTTTTTACTTAGTACTTTATTATGAGTAGCTCCTATGGCTTCAATTACTTATGGAGTGATTACACAACGTAGCGGGGGAGGAATGAGGCCCAGAGTCTTAGTGGGAAAACGGAAAGCAGACATTTTCATTCTGCTTACCTGCAGTGTACAACCAGTGGGCCGGCATTAGGTGGGCTCTTGGACTTCACCTGCCGTACAAATCCCAGCAGTCCTGTTGCATGGTATGGTACGCCATGGTCTGGCCAGCCTGTGAAGTGAAACTGCCTGATTTCTCGGATTTCATGAGCACCTCTCTGTCCAGAATCAAATAAAGAAGAAGAAGAAGAAGAAGAAGAAGAAGAAAAAAAATGTAGAAATGAAAATGGGGAAGAAATTAGGAGAGAGACTTTGTTTGAACATGAGTTTAACAACTTGGGCCTTGCTTAAAAAAAACTACTGGAGTTCTTTAAAAGACAAGATGAGGTGTGGATTTTCAACTGGATTCAAAACCTTAGCATCAAATAGGTCGGTTTAATACTAACCTGCTCAGGTGCTTTTGAAAATTCCACTAAATGCCCACCTGCATCTTCAGGAGCGGAGCCAGGGTTTTTGCCGCCCTAGGCGGCAGCACTCCTCCTCAGAGCATTTGGCGGCGGGGGTCCTTCCACTCTGCGTCTTCGGGGTGCTTCGGCGGCGGGTCCCGGAGCGAGTGAAGACCCGCTGCCGAAGCGCCCCGAAGACGCGGAGCGGAAGGACCCCCGCCGCCGAATTGCCGCCGAGGACGGCAAAATGCCGCCCCCCAAATCCTGCAGCCCTAGACTACTGCCTAGGGTTGCCTAGTGGAAGCGCCGGCCCTGTGCATCTTTAGGCACCTAAACAGTTTTAACAATTTAGTCCTAAGGGAGTAAATCAACAACAAAGCCAGGAACAGCAATCATGTGTCAAACTCTCATTGACTTCAGTGACGTCAGGATTTCACCCTAGAATTTCTGATGTTCATTTCTCTCATTCCTTGTTCCCAGGGAAGCAACCCAGTAGTAGCAGCACCTGTGTGTGCTCCTCCAACCACAAAGGTTGCAGTTTGGGTGGCCCTTATGTGCGCAGCACTGGAGATGGGGAGAAGGCTCTTTACTTCCCCTCCACTGCTCAGCCACTTAAGGGCTAACCACCACTTAGGCCTTAGTAATTTAACACCTAGGCTACGTCTTCACTGGGGGGGGGGTCGATTTAAGATACGCAAATTCAGCTACACGAATAGCATAGCTGAATTCGACATATCCGAGCCGACTTACCCCGCTGTGAGGACGGCGGCAAATTGACCTCCGCGGCTCCCTCGTTGATGGCACTTACTCCTACCTGCGCTGGTGGAGTACAAGCATCGATTCGGAGATCGATTGTCGCATCCCGACGAGATGCGATAATTCAATCCCCGAGAGATCGATTTCTACCCGCCGATTCAGGGGGGTAGTGAAGACATAGCCCCATAGTACATGGATATAGTGACATACCTACAGAGGGCCTATTGGAATTGTATTTGCAGAGAAACCAAATGCTACTGTCATTTGCAATATCAACCTGTAGGGCATCTAGTTAAGTAGATGGATTTTATTAAATCTACTTTTTCCTCTGTATAATTGCAGCCCTGTGTATTTGCCAGTATAATGTAGTCTTTTACGAACCTATACACCAGAGGCCACCATATACAATTAAAAAGCAAACAATATTATGACAGGCGGTGTCCAGCTAGGACAGATATAAAGGTTAGCTGTGGAATAAATATTGATGATTTTAATATCTGGTATTCTGTGTTTCTTCTTCTTAAGGCTATATTTCTCTGTCTTGAACTACTTTGCATATAAAAGGCCTAACTCTATTTGCATGGTAATGAAGTAGTATAAAGTTGTTTAGCTTTATTAATAGTATGCAAGAACCAGGGCAGGGATTTTCAACACTTAGGAAATCTGTATCTCAAAGGGGCTGTTGAAAACAAGCAATATGTCAGAAGGCCCATTCCTATTTCCACTTATGCTAATAGCAAAACCTCAATTGTCTTCAATGGGAGTGGGAGCAGGATCAAGATCAGGGAGACAGAGACTTGGAAATTAAGGAAAATGGATCATTTTGAGAGATTACCTAATGTTCATGTATGTTTGCAACAGGAACAAGCAATGGTTAGGAAAATATATCCAAATTTGAATGTGTTCTGTTTTAGGCTATGTCTTCACTGGGAAAAAGATGTGTTTTTAAACCCTAATGTAGACAAGGCAATTTATACTTTCACACACATTAACAGGGAGGCTGATGCCCTACCATCTAATATGTTAAAATACAAATTGCCCTGTCTACGCAAGGATTTTAACATTTATAGTCAACATACCACCTAAATTGCACCACCAAAATTTAAGTGTACATCCATTACACATGCAAAACCTCCATTTGCACATGCAGAATAGCACACTTACTTGTCTGGCAAGTGCAAATGACAATGTACCTTCAAAACATGAGCTGTATACACCCAATGGATTCACACTTAAATATTTCAAGTGTAATTTTTGTCTACCATTTGTGCTAGTGCTCCACTATTTTAGAAAGGATTTTGCATATAGCATATTGCTATAATGAGTTATTTTTATTGTATCTACAAAGACCCATTCTCATCTCTCTGTAACCTCCCTACTGGGTTTTATACCCAAAACAGAATCACAACTTTGTGAATCATGAAAGCGTATGCTCAGCTTGGAAAGACAATATTTTTCACCTTTTCTTTGAAATCAAAGGGATGAAAAGTCTGTCACATTATAAACTATCCCTAGACTGTTAATAATTTAGGCTTTGCTCCTGAAACACTTTACTCAGCTGCTTACTGTTACACACGAGTAGTCCCACTGACTAGCAGTTCCTGAAAAATTACTCATGTGCACAAAGTTAAGCACATATGAAAGTGTTTGCAGGATCAGGGCCTAAGTTTCTTTAAGTTCTAAATTACACAGGAGCAGGATTACAACCACTACACCCTGAAATTAATTGAACTGTGATTTCTTTTTTAAAAATGCAACAATCAACTCCCTCCCCAACAAATAAACTCCTTAGTTTTCTTTTAGGACCATACAGAAAAAATGACCCAACCATAAATAAATAAATAAATAAATAAATAAATACACAAATAAATAAATAAATAAATAACTGACCTAAAAATAACTAAGTGGGTCAGAAACATTTTATACAATCTAAGTTCAGGAAAGAGGATATGGTGGAGGATATGGGTAGCTCTGACTGTTCAGCACAATAAGGAAAACTAAAAAAATAAATAATAGAGGGGGGGAAAACAAACATATTCCTTTCTGAACCACACAGAAGCCGCATTATCAGCTTATTGAAAAGCTGCCTATTGTTAAAAAACTAATGTCTAAATGAGGTATTTTCAAATGGAGAAATTTTTTTGAAATAAAATAGGATTGTTTATCTCTATCTGTTTCAATTCACTTATTCATGAGCTTTTGGTCATGAGTAACTGTAAAATCCTCCATGTCTTTTTTTCCACAGTCCTGACTAAGAAGCAAAAAGCTAACTTCAAAGCATGAGCTTAGAACTTGATGAATAGAAATCATCCAAACCACATCTTCTTCAAAGTCTAACCACCCGCTTCTCATCTGTTTATTAAAAAATATCTAAATAGTAGGAGACATCAAGTTTGAATGAGCCGAGGAAAAAGTATTACTAATATTAGATTCTGTTTGCTGGACTGTTGTATATTTAACGATTAGGCTGAAGAATGTAATAGGAAAAATTCATTGCTCATCTTCCTGAATCTGCCTTTGTCATGCATTGTGAGATCATGGACAAGATGCGCTAACACAAACTGAGATTAGATGATTCAGTAACTTGATGGGAACACCTTTAAAACCTTGGTTTAAAGAAAATTGATGCCACGGCAAATAGGAATACGTAACTGAAAATGACATATTTGATATTCAAGACCCACTAGTGAGTGAACAAAAAACATGGAACATTCAGAATGCGTGCTAAATCTCAGCATTGAACCATGCTGCTTTTGTCACTGCTTCCGGCACACCCGGTGGTAGTTTTATACGTTGTCTCTCTAGGCTGTAAACCGTCTGAAACAACAGCCTGATTTTAATACAGTACCTGTTAATTAAGTGACAACCAAATGAATAGTATTATTCAAATCAACTAAATGACAATACAGTATGCCATTTGTAACTGTGCTTGTAAAGGACCTCCCGCACATAAAGTCTTGTTAAAAAAATGACTTCATTCTAAAATAATTCTTCTGAAGACCAGGAAATATATTGGACCAGTGGACTACAGTGGTTATAATCATGCTAGACATCTGAATAATAGTAGTATATGAAAAGACTTATTTTTGACACAGACTGCTTGATTATGGTGAACAGAAGACAGGAAAACAACATCAATGTCCTGTTTAATTGATGGGTGGGTCAGAGCCCTCTCCTCCTTTAGTGCCCCAAGGGAATGGAATTTCTGTTTCCATTTCAAGTCTGGGCCAGGGCAAGGCAAAAAGGATCTGCATTTAAAGAAAGGGGAAAATCTAATCTTCCATAAGGGAGCACTGGAAGACTACCCAAAAGTAATTTGCTATGAAAAATGGGCTGCCTGTTAGCCAGTGAAATCTAGGATCTTTCCAAAGTGACAAAATTACATGTATTTAACTTGTATGGGAAAACAACATCATATTTAGAAAATACAGTTTTCCAAACTTACCTTTTCTACTGCAAATGTTCGAATCACATATTCAGCCAGGAGTTCTGTTTCTATTAGGGTAACTTTAATGTCTTTATATATCTCTGTGTCATCTGGCCAGTATTTGCAGCATTTGACCTTTTAAAAATACAAAAGAATTTAAGGTTCATATTTTTCAGCATCTGAATCTGTTCTGTACCTTTTGCCGTGATTTACGATATCAAATTCAACCACACATAAAACAGTGAGGCTCCTTACACAAGGAAATGGTCTGTGTATTTAAAGCAGTAGTGTAGCTGAGGGTAAATGTGGGTAAATGGGGTTTGCCAACTTCTCATTTGGGGAATATAGTTTAGCTTGGTTAACTATCCTCCTACTTCTTTTTTTTTAACCACTTCACCACTGATTTAAAGGACATACTTTTTTTAAAAGACAGTTTTGGGGTTCTAGGTGGGAATAATAATATTCAGTAAAATAAGGCAAATTTCTATGTAGCATGAAGGATGTTTTCACTGTGCATAGCTCAGTTACAATAACCATTCATTTCTTGTTCTTTCCAAGTCAGCGAGTATCCAGAGGGAAAAGCTACAAATAGAAGCTTGAATAAACTCAAGCTCCTCTGGATTTTTTCTTCCACCTGCAGTTGTTACTTGTTTCAAAAATATCTTGCATCCTTTTAAAATGACAATGCATGCTGCAGACATAAGGGTTTGTCTAATGTTGGAAAGAAAAAGCATCTATTTTCCCAACTTAGAATTAACTTCTCAAAAGAACTGGTCAGAGGTGGTCATATAGCTAATGCACAGGACTGGGAGTCAAGAGATTCTATTCCTGGCTTTAACACTGCCTCTCTGTATGACTCCGAACAATCATCGACTTCAGTGGGCTTTGGGGAATTCATCCCAGTGAAAGGAAAGAGGAGAAGACGGCTTGCATGAACTCTATTCAAGGGTTTCTGGGGTTTGGTGCACCCCAGTTCAGCCTAGCACAATCTGCACAAAGTATGTAAAATTAAAATGTGAAGCATTTTTGTGCTACTCGCCTTTCTGAGGGTGGATGGGGTGAGGAGAGTTGTGTATTGTGATGAAATGGTTACTCACCCTTACTCAACCCTGTAGTTCTTCGAGTTATGTGCTCTGCTCTAGGTGCGTTTGTGCCTCCAGTGCCTTTGATCAGAGGTTTCTCACAGCAGTGTGTGCTCAGCCCGCGCATGCGTGCTAGTCAGCTTCATGCCTCATGCCATTGTTATATAGCAGTGTGCGGGCAAACTGCCCTCAGTTCCTTCTCTACCGCAAAGCCCTATAGCAGAGAACTCCGAAGCAGAGGAGAAGGAGGGTGGGTAGTGGAGCACCCATACGGCACGCATCTCGAAGAACTACAGTTACCGCACAGGGTGAGCAACCATTGTTTCTTCTTCGAGTAGTGTCCCTACAGGTGCTCCACTGTAGGTGATTACAGAGCAGTTCCCCTTTAAGGAGGAGGGAGCTTTGGAGTCAAGTCCAATATGGAAAACAGTAGAGCTGGGCCAAACACAGCATCGAAAGCAGTATCACGAGTTACTGCGTAATGTTCAGCTTACGTATGTATAGAAGCTCAATTAGCAGCTTTACATTTTTCAATAATGGGCACGTTTTCAAGAAATGCCATAGAGGTGGAAATGGACCTTGTATAGTGAGTTCGTATGTCTCAAAATGTTTGCATATTATGAGATTCGTAGCAAGAATTAATGCAGTCGGATACCAACGTGGAAAGTCTTTGATTAGAAGTTGCAGACCCTTTTCAACTATCCGTAGTTTGTAGTGCTGTTCTTGCTACCAACTGACCCTCTTGGATAATGGTTTGCAATTGCTCTTTTTGCGTATCTGGCAAGTGGTCAATAAAGGCACTGAGTTTGCCGTAGTTCATATAGTCATATTTAGCCATTCGGGCTTGGTAGTTTGACACTCTGAATTGTAAAGTCACAGAGAAGTATGCGTTTCACCCAAACAGGTCGAGCCTCTTACAGTCTCTATCATAGGGGGTTGATTTGGTGTGATGTTGCTTTCCTTGTGTGTTAACAGTATCCACTACCATAGAGTTGGGCTGAGGGTGCATGAAAAGAAAGTCTGCCTGCTTGGCGAGCATGTAAAACTTTTTGCCAGCCCTTTTATATATTGGTGGAATAGAGGCTGGTGTCTGGCTGATGACCTTGGCAGGGTCTAAAAGCGCCTCAATGTTTGGGAGGGCAATTCTCAAAGAGGAAGATGTGTGTAGTATGTCCAGCAATTTATGGTTAGAGTCTTTCACCTCTTCTAGAGGAATTTGCAGAGCATCAGAACAATTATTAACTAACACTATCAAATATAAAGTAAATAAGTAAACTGCACCAAACAGGAGCTGCCCCAGGTAAGTGCTCTGCACCTCCTGCCTGTCCCAGCCCTGAGCCTCCTCCGGCACCCCCACCCTGAGTCCCCTCCCACACCCTAACTCCCTCCCAGACCCTGCACCCCCATACTGAGCCACAGGGGTAAGCCAGGGGCACCACCCCACCACAGTACAGTATTGTACAGTATATAATGCCTTTTGTCTGCCCCCCCAAAATTTCCTTGGAACCTAACCCCCGCATTTACATTAAATCTTATAGGAAAATTGGATTTGTTTAACATAGTTTCACTTAAAGTTGCATTTTTCAGGAACATAACTACAACGTTAAGTGAGGAGTTACTGCACTGAAAAATTGTCCCCTTTCTCCAATTTTTTTTCAATGAGATGGTTGGTGAGGAACATTACACATTAATTAGTTAAATATTTAAATTCTATTCTTCTCTATTCGGGTTCTTATATCACAACCATCACTTTTGTATATGGACATGTTCCAGTAGTGTATTAAATGATAGGACCAGCATCTATTATGTATCTGTTACATATGATGTTTCTCCCTTCCTTTCACCAAGGGGAAATTAAATGTTAATCTTCTAATATATGCAAGTACATAGTTTTGCATAAATATACAATTCTTGATTGGCTGCATACAAAAGTTACTGCAAATTTTACACTGGAAATGAATAGAACAGTAATAAAAATAGGCACTATATTTAGTCTCATTCTTCATTGGAGAAATGTATCTAAATATCTGTTGCCAGCGATGAACACACACCATTTAAAACATTAAAAATAGCTGCATGCAGTTCATAGTGCTGGTACTTCTATTCTACTGTCTATAATGCTTTTTTAGAAGATTTTCCAAAAGCCCTGAAGTTAGGAAAAGGGAAGCCATCAGAAACATATTGGGGGTTCATTGTTTATCTACCTGTCTGTTCTATTTGATAATCCAGGCCACTGGTTTTGTTCAAATCCCTGACTCAAGCTGAGTGAACCTTTACATTTGTTGTTAGGGAACTATTTGAAATAGCATTTTTCCCCACATGGTGAAGATGTTCTCCTGTGTCCTGTGAAGAGTAAGCACCTCTTCACATTGTCACCAGACTGGTATAGCCTACTGACAGCCCTGTTTCTGACCTTAATTTCCTCTTCCTGCCTGGAGCTTTTTCATGGGTGAAATATGATACACAGACACATGTCCAAGGCACGTATGAAAGAGGAAGCAGCTGCAGCAGTGGTCCTAGTCCCAACACAACTACTGAGCATCATGTTTCTAACTTTAGCTCAGCTCCTTTCAGATGGGTCCCTGCCATCTCAAAACAGCTAAGGTTAGTAAGATAAACTATTTAAAACATAGATTCACCTAAACTACTTGGGTCTGAAGGAAAACACGCATGTTTCTAACTTGGTGAAGTCTAGAGAGACAAAGTTATTGGACCAGCTTCTGTTGGTGAATATAGACAAGCTTTTAAGCTACACAGAGCTCTTCTTCAGGTCACAGGTGCAGTCTCGACAGCCCGGATTATGATTAAGGAACAGGGACATTTAAAAGGACCACTTCTGTGATGCACACTTCCCCTTTCTTTTGTCTTAATGGCTGGATTTTGTTTTCTTTTGAATTCTCATTTAAGATGACCCAATGGAACAGTTGTGGTAGGGTTGGGGGATCCTGCACAGAGGTTATGAACTTCAGTGCCCCATGCAGCTCTGCCACAGAGAATAAGATTAGTTATCTTGATTTACAGCAGTAAAAAGTATAAAAAGTTTTCACAGATGACTTTAGATGGCTATTTCATTTTACATCCATGAGATTCCATTTAAAATTTTATGTCTATTTTATTATCTTTACTTAGTTCAGGATTAATTTTAAATTAGAATGTATAAACCTGTTCCACATTAACAATAAGCCATGCAGTGCATGGGCAATAGCTAGCTATATGACATCTTGTTAAGGATATTTTAGAATCAAAGCAAATTAGGAAATCTGAATGATCAGTAAAAAGAAGAACAAGAACTCCTGTTCTTCTTTTTGCGGATACAGACTAACACGGCTGTTACTCTGAATGATCAGTGTTATTTAAACTGCTGAATACTAACTATAAGGTTTATTTCCCTGCCAGTTCACATATCAGTTCTGTAATGTTCCTATTCCAAAGATGAGCGAATTCTGGTTCTTGCTTTTCATGGCCATAGTTTTAGAGCATTTTACTTGCCTAAGGCCATATACAGTGTTTCAAAGCAATCAAGCTGAATCACTATTCCATTTCACTGTTTATAAGCTTCCCATATTGTTTGCCATATTTACTAGTGAGCACAACTTGCCACCCTTATCTTTATCATTTAGGCTCTAACTTTACCCCATTTTGCTGTCTTTGAGATGTAAGTAGATGATGATCTGCTTACAGATCCCGAAAGCTATTAGTAAAATAAATACATATGTAACAGATGGACAAGTGCACCTGGGGTTTTATGCCCATAGAACTGTCATGACCTCCCTCCAATCACACTTTTACCTTCTAAGGGGAGTACACCTGTATTTTTTGGCAATGTGATTAGAAACAAATGTGGGATAATCTCAAAGCTCTCTCTCAATCTTTGTTCTATTTATATGAGCACTGAAAATTGTATTCTCTATCCCGTGGCTGACATTTATCAATATTTTACTGGTGCGAAAACCTATTGTAATTGGTGTTTTTATTTTGCTGTGAGAAAACCAATTATAATACATTTAGTATTTATTTTAACTATATATACATATATAGAGAAGGTTTTGGTATATGATAGATAGATAGATCTGTATCATATACCCAAACCTTCTGTTCAACTTGTGCTTTAAAATATGTTCCAAATATTTATACAAAAACCAAAGAAATGTATTCAGATGCAGTAACTAAGCAGGCTCTGTTAAAATTTTTGACCTACACATTTTGGTATTTTTACTAGCAGTATTTTTATAGTTATGTAAAATCTTTTCTATCCTCATTGTAAAGGTCTTGACTTCAAACAAATAAAGGTCTTGATGCAGCAAACATTTATGGACCTGATTCCCATTTACACTATCTTCTTGAATGCACTTTACATTAATGTGAAGGGCCTTAGTGTAGATCAGAATCGGGTCCTTCTGTGCTTGCTTAACATTCGGCACATTGAGTAAACATACATAAAGTTTAGCACGTGCTTAAATGGTTGCAGGATTGGATCCAAAATGATTTATTAAAAAATAAAAACAGAATGTTATCTAGTTAACTAAAATCTATATGATGGCCTAGGGCTCTGGTGTGGTGTGGCTGCTTTGTGCTGCACTGCTGGCATAATCTAGCCATAAAACAGGGTGAGCAGGCCCAGGGAAGATCATTCTATTTTTAATCCAATTTAGAGCTGACAAAAGGGTTCATATGCCACACCTTCTCCCCCCTTTGCTGGTACAGCATGAAGAAATTGGTGTGGCTGGATACCTCTATGTCATTGCTTATCTTGGGGTGATTTTGACCCTTGTGGCCATAAAAGGTTTATGCAAATAAGATTGGTCCTAGAGAAACTGGTCGAGCACAAAGCAGCATCATAAGGAAGGATGGTCCAATGGACCATTACATTTATGGATTGTGGTCCATTGGAAAGAGGAAGGAGGGTCTAGAGGTTAGACCAGGGGTAGGCAACCTATGACATGTGTGGCAAAGGGTGGCACGCAAGCTGATTTTCAGTGGCACTCACACTGCCCAGGTCCTGGCCACCGGTCCAGGGGGCTCTGAATTTTAATTTAATTTTAAATGAAGCTTCTTAAACATTTTAAAAACCTTATTTACTTTACATACAACAACAGTTTAGTTATATATTATAGACTTATAGAAAGAGACCTTCTAAAACTGTTAAAATGTATTACTGGCACGCGAAACCTTAAATCAGAGTGAATAAATGAAGACTCGGCACAGCACTTCTGAACGGTTGCCGACCCCTGGGTTAGACCATTAGCCTGGGACTTCAATTCCCTGCTCCACCACAGACTGTGTGGTGTATCCTGTGTGACCTGGGGTGAGTCACTTAGTCTCTCTGGCCCAAATACTCAAAGGTATTTAGGCAATTAACTCCCACTGAAATCAACAGGAATTACATACCTAAATACCTTTGAGGATCTGGGCCTCAGTTTTCCATCTGAAAAATGGGGACAATAGTACTTCCCTATCTCACAAGGGTGTTATAAAGCTAAATACATTAAAGCTTGTAACACATGCAGATATTTTACGGTGATGAGGGTCGTATAAGTACACCTCTACCTCGATATAACGGTGTCCTCGGGAGCCAAAAAATCTTACCGCGTTATAGGTGAAACTGCATTATATCGAACTTGCTTTGATCCACTGGAGTGCGCAGCCCCGCCCCCCCGAAGCACTGCTTTACCGCGTTATATCTGAATTCGTGTTATATTGGGTCACGTTATATCGAGGTAGAGGTGTACCTAAGCCAAACAGATGCTCAAGGCAGTGAAAAGATGAGCTTTCAAGCCATCTTTACATCCTTTAACTTTTGCTCTGTGCAGTAGGCTGTATCCAAACATCTGCCCCAACACATTTATTCATATATTTGTGTTTCCTTAAACCACTTGTGTTTACTTCTCAAATTGATCTGTCTAAATTGGATTAGTGAGAATTAAGATATTAATCTCAATTGAGGAATATTTTCTACAGCATCCGTTCTGCAAACAAGGGAATGCAACAAAACACTGAAAACTGAATTCATCTTTGCTTGAAGTTACACCGGGCAATGTTGTGCACATGTATGCTGCTGCTCTGTTCAATGTTGTTGATTTGTGGACATCTTTATTAAAGGATTACAAAAGAGTCCTTCTAGTTTCCTGGAGAGTAACAGCCAATTCTTTCCCCTGAGGACTCCTCCCCTGCTAAGCATGATGGAATAAGGCCAACTTGTTATTTCAGGCTATAAGTTTAGAAAGCAGAAATGTGTTTAGCCTGCTAGACATATGATGTTATTCCCTGATTTGCCAGATTAACAATGGTTTTAAACTACGAGATTTTATAATTTTTTTGTTTGGCATTCTGTTAAAAAACATATCTGCCATTATGTTCTGTTAAAAACAACTACCACCACCACTGAGTATGTATAGAAGTTACCAGGAAAAAATATATTTATGAATAAAATAAACACTAAATAGGGAATTACAATATTTTGAGTCTTAGAACACAGATTAGAGAGGGCCTGGAGACAGGGACTGGATTTAATCCATTTGTTGTTTTTCCCCCATCTTTATATTTTGGTTTCCATCTTCAGAGATAAAAGAAATCTTAGGGCAGGTCTTCACTACGGGGGTGGGGGGGGGGGTCGATTTAAGATACGCAAATTCAGCTACGCGAATAGCGTAGCTGAATTCGACGTATCGGAGCCGACTTACCCCGCTGTGAGGACGGCGGCAAAATCGACCTCCGTGGCTCCCCGTCGACGGTGCTTACTCCTACCTCTGCTGGTGGAGTAAGCGCATCGATTCGGGGATCGATTGTCGCGTCCCGACGAGACGCGATAATTCGATCCCCGAGAGATCGATTTCTACCCGCCGATTCAGGCGGGTAGTGTAGACCTAGCCTTAGTCACTGATGGTCATTAAAAAATCCATGACACTTCTCATAAGAACAAGTGTATTAACCCCAATGTCCAGAACTAATTCCAACCTGTGTAATTATAAGTCTTATTAAATTTCCCTGCAGTTTCAATTAGATAAAATATTCTACACTTTAACCTAAATATTAATGTAGAATTTTGTGTGCTGTTAAACAGTTACTGTGTTTCACCCCAGCAGTGGCTGCATTTCAGTAGTGGGTTAAATGAATCCCACATATAGTTTGCATATACTACGTGGTAAGTATTAAAAGTGCTTTGGGAACCTTTTGCATGTGAAATGCAATATTAATGCAATATTATGGAGGCTTTATGGTTAGAGTTCTATTCAAATGTGGACTATAAATTCCTGTTTTACTCTAAAAGTGGGTGGCTAATTGCTGTGAAATTTCACACATGGTTAGTTTTATGCCCATTGAATCTTACATGTAGTTTGTGTCTGGTTTCTCATTATACATTTATAATACAATGTCTTTGGAATTAGGATCTGGCTAATATTTGTCCTTGCCAGTCCTACTTTTCACTGTTGATTGATATCTTTTATGAACCAATGTCTGTCTAAACAAAAAATGGTAAATATGTGGATCCTGAGTAGATCTGGTGTAATGAATTAAAAAAACCCAACAGATTATGGACTTGGGATCATTTTTAACCATTATTCACATTATAATTAAAAATGTTTTTGCTGTGCACCCAAGCTTGATTGATGAGTGCCAAGTGCATGGATACTTGATTGATGGGGGCTGGGTATACATAAAATCTTCTCTAATAGGAACCACCCTTTCCTGTCAGATTTTACCCTACAATAGTTTCTTGGGCAGCCACTGGTTAAGAAGGGCTCACGTGCAGCTGCTAGCATGTAAAATCTTCTACCTTCATACAGGTCTGCCTAGCCTCACCCATGTACCCACTCTTACTTACACTTTGAAACACCCTAGGATATTAATACCCCAAACACATTTCTGTGAAATAGTTAAGATTGGTACACACATAACATACCCAAGACAAATCCATAACAGCAAGGAAATGAAAAGTTAAAACACCTAACTGCACATACTCCCTACTCCTCCCTCCATACCCTACTATTACCACAACTACCACACAACACAGACCATGTAGTGCAACCTTAACTCTGTGCTCACAAGGATGCCAGCCTTTCATCATCACTTTTAATTGCCATTCTGCAAACACTAAACTGCTGTGTCCCAGTACAACCAACTACTACACCAAACAACCATGGCTACTATTGTTGGGGGAAAATAATCCAATAAAGGAGTGTGTGCATATGTGTGGAAGAGGGGCAGAATTAAAGTTGCAATGCATAGTCTGTTGTATACAGTAGCTGTGGTAAAGATAAGGTGTGCATGAAGGAGTAGAGGGTAAGGAGTAGAGGGTTACTGGCTTAACTATTCATTTCCTTGCTCTGTGTGTTTGTCTCGGTATGTTACATTATTGTAACCCTGCCTGCTTCCAAACTAATTTTTGTGTACTGTATATTAATATTGTCAGAACTTGCTGTTTTTAGTTCTTGATAATAACTGTGACACTATAATTAACTATTATGCTTCTAATATGATGCTTCTGCTTTGGTTTTATTTTGCATAATTATTTCTGCTGCCACCTGTTGGTAAATATTTTATACTAAAATAATGATAGAAAAACATGAGGTCTAGCAGTGAATTTATATATCAGCTGCTTTTGTTGGGTTTCATCATTGCTTTCATCATTTATTTATTTCCAAACTCCTCCATCAAGCAAAAGGGTGTGGAAAGTGACTCCTGAAAGAATCTAATGTAAATTGATGTGACAAGCCAAATTGGATGCCCACCAAAAAAATCAGTAACAGTTCAATGAGTGAAAAGGAGGATATTACAAGAAACTGATACAGATACATGAGCAGAACTCACCAGCTTTCCAAACCTTCACCATAAAGCTTTTGGGAAGGAAGTGATGTTTCAAGGTGTGAGATTCTATACAGGTCTCCAACAAGAATCAGAAGGGGACTTTGGCCAATATGATTCTCACGTAAGGACCTAATCCAACTCCCACTGAAGTTAGTGAAAAGGCTCCCATTGACTTCAATGGGAGGATCAAGCGTTACATGCAGTCTCTGAGAACTGACAATGATGATTTGTTGTCTATGTTTGCCAATCATCACATTTTTTGTTGGATAAACATACCAGTTTCTAGAAGAAAAATCCCCATGTTAAGTTAACTCCAACTCAGTAAAATAACTTAAACAATTTAGTAGTTACACAGTTTAAACACAGAAAATTAGAGGTCTCTCAGATTAGCCTACTATTTTGGAATAGCTTTGTCTCACTGGAGCATTTTTATGAGGTCTTGGCTTTATTTTTTACCCTCTAGTTGGTGGCTTGTAAAATTTTGATTCTGGCCCTAAAACTGTCTGCATCTTATTCCTTAAGCGGAGTGTCATTTCTTTTATTCAAAACTTCATTTTAAATGGAAAATCTGGCCAATACCAACCTAATGAGGAAACAGACTTTTTATACATGCTATTAAAGAACCTGTAGTTTTTTTGGTCGAGGCTCTCACATCTGCTTCAACCTCTCTTTGCCTCAAAGCACTTCATCACCTGTTATCAGAGAACTGTTCATGGCAACTCAACAATGATTTTCCTAAATGATTGTGAGACCTCATTTAGATTTTTAATAAACAGTCACATTCTAATGAGGTCTTCATAAAACTGACTAAATATGTTTAGAAATCATTAGCTTAAATTACCAGTGCAAAAGTCTCCTTTGGGAGCCCTGCAGATTTTGTGATAAGACTTCTGGCAGATGGATTGATATAACAACACAAGTGAGTTTTGAGTCTCCACACAAACAATGCAAATGTGAGTGACTGGGTAACAGGCTACTAGATAAAGAGCTAAATGTCCCTCAAGTAGGTTCATTAAAGAGGGAAAACAATCAAAACACATTTCTGTGCCATTTAAATACCAGGTGCACAGCAGTCTGCAGGTGCCAGAAAAACTGACAAGGGTCCCTTGCTGGAACACACAAGAGCTTAAAGGGATGCACGGTTCTGACAAGTGTGTCTCAGATAATGACAGGTATTGGCAGATGTACCCAGACCCTGGTGGAGGGGAATGCAGGGAATGAGTCATCTGCAGCAGGTGCTTGCATTAAAGAAAGCCTCATGGTGGCTCCTCCACCAGCAATTAAAACAGCCCTGATGCATAATGCTCCAGGGCAAAAAGCAAGTGCCTAGTACTGATTTAATGACTATCCAGCCAGTCTTGGTAAACAAATACACATACACCCTCTTAGTGATTAATTCATGAAGGACGCACATTATGTGAGGAACATGTTAAATAGGTGTTCTTCTTTCCTTAAAAATAAGGTACTTTTCCCTTGCTTTTCAACTTAAATAGGACAAGTGGTCTGTAAACAAATCTGTAAATCTAATACTACCAACCACAACAAAAAAAGTAAAACTTCAAAGTCAGGAAAGGTTACTGGGTTTGCCCTCCAGGAATCTGACCTATTGTCAAAACAGAAAATGATGACAACAATTCAAGGACAGAGCCCCATTAAAATCATTAGTAATCAAGGTAGCACAGCCCTTTGTGCTAGGTGTTGAAAGACAGATGGCATGTTTGTAATTTATCTCCTTGGTGATGACAGCCCCATTTTTGGAATGGGACATGTGCTCACTTATAGGGCAAAGCCCAGGGGTGATTAACTACTGCTCCCTTATCGAGTGGATATACATCTCGGCAAGCTGCAACTTTGTGTCCCAGCTAGCCTGTTGTACCGTGGGCCCTGTGGGATTCACATGATGTAGGATGCATGGTGGCACTGCAGCCTGCCTGCCTGCCTTTGGGATTTCTGCTTTTACCTGTGCAGAAACACAATGGGGCCCCTGACAGTAGAAGTTGCTGAGGAGATGTGTTGAGTTAGCAAGGACCGTTGTTGAGGGCTGAAGGATTATGACCAACATCTTCACTCTCTCCTCTGGGTGAAACCTGATAGTCCACTTGAGTTTATGCTTCAGAAAGTTGATTCTAAGATAACAATATACTGTTTCATCTGATAAGCTGTTTTTGCGTCTAACGGCTTGTCTACATGGTGTCATCCAGGAAAGTTAATACAAATTAACTAAAGGTGTTAATTTGAAGTGGGTTAGTTAAACTGCATTAATCCCCTCTGTGAACGCCCTTGTTCAGAAATTAAGGGGCCTTAATTCAGTTTAGTTTAATTGACTTCCAAAGTGAATTAAACTAAACCAAGTTAAGGTGATCTAACTTCTGAATTAACAGTGTACATACAGGGTTTAATGCAGTTTAATCTACTTCAAATTCACAGCTTTAGTTAATTCGTATTAATTTTCTGGGTGTCTTTACAAGCCCTAAGGTGGGGGGAAGGATTATCTCCTTAAAATATCCCTTCTTGAGGTATAAAGCTCCAACAAATTAAGTATACTTAAGCGTGTACTATTATTACAAATATATTTCTTTCATTTTGGTTTGAATGTAAGTGTAGCTGTCACATTGTTTAAGCCTATATTTGATTCACGGGACTGGATTTTTAAAGTGGCGTCAGCCTGGTCTTTCTTTTTGCCTCTGCAATTAATGGTACCTGTGTTTTTGTAGCTGGTGTTAATTGCAGTCACAAATCCTATCATTTTGATCTCTAAGTACAGTACTGGTACTTGATTTGTGGGCAGTCTGAGGCACCAAGATGTCTAAACGGTAGGATTTAAACTAACAATTAACCATAGACTCAAAATACAGGTACAATAAACTGAGAATGTAAAACTGAACTTGCAAACAAGAGGCTAGATCTGACAATCTGATGCATAATACCTAAAAATTGATCTCCCTATAATACAAACATTTTTCAGCAGAAAATGTCAACCCCACCCCATTACCAAGAAATTAAAAACATGCATCAAAACCATTTTGGCTCACACCAGAATATATGTACTGTTTCCGCATACTTCAGCAGTTAATGAAAAGGCTGGACTTAGAGTAGCCAATGTTTCTGCTGATTTCAGCTAGGATTTTCCATGAGACATAGGGGAGTTAGGTGCCCTACTTTTATTGAATTTCCCTTAGAAAATCCTAGCTAAGATTTGATGCTAGCGCAGAGACCCAGTAGTAAAATAAAATGGTCCATTATTGGTGTGTTTTAAAAAGAGAGTGCCTCTTTTGAATACCTGCTGAAAATCATATTAGCAGCAAAGACATGACCAGGAGATAGGGTTGCCAACATTGTAATAAATATTTAAAAATTGGATACTCCAGCAGGAGTATAGGTTCCTCCCCCATCCCACCTCTTCCCCTGAGGCTCCTCCTTTTCCCCCTAGACCCCCTCCTGGTCAGCACATTGATTCTATTTTCTGATTTCAGTGCACTTGTGAGTTAGGCTAATTGTTCCATTTACAGCGCACAGGGTAAAACAGCATCATCTTATTATTCCCACATCCAAGCAAATTTAAATCCTATCTGTGCTGAGCCACTCCTAGAAACTCAAGTAAGCACAGGATTATGACCTGGACATGCAATTTGATTAAGTTCCTGGTTAAGAAGGTGAGTCATTTTTTACGGGGGGGGTGGGGAGGGGACAGGGGAATAAAAACATGATGGATTTTATCTAATGTATTGCCGCATAGTTCTGTGCAACATGTGCAGTCTCAAAATTTAATCTCTTGTCTGAACAATCAGTTCCAGAATTAATCTGAAAGAAGACTATGTAAGTTGCCTCAGAAGGGTTTCCTTGATGCTTATTGTAATTATTAATAATTAGATGCACATTAAGTTATAATACTTTGCCTCTGTTGGCCAAATGTTATCAAATATTATCAAAGCCAAGCCTTCAAGCCATTTTAAAAATAATTAACGATACACCTTTTAGTAGAAGAAGCGGTAAATATTTTATGTGCTATAGTCTGTGTACAAGCATCTTGTGGGTCTGTTATTTAATATCCAAAAGTAAACATCTCAAAAGTCTTTCATCATTTTAAGTACAAAAATGACTTACCCTTCCTACTTCCACTAGATTTGTTACCACGACTATGCTGGCTGTGTTCTCATGCCACACCATTCTCCAGAAGTCATATATCGTCTCCTGCATTGGTCCTGAAATAATATATCAAAGGAAAGGTTATTTTCTGAAAGTCTTGGGATTGGAAGCTTATCTCCAGGGAATTTTGAGTGACTGTTTTTATCTGTACATATCAGTATTGTCATATTTTTCATTTAGGGTTGAATTTCTCTCACTATCCAGCCCACCAGCATTTAAGTTATTTCTCCCCCCCCTCCCCGAAATAGTGCTGTGAAAGAAAGTTAGTTCTCCAACATTTAGATATTTATCACCGTAATACCCAGAAGTGGCATTAGACAAATGGATAACATTACTCTTTCTGGTAACAATTTGATGATATTCTGGGGAAAGTATATATGGAATAAAATGAGCCTCAATGGACTATATGGCCTTTTCTGGTTTCAAATATTTTTCTTAGTGTTCACTATCAAATTAGTCCAACACCTAAATTGTACTTTCTGAAGTGAAGCAGAGGTTATAGTTTTTTTGAGTTGCAGTATATCATTTTTAAAATAGTGGGGGAAATGGTAAAGATCCCTGGCATGACATGACAACAGTCTATTCTGCCGCATTTATTCTGAGGAATGACCTTGAAAAATCAGTGTGCTTTAAAATTCAAAACCCTGTACACTCAGGTCTTGGAGCATTGTGCTAAAAGTGGAGAGTCAATCCATTGTAGTACAGTATTGTAAATAGTAATGACAGAAATGTAAAATTACCAGAACACCCACGTCACTAATTTCATTTACTTCTACATCTTTTCTGTTACACATGGTATTCATCCCAACTTTTGGATCTCAAACAAGTTCAAGGCAAAGAGAATAAAATACTGCCAATTACTAAAAACCTAGCATCCACAGTGAATCATCTACTGAACCTCTATACTGCAGTAAGCAATTAGTTGCTTATTCAGGAGAGTGCCATTAGTCTATTCATTAAGAGACAAATTTATCCACCTTACCTCTCCAAAAAAAGAGAGATCTACATGCTTGAAGCATTAATAAAGCCCTTGATTTATTTATTTAATTTTCAATTAAATTAAAGGGTTGTGTCCAGGTGATAAGTTTTGACAGTGTGAAGCTTCTTTGGAAAGTGTTGTCATTCCTACTCTCAGAATTGGAACATGATATTTATAAAATAATAATAATTTTACAGCAATTGAAATACCACTTAATCACACCTCAATGGACTGGGGTGGGCAAACTACGGCCTGGGGGCCACATCCAGCCCTCCAGCTGGTTTAAACTGGCCCTCGAACTCCTGTTAGGGAGCGGGGTCTGGGGTTTGCTCTGCTCCTGCGCTCCAGCTGGGGAACGGGATCCAAGGCCACTCCACGTGTGCGTGCCAAGGTTCCTGGAAGCAGCCGCATGTCTCCCCTCTGACTCCTACGCTTAGGGGCAGCCAGGGGGCTGCGCACACTGCCCCCGCCCCAAGCGCCAACCCTGCAGCTCCCATTGGCTGGGAACTGCGGCTAATGGGAGCTGCAGGGGCGGTGCCTGTGGACTGGGCAGCTAACAGAACCACCTAGTCACACTTCTGCATAGGAGCCGGAGGGGGGACATGCTGCTGGTTCCAGGAGCTGCTTCAGGTAAGCGCCACCTGGAGTCTGCATCCCTGACCCTCTCCCGAACCCCAACCCCCTGCCCCAGCCTAGAGCCCCCTCCAGCACCCTGAACTCCTCATTTTTGGCCCCACTCCAGAGCCCGCAGCCCCAGCCAGAGCCCTCACTCCTCTGTGCCCCTGCCCCAGCCCTGATCCCCCTCCCGCTCTCTGAAACCCTTGGTTCCAGCCTGGAGCACCCTCCTACACCCCAAATCCCTCATCCCCAGTCTCACCCCAGAGCCTGCACCTCCAGCTGGAGCCTTTCCCCTCCCCCCCACGCACCCAACCCCCCGTCCCAGCCCGGAGCCCTCTCCCACACCCTGAACTCCTCATTTCTGGCCCCACCCCAACGCCCGCACCCCCACCCCAGAGCCTGCACCATCTCCTGCACCCCAACCCCAATTTCGTGAGCATTCATGGCCCACCATACAATTTTCATACCAAGATGTGGCCCTTGGGCCAAAAAGTTTGCCTACCCCTGAGCTAGAGTGCAATATTTTACAAAGACAATGTCAACTTAAAAACCACACTTCTCTGTATAATGTTTTTAAAATTTAATTTTACATGTGACATTTAAAAGCACTATAATTATTTTCTTTAATACACAGAGATTATTTAAAAAAAATGTTTCCTACTTCTCTGCACCTTGTCTGCTTTGTGCATTTGACAGCACTTTGTGTATAGTCAGTTTCACTGTTTTCCCTAGGGGCAGTCAGTTTTCCCTTTACTTGTGTAGGTGTTTCACATAACATTACAGGAGAAAAAGGCATTTAAAATAATCGGAAAATGTGATTGTAAGAGCACAAAAGTCTTGAGGCAGGTGTAGCACCTGAATCTATTTACTTCTACTTCAGTTTTTGAACTGTGCTAGATTCCAAGCTGATGGTGTGACTTAAAAACTCAAGTCCATTTTTTAATTTAAAATGCAGAACATCTGATACTTTTGAGAAATACTGTGTTCTCAAACATGACAAGTTGAAATTATTCCTCAGCATTTGGAATCCTGAAGCTGAATATCTCACCTCATAAGTATCCTGTATATATTATTCAAGATTGATCTGTGCTCCATTTTCTTATGTTCCATTGATCGTGTACATTATGGGTGAATTTGTGATTTGTTTTATTTTTGTATTTTTATGTAATGTAAGATTCAATATAGCTTTTTAGACAAAAAAAGTCAGAACATAATGGGACCGATCCCAGGCTCCATTAAGTTGCTTTGTATTGCTGGGGAGGTGGAAAGTGACCTTGCAGCTTCCCTAATGGGGCAACTAAGAATATCCAAGGGACCAGGGTGGGGGTTGGACTGGAGAGTGATGTGCTCTACAATTGTTTCAATGAGTGTAAATTAGAGCATCCCTGTGGTTGCTGTAATATATGTCATGGACCAATTCAGTCTCTCCACCCCAAGCTCAGGATCGGAGGAGGCATAAAGGTAACTCAGAGTTACCTCCCCCCACTCCTCTTTCTGTCCCTCTGTCCTTACACTCCCATGCCCCCTAACAGCAGCGGTCTCTGTGCCTTCAGTGTGTCACTTAACCTTTCCATCTTTCTGCTCCTAATTTTTTAAAAAGGATATATACATTGCAGGGTACGTCTAGGCTGCTATGTAAATCCAGGATTCAAACTCAGGCTCAAGCCTAACCCACACTTCTATCTACACACAAATTGTGCTGACCCAGGGTTCCATGACCCCACGTCAGCGGAGGGTCCGAGCCTGAGCCAAGCTAAGACCCAGAGTTCAAAAGAACTGCTTTGCAGTGTACACATAACCTCTCTAGACTTGTGGTCTGGGAGTCTACCAAAAGTATTCCACAATTCCATGGGCTGATTTTCTTTGCTCTGTGAACAGTTAAGTTTGGTGGACAGTTACGTTTTCCCACACTGCACCATGAACAAAGGACTAGAACGGCCACATTTTGGGAGGATCCTAGGAAGCCTGGGATATGGGGGTTGGAACTAGGCCTGCGTAATGCACTATAGGTGCAGGAACCCCAGGGTTGGGACCCCCACTTCACCAGTTCCTAACCTGGGATTACAAATGAGGGTAGATGCTCAAGCCCTAGGTTAATAAACCCAGGACCTGCTAACTCAAGTTCTACTAGGCCTGGGATTACATTGCAGCGTAGACATGCCCTAAGACACAATAACAATGGGGACTAGCTGGGAGAAGGTGAGTAGGGAGTATTGGGCATATTATATCAGATATTAGTTAGTACTGATCTCATCTGACCCCCTCTCCCGGCCTTGGCTCCCCAAGAAGGGGTAGCAATGGGAAGCTGTAATCGGTAGAGCTAGTTGGGAATTTTCCATCAAAATGTTTTATCTGTGGGAAAATATAGTTCCTGGAAAATCAAAAATTTTCAAAGGAAAATTTTGATTTTGTTGAAATTTTTCAATTTTTTGTTGGAAAATGGGATCAAAACAGCTTGTGTTCTGGGTCAGTTTGTTGAACCTTGGGACAAACCACTGCGTTGAACCATGAATTATGTGACCCTGGTGCATCCTGGGACACTTTGGCTGGCCTACAGAAGAGAATGCTACGTAAGGTCCCTGACCTACGAATTCCATGAAACTCCACAGCAGCTCAATGTGGAATCGAGCCAACATGAAACATTTCAATTCAGGAATGCTGAAACCTTTTGTTTTAAGTGCCAATGTCAAAAAGAAATGTTTCAACATTTCCAAAATAATTTTTTTTTTAATTTCCATTCTATGAAAATCATAGAATATCAGGATTGGAAGGGAACTCAGGAGGTCATCTAGTCCAACCCCCTGCTCAAAGCAGGACCAATTCCCAACTAAAGGACCAGCCAGGGCTTTGTCAAGCCTGATCTTAAAAAACTTCTAAGGAAGGAGATTCCACCACCTCCTTAGGTAACCCATTCCAGTGCTTCACCACCCTCCTAGTAAAAAAGTTTTTCCTAATATCCAACCTAAACCTCCCCACTGCAATTTGAGACCATTACTCTTTGTTCTGTCATCTGGTACCACTAAGAACAGTCTAGATCCATCCTCTTTGGAACCCCCTTTCAGGTTGTTGAAAGCAGCTATCAAAACACCCCCCATTCTTCTCTTCTGCAGACTAAACAATCCCAGTTCCTTCAGCCTCTCCTTGTAAGTCATGTGCTCCAGCCCCCTAATCATTTTTGTTGCCCTCCGCTGGACTCTTTCCAATTTTTCCACATCCTTCTTGTAGTGTGGGGCCCAAAACTGGACACAGTACTCCAGATGAGGCCTCACTAATATCGAATAGAGGGGAATGATCACGTCCCTCGATCTGCTGGCAATGCCCCTACTTATACAGCCCAAAATGCCGTTAGCCTTCTTGGCAACAAGGGCACACTGTCGACTCATATCCAGCTTCTCGTCCACTGTAATCCCTAGGTCCTTTTCTGCAGAACTGCTTCCTAGCCATTCAGTCCCTAGTCTGTAACAGTGAATGGGATTCTTCCGTCCTAAGTGCAGGACTCTGCACTTGTCCTTGTTGAACCTCATCAGGTTTCTTTTGGCCCAACCCTCTAATTTGTCTAGGTCCCTCTGTATCCTATCCCTACCCTCCAGCATATCTACCACTCCTCCCAGTTTATTGTCATCTGCAAACTTGCTGAGAGTGCAGTCCACGCCATCCTCCAGATCATTAATGAAGATATTGAACAAAACCGGCCCCAGGACCGACCCTTGGGGCACTCCGCTTGATACCGGCTGCCAACTAGAAATGGAGCCATTGATCACTACACGTTGAGCCCGACGATCTAGCCAGCTTTCTATCCACCTTATAGTCCATTCATCCAACCCATACTTGGCGAATCCATGCTGACTGTTCCTGATCACTTTCCTCTCCTCTAAGTGCTTCAGAATTGATTCCTTGAGGACCTTCTCCATGATTTTTCCAGGGACTGAGGTGAGGCTAACTGGCCTGTAGTTCCCCGGATCCTCCTTCTTCCCTTTTTTAAAGATGGGCACTACATTAGCCTTTTCCCAGTCATCCGGGCCCTCCCCCGATCACCATGAGTTTTCAAAGATAATGGCCAATGGCTCTGCAATCACATCCGCCAACTCCTTTAGCACCGTCGGATGCAGCGCATCCGGCCCCATGGATTTGTGCTCATCCAGCTTTTCTAAATTGTCCCGAACCACTTCTTTCTCCACAGAGGGCTGGTCACCTCCTCCCCATGCTGTGCTGACCAGTGCAGCAGTCTGGGAGCTGACCTTGTTCGTGAAGACAGAGGCAAAAAAAGCATTGAGTACATTAGCTTTTTCCACATCCTCTGTCACTAGGTTGCCTCCCTCATTCAGTAAGGGGCCCACCCTTTCCTTGACTTTCTTCTTGTTGCTAACATACCTGAAGAAACCCTTCTTGTTACTCTTAACATCTCTTGCTAGCTGCAACTCCAAGTGTGATTTGGCCTTCCTGATTTCACTCCTGCATGCCTGAGCAATATTTTTACACTCCTCCCTGGTCATTTGTCCAATCTTCCACTTCTTGTAAGCTTCTTTTTTGTGTTTAAGATCAGCAAGGATTTCACTATTAAGCCAAGCTGGTCGCCTGCCATATTTACTATTCTTTCTACACATCGGGATGGTTTGTTCCTGCAATCTCAATAAGGATTCTTTAAAATACAGCCAGCTCTCCTGGATTCCTTTCCCCCACATCTTATTCTCCCAGGGGATCCTGCCCATCAGTTCCCTGAGGGAGTCAAAGTCTGCTTTTCTGAAGTCCAGGGTCCGTATTCTGCTGCTCTCCTTTCTTCCTTGTGTCAGGATCCTGAACTCGACCATCTCATGGTCACTGCCTCCCAGGTTCCCATCCACTTTTGCTTCCCCTACTAATTCTTCCTAGTTTGTGAGCAGCAGGTCAAGAAGAGCTCTGCCCCTAGTTGGTTCCTCCAGCACTTGCACCAGGAAATTGTCCCCTACACTTTCCAAAAACTTCCTGGATTGTCTGTGCACCGCTGTATTGCTCTCCCAGCAGATATCAGGGTGATTAAAGTCTCCCATGAGAACCGGGCCTGCGATCTAGTAACTTCTGTTAGTTGCCGGAAGAAAGCCTCATCCACCTCATCCCCTGGTCTGGTGGTCTATAGCTGACTCTCATCACGACATCACCCTTGTTGCTCACACTTCTAAACTTAATCCAGAGACTCAGGTTTTTCTGCAGATTCATACCGGAATTCTGAGCAGTCATACTGCTCTCTTACATACAATGCAACTCCCCCACCTTTTCTGCCCTAGGACAGTGCATCTCATATTTTTGATATTTCATTTTTTTTTTGGTCCCAAGTCAGGGCAAAAAAACAAATGTCAGGATATCCAAATTTCCTATGGGACAGAAATTCCCAATTTTCAACCAGCTCTAGCAGTGGGGGAGTAAATGGAAGCACAGCAAAGCAGCTGTCCACGCTGTTGTTGTAAGAGAATGGGATGCCTCAGGATCATGCAGTGGTTTACCTTCTCACTGCACCTGTGAGGTTTGGGGTTACAGATCCTCTGTCTAAGCAACCTGTTTTCTTCCCCTTCTGTGAAGCCACCATCCCTGAGTAACTGAAGTGGTGACCCAGGAAGAGAGAGAGTATTCTTAGAATAATTTTTCCCCTTCTACAGGACCATCTGTGGCAGTGGGCAGTTGGGCTATAGTCTAGAAGAGTGGCTCATTGACAGTTCTGGGATATTTTGCAACTATTTGTACTCGACTTGAATCTTTTTCTCAGTAACCAGAGTTTTCCTTGTGGGTTTCAAGACTTCTGTATTTCAGGTACTGAACTCACAAATCAAGCCAAGAAACAGATCCTAAGCATCAGTTATATCTTGAAATTTTTTCATTTTCTGTTTTGAAGAAGGCGGGAAATAAATAAATGAGTCTGAAAAAAGTTTTCGTGAGAACAAGAAACCTAATTACAACTACTATGGCTACAGAAGGAACTGAACAGGGTCAATCTTTCCTCCAAACATAATTCATTGTCTTTGTTTTCCTCATTCACTCTTCTTCAGCTGCACTGAGCTTAGTTTTGCTTCACATTCTTCTTGGAATGAGTGATGCAAGAAATGTCGTCTTCTGCAATGTCAGGTGTGATCTTCTCCATCTTGTCTGCCATAGTAAGAGGTGGGGGAGTGGAGTCAGCTTATTCTTATAAGTGTTTTCCTGTTACATCCACCCACCCACCCAGCCTCCAAACTTCTTTCAGATTCAGGACATTGCTGGGGAGCGGGGAGGAGGAGGGACAGAATACCTAGTTAAAAGTCTTTGAAAGTAATTCTTTCCTACCCTATTTTTCTTTTCTTCTTGACATTTTTAAAATTATTTTCTGACACCTGAATAAATTATTACTCTGTCATCTGTCGCCAGACAGAACTGAAAAGCATTAGTGGCCAGGTAGGGGTGTAGAATTTATTGTCATCAAGAGCTGCACAATTTGATTCCAGAGACTCATGATGGGGGTGGAGGAGGGGGGAGGAGGAAGAGAGAGAGAGAGAGAGAGAGAGAGAGAGAGAGAGAGAGAGAGAAAGAGAAAGAGAAAGAGAGACTATAATTGTTATCAGCATCAAGTTTAGATGTTTGCACAATAGACAATAAGGTTATTTGGCAGCAGTTGCCCCCTTGTGGTCGTAAAAGGTCTGAAGGGAAGGTACTGTATTTCTAAAACATTAAGCTTTGGGCACATTACATTAGCTACATAATATTGGAGCTGGTATCAAAGATCTCTAATGTAAAGAAAATCAGCAAGTGAGCTCTTGTTTGATGCTACCAGAAGGTGCAAAGCAAAGGAAAGTAAAAATATAAATAAACATTTAAATGAAGTAGTGAAGAAAACTGAAAGATATAAGCCATTTCATGAAAAATTACCATTCACTGTTTACCAGTAGTTGCCCCAAAGGATAAATACATAGTACGAGGTGAACAATCATGGAGCTTTAAAAAAAAAGTTTAAACACTAACAACTGATATACTGTACACAGAGACTTTCTACATCTTTCTTCTGTTATGCTTGGTATTATATGATCCAATTCCAACACCTGATATTTTTCACTGAGTCAGGTGAACAGTTTAAGAGATAAACTTACCTGGAATGTGAAATATTGAAGTTCAGAAAGAAATGAGAAGCAAAAAGTAAACTGGTATCAAACTGTATGGATATAAAAAGCAAATGGAGCCAGTGGGTATCAGAAGCAGGGGTGAAAGTAACTTAAAGGACTTACCGGTACTCCGGAGTCCTTAGGAGGGGGTGGGGCTTCAACTGTAAGAGGCATGGCCTCTACCAGAAGAGGTGGGGCCTTTAAATCCCCGGGCACTTTAAATCACCATAGGAGGGGGCTCCTGGCTGCCACCGCTACCCTGGGGCCCCGGCCTCTTGCGGACCGGAACTCCACTGCAGTAGTGGCAGCTGGGAGCCCCTGGTCCTTTAAATCACTGCCAGAGCCCCACCACCAATACCCCAGGGCTCCAGCAGCGGGGCTTGGGTGGGATTTAAAGGGCCCCAGAGGGTAGTGGCAGTGGGAGCCCTGGGGACAATTTAAAGGGTCCCGGGCTCTGGTAGCCGCTACCCCCCAGGGCCCTTTAAATCGTCCCCGGAGCCCTGGGGAGGTGGTGGCGGCTATTTTAAGAGCCGGGGTGATAGCTGCTGCCAGAGCCCCGCACCCTTTAAATAGTCGCCTGAGCCCTGCCGCCGCTACCCCAGGGCTCCGGGGACAATTTAAAGGGCCCGGGGAGGTAGCTGCAGCAATCGCCCTGGGCCCTTTAAATCGCCGCCCAAGCCCCGCCGCCGCTTCCCCAGGGCTTCGGCAGCAGGACTCTCGCAGCAATTTAAAGGGCCCAGGGCTCCAGCCACTCCTAGCAGTCAGATGTTTAAGGACACCCAGAGCATGGATTGTGTCACTAGACATCTTGGCTAATAGCCACCGATCGACCTATCCTCCATGAACTTATCTAATTCTTTTTTTTTTAACCCAGTTATACTTTTGGCCTTCAAAACATCCTCTGGCAATGAGTTCCACAGGTTGACTTGCAGCGTGTGGAGAAGTACTTCCTTATCTTTGTTTTAAACCTGCTGCCTACTAATTTCATTGGGTGATCCCTGGTTCGTATGTTATCTGAAGGAGTAAATAACATTTCCTTATTCACTTGCTCCACACTATTTATGATTTTATACACTCTATTATATCCCACTGCAGTCATCTCTTTTCCAAGCTGAACAGTTCCAGTCTTTTTAATCTCTCCTTTCTGGAAGCTGTTCCATACCCCAATCATTTTTGTTGCCTTTCTCTGTACTTTTCCCAATTCAAATATATCTTCTTTTTTTTTTAAATGGGATGACAAGAACTGCACACAGTATTCAAGCTGTGGACATACCATAGATTTATATAGTGGCATTAGGATATTTTCTGTCTTACTATCTATCCCTTTCCTAATGATTCCTAACATTGTTAGCTTTTTTGACTGTTGCTGCACACTGAGCAGATGTTTTCAGAGAACTCTCCATGAGGACTCCAAGATCTCTTTTTTGAGTGGTAAAAGTTAATTTAGACCCCATCATTTTGTATGTATAGCTGGGAGTATGTTTTCCAATGTGCACTACTTTGCATTTATCAACATTGAATTTCATCTGCCACTTTGTTGCCCAGTCACCCAGGTTTGTGACTCTTCACACTCAGCTTTGGACTTAACTATTTTGAGCAATTTTTTATCATCTGCAAACTTTGCCACTTCACTGTTATCTTCTTTTTCCAGATTATTTATTAATTTGCTAAATAGTACTGGTCCCACTACAGATCCTTGGGGCACCATTCTATTTCTCTCTCTCTATTGTGAAAACTGAATGTTTATTCCTACGCTTTGTTTCCTATCTTCTAATCAGCTTTGATCTAAGACCTTTCGTCTTATCCCATGCTTCCTTACTCTGTTTAAGAGACTTTGAGGAAGGACCTTGTCAAAACCTTTCTGAAAGTCCAAGTTACACTACAGTCACTGGATCACCCTTGTCCATATGTTACATTTGTTGATACCCTCAAGGAATTCTAATAGATTGAGGAGGCATAATTTCTCTTTATAAAAGCTGTGTTGACTTTTCTCCAACATATCATGTTCATCTATGTGTCTGACAATTCTGTTCTTTGCTATAGTTTCAACCAATTTGCCTTGTACTGAAGTTAGGCTTCCCAGCCTGTAATTGCCAGGATAGCCTTTTAAAAATCGGCATCAGATTAACTATCCACCAATCATCTGG
The DNA here is from genome assembly GCF_011386835.1 of Chrysemys picta bellii. Lineage (NCBI taxonomy): Eukaryota > Metazoa > Chordata > Testudines > Emydidae > Chrysemys > Chrysemys picta. Next base: position 204,385,525 of record NC_088792.1, read on the forward strand.
TACAGATGTTGATTTAAGTGATAGGTTACACACCACAGTTCTGCAATTTCTTATTTGAGCTCCTTCAGAACTCTTGGGTGAATACCATCTGATCCTGGTGACTTACTACTGTTTATTTATCAATTTGCTCCAATCCTTCCTCTACTGACACACCCCAATCTGGCACAGTTCCTAAGATTTGTCACCGAGAAGAATGGCTTGGGTGTGGGAATCTCCCTCACAGCCTCTGCAGTGAAGACCAATGCAAAGAATTCATTTAGCTTCTTCGCAATGACCTTGTCTTCCTTGAGTGCTCCTTTAGCATCTCAATCATCCAGTGGCCCTGCTGATTGTTTGGCAGTCTTCCTGCTTCTGATGTACTTAAAAAAATGTTAACTTCTATAACATTTGCCTCTAACACAACAGCAGGTTCATAACATTTGGTGCCCATGTTAACAGAATTTAATTATGGATATTAGTGCTGGAAGTGTGCTGAGATTAAGAAAATATCATTTAGCTCTGACGGCTCCCCAGGGGCAGAACATGGGACATAGTTGCTATTATCACATGTTGCCAGAGGCATTGGGCCTGATTGGACAGAAGCCAGAAGGGAGACTCACAGCTCAGCAGCAGCACAAACTAAACCTTTAAAAGAAATTCAATGAACCTACTCACACCCAGTGCTGGCCTCCATGCGATATCAGGTACATGGGGCATGAGATGACTCAGAACGTATCCTTGGCCCTTCTGCTTTGGGTGTGCAGCAATAGCTGCATTCCCTCTTTCACTTAAGGAAAACTGGCTGCAGTACTTTGGTTGCCTACTGCATGGACACACTAGAGCAGTGGTTCTCAAAGCCAGTCTGCTGCTTGTGTAGGGAAAGCCCCTGGCGGGCCGGGCCGGTTTATTTACCTACCGCATCCACAGGTTTGGCCGATCGCGGCTCCCACTGGCCAATGGGGGTTGTGGGAAGCAGCGGCCAGCACATCCCTCGGCTAGCGCTGCTTCCCGCAGCCCCCATTGGCCTGGAGCGGCGAACTGCGGCCAGTGGGAGCCGTGATTGGCAGAACTTGCAGACACGGCAGGTAAACAAGCCGGCCCGGCCTGCCAGGGACTTTCCCTGAACAAGCAGCGGACTGGCTTTGAGAACCACTGCACTAGAGAGTAACAGTCCCTTGCACTATTACTAGTGTCTAGCACATATGCATTCGGGGACTCACACTTTGGCCCTCTGTCTTTAAAGGTATATGATCCCCGCTGGTAAATTCAATGTACTCTATAGTGTTTCTAATGAACAGTTCTGATTTCAAGACTCCATAGCAAAGATGAATAGTTCCTTTTGCAAATGCACTGACAAGGAAACAGTGCCTATCAGAAATAGAAAAAGTACAATCCAAGGTGTCTTGACAATTTAGTATGAAACCAACAAAAATAATTAGTGGAGCAACAAAATACCAGATTCAAAGTTGTATAATTAAAAATTCAGGAAAGTGTCTTTCCCTGATGCAATCTTAAAATGGAACATTCCAACTGCTAATAGAATAATGTAAGGATAGTTCCACAGCATGAGGCTCCATTTGTATGCAAAACTACAGAATTACTAATGTTCTGCCAATCCATGATCTGATCGGATAATTATCCCATAAGTACTTTCTACATTTTCTCTGAACCATGGTGCAATTTTATATAGCAACTGGGATCATAGTAAAACACCTTTTCAGAAAATATGTCAAAAGCTGTGATTTAAAATAATAAGAGGAGTCCCAGAAGAGGGAAAGAGGGGTGGGAGGTGGGATAGACTGGAACTAGATGGCATAGCCAGTGGAAATAACGTTTAAACCCATCTGTCTGAAGTTAAGATCTGTCATGAAAGGAAATGGGTTATGTGATGGCTGAACGATGGGCAAGTTGCTACCAAAAGAACTGGTTGAATGCTCGTGGGCCATCTGACAAAATGCCTTTCTAAAGGGCTGATGAGTCTGAAGGGAAGATGGTGATGGAGCAGAGAGCTTGCCTTGTTGCAGTCTTCGGTGCTTTCTTGGTGGCTCGGAGGATCATTAGTGGAACAATGGCTGTGGTGGTAGTTAGTATTGTAGTAAGTGAAGGCAATGTAGTAAGTAAAGGCTTAATGAAGGCCCAGTATGAGGCCTGAACCAAACTAAAGTAATGGTCAAGACTTTGCTAATATGAAGCAAAGTTAAGCTGTGAGCAAGAGGCAGGCCCTGCTCACAGAAGCTGGCAAGGAAAGGGCTGATGTTGCATAGTTACAGTATAAACATGGTACCAAGACACACTATACCGGAACATTCCACAGATAACATGGAACAGGCCGACCCATCCCAATGACAGGGGCAAAAGGGTAAAATGATGGATAGAGTTGTTTTGATCGAACCAACAGGTACAAGGTGTGAGGCGGCACCTTATTACGTAGAGGGGTTGCACCTTACTGCATAGAGGGGTTGTACCTTGCTACGTAGAGGGGTTGCACCTCAATACGTCAGGAGTGATGTGTAACTTGTTTGTACCTGTGTATAAGAATGTGTCCCTGGGGTGGTGTCTTTGTCCGGCTGAGGGGGCAGTGGAAAGTCCCGCCACTGAGCTGAGTCCATTGCAGAGCGGCACTTTCTAGCAGTATGCCCGGTAGACTAAGTAATCTACGGGGAACTGAAATTGTGTCAGGGTCGCAATAAACCTGGCCGAGGTGCCTTTGTATCTTAGTAGACTCTGTGGTTATTGGGGGTTCTCGTCGGGTCTGCTGTATCAGCTATCTGCGCAGAGCTGGGGCAGCACAAAGAGGGAACACACGCACGCAGCCGAGTAATATCAACAGGAGGAAGCAAAAGCACCACACCGGTAGCCTCTCACAACAAGTATCTCTGTTATTGTAGTCTCGAGTGTTCTGTCCATGAAGATGGGGTACATATACACACCCAATGAGCAGAGGCCGGTGCAAGAATCTTTCAGTGAGTAGAGTGCCTCATCTGTCTTCTCACTGAAGAGGGTATTCCCTTCGAAGGAAGGCTTTGCACTGTTGCTGGTATCTCTTTAGGGACCCCAGATGTCTGTAACCAGGAGCTTCCTTTCTAAATATTGGAGATTGAGGTCAGAATCTGAGACCCAGTGGTAAGTGTCCAATGTGCCCCAGTGTGATCATGCAGGGCTGTAAGCATAGGTAGGTGGACCATATGATGGGTAACAGTGCTCCCTCAGTGAAGAATATAGGTCCTGTGTATGCGAGGGTCTCCATGAAGCCATGGAAGTCCTGTCAGGGCTAGGTTGTTGTGGTGAGGCCCTTGTTGGAACAGGTCCATCTCTTGATTCTCCTCCAGGAAGTGTTCTCACTCAAGTGGTGAGGTTGTTAGCGTCACCTGTGTGAGGTGGCACCACTGGAGTTGGGCTAGGACTTTCAAAGATCTCACAAGAATTTACTAAGGAAACTAAGAAGGCCCAGCATAAGGCCTCTGCACCTCTTAAGTCCCACATAAGTCCTCAAATAGGGCTGACACCATCTGGTATAGTAATTCATATGGTCTTGTCCAACTGTACTTACACAGGATGTGGCAGAATTTGGCCTTAAGTAATGACTAAGAGCTAAGTGCTACCTATTAATTGCTGAATTTGTGGAAGGCACACTTGGCTATTAATTATTTTTTGTTTCCAATACCATCCACAGTGTGACTGTGCTGAATAAACAGGAAAAAAGACACAGTCTCTGCCTCAGAGAGCTTTACACTAGAGAAATATCTCTTCAGACCTCCCTTCCCCTGCAAAAAAAAAAAATGCTTAGAAAACATATTCCCTTCTTCATGGATTCTATTTCTTTTCTAATAGGTACTAGTTTGTGCTTTGTGAGTTAGGATTTTACCTAGGGTTACCATATTTCAACAATCAAAAAAGAGGACGGGAGGAGCCCCACCCTAGCCCCGCCCCTGTCCTGCCCTAGCCCCGCCCCTGCCCCTTCCACTCCCTCCCACTTCCTGCCCCCTCAGAACCGCCAACCCTCCCCCCCCACGCCTTGTCCCCTGACTGCCCCCTCCTGGGACCCCTGCCCCTAACTGCCCCCCAGGACTCCACCCCCTACCTAAGCCTCCCTGCTCCTTGTCCCCTGACTGCCCCCTCCTGAGACCTTCCCCACATCCTAACTGGCCCCCTAGGACTCTACCCCCTACCTGTCCCCTGACTGCCCCAACCCTTATCCACACCCCCACCCTCAGACAGACCCCTGGGACTCCCACGCCCCATCCAACCACTCCACACCCCCTGACAGCCCCCCCCCAAAACTCCCGACCCATCTAAACCCCTCTGCTCCCTGTCCCCTGACTGCTCCGATCCCTCTCCCCACTCCTGCCCCCTGACAGCCCCCCCCAGAACTCCCAAACACCCCCCCCGCTCCTTGTTCCCTGACTGCCCCCTCCTGGGACCCCCCCCACCTGTACTCACCCCCCCACACCTGTACTCTGCCCAAAACCTTACACCCCCAACCCCCAGACAGCCCCCCCCGAACTCCTGACCCATCCAACCCTCCCTCTGCTCCCTGTCTCTTGACTACCCCCCCCCCAGAACCTCCCTGCCGCTTCTCTGACCCCCCGGCCCCCTTACTGTGCTGCCGAGCAGCGCGCTCGGCAGCAGGGGGAGGGGAGCAGGGTCGGAGCTCCAGACTGCCGGAGGCCGAGGCGACGGCCGGCGATCTGTGAATGCAGGGCGGGGGGAGGGAGGGAGAGGAGGGGAGTGGTCTCAAGTTGCAGGGGAGAGGAGGGGGGAAGTGGAGGAGGGGTTTGGCTGCCGGAGCCCCATGCGAGTGGCACCATCCGGCCGGCTTCCCTGCAAGCCCCGCACGCTCTGCATGGGGGGGGGGGGAGGGAAGTCCGGACATTGACAAATTCCCCCCGGACGCTATTTTTAACAGAAAAAAGCCGGACATGTCCGGGGGAATCCGGACGAATGGTAACCCTATTTTACCAGAACATCAAGACATAAACCATAACCAAACAGATTTTCTCCAGATTCATTTACTACTAGTTTGAAACTAGTGTGACAAAGTTCCTCCTCTATCATGGTGGGTCCTGCGCTTATTGGCGGATTTTTTTTGCCTCAGAGATTCACCATGTGGGTTGGGGAACAGCCCAGAGACATTCCCCTCTGGAAGAACCCACAGTCCAGGTCAATTGGGAGGTGTGGGGGGAACCCGGGCCCACCCTCTACTTTGGGTTCCAGCCCAGGGCCCTGTGGACTGCAGATGTCTATAGTGCCTCCTGTAACAGCTGCATGACAGCTACAACTCCCTGGGCTACTTCCCCATGGCCTCCTCCAAACACCTTCCTTATTCTCACCACAGGACCTTCCTCCTGGTGTCTGATAACGCTTGTGCTCCTCAGTCCTCCAGCAGCACACCCTCTCACTCTCAGCTCCTTGTGCCTCTTGCTCCCAGCTCCTTACACTCACCCCACAAACTGAAGTGAGCTCCTTTTAAAACCCAGGTGCCCTGATTAGCCTGCCTTAATTGATTCTAGCAGCTTCTTCTTAATTGGCTCCAGGTGTCCTAATTAGCCTGCCTGTCTTAACTGGTTCTAGCAGGTTCCTGATTGCTCTAGTGCAGCCCCTGCTCTGGTCACTCAAGGAACAGAAAACTACTCATCCAGTGACCAGTATATTTGCCCTCTACCAGACTCCTGTACCCCACTGGTCTGGGTCTGTCACACTAGGCATTAAAATATGTTCTATCACAGATCAAACTCTCTCATGACTATAACTGTATTTAGTCCCCAGTTTCTTTTTTGACATTTAAAAATGATATGCTGCTCCTATTTTATAATGTTAAAAAAAAGTAATATCATAATTCCACAGCAGTTGATCTGATTCAGATGAGTTAACTAGGATTTATACTTTAACTATTAATTTTAAGCTGAATTTTTCATGATTTGCACACCCTATATAGACTGTTAAAAAGAAACAGATTTTACTAAATCTTCTTAACATGGCGTTTCAAGAAAACTCTGAATGCAATTTTAGTATCTAACATAAATGCCCTGAATTGTGCAGCAAGATATTCTCTAGTGTACCCTCTTCGAAAAAAACTCCTTCTGACCAGGGGCGGCTCTTAGGTTTTTTGCTGCCCCACGCACGGCAGTCAGGTGGCCTTCAGCGGCATGTCTGCGGGCGGTCCGCGGTCACACGGATTCGGCAGCATTTCTGCGGGTGATCTGCCAGTCCCACGGCTTTGGCGTACCCACCGCCGAATTGCTGCCGAAGCCACGGGACTGGCGGACCTCCCACAGGCATGCTGCCGAAGGCTGCCTGACTGCCGCCCTCACAGCGACTGGCAGGCCGCCCCACGTGGCTTGCCGCCCCAGGCATGCGCTTTTTGCGCTGGTGCCTGGAGCCGCCCCTGCTTCTGACCAGCCCAAGATTACACACCAGCCAAGCACCGTGGAGAGTACTTTGCTGATTATCAAGCAGGAGCCAAGCCCTACATACTACTACCCAGCTAGCCAGAACCCTTTGTTGTCTAATTGACTTTGGTAACTAGACACAGGGTTAAATTTCCAAAAGTGCCTAAGTAATCTAGGAGCCTAAGGCCCATTGACTTTCAATGAGACTAAGGATCCCCAACTGCAATTCATATGGACAAGGGGCATAGCCCGGGCCAGTGCACTAGCTCCTTCTGTGGCTATACAGGGATTCTGTACTAGAGCTTACGCAGAATCTAAATCCTCTGCCTCTCCTCCAACTCCATGGGAACATGGAAGGACTTAGCCCATAATGTGCCTTCTACAATGTACTGAAGCTATGAGCTGTGGCACCAGTGGTTCACGGAATGTGTGCATCTGTCTTCACTTCACCCTGGAATGGGTCTTTAGCTTAACTAAATAGCTACTCTGAATTCCCTGGCAGTTTAGAATAGAAATGACTGAATAACATCTCCTGAAAACAACAAATTTCACAATCCTTAAACAAAAATATTTACCCAATTCACAAAACTGGGTGTATATATATATATTAATAAAGCATAGATTAATTTTTCCCTATATTTTGCCTACCTCTAGTTTACAAACAGATGCAGGAATATCACAAATTTCTCTTCACTAATTATTTGTGTGTGTTTGTATTGCAGTAGTGTCTAGAAGCTCCAGTTAGAGATTGGGACTCCGTTGTGCTAGGAACTGTATACACATTAAAATAAAAAGAGTGTTCCTGTCCCCCAGAGTTTACAATCTAAGCACATGATAAGAGGCAACAGAATGGAGGACAGGGTTGGAGTGAACAAACTAGGTTTGGTATAATATGCAGCAGTCACAACATGCCAACTCCCTAGCCATTTATGGCAATATCAAAATAAAATGGAAATGTCATATGATTTTCCAAAGAACAAACTGCTGTTCTCTGTAATATCTTTTGACTACTCAGAAACATTATACTGTGGGAACATAGCAAAAGCCAACAATATCAGTGGTCTAGCTAATCCAGAGATGCTATTCTGACAGTGGGCAATGCTGGATGCAGGTGAAGGTATAAAATCTTTGTACATAATACACTGGCCAGTTGTGCTGAATTAGACCACGAAAGGAAGTTTCCGGCTTCTGACCTTAGCTGGCGATTGATTTAAGCCTTTGCAAATTTATCCTGGCTAGTATAACTGCAGAATCTTTACTTATTCATATAATAAATGTTCAGTCCTTTTTGGACTCTTGCTAATCTATTTGTCTCAATTATAATAATTCACAGAAGAAAAAGTATTGTCTTCTGCGTAATTACTGATCATCCACATATTCCAAATGGTCAAGTCTCAACTAGAAGAGTCTGAAAGACAAGGAATTTATTTTGAAAAGAAGATGTGGCACACAACAAGTATCTAGCTTGAGAGTATGAAGTAAATGATTTGTTGGATTGGAGAATTAGTACCATCATGTAATGGAGACTCATCGATATTAACAATTAACAATTAGCTTTAAGGTCATTTTGTCCCCCCGACAGTGAGGGGTTCGTTGGGGAATGGACAATACAATTTGTTCTAAGAGTTTTCTTTTCTTTTGTTCTTTTTTGTTTTAACTTATTCAGCTGGTCGAATCAAGCATAAGCATTAGGGGATAATTATATAATTACTTTTCTTTAACTCACAATATGATTTCATTCTGGCTATTTGTTTCTTATATTTTTTCCAAAAGAACACACTGTGAATGAATGTAGTCAAATTCTGTGTGTTATGTGTTCAGGTGGCATGTTTCTTAAACTTGTGCTGGGAGTTTAAATAAGGGGAACCATTCTAATTGTGTAGCCTGGATACAGGGCCAGCTCCAGGCACCAGCCCACCAACCATGTGCTTGGGGCGGCACCTGGAGAGGGGCGGCGCGGCGCTCCGGCCCGAGAGCGGGGCCGCGACTGGGCTCGCCGCCCTCCCCCGGTGCTCCGGCCGCCGGGGAGAGCGGAGCCCTGGCCGGGCTCTCCGCCCTCCTCCCGGCGCTCGGGCCGCTGAGGAGAGCGGAGCCCCGGCCGGGTTCTCCGCCCTCCTCCCGGCGCTCCGGCCGCTGGGGAGAGCGGAGCCCCGGCCGGGCTCTCCGCTCTCCTCCCGGCGCTCCGGCCGGTCGGGGAGAGCGGGGCCCAGGCCCGGCTCGGCACCCTCCCCTGCCGTGCTCCCGGGAGGGGGTGCGGCGGGAGGCTTTTTTGCCTGGGGCGGCAAAAAAGCCAGAGCCAGCCCTGCCTGGATAGTATTATCTTATACAGAAAATACTAAATGAGCATACCTGCCCAGGAATGAGACTTAGTAGCTGCAGAGGGAAGCTCTACAAAGCCTTCATCTCAACATGCAACTGCACAGAAGACATAATGCAGATGCATCAAGAAATACAACGTTAATCCAATCAGCCTATACAAAAGCAGTGTTTTGATGTCACCCAAAGTACTATATCTGTCGGTGGTTATCACAACTTGGGAAGAACGTAATTGCCATGGAAAGTTGCAGAATTAAAAAAAAAAATAAAAAGATGACAGGTTTCAAAGACTTGGATGCAGGTTCAGAAAAATTGTTGTATTTGTTGTTGGAAAAGGAAATACATTTTGTTTTTGAACTCAATGAACTGTTGTTTTTCAGGAAATGAGGTGACCAAAGGCCTCCTCACATCAAGTGCCAGGCTTCCTCTAGACTGCTGAAGCCTGGCTGGAAACTAGGATTCAGAGAGGTCCTAGAGAACACAGTGGGGAAGCAGAAGTTTTGAGTTTATGATTTCTGCACAAGCTGTCTTTCTCTACTCCTTTCTATGCCCTAACACATAATGACTGACAGGGACATTAGTAGTACTGCACCAAGAGTTTTCCATCCCTTCCTTCATCAATCCCAAAATAGGGCAGCATTCTTCAGCCAGGAGGGGAACCAAATAATCAGACAACTGTTTTTCAAGAAACACACTCAGATGGACACATCTAGAGTAGTACAAATTCCTAAAATCCACGCTGTACAGTTCTTTCCTGGACAAAACTTTCAGCCAAAAAGAGATACTTCAGGACATGCGCTAGTCCACTAGGGATTTGAGAGGCTTCTGAACCAAGAAGCACAGTCTACCAAGGATTTTGTTTTTTAAAGTTTATTTGGACCTTGGCTCATAAGACCAACATGCTCACTATCTAGATTTTCAGGAAGTCATAAAAGTAAATTATCTGCCTGCAAAAACTGGCTTATAGTCTCATTTTAAAATATTTTACTTCTCACAAAAATATTTTTCTAGTTTCTAAGAGTGAATTTTTTTCCAGAGCCTAGAATCATCTCCCTTTGTGTAAATGATATGACAAAACAATCTCGTTGCTTTCAGCTGAAAAGCTGTTCCTCCAAGTCAACAGAGTTAGATCTTGTATATTTCTCTACACAATTCTGGCATGGAGTAAGTTCATATGTAAGAATCTTTCTTCAATATTCTAGGTTGGCTTCACAACAGAGAAATAAAGCCAACATGATGTTGAATCAGGGATCTATAAATATTGCCAGGATATATGCACTCCTCCAATTTCTGATTGTTCTTCACAGGAGGGTCTGCTTTTGTTTTCACTAACTGTACTGCATCAATATCACATGAGCCAAACACCAGCAATCAAATAAAAGAAACAGCATGTCTGAGACCAGGAAACTCATTCCTCACAAATATATAATTAATTATTAATATTTAGCACTTTTGTAGCCTGTTCACATCTTTAAAAAGCTTTTTAAGTTTTCACAATATCTCTAAAAGGTGATCATAGAAGTATTAGTATCCACATTTTACATGGGTTCTTGAAGCCTTTTGGGCCCATATGCTCGGGGGCGCTGAAGTTTGTGCAACTACCTAGGGATGGATTCCTTGGCTACTTTCCTCCCATGCTAATAATCCATCCTGACCACACATACTGAGCTGAAGAAAGGCACTGCTGGTTTCTATAGGGTGGTCAGTCTAACCGTCAGCCTGGTGCAAACAATCGACCATGCCCCGTTCTGTTTGTAGCCTTTATCTCAGGGCTCTGTTTATTTTTCAACACATAAACAAAAAGAAATGTAGAACAATAATAAAAAGCAACAGTCCTGTTCTCAACTGAGTTTGAGGGGCCCTTTGGCCTCCAGTAGCTGAATGACCTTGGACTTTTCCCAGCTAGGGTTGCCAACTCTGACTGAAGCTATTCTGGGATTTTCTCCCCAACACGACATAATGTCATTTTCTTAAAATAACCTATTAAAATTTCCCGGATTGCTTTCAGTGACCACCGGGAGATCAATGCCAATTCCGGGAGACTCTAGGCCAATCCTGGAGGGTTGGCAACCCTATTCCCAGCCAAGGAGGGTCCACAGGGCCTGGCTTTCCTCTTATAGCCTTCTGTTGCAGCCACAGGAAGGTGCACTTCCCGTACTCTCCTACGAGGCTCCCTTGTGGAGCTGGGGCCGTCATTTAGATCTCTCAGCTGGGAATCATCAGACTCAATCAATCACTATGCTGTTCAGCAGGGTCAGCTGGTTCACAGAACCTGCCTGCTGGTCTTCTCTCCAGAACAGGGCTGGCTGCTCCCTGACTCTTAAAGGGGCAGATCACCCTGTCACAGTCTCCTCATGGTTTGTCAGAGGTTTTAGATTTAGGGCTTTCTGCAACTAAGAGGGAGAAGGGGGGAAACATTTGATCCTCTAGCATGTGTACAAAGCCACCACACTAGATTATTAGCACAAGGACTAGACTAATCAGGAAACCATTAAAATACCAACAGCTCTCACACAGTTATTACTGTTATCTCTGATTTTAAAGTATAGAATGGGAAAAATTCTGCTACTCTCAGATACCACCGTGTGGTAACTGTTGATAAATGCTGACTTGTTAATGGCTGCCACTGTTTACAATACACAGTAGGAATTTCCCCTTTTCAGTGATAAAAGCTCCCATCATAACTCACAAACTAAAAGTCCACCTCAGCAGTAGACAGTGTTCCACCCCACATCCAGGACCTAGTTTATAGAGGTCAAAAACTAGTATACTGTACTGGCAACAGTAGAGAGCAACAGAACCGAATGCTCAGGAGTGAAAAGCCACCTGCCACCAGTGCTGGGAGGCTCAAAGCCACAACACCTAAGAGGAAGAGATCAGGGCTGCCCAGAGGATTCTGGGGCAAGGCAATTTCAGGGACCCCTTCCATAAAAAAAAGTTGCAATACTACAGAATACTATATTCTCGTGGGGGCCCCTGCAGGACCCAGGGCCTGGGGCAAATTGCCCCACTTCCCCGTCGCCCCTCCCCCCGCCCCGGGCGGCCCTGGAAGAGCTATACAGTGGTGGAGTGCGCAGTGATCGGAGGGTCAGACTGCGGGCGGAGGGCTGCCTCCATGAGGATAATTCTGAGTCTCTGCTCGCGATCCTTAAGAGTCCTCGGACAAAACCCCTTACAAATGCGGCACTTGTCCTTTTGGTGACTCTTGCCAAGGCACTTGAAACAAGAAGCGTGCGGGTCACTTTTTGGCATCAATTTACCGCAGACTTCACAAGCTTTGAACCCTGGCGACTGAGGCATGCCCCGGTGTTGGGGAACGAAATGTGGGGGGCACCCCCATAATGGAAACTTAGAGAAACGACTTCTAACAGTACTACTACTACTAACTAAGAAACAAAGAAAACTAACTATATACAAATCACAGTGGGACACTGCTAAAGGCGCTTGCAGAAGCAAGAGCAAGAGAAGTTCCAGCTGGCCATCACCAGCGGTAAGAAGAAACTGAGAGGGGGTTGAATCAGCTGGGCCCTATACTGGGCTCCATGAAGGCGTGACTCCAGGAGGCGCCGAGGCCGACCCTACAGATTCTGCTAGGGGGAAAGTCTTCCGGCTGTCGTGCATGAGGCACGCACGCACCTGATTGGAATTGACATGAATAAGCACTCGAAGAAGAACTATACTAACATGAATTTGGCATTCAGAATGTAATACTAGTGCTTTAGCTGAAGAAACATTATAAAACCTTTGCTAGAGACTTGTTAGAAACAGCTGTGTTAATACTAAGTTTATTATATGAACTTCACAGGACAGAAAATAATTAAATACAAAATAGAAGGAATCAATAGTAATTTTTTCCCTGCATATCAGGGTCAGATATGGTCCATTGGCAATATGAAAACAGAGTAGTATGGGAGTGACCAAATACTGTATAAAAATGTATGCCTTATGCTCATATTAAAAGAATTTAGTGAAAATTCATTGAATATCTATCTCCTAGAAACAGAGCTAGATTCTAGTAAATTGTACAATTCAGACATCCTGCTGTGAATGAACTTTAAAGAATTAAATCCATATTAAAAAAAAGGGAGGAAAAAAGCAAGCAGTGATTTTTAAGTTGCACCTGCTTATTAGCCCTACATGACCCACTGTGTTGAGTTGTGACAAAGGATTCTTTATTATCAAGGTGACCCAAGTGCATTATTTATCTGTTGGCGCCAACTACGCAGACCACAAAATGTCTTCATTAATGGCAAGTTCAGCCCATCAGTCCCATTATGGTTATGGCATTAAGAGAAAAAAAAAAAAAGAGAGAGAGAGATGCTGATTTTCTAATCCAAATTGCAGGTTTTGAATTTATTACACTTGAAGTGCAGTAAGAAGTTCCCTTGATTGGATATTAACGAAAACACACTTCATTTGCTAGCTCTTATAAAAATGCATCTGCCTCCTAATCAACTGAATAGCAGCATTGATGTATGCATTTCCAGGATGGAAGATAAGGGTCTATAAACCAAACTCTGGTTAACATGGAAGATGGTCTACAGCAGGGGTAGGCAACCTATGGCACGCCTGCCGAAGGCAGCACGCGAGCTGATTTTCAGTGGCACTCACACTGCCCAGGTCCTGGCCACCGGTCCGGGGGACTCTGCTTTTTAATTTAAATTTTAAATGAAGCTTCTTATACATTTTTAAAACCTTATTTACTTTACATACAACAATAGTTTAGTTATATATTATAGACTGATAGAAAGAGACCTTCTAAAAAAGTTAAAATATATTACTGGCACGCGAAACCTTAAATTAGAGTGAATAAATGAAGACTCGGCACACCACTTCTGAAAGGTTGCGGACCCCTGGTCTACAGGGGTGTTAACAGGCCACTTCACCTTGAATGGTCCCTTGGAATATGTGCTAACTACTTATGCTAAACTATCTGTTCAACCTTGTATTTAGCTGTGACACTAAGTACCTTTCTCATACCCGAAGAGCAGCTCTGTGTAGCTTGAAAGCTTGTCCCTCTCACCAACAGAAGTTGGCCCAATAAAAGATATTACCCCACCCACATTGTCTCTTGGAAGATGGGAACACTCTAATAAACAGGTGATTATGGAACTCCCAGCTCTGTTAAAACCAGATTGGTAGCCTATTATGAACTGATTAAATTTTCCACTTTTTAGCTGCATACAATTATATTTGCTCATTAACACTTGGTATGTTTAATGCAGCTGAAGAAAAATACTAGGACAATTAAGTATCAATCATACTAACTCCACAGAGACATGGAACTGACTTTTTTTAATGATATCTTCCTGTAAAAGATAATGTAGTGTAGAGGGAGGTTGGATTCCTAAGATTGCTGTAAAGTATCTTCGCAGAATTAAACATGCAGTTCAAAATGTTTTATCACATCCACGTGTTTGTACTTTTCCATAAGAAAAACTGTTCCAAGACAGCATATAAACACCTCTGACTATGTCTGAAAACTATGCTCAGTGACAGGATTACAACTGAAACTGACAAAGAGAAACAGAAAATTTAACGTATGGGGTAAATGCCTTTTCCCCTCTATATGATTTCTTTTAAGGATTATAATTAATCCAGTGTAAAAGCTGGGTTTCAGCATGTTTGCCAACACTGTTAAAAATCAAGACCACACCTTCCGTTGAATTATTTTAAGAGGGGAAAATATCACACTAGGGATTTGAGGTTTTGGCTTGAAGTTAGGATACTGGAGAACTGGTCCAAATTCATGCGAGAAACAGATTTTAGAGGCTTTCGTCCATAAAAAAAAAAAAAAAAAAAAAAAAAAACCAATCAGATCCAAATGCAAAACCAATTTGAACTTGTATCAAGGTTGGTCTCTATTCTCTTTTTTCCCTTGGTAAGATTTTTTTTACATTAATTTTATTTATTTGTATTGCAGCAGTGCCTACGAGCCCCAATTACAGACCAGGTCCCCAGTGTGCTAGGCATTGCACATTCACAAAAAGCAAAAAGACAGTCCCTGCCCCAAAGAGATTGCAACCTAAATAGTAATTTCTTCTTTAAATTTTGAAAGACTTGTTTTCCCTGTCTTTGTTCTTTCTTCTCACTCTCTATTTCTCTTTACCACTATATTGGGTGGGATTTGGGGGTGGAAGAGCACTTATAGCTAGTCCATATTCAAGTTACCACAATTTTCTTTAATAAATTGTATAGTTTTTTTCCCTACATTCTTGTGTCTGATTCTCTGCTTTGAAAGCCCATTGAGTAAAGGTCTCAAGTTTAGTATCTGTTATTCAAGTACTGCAATGGCTGGTAAAATAGCATTTAAAATTGCTTCAGAGAATGACTCAGTATCAGAATGGTTTGAACTCCCAGGAAGGCCCTCCAGTTGCTCCCTTGCCGAAAGCAACTATACTCTGGACTGCAAATAAAATGCCAACCATAGTTGCTACTGTTTTTAGTTTTAGGAGACAATAACTAACAGTAGCATAAATTAAAGGACAAACAGAACAATTATACTCTCCTGCAGAGCGGTATAAAAAACTAGCCATAGCAACCAACACCAGAAAATATCCTTGTTTCCCTTCCCCAGCGCACCAGTAGGGAGGTTAGGGGCTATGGGTCACTGTGGTTGGGTGGCTACAGTGGCAAGTTTAAATAACTTCCCTTGGTTCCCTAAGATCAGTGTCTCTCAAACTGGGGCCGCCGCTTGTGTAGGGAAAGCCCCTGGCGGGCCAGGCCGGTTTGTTTACCTGCCCCGTCCGCAGGTCCGTCCAATCGCAGCTCCCACTGGCCCCAGTTTGCTGCTCCAGGCCAATGGGAGCTGCTGGAAGCGGTGCGGGCCGAGGGACATACTGGCCGCCGCTTCCAGCAGCTCCCATTGGCCTGGAGCAGCAAACCGTGGCCAGTGGGAGCCGCGATCGGCCGGACCTGCGGACAAGGCAGGTAAACAAACCGGCCCGGCCCGCCAGGGGCTTTCCCTACACAAGCGGCGGCCCCAGTTTGAGAAACACTGCCTAAGATGCTAAGGCCCGTGGCAATCATACTGTTCTGGGTGCAGTAAAGTTGATGTACCCTGTCCCAATGATTTCACACCCTGGAGGCTGCAGTGAAGGAGCAGAACATTTGGAACTAGCGATAGCGGGTTTGGGGAGATGGTGGGGAAGAGTTGAAATAGCCTCCCTTTGGTAAGACCAAGGGCGAGGGGCTGGAGGCCGCAGAGATTGGGCTGCTCAAGTGGCAGTAGCAGTCAAAGGAAGTGCTCTTATTTGAGGTGGCTGACTATGATTTTCATGTCTCAACAGTATGTCATTAAAAAGATACACATTTCTTTCTAAATCCAATACATGGGAAATGAAACCTTTTTGTCCTAGGTGGTGCTCTGAAAAGAGCATAAACAACGAGGAGTCCTTGTGGCACCTTAGAGACTAACAAATTTATTCGGGCATAAGCTTTTGTGGGCTAGAACCCACTTCATCAGATGCATGGAGTGAAAAATACAGGAGCAGGTATAAATACATGAAAGGATGGGAGTTGCTTTACCAAGTGTGAGGTCAGTCTAATGAGATAAATCAATTAACTGCAGGATACCAAGGGAGGAAAAATAACTTTTGAAGTGGTAAGAGAGTGGTCCATTAGACAGTTGACAAAAAGGTGTGAGTAACAGTAGGGAGAAATTAGTATTGCGGAAATTAAGTTTAGGTTTTGTAATGACCCAAGATTAGGCCTGAATAAAGACTGGGAGAAGGGTTCAGGGGCTCCGCCAAAATAAGCTAGAGAGCAGGACCAGCGTTAGCCTCACTGGGGCCCAGGGCTGAAGCCAAAGCCCGAGCCCCATCGTCCTGGACTGAAACCGAAGCCCAAGCAACTTAGCTTTGCGGCCAGGCAATTGCCCTGCTTGCTACGCCCTAATGCCAGCCCTAGCTTTTAATTTACTGGATATGCAGAAAAAGAGTTGTTATGGCACAGGTGGGCCGTGGAGTTTTTATAGCATGTTGGGGAGTGGGGGCTCAGAAAGAAAAAGGTTGAGAACCTCTGCTGTAGAAGATTTAGCATGGACAGACATTCCTTTCAGCTGTGGAAGGGTAATTAAGTTTTCATATGTATTCTATCCAATGCTCTTTCCTGAGCATGGCAGCAGAAACTGTCAAACCATGACAATTAATCAACCATTGCAGACTTAACTTTCTTATTTAACTTTCCAGGTTTGATCTTGGCCAAAAGTGAAATAAGAACTGTGTCAAAATGGGCAAGTCATGTCTATGAATAAAGTTAACAGTTGACAATCTTTTTGTACATTAACAAAAGGAATGGGCAGATTTTAACAAGCAAACATTTAAAGGACAGTCTAAAAAGCCATCTGACTTTCAGAAATCCTATTTTCTTTTCAAAGTATTGCAAGTCTAGTGTGTCTTTAGGTCCTGTGTTAAAACTTGCTGGGTAAAATTTTCCAAAGCACCTAATTGATTTAGAAGCCTAAGTTCCATTGACTTTCAATAGGACATAGGGGCCAGATACTAAAAGATATTTAGGCACCTAACTCCGATAGGAGGTTCCTATGTCATTTAGGCACTTTTGAAAATTTTGCCTGTCAGCTTTTTCACTACTTATTTGTCCTTTAGCAAGTCCTACTGAGTAACATAAGCCAAAAGTAAGGGTAGATATTGTTTGTTTTTCTACACAAATGTAAAGACAACTCGACACTAAGCTCTTGAAGTTGAAGAGTTTGAATTAAAGCAGCTTGCCATATCTGGGTTCATAGAGTAATTTTGTATTTATTATTTATTGTGGCAAAAATATGTATTACGAGTATAAACCATAATTCAAGAATGTTTGTAGTTTTTTGTTCACACAAGCAGCAAGAAATACATAAAGTGAGATTAGCTTACCTTGGGTAGCAATGTAGTGATTTGGCCTGTGATAGCCCTAAAAAAATGGAAAAAAAGTTTTGAGTCAATTTGCAGTGCAATGCACCATCGTGTGCTAGTATGATTATCATGTCATAGAGACTAGTGTTCATAACCCTACTGAATATCACAACAATACAAGTTACATATTAGGGGCAAATTGTGGCCTTTCCAATGAGGGGCACAAGAAAGCAACTATGTTGTCTGGACTGGAGGGTCCCTGAGATATTGGCTTGCGCAGTGCCTGGGCAGGGGACAGACTTAGTATGTTCTGGAAGTTCCTTACTGGCTTCTCTGAAAAGGAGCAACATAAACTTAGGCACACTTGGTAGCCTGGACACATCCCCAAGTCCTCAAGTTGTGAAGTGCTGCTGAGTGCAATGCTAGTCCCCTGCTTAGCAGCTAAGAGCGCTAGATTTATAGTCAGCATGGATGCTGCGTGTGCATGCTAGGGAGGGAAGAGGTTCTCTGTGCCCTGTGATCTGTTCACAAATGATTTTTGAACAGAAAAAGGGTAAAAATCTATGAAGAAATGTCTTGGTGTAAATAGTTTGTCCAGCTTTAAATAGGAATTACACTGAAAAGGAATTCTCGGTTTCTTTCTGTGAAGGCAAGAGAAACTTAATCATATGCTGACTGAGAATCAACACTAACAACTTAGGCATTCTTTATAACAAAGAATATTGGCTCTTGATAGGATGCAAACTAGAAACAACAGAATTTGTATAGTATTTTTGTTTCTGATGCTACAGTAATATTGCCAAGGATTTAACTCGTGTAACAGTACATCATTTTAGACAGTTATATCAATATTAATACCAAAAGCTTTAAATAATGGTTAGGTTATGACACCAAGTAACAAAAGGAAGAAATGTAAAGTTATAGCTCATACTCCATATCCGCTTGCCAGTGTAGAGTATGTTAGGGGTAAGGAGTGAAGTGAGACACAAAGACTGAAGTAATCTGAAGAACCCTGGAGAACAGAAAATGTTACAAGAACTACTGAAGTGGTTCCTTTATATGCCATTCTGAGGCAAACATTGAGTGCCTAAGGATTGAGACTTATTTGTACGACCGTGGATAGAGTTGGCATTTCTCTCGTCATCTACTAGCTGCGGGGTTGGATTCATTCAGACTACCAACCAAACAGGCACTGGGAGATTTAGTTCAAGGGAATGTCTCACTATACAAACAAAGCTTTTTCTATGCAAATGCCTATGAAGCTGCCATTCCCATTGTAACTCCATTGTTTTGATATGACATCTGTTACAATCTGCCTGCATGAGACAGGCTGCACATCTGCATCTGTGAAACTAAGGACAGACAAATTGCCATTTACAATCGAATCTTGAATACTTTCTTGCTAACAAACAACCACGGTGTCTCCCTGTTTATGACCACTTTGCCTACTGATTTCTGATGATCCAAAGAAACTTGGATGCTTTGTATTCCAAGGAATGGGATGCTTTATGTCCTTACAACCCTCACCGGTAGTGTCTTCTATGCCCACACAGTTGTTCCACTAAATCCATTCTGCTTTTTTTTCCCCCACGAGCAGGAAGACATGATATGAAGCCATTATATCAGGGTCTTGAACAAGAGCATGGGATCCAAACCCTCCCCCGCCCCCCCCCCCACATTTTGTGGATGTTCAGATCTGGATCCAAAGCATAATCTGAATTATACATAAGCAACTAAACCCCGAACCTGAAGTCTGAACACCCCTGAACCTTGGGAAAGTTTGAATTGAAATCGCAATCCAACCCCCCAATTTGGGTCCATCTCTACTTTTTATTACACAAATTTCTGTCTACACTTTTATTACTCTTTTAAATGGAAATGTTTCTGTTTTTATCTTTACCTCATGGTTAATGTGTTAGTTTCTGAAACTGTAAAGAATAGGGTAGAAATATAATGCTAATTTGACTGCCTTTGAAACATACTCCTAAATATCATTAGAAGGAGATAACCCAAAGATTGTTATATAAGAATAAGGATTAATTTGGTTGTTCTATACTGTATGAGAAATTTTTTTTACTAAATTCTCTTGTCATACCTGGTGGACATGTGTGAACCAGAGACTGTGACACCTTCATTAAAAGGTGTCACTGGGGAAGAAGAAATCACGGAATGTAGGCTGCTGCTTAAGAATCAGAAGTTCTTCTGTACTCTCATGTCTAGTGTTCCTCATGCACATTAAAATTATTGAAGTTTTCATTTCTAGATTTCAGGCTTTACACAGTGTTGACTTTTTCTTGATTTTCAATTCTACTTTTGATTTTATCTTTTCAACCAAAAAACATGCTGTCTCTTAAAGAATTTATTCTAATGTAAAACATTAAGCTAACATGATGCAGAATGAACAAAGAAGCAGTCTTCAATAATTAAACACCCTACATATTTAATGAAATGTCTTGCTTGCATTAGAAGTACTGGTTAACAGCTGCAGACTATACTTTGAAGGCGACTTAAAAGTGTAGCGATGACAAGAGATTGCAAATCACTGCATTAGGAATTACAGAGTTTTGTCACATTAATATGCAAACAGCTTTCTTTTAAATGTGGAATTATGCCAAGATGTTGACAGACAATATAAATAACATTTCCTTGGTCCACATAAGCATCAGGAGGCAAAATAGCCATGTAATGTTGGTGGCAAAATTTCACTCCAGAGTGTGGAAGTTTCAAGAAATGACTGAGCTCATTTTTTTATTGGCAAATATTTGGTGTTTTATTTTTTCTTTATTGTATATGTGGATTCCCATGATTGTGGTTTCCTACAATGTTTGGCAGCCAAAACTGTGATCAGCTATGCTAGTTGTAAGAAATGGTCAATAAAGTGTAAAAATAATATGGACCACATGTTTGGCTGAACAGCGATGTTAACTTTGTTTACTACATCAGTATACGTACGTCAATATAATTTCCATTGATGTAATCTGAGTTTGTTTCTTCTTCAATAGGCTGCAGTCTCACTCGAGAATGATCATCTGAAATGGGAACAACAGATAAAACAAAGTAGTTTGGTGTGCTTTTAATAGTCACAAAATATAAGGTCACATTCCAAAAGAAACCCTTAAAACACATATTACGTTAAAGTCGAATTACAAAGTCTGCACTTTTCAAGTTTCCTGTCTTTTGGTTTTGGCTCAAAATAAGCTATTAGATATTATACAGTAAAACCTTTCCACTTTGCACTTCAATCATTTATGAACCCCAAAATTCCCAATGATTTTGGAGCTGAATACATCTGATATTCAAACCACTGCTACCACTGCTCTTTCCTCCTGGAGAATGTGAAACAGTTTTTGCAACAGTCAAATTGCCTTTCATTAATACATTTAACAGCACTCAATTGCCAAAAGCTCAGTCATTTGCAAAGTTCTCCCGCTATCAGTGCATAGTGATTATGTAAGGCATATAACAAGGTCTTGTGGGAGATCATTATTTGAAGAGACAAAACAACCAAGACGAAAAAATAACTTGGTATATCATATATATATTTGTTAATAAAAATCAGTTTCACTCCCTCTATATGTTGTTTCAGTGATTTCTTTAGAACTGAGGTTACCTGTATCTGAGTACGTAGTGCTATTAGGTGGTCATCATGATGTTGTTGTAAGTGTAAGTAGTTGTTAGGGCACCTAATGCTTTCTGTATGGGGAATCTCTATTGTAGTTAAGCACTAAAGAAATAAATAATGAAATAATATGTGGCTACTGAAAGGAGAAGGACCCAAGCTCACCACCCTGCAGGACAATGGAAGACTCACTGGGGTTATGGCTCCAAGTATCGGGGAGAGCAGAGATTCATGTCCCATAGTCCCTCCTCCTGCCAGGGCAAGTGGATGGGAAAGGGATGGCTAAGGTAGGAGAATGGCAGGGAATGTCAGGGAGTAGGCAGTCCCTTGGCTCCTTCCCATCTTGTGCCCCTGGAGTGAAGAGGGTCTGTGACTCTCACAGTCACAGTTCCTTCCCAGCGCTTTGCCTAGGGTGTTGCAGCTCTGTGTTGTCCCTAGAGACTTTCTAGTCCTAATATATTAAATAAATCTGAACCAAATTCCAACCCGAGTTCCCTACAATTGATTATTACTTAGCTAGTTTTTACACATTTGTCCCTTTTATGTTGTTCTTCTAATTAATAGTTTCTAAGTGGGGGCTTATGAAAAAAATCTTGGAATATCCAGGTCAATTATGTTCATCAGGTCATCCTTATGTGCGTATTTATTACCTTTTTCAAAGGAATCTAATAATTTGAAGAGGCTTGATTTTCTCTTTCAGAAACCATGTTTGTTTGACCTATCAAGTTACACTTATCCAAGTGCTGTACTATTGTATACTTAATTAAGTTATTAATTGGTTTCTGCAGAACTGAGGTGAGGTTCATAGGCCTTTAATGCCCAGGATCCTACTTTAAAAAGATACCACATTAACAACTTTCCATTCTTCAGGCATGTTTGCTGGCTTATAGATTTTGGGCCTGATCAATGAGAGACTCCCATTGACTTCAATGGAAGCTGGATTGGACTAGAATTGAATATCCTCCTCCGTATCTCCATGATTTCATGTTTATTTCCTTTAAAACACCCTCAAGAGAACCTGCCATTCTACTGACCTCTTTCACTCGAGCTTCTCAAGTTACCTGCTGACTTTTCCTCTACGATTTCAATCTCTGCGAAGGCCACACTTAGATTTCTCATAAATACATATTTTAAGAATATAAATGTCCTTGTTTTTCCCTACAGGCCAACTAATAAAGCCTGTTAAAGTCCAATGCTAAATGTCCATCAACTTCTCCACTATTTCATTACTTTCTTTTCCTCCACTCTCTCCATGTGGCCAGCTTTCAGTCACAGATGCAGCTTTTATTACTTCAGATTTGAAGTCTTTTAAAAATTATTTAGCTTCATATCTTTAGTTATCTTCATATAATCTCTTTCCCCTTGTTACTTCACATGTGCATCTTACTTAGGAGAACCTGTGTTTCATAGACAGTGGCTAGGAATACTACAGGGGCTGAAGAAAGACGATTACACAATTTCTATTCACTTTTTGGGGGGATTTGGGTGGCTAACTTCCTTGATCTCTTTGAAAATCCCAGGCAGTATTTGTGTGGTTTGGGCCCGTTTTCTGATTTTTAAAGGATTTTTTAACAAATATAAAACAGGCACTTTTTTATGTGTGTGCTTAATCACATAACTTTTTGACTCAGAGATACACAAGCTATATGTGCTTCTAACACATTGTTCTTAAATAGCCTTCAGGCTGATTACCTGGGTTTTTACGTTTTTCCTTTACCCTTCAGTCTGATGTTAACTACTTTCTTCAAAGCTTTTAAACAGTCTCATGTCAAGTTCATTGTCAGAGTGTTACCCCTGGTGGGGGGTAGGGGTCACCCTCTATTATGATATCAAACCTAATTTTGCACTGATCACACCACCAACCACTTCAATCTTCAAAATTCCTTATGCTGAAATACATTTTCCTTTCTAAGTGTAAACACGAGCATTTCATCCTGCCCCTTCCTTATGCATGTGCACATGCACATACACACCAGCCTGTGGCCAATATTTTCAAAAGTGATTCTGTGTGCCCTGTTTTCCCCCTACAACACATGAATGGACACCTGACTTTCAGAAAGTGCCGAGTGTCTGAAAATCAGGCCCCTAACAAAGACATCTCAAGTTGGGCACCCAAAATCATGTCACTTTTGAAAATCCTGGTCAATATTCTTTTCTCATTTGATCAGGGCTGCAGTAGGCTAAAAATAAATTCTTATAGATAATAGAAAACTTTCTTAAGGGACAAATGAATATTACCTACGCCCGTAAGTAACCACTGTACAGTAAATACAGACACAACACTGTTCTCAAGCACAAGATTCATTTAACAGTTTCAAAGCCATTTTTTGGTTCTTAACGTGGAAACAACATAAAAAAGACATTTATATTTAATAAAGAAGAAACACATTTTGTATAGGTGATTAGATTGTGGTCAGCATTTAGCATAATGATGAAGCAGCTCACAAGTTGCTGTAGCCACCTTCTCATTGTAAATAGGGCAGGCTTGTATCTAATTAAATGTACATCACCTGGGTAATGTAATGTACACTGCTACTTTGACAAGCTCCCTCTGTGTTGGCAGCTTGATGCTATTGCTTTAATTTCCTTACAAAGCAATACTGACTACAAACAATAGCATAATGATGGCATCTTGGGAGGATTTAAACAGAGAGGATAAAAGCGCTGAAAAACCTACATTAAACTCACATTCTAAAACAACATATGTTTCACTGCAAAAAATATACCTAGAATATATGGCTTCTAAGCCATCTACAGTACTTTTAACTTCTTAAATACAGTGTAGCAAGAGTTTTTTTTAAAATGCCTTAAAAGCAGAAGCCAATATTTTGATAATAACCTAGGTACACAATTTTAAAAGCAGACCTCTAAAATTATTCTCCCCAATTTTGCCCATGCACACATTTGTTTACATAATGCCCACATACAATTCCGACAACTAACTACACAATTTGCATAAAACTAATTAACATAAAGCACATTTGTGGGCACAATTTTAGAGGCTCTTTTAAAAAGGTTGCCCCTCAACATAAATAATGTGTTGTAATTTTAATTTGTATTATTCTAAATTCTTACTACCACATAAATAGTATATTTTATTGACAACTCATCTCCATCCAACTATCTGTTTCTTAAATATCGATTTACATATTAAAGTAAGTTGAGATACAATCTAAAGTAACATTTGCCCTCTTAGAGAGTCTTCATTATTACTTGTAATTACAATTGTTTCGTACATCTAGTATCTTTTACTTGTTTTCCCTCTGCTAGTCATCACTTCTTTACCCCGGATCTGTAGTGCTACTAGTCTTCTACTTACTTCAACTGGGGACCCAAAATGACAGGCTGTTTAGAACACATTAAAAGAGGTGCCTGATGCAGCAAAATTCTGACTAAAAATGTGGATCTATTGTCACGTCAGGAGATAAAATTTTGTAAAGGAACAGGAGGCATACGGATCTCCATCTCTCTGTTATTAAGAACCTGTTCTTATTTGCACTATGGGCAGTTTTATACCTAAATAATAATTATATCAATTGCAGATATTTCTATGCAATATACTCCCACAAAGAAAACCTTTTTAAAAAACATTTAGGATTCTTTAAGGGTATCCACATACACAAATATCCAACTAACGTATCTTTCTCTAACATCTAAACATCACATTCATTATTTTCATTAACAGGCTCCACCCATCTATAAAGAAGTACCATAGATCTCCAACATGTCCAATAGAACAATACCCACACCACCATTGTCTCAATTACCCTGTGTGATGGGATGTAGCTGGCTTTTGTCACTCCCTATGACAGGCCTACTAAACTCTGCCCTAGGAAGAGCGAAGTGGGAAGAAAAGAGCAGCAAAGGTGGTTCCTCAAGGCCTGCCTAGAGTGGCTTCACGGACGCAGCCATCTGGGAAGCTAGAAAGACCTGGTCCTCCAAGGGCTAGCGAGAGCCAGTCAGAGCTCAGCAGGCTCAGATAAAAGAGGCTGCAGGGCATTAGCAGGTCAGTTCCTGGCTGGGACCAGAGGAGAGAAGAGGAGTGCTCCTCTCTGGCATGGAGATAGAGAAGAACCTGAGGAAACTGGCTCTGAGATAGGACTATAGACAGAATGGCCTGGTAGGAAGAGGCCCAGAGAAACAGCAGTGATGGATTGGAGTGAGCAGTGCATGGCTGCTGTGTACAGGGTCCTTGGGTTGGAACCCAGAATAGTTTGTAGGCCCGGGTTCCCAACCAGCCACAGACAAAGTGGCATAAACCCCAAGAAGGTTACAGATCTTGTTGGGGATCCCGAACAAAGGGATGAATTTAAAGGTTCCAAAGCCAGAGCTGAAGACCTGAGGGAAAAAAGACTATTTAGTTATTAGCCTCTTTAATATCCCAGAAGAGGTTCATTTGGACTTGTGACTTGGCCAATGGGCCAAGCCACTGAAGACCCACCGAGGTCAGCCTGCAGGAAGTGCCAGGGGTGAAAAAGGACTGTGGTACTGCACCCTGCCTCTTGGAGGGGCTCAAGAAGTGAATATCCTTTTACGCCCTGTAACATAAAACTCTGTCTTTAGCAACATCAACAGTCATGTCTGTCAGTCATCATACACCAGTGACCTATGTGTGTTATTTTTCCATGGAGAAGTATCAGGTCAGTATTAAGATTCTGCATACTAGTGTAATTTAAGTAAGTGTATTTTAGTGTTATTGTAAAGTACATGAAATTCAGCAGCTTTGCTCTTTTATTTTCAGCTACGTAGAGATTGCCAATTTTCTAGGAGAAAGATTACAAGATTTAGAAAAAAAGGGAGTTATAGTTAAAAAGGAAATAAATTGACATCTGTGTGAATGTTGAGGTTGATGGGAACTATATATTTTGTACAAAAGAGCAAACACTGGGAACCTGAATTTTTCCCAACTACCACTTTTCTCACTTCTGTTCCTGCCTTACTTCTTCCTTGCATCCATACTCATTCTCGGAGACTTCAATTTCCACGATGCCGACCTATCTGATCCCTTTTCTCCCTCACCTCTTCATCTGACAGATAGCCTTAGATCAATTCTCCCACTCATCAAAAAAGCCATTTGCTTGATCTAGTTTTCTCCAGACTGCCCAGGCTCTCTGCCTCTGATGTCTCCATCACTGAACTCTTTCTGTATCTCCTCATCTCATTGAGCATCATGTCCTTTGACCTGCCAACCAACCATTCCATGACTTCCAGTCCATTAATGTCAAGGACTTTTCCTCTGCTATCAGCCTCCTCCTTCCTGTGCTCTCATCCCCCTCTCCCACCGATTTAGTAATTGACTTTCTCCAACAACTCGGATTACTTGGCACTTCTCACACATTAAAAGGGCCCATCTCTCTAATCCCAGCCATGGTTCCCCTCCTCTACTTGCTTCTTCCACGCCTGCTGCTGAGTGTTTCTGGTGAAATACCCATGACCATGCTGATTTCCTCTACTACAGATTCACTCTCTCCTTACCTTCAATTCCCTATTTAAGGCCTCCCATCATGTCTGCTAAGAATGTTGCTAACTTCTTCAAAGAGAAAATTCACAAGCTCTGACAGGACATCCTCCCCCTCTTTCCTTATGCCAACATATTCTCCCCATTTTCCTTGTTACTGAAGCTGAGATATTGTGTCTTCCTTCTTCCTGTATCCCCCCTTCCATCTTCCCCATCTCATAATTCCCCCATTCTCACCCCTCCTCTGCTTCATCTCTCCTTCTCATCTGGTTCATTCCCCCTAGCAATACAAACAATGCTTTAGTTTCACTCATCTTAACCCCTTCCCCTTGACCCTATTGATCTCTCCAGCTACCATCCCGTCTCTCCATCTCTAAAGCTCATAGAACTCCTTGACTACAAGCACAGCTTAGAGTTCTTCTCCTCAGATTACACCACTGGACTCTCTTCAGTCCAACTTCTGCCTACCCCATTTCACTGAAACTGCTCTCACCAACGTCTATAATGACTTTTTCTTGACCACAACTCAGAACAAGTACTCCATCCTCCTTGAATTGTGGTTATCACTGACATACAGTAGAACCTCAAGAGTTACGAACACCAGAGTTATGAACTGACCAATCAACCGCAAACCTCATTTAGAACTTGAAGTAGGCAATCAGGCAGCAGCAGAGACAAAAAAAGAAGCAAATACAGCACAGTACTATGTTAATTGTAAACTACTAAAATATAAAGGGAAAGGTAAAAAAAAGATTTGACAAGGTAAGGAACTGTTTCTGTGCTTGTTTCTTTTTAAATTAAGATGGTTAAAAGCAGCATTTTTCTTCTGCAAAGTAAAGTTTCAATGCTGTGATAAGTCAATGTAAACTTTTGAAAGAACCATAGCATTTTGTTCAGAGTTACAAACATTTCAGAGTTACGAACAACCTCCATTCCTCAAGCATTCGTAACTCTGATGTGTTTTATTGTAGTCCACCATGGTCCTCTTCTCGATATCTTGAGCTCCCTAAGCTTTTAAAACTCCACCCTCTGCGGGTTCTCCTCCTACATTTCTAATCATTCTTTCATTGTTTCACTAGGAGGATCCTCCTCTTCCCAACTTTCACTCAGCTCCCACAGGCTTCTGTACTTGGCCCCTCCTCTTCTTCCTCCTCACTGGTAATCTCATTCACAAATGAGGCTTTAATTAACATCTCTGTAATTGTAAGCAGAGTCAGGATGAGCTCTACCCTGACATCTGGTGGTGAATTATGGCGAGTGTGGAAAAGAACTCCAGGGGCTGATCTTGTTTGCATAGGCACACCCACTCGCCTGGCATGAAACAACAGCAACTGAAAGTGGTTACTTTGGCAGTTGTGGGATCCCCAGTTTCTCTGTTATTGGGGCAGGAAGAATAAAGTTTTGTTACCCTGATTCTGTGAATCAAGGCCAGTGGAACTGTTGTATGACAGAAGGACTGAGTGAGTCCTTCACCATTACCTAAGTAGCACTTGCTTGACAAGGGGCATGGGTTACAAAACCCAGTGAATTGAGAGAGGATGGGGACAGGTATTTGTACCTGATGGTATGGGCCCCCTCTGAGGGCTTGACACACCAATTGCACCATCTCCTCTCTCCACTGTTGAATGTCAGAGCTAACTTTGATTCTAGTAGGAGTCTAGTTACAGGCTGCTGAGCTGAATTCACTTTGGGCCAATGGTGCACCAGCACTGGGGCTCCCCTACTATGAGCTGAAATCACTAAGAGCTGAAATCACAAAAGAGCTAAAAAGCAACAGAGGGTCCTGTGGCACCTTTGAGACTAACAGAAGTATTGGGAGCATAAGCTTTCGTGGGTAAGAACCTCACTTCTTCAGATGCAAGTAATGGAAATCTCTAGAGGCAGGTATATATCAGTGTGGAGATAACGAGGTTAGTTCAATCAGGGAGGGTGAGGTGCTCTGCTAGCAGTTGAGGTGTGAACACCAAGGGAGGAGAAACTGTTTCTGTAGTTGGATAGCCATTCACAGTCTTTGTTTAATCCTGATCTGATGGTGTCAAATTTGCAAATGAACTGGAGCTCAGCAGTTTCTCTTTGGAGTCTGGTCCTGAAGTTTTTTTGCTGTAAGATGGCAACCTTTACATCTGCTATTGTGTGGCCAGGGAGGTTGAAGTGTTCTCCTACAGGTTTTTGTATATTGCCATTCCTGATATCTGACTTGTGTCCATTTATCCTCTTGCGTAATGACTGTCCAGTTTGGCCAATGTACATAGCAGAGGGGCATTGCTGGCATATGATGGCATATATAACATTAGTGGACGTGCAGGTGAATGAGCCGGTGATGTTGTAGCTGATCTGGTTAGGTCCAGTGATGGTGTTGCTGGTGTAGATATGTGGGCAGAGTTGGCATCGAGGTTTGTTGCATGGGTTGGTTCCTGAGTTAGAGTTGTTATGGTGCGGTGCGTGGTTGCTGGTGAGAATATGCTTAAGGTTGGCAGGTTGTCTGTGGGCGAGGACTGGCCTGCCTCCCAAGGTCTGTGAAAGTGAGGGATCATTGTCCAGGATGGGTTGTAGATCACTGATGATGCGTTGGAGAGGTTTAAGCTGAGGACTGTAGGTGATGGCCAGTGGAGTTCTGTTGGTTATTAAGAGCTAAAGTTATTAAGAGCTGAGATTACTGAGTGCTGTGTTAACTAGTGGGGGAGCCTGAAGCTATATTGCTAAGCAGCTGGCGGAGCAATTTGTGGGGACAACTGGAGGAGCAGTGAGCGGTGCGGAGCTTTGCGGGGCCGGTTGGAGCGGCCCAAGGAACTGGAAGAGCAGTGAGCAGTGCGGAGCCTTGCGGGGCCAGTTGGAGCGGCCCAAGGAACGGCGAGCGGAGCTGTTTGCGGGGACGGATGGAGCGGCTCACAGGTCAGTGAGCGGAGCGGCACAGCTTGTAGAGTGGAGCAGTTCGTGGGACGGCAGGAAGTGGACTGGCTCATGGTGAAGGCTGTGGCGGAACCCCACGGAGAGACGGCCGGCTGGCCTCGGATCACGTAAGGTGCCCTTTAACACCCTGCGTGCCCCCCTTTTACTCTGGGGCTGCACTGACCGGGGACAGAGACTTCGGGGGTTGTTGGACTTTTGGGACTTTGGGTGGTTGCTGGACCCAAGAGACTTTGGGGGTGTTGGACTTTGGGGAGTCTGGGTGATTTTGGGGTTGCTGGATTCAAGGGAAAGGGAAAGGACACAGCCCAATTTGCTGGGGTGGGTTTTTTGCTCATGGTTTGTGTTATGAATCCTGTTTGTGGTGTTTTTCCAATTTAATGCTGATGTCGTTTACCTCATGTTATTAAACATTTTCCGCTACACTCAAACTCCGTGCTTGCGAGAGGGGAAGTATTGCCTCTTCGAGGCACCCAGGGGGTGGTATGTAATTGTCCCAGGTCACTGGGTGGGGGCTCGAGCCCGTTTTGCATTGAGTTATTGAAACGGAACCCCTAGATACAGAACCCGGCCCTTGTTGCTGCCAACTTAGATGGGCAGAAGGGTTACATAATGATGACCCAGAGATCTATCCTTCGCCTGTCATCTACACCAAAATCGTGGCTTGTGTTTCTGACATATCCTCATGGATGTCCAGCTGTCAACTCAAGCTCAACATGGTCAAAAGTTGAGCTTTTGATCTTTCCGATCACTCTGGACAACACTATTATCTTCCCTGTCACTCAAGCCAGTAACTACTTCACCTTGAATGGTCCCTCAGAATACGTGCTAACTACTTATGCTAAACTATCCGTTTGATCTTGTATTTAGCTGTGGCACTCTAAGTACCTTTACCAGACCTGAGGAAGAGCTCTGTGTAGCTGGAAAGCTTGGCTCTCTCACCAACAGAAGTTGGTCCAATAAAAGATTTTACCTCACCCACCTTGTCTCCCAGAAGCTAAAAGGAAGTTAACACAGTAGCACAATTATGCTGCCAACACTTACATGCAATGATATTCCCATATCTATTCTTCATTCTGTTCTCATCTTTCTTAGCTGAGTCCCAGGGTGCAGACTGTCCTTCAAAGAAACTCTATTTAAAAAAAAGATAGAAAGTGACATTAAGAAATTCAGTATGTAGCAATAGGAACCTTAAGAGTAAAGGATAAAGCAATGGAGCAGGGAAGAAATACTACAACAGCCAAAATTACAGTTGTTAAAACGACATTTAACTAATTTGCTTATCTGATAATGATACCAGGCTCTTCTTTGAACAGCACTTTTTTTCAGCCCATTCTTTTACATGGAGAGTTTGACACAAGAATAAAGTGTGTATCAGCAAGAATGATTTTTGTGCGAGGAGAGTTAGCTAACCTTGCAAAAGTTCCGTGTTTGTAATGCTAAGCATAATTGACTAATTAATGTGCATTGTCCAAATTCTGCTCTTAGTTACACCAGAGTAAAACTGGAATAAACCCAGTGATATTACTGATAGCAGAATTTGACCCTGTGTTAATAATATATTACCAACAGTTTCACATTTACCTGGTGATAGGTGGCTATTCAGTCTCTTAACACAACTGGCATTTTTCTTAATTTGCATTCAATTGGCCTTTTATTAAAAACATTATTTACAACACCTCCAAGATTATTAGATTGTCAGAAAAGAAAAATGATGTAATTTTATGAAAAATACAATCTTATTATTTGTATTAGTTTTATTAAATACAGTATAGAGGCTGGCTGAATATTAGATAAAAGTAAAGATGCTAACAATATCTCTTTATATTAATAAAATATACCACTTGGCATAAGAAAAACAATCCTCTCTTACCCACTTTTCATGTGCAGTTCGGATTCTAAAATAATGACTTTCACACAGTGTCTTTGTGTGCACTGTGTCCATAAAAGTCAGGGCCGTCCTTAGGCATATGCGGCTGCATAGGGCACCCAAAAATTTGGGGCACCCCTGGGTCTTAGTGTCCATCCTC
Source organism: Chrysemys picta bellii (assembly GCF_011386835.1). Classification (NCBI taxonomy): domain Eukaryota; kingdom Metazoa; phylum Chordata; order Testudines; family Emydidae; genus Chrysemys; species Chrysemys picta. Next base: position 204,417,075 of record NC_088792.1, read on the forward strand.
CCGCCTCTTCCTATCTCTGTTCTGACCCTTCCTGAAGGCTCCCACCACAGCTGACTGCTGCAGCCTCCTGAGTCTGGGATCTAGTACTTAAAAGTGAAAAAGCCTCCAGCCTGCCAGACCTATTAGCACAACACTGAAACTGTTAACGAGCCATTCAAGTGGTAATGAAGCCATTTAACAGGCATTTGCCAACCCTCAGGTATACATGGTCAGTTTCTGAATTTACTGCCCCTGCCTACACTGGCAAGTTTCTGTGCAGTCAAGCAGCTTTCTGCGCTGTAACTCCTGAGGTGTACACACTGCCAAGCCACTTAGTGCACAGAAACTGCGCAGCTGCAGTGCTGTAAAAATACCACCCCGATGAGAGGTGTAGAGCTTTCTGCACCGTGGATACAGCACCGCAGTGCCAGTGTAGAGACCCTGGTCGATTACAGCGCTGTGATTGGCCTCCGGGAGGTGTCCCACAATGACTGTTCTTGCCTCTCTGGCCATTGGTTTGAATTCTACTGCCCTGCCCTCAGGTGACCAACTGTGAGCCCCACCCCATAAATTCCTTGGGAATTTTGAAAGTCCCTTTCCTGTTTGCTCGGTGATGTGTGCAGTGGTCTAAGCGCATCTTTCTAGGTGGCCATGCCTGCTCCACGCACCAGGCGACCCCCTGCTTGGAGCAATACCAAGCTGCTGGACCTCACCAGCATTTGGGGAGAGGAGGCTGTCCAGTCCCTGCTGCGCTCCAGCTGTAGGAATTATGATACCTAGGGACAGATATCACGATGCATGACAGAAAGAGGCCATGACCGGGACATATTGCAGTGTAGGGTAAAAGTGAAGGAGCTGCGGAACGCCTACCACAAGGCGCGGGAGGCAAACCTCCGCTCCGGTGCTGTGCCCACGAGCTGCTGGTTCTACAAAGAGCTGGACATGATACTCAGTGGCGACCCCACCTCCACTGAGAAGGCCACTGTGATACTTTGATGGCTCGCGTGCCGGTCGAGAGCAGACCGAGCCAGAAGGAGGAAATCTTGGACGAGGATGTAGAGGGGGAGGGGGACCCAGAGGCAGAGGATGACTTGGAGGTCAGAGATGCATGTAGCCAGGAGCTCTTTTCTACCCGGAGGCGACTAGCCAGTTACAGTTGTTGGATCTTGGCAAAGTGCAAACAGGAGAGGAGGCCCCTGGTAAGTGGATTTGATTTTGGGAATCACTGAAGCAAGTTGTTGCGTGCAGGAGGGTTGCAGAAAGCAGGCTTGTGTCTGCATGATGCATGTACCACCACGTGCCTAGTCTGAGCGGCAGAATAAGCTGTTGATTGACTTCCTCACTTCACAGGAATCTGCCTCAGAGATCTCCAGGAAACTCTCATGGAGATAGTAGGCAATCTGCTGCCACAGGTTCTTTGGCAGAGCTGCTTTGTTTCTTGCCCCATTAATGGTAACTTTCCCGCACCACCATGCTGTCACAGGGCGGGAGGGGGAGGGACCATTGCTGCACATAGACAAGCCGCATTAGGGACAGGGCGGAAGCCGCAGTCTTGGAGACGACCCTCCATTGATTCCCTGCTCACCCTCAGCAACGAGATATCTTCCATAATGATCACAGCCTGTGGAAAATGTGGGGACAGGAATGATTATCAGGCCCCCCCTACAGTGCTGGCTCTCCCCAAGAGCCATGTGCCCAGTGTACAGTAGGATCCGGGAACAGTGATTTACCCTGCCCCTGCGGCTACTCATCATTTTGGGGGTCTTGTGGCTCATGTGTGCTTGCCTGGGGTCAACCAATTAGTGACAGGTATATGAATACTGGCTGAGTTTTAAATCACTGAATCAGTGTTGTGTGTGTTGCAAACAATACTTCTTCTGTAAAATGTTGTGTTTTGGCTTCACAGAGATGACACTTTGTTACTGCCGGCTAAATGGCTGTGCAGAATTAGAAAGCGGCCACGAAGAACTAAGAAAGATTTTCTAAGTGATGTTATGATACACTTCACGGCTGAAAAACGAGTAGCAGGACAGCGAGAAGAGGGACCAAAAGAAGAATGCGGCGCGCCAGAATGAAGCTATGGAGCAGCTCTTAAACGTTATGGAGCACCAACTGGACACACTCCAGGCAATTCCAACACTGCAAACCGAGCAGCTCTGTGACCGCCCTCCTTTGCAGCTGCTGTCGCAAAACACTTTCCCATGAACCCCCCAGACACCACCAACACACTCTTATCAACCTCCTGGCTCTAGTCTGTACCCATGGCATTCAACTCCTCCCCCGTCACAGTCCAACACTGCGGACTCCCACTACCCACTCAACTCAACACCCATCCCTCTGCAGTTTGGCCCTGCTGAAGTACAGTACCCATTGCACTGTACTCCAAAGGAGAAGTTTGGATATGATCCCTGGACATACACAAATCTTTAACCGTCCCGGCACCCCACCTCCTCCTGGGACCTTCCCTTCCCCCATTCCCCTCAGTGCTGATGTGGTTTTTTTTTTTTACTCTGTCTTCCGGTTGTTGTTTTTAATAAAAGAATTGTGTTGGTATGAAAGCAAACAGAGCCCTACAAAGCAGCAGACAATTATCTTAAACCTTCATATTGCATCGTCTGCACCAATCACAATCACCTCCTAGCATTACAAGCACTGCAATCCCAAGCATAGCAACGAATATTAGTGGCTTTCAGCTTCAAATTGCTGCCTCAAGGCATCCCTGATCCTTATGGCCCCGTGCTGTGCCCCTCTAATAGCCCTGGTCTCTGGCTGTTCAAATTCAGCCTCCAGGCACTGAGCCTCAGCGGTTCAGCCCTGAGTGAAGCTTTCACCCTTCCCTTCACAAATGTTATGGAGTATACAGCACATGGCTATAAGCATAGGAATACTGTCATCAGCCAGGTCCAGCTTCCCACAGAGGCAGCGCCAGCGGGCCTTTAAATGACCAAAAGCACACTCAATAGTCATTCTGCACTTGCTCAGCCTGTTGTTGAACTGCTCCTTGCTGCTGTCAAGTTGCCCCGTGTATGGCTTCATAAGCCACGACATTAAGGGGTGGGTTAAGCTCTGTGGGATAGCTGTCCAGAGTGCACCACTCTGAATACCACTGCAAGTGTGAACATGTTATTGCGCAGGCAGCTGACAGTGTGAACACACAACAGTGGTTTCCCTTCAGGGCTTTCCGAGCAGCGCTGTAACTGCCAGTGCTGTAACTCTGCCAGACTGGACATATCCAAAAACAGTTGTGCATTACTGTAATATTTACTCAGAACATGTTAGTCTACAGGACCTTAGTTTAAAATTTGCTCTAAAAGTATTTCATTAGTGTGTTGCTGAAGATTATAAAATTACATCTCTAAAAAATCCTTGCATAGATTTTTAGATGCACAATCTGAGTATTCATCTTTAGCCTTAAATGGGCTGCTGTTGGGCATAGAGACACCAGTTTAATAATACTGCATAGGGCCCCATAAATCCTAAGGACGGCCCTGATAAAAGTAATGTAATGTAACACAAATGGATTATATCATCGTATATTGAAATATTTGCTTTGAGTTTAAGGTTTTTAGTGGCCACGTTAATAGGATTAATGTGGAATCCTATTGTCAGAATGGATGGTGACAACCCATGTTTTAATCTTGTTATCGGAATGTTCACTAAATCCAGATTGAGTACAGCACCAGGGCATGTATTTAAGTGCTTCACTGACCTCGGGTGTAGTAAAGTTCCCATGTCAGACAGGGGGAAACAAGTGAAATTTCTATCCTGCCAAGACACAGCGAGTTATTAGTCACTTAAACAGCTAGAAAGTGCATATAAAATGGACTACCATTTGTCTCCTTTTCCTTCATACTTCAAATATGTAATCCATGAAATCCTTCATGAATTACACTAGTAAAAGGAGGAAGAGTCCAAAGAAGCTCTTAATTTCTTGCTGGAGTCAATGGGAGACAAGAACTTTCAGCTCCCAAATGAGCACTTTGAATAAATAACCTAGAGAGCTATTAAGTTATATGATAGATACACAATAGGCCAAATTCATGCCTCATGTAAACAAGCACAATTCCAGTGGCTTTAGTGGAGTTCTATCCTCTTGCACAAGGGCTGAATTTAGACAGTTGCCGAGGAAATACAAAGGGCTGTCTCCTTAGCCCTGTGACACCAACAAACAGAGGTTTTTTTGCATCACACTGAGAAATCCTGATTCCCACCATGAGCTTTCGTTGTCTATTCCCATTGTGGGTAATACATGTTTATGTTAAATATCTACATTTTTCAATTTGCTTTAGATTGTTTTGATTAATTTTTTTTAAAAAAGATCTACAAATAAACCAAAATGTTTTGTTTGGGGTTTTGTTTTTCTCTTCCATAAATGTTACTTTAAAATAAATAAATAAATAAAATAAAAATCAAGCAACTTCTAAGGAGACTGGAAGAACAATGTCCACTTATGCTGACCCTGTCCTGTTAAGTTTTCTCTTGGGAGTTGCTCTAGTCCTATGGTGATGACTGGAGAGGTGAGATAAATGGAAGAAAGAGGTAACTATTGCACTGCTTGACCAGAAAAAATAAACAGTTATTGCAAAAGACAGCTGTTGTACAATTTCTTAGATTCCCAATATGTTACTATATATAAGCAGAGGGCTTGTCTACAAGGGGGGAAAATGTGCTGTATGAGGATTGTGATTTCTAATGCGCACTAACATGTTGTGCATTAATTAGTCCACGTTGATCCTGCTGGTGCGCTTTAACATAGTGTGTTTGAAACAGTACATTAAAATGCACTATGCAACTGTTAGTGCGCACCAGCAGGGATTATACAGACCAATTAATGTATAACCTACAAAGCTTTATCCTACCCTGTAGACAAACCCAGACACAAAGCAATAATCCATACTGGATTAGAAGAGATCATATTTGTCCCATAGGTAAACGAAAGAGCAAATCACTCACAAGTGTTCTATCCAGATCTTTAATTACTTGTGAGAAATACAAGTTTCATTCCAGTGTCTTTTTTTTTTCTAGTGTCTTTTAAGCACGTTGCCCTCCTGGGGTAGAGTTGTACAGAAGTTCACTGAACTGCACAGGGTATCATGGCAGCTGTCCATATTAAGTCATCAGTATTAATAATTTTCTTTAATTAAATTTTTCTTTAATTTTCTTAATTTTTCCTTAGCCAGAAAAATGCCCCAAGCCATCCTTCAGTTCACCAATGATTGCAAAGAGCCTAGGCCTGGATGCTGGGGTAGGGGCCAAATGAGCTGGAAATATGCCAGGAGGAAGGGGGGACTCGAGCGGGCCTCGGGTGGGGACACCCCACCACTGCTGCCACCTCCCCAGCCAGGATCTCTCACAGGTAGCCATGATGCTGCACAGAGCAGTGACCCTGAGTGGTCTGCGTTAGAAGTGGCTGGTCCCACTCCTTCAACTCCCCGCCTGGCCCAGCTGCCAGGGCCAGGTGCTGAGGGTGCCAGGGGGCAGGCGCAGCAGAAGAAGGATAAAACCTCTCTTTGCCCCGCCCCCTCTGCGCCGCCCAACAGGCTAAGCAGAAATCTGTGGGGGCACTTGACCCAGAATGCCCCCCTTACGCATTTCCTATGCAAAAAACTACCTTTTCTTAGAGTGAAAATTTCAGTATGAAAATGTCAAATTTGTAACTTTTCACTCACAAGAAAAACCATGATTAAAAAAAAAAAAAATTGAAAATGTAACAGCTATATGGTGGTATGTAACATGGATACGGAGTGATCAATAAAGCAGCAACCATCTAGGATGGCTCTGCTTGCTTTAAATCAATGCTGCAATAGTCAACATTAAAAATTAAACATTTGAGAGTTAATGCACTGTGCTGCTCACACTCGGAAACAATTGCAATATCTCAGACAAGACTGAGATAACTTGTAAATTTTGACTTTTATTGATGACTTTTTAACTATGTCATTAGAACGTCCTAGGGTAGAAATGTTGGAACCTCTCTAAAAATATGGTTGGAGGGGGTGGGGGTTGGAAGATAGAGATGTGGGTGCGTGGTCTTATGGGCAGATTGAGGGTCTAGAGATCTGGGTACTATTCACAGCTCAGTCATTGACTTTGTCACCTTGGGCAGCTCGCTTGCTCTCTATCTCAGTTTTTCTATCTGTAAAATAAGGGTAGTAAAATGAATCTACCGTGTAAGTGCTTTGAGATCTTCCAATGAAGAATGTTACATGACTATTATTATTACTACTATTACTACAAAGCCAAAAGACTTTAAAAAAAATAGCTAGGGTTACTAGGTGACAACAATGTAAGTACCTACCACATCATTTACAAAATGAAAGTACTGAAAAGCAAGGAAATGAAAAGTTAAGGCCATCATAAATCTTATGCTACCTGAATAATAAACACATTATTCACAACAAGTACAAAGACATGCATTTTTCATTACAGCACAACTTTAACTCCGATCCACCGATTTGCTTTTAAATGTAAGATTTTTTGTATCTGATTTTTTAAAAGTGATATTGTTAAGTGGAAAATATCAGTACATTTTTTTTTATCAACTGACAGAACAAATTTTTGGTTAAGTACTTCACACAGCTGTTTCTTGATAAGGTTTGTATGTAGTTTAATAAAAAACTACACAATGTTATTATATATGATACAATCATGTATATATATGGACTTGCATTGATGCTGATCATTATGCCACTCACAATGTATACTATGAAAACCGGGTGCGGTTCCCGGAATTGTGAGTTACTGTGCTACCTCTCAGACTCAGCAGTTGAGAGTTTTGCTGCTGCTAAAGTATGTATCAACTCCCTGACACACCAGCTTGTCTGCCCAGCCAGCAAACTCTTCAGACTCTGCCATTCTAAAAAAAGAAGAACAGGAGTACTTGTGGCACCTTAGAGACTAACAAATTTATTAGAGCATAAGCTTTCGTGGACTACAGCCCACTTCTTCGGATGCATATAGAATGGAACATATATTGAGGAGATATATATACACACATACAGAGAGCATGAACAGGTGGGAGTTGTCTTACCAACTCTGAGAGGCCAATTAATTAAGAGAAAAAAAAAAAACTTTTGAAGTGATAATCAAGCTAGCCCAGTACAGACAGTTAAGAAGTGTGAGAATACTTACAAGGGGAGATAGATTCAATGTTTGTAATGGCTCAGCCATTCCCAGTCCTTATTCAAACCGGAGTTGATTGTGTCTAGTTTGCATATTAATTCTAGCTCAGCAGTCTCTCGTTGGAGTCTGTTTTTGAAGATTTTCTGTTGTAATATAGCCACCCGCAGGTCTGTCACTGAATGACCAGACAGGTTAAAGTGTTCTCCCACTGGTTTTTGAGTATTTTGATTCCTGATGTCAGATTTGTGTCCATTAATTCTTTTGCGTAGAGACTGTCCGGTTTGGCCAATGTACATGGCAGAGGGGCATTGCTGGCACATGATGGCATATATCACATTGGTAGATGTGCAGGTGAACGAGCCCCTGATGGTATGGCTGATGTGATTAGGTCCTATGATGATGTCACTTGAATAGATATGTGGACAGAGTTGGCATCAGAGTTGCGCTACATTGATGACATCTTCATCATCTGGACCCATGGAAAAGAAGCCCTTGAGGAATTTCACCATGATTTCAATAATTTCCATCCCACCATCAACCTCAGCCTAGCTCAATCCACACAAGCGGTCCATTTCCTGGACACTACTGTGTTAATAAGCGATGGTCACATAAATACCACCCTATACCGGAAACCTACTGACCGCTACACTTACCTACATGCCTCCAGCTTCCATCCAGGACACACCACACGATCCGTTGTCTACAGCCAAGCTCTAAGATATAACCGCATTTGCTCCAATCCCTCGGATAGAGACAAGCACCTACAAGATCTCTATCAAGCATTCTTAAAACTACAATACCCACCTGCTGAAGTGAAAAAACAGATTGACAGAGCCAGACGAGTACCCAGAAGTCACCTCCTACAAGACAGGCCCAACAAAGAAAATAACAGAACACCACTAGCTGTCACCTTCAGCCCCCAACTAAAACCTCTCCAGCGCATCATCAGAGATCTACAACCTATCCTGAAAGATGATCCTTTACTCTCACAGATCTTGGGAGACAGACCTGTCCTCGCTTACAGACAACCCCCCAACCTAAAGCAAATACTCACCAGCAACCACACATCACTGAACAAAACCACTAACCCAGGAACCTATCCTTGTAACAAACCCCGATGCCAACTCTGTCCACATATCTATTCAAGTGACATCATCATAGGACCTAATCACATCAGCCATACCATCAGGGGCTCGTTCACCTGCACATCTACCAATGTGATATATGCCATCATGTGCCAGCAATGCCCCTCTGCCATGTACATTGGCCAAACCGGACAGTCTCTACGCAAAAGAATTAATGGACACAAATCTGACATCAGGAATCAAAATACTCAAAAACCAGTGGGAGAACACTTTAACCTGTCTGGTCATTCAGTGACAGACCTGCGGGTGGCTATATTACAACAGAAAAACTTCAAAAACAGACTCCAACGAGAGACTGCTGAGCTAGAATTGATATGCAAACTAGACACAATCAACTCCGGTTTGAATAAGGACTGGGAATGGCTGAGCCATTACAAACATTGAATCTATCTCCCCTTGTAAGTATTCTCACACTTCTTAACTGTCTGTACTGGGCTAGCTTGATTATCACTTCAAAAGTTTTTTTTTTTCTCTTAATTAATTGGCCTCTCAGAGTTGGTAAGACAACTCCCACCTGTTTATGCTCTCTGTATGTGTGTATATATATCTCCTCAATATATGTTCCATTCTATATGCATCCGAAGAAGTGGGCTGTAGTCCACGAAAGCTTATGCTCTAATAAATTTGTTAGTCTCTAAGGTGCCACAAGTACTCCTGTTCTTCTTTTTGCGGATACAGACTAACACGGCTGCTACTCTGAAACCTGCCATTCTAAACTTTGCCTAGCATAGTGGGTTTTCAACCTGTGTTCTGTGGAGGTCTGCAGACTATGTCTAAGATTTCCAAAGGGGTCTGCACCTCAATTAGAAATTTTTAAGGGTCCACAAATTTAATAAGATTGAATACCACTGGCCTAGCGGATAACTATCAGAGAAACCCAACTGCTGAGTTCCTAAGAGATATATCTTGCAGTCTTCTGCCCTCTCAATGAACACTCAGAGGCTATTAAGTTTGCTGCTTCCTGAAAGTGATAGTATGCAGCAGTTTATTATCCTAACTGGACAGCTGTTGAGCTTATATTTTGAGATCACAGATGACAGAACTGCATTTATTTTGAGTCAGAGTTAAGGTTATGATCTCATGGTAGAATATTCTTTATACAAAGAATGTTTCTTGGCCCAGATCCTGCAAAACTTATACATGTGGTTTATTTTAAGCAGGTGTATGAGTGTTTGCAGGATCAGGGTATTTATGTAATTATGTGGCAAACATAGATTTCATGATGTTCTTGGCCTTTCATTTCTTTGTTTTTCAGAGGTTTGCAAATGGTGCGATAGATAAGTATGCTTGTCACCTGAAAACCTCAACTAGATTTTGAAAGAAAATGTTTGGAATTTCCCAGGTTGGTTTGTTGGTTTTATTAAAACCAACATGCATACTTCTTAAGTAGCTTTGACGAACGAGTTTATTGAAACAGACGGTCTACAAGCTGTACATCACCCCAAATGTTTGTGAGGAATGTCACACACACTCAATGTTGGCAGCCCCACTGTGCACAAGCAATACTTCATTCCACTATCACTGCTTTGGTCTTTGAAAGAGAATTTGATAGTGATAGGGCCAGAGGAGAATATATTTACTGTCAGCCTTTTCTTCTCATTCAGCTCCAATAACTGAGAATCCATGTCTAGTTTTCAAGCACTGAGAATCTTTTAAACATTTTACTATGACTGTCCTTAAACTTTCTGTTGCACAAGCCAATGTAAAAATCTCTGTAATCAATGTAATCGACCTATCATCATTTATAAAGCACTTATCACCATGTTATTGTAACTGAAGTGTGTACATGGATTAAAAAACAATAATGTCTGACTGAGGATAGCAAATGAAATATACTGAAACCTTTTCCAAATCATCCTCAGCATCTTTGACATTTTCTGGGAAAATTCTTCTACCTGCTGAGACTTTCTAATACAATTTTGAAAATGTTAGTATTTTATTTTTGGAGTATGAGGGGAGCAGAAAATCTGTCTTAAAACAGACCTCCAGTTATAACCTTAATTACAGAGAGAGACACTGCTTGGTTGTTCCTATGTGGCCTGATTCAAAAGAAATGGTGTGCACTGCACACATTTTAGACGTAGACTCACCTGAGCTACGAAAAAAACTTGTCGAGGCCAGACATATTTCAATTAGTCTACAAACACTTTAATGAGGAAGACAGCAAAAATCTCAACTCTTTTTAAAAAGAGAAAGTTACTCACCTTGTGCAGTAACGGAAGTATTTCGAGATGTCTCTCTCTGTGGGTGCTCCGCTTTAGGTGTCGCATCGACACCTAATCGGAGCACCCACAGGGACACCACTTGAAGAAGAATGAGGCTATGGCTACACTGGCGCTCTACACCGCTTTAACTTTCTCGCTCAGCCGCACTCCCAGCACTGTAAGCTAATCCCCTCGTGGAGGTGGAGTACCTGCAGCGCTGGGAGAGCACTCTCCCAGCGCTGATGCGCGACCACACTCGCACTTCAAAGTGCTGCTGCGGCAGCGCTTTGAAGTTTCGAGTGTAGCCATGGCCTGAGAGCTGAACTACATTCGCTCCTTTGACTTACTGCAGATTAACTATCAACTCAGTCACTTTTTTTTTGTTTAAACACACAATAAGAACAAAATATGGTACTTCCCATAAGTTTACATCAAGGTGGTCTTTCTTCAAGGGGAAAATGCCTTCAATTCATCTTTTTATTTTTATATTTTTAAAGCCATAAATTTTGGAGCTCCCTGGACTGCTAATCAGCCTGCTTAAGGCATCCCTGCAAAATGGAGTCAAGAGATTCTGAACATGCTCAGCGGTTTCATCATCAGTGCCCAATGGAGGTGAGTGCGAGTCTCAAATAGGTGGCCATGTTGGGTCTGTCTACACCCATGCTTGACTTCTGTAATTCTCACATTACTGCACAAAACAAGTTTTTCTGAGTGATTATATGCTTTCACTTAATGACAGTAGGGGCAAGTCTCATGATATAGTCCCTGTGATGCTGTATAAAAATAACTAGTTACACTAAGACAGTCACCATGAGCACAAAGTTGCAATCAGTCTTATAGAGAGTATGTTACATAAGGTATCAATAGAAAAGTTATAAATCGCTAAGTATGACCATCTTGTTTATATGCAGGTATCATCTTTGTATCTGAAGTTATGAATATTTGCTATGTATTTGTATTTCATATATGTGTTTTGTTCTTGGGTGACACCCACAAGATAGATTTATATCAGGGCTAGACAGCTATGTGTTGATGGCCCATTAAGGACACTCAGCTCTCACAATGGGCCATTGAAGAAACTCATCTTTCCCAGTGGTTTTTCCTGTGGATGCCTCAGACAGCCAGGAGCCAGTGGCCACCCCCTGTGATTCAGCAAAACATGTAGAGGCATGTGATATGCTCATGTGACCCTGGACTCCATGTTGGGCCAGTAACTTTCCATACACACGGGCTGTGGGCTTTGTTTGTGACAGTAAATTTCCATGCACATGGGAGAGGATATAAAAGACACCCGAGACATCTCCATTTTGCCTCTTCCCTGTTCCAATTCTCTGGACTATGGATTTACAACTAAAAGGAGTATCTTAAACTATGGACTAAGCACCATCCAATCTTTTGGAAGTTACTAGAGAGACTGTTGCAAGCCAGCAGTCTATTTCATCACTGCTACAAACCTGATATAAGGACCTGGCAATCATTTGTCTGTATATAACATATTAGCCATTTATAACTCTCTTCTTTTCTTTTGTTAATAAATCTTTAGTTTGTTTACTAAGGATTGGCTGACAGCTGCTATTTGGGTAAGATCTGAGATACATATTGACCTGGAGGTAAGTGTCTGATCCTTTTGATTAGCAGAACTTCACATATGGTGAACTGGGTTCTCAGTAACCTTTCACATATTAGACCTGTTTGTCTGGATGGGTGCCAAGAGTTGGAAAGGCTAAGGGCGACTGTGTTTGGCTTCTGGTTAACCAGTGTGGTACTGCAGAAGCTCTTCTGTTACTGGCTTGCAGAATCTAATTATAGACGAAACCACCAGTTTTGGGGGATCGTCTGCCCTGATTCTTGCAGTCTGCCCTGCGTGTGGCATTCTCAGTGTGTTCCATCCCAGGCAGCCAATCATAATCCTATAGAAAAGAATAGAGAATGATACACTTTCTACATAATTTTTAAACTAACTTATGTATGCATCTAGTTTCTTATGCTGGTGCTATTGCTTTAGTATCTGACACTTCTTACAGGATTCAAGAGCAGCAATATAATTTTCATTAAATTTTATTGTTTGGTTTAAAACTTCTGTAGATAAGGAAAGCATTCTCTATTCAATTCTGTAGATTTTTGGAGTAATTTCCATAAAATCCTATTTAAGGTTTATAGGACCCTATTAGCTTCATACCGTTTTAAATTCTTTAGGATGTTTTTGAAATGAGGTTCAATGTGAATTAATATGAAGACTGCAATAGGAAGCACAATTAAAATTCTAATTTAGCAACTTACTCCCTGGCACACTAGTTAGCAGTAACTTAACATAATTCATCTTCCAGATTTATTGCTAATGCAATGAATATAGTATGTTGAAGGGATTTTATGATCTTTCTTTTATAGGAAGAACCCTCTGGGCACCATATGCACATTTATACTGTAACTAATGTACAGGATATATTTTCAATTTGTGTACATAAAATTTAGTTAGTCTCAAACAGTACTTATTTCCGCTGATGGAATTAGATTCATGCTTTTAGGGGATTTGAGTGGATGTTTTTTCTGTACTGTATTTGGGATTTTCATAAATAACTCCTGGTTTTATTCAGCTTAATATGTAATTAAAAGTGTTGTCTCTGACTATCCTGTCTAATACATTCTGGAGAAAGGCAGTGAACCTAGACACCACTCATAGCAGTAAAATATCTATAAAACAATACAAATGAAACTGCATAGGCTCCAGTGAATACCAACTACTTCTGCAGAAACATCCTCTATGGGTGCAATGCAGAAAGAAATTGAACTTCACATATATGCTATCAGTTTTTTTCCTGAATAAGAAACCTGGTCTGCAATTCTATAACCTCTTTCCCCTCCCCATATCATTTTCCAATTGCATAACTCAAGAGTATGTGACTACAAAATGGTGCAGAGATATTTTTTTTAAAAAAATGAGAGGTGCAGGAGTCAAGACGACATATAATGCACAATATGTACCTCAAGCTATATGGGTAAAGGTTTTAGGGGCACTTTCAATCTAAATTTTTCTACCTCTTTCAAATGAATAACATATAAATTGACTAAAAGAATGACACTGGGCACGAAAGAGAAATGCTCACCCTGCTACCCAGGCTGCAGCTTTGATGGACCGGGGACTGTGGCACGACCCTTCACGGCTTGGAGAGTTGGGAGAAGAGATCTCATCAGGGAGAAGCTGAGGCAGTGTTCCACATGACCCCTCACCTTGTCTTCCGTCTGTATGTAGGCTGCTTTTTCTCTCTTCCCCAACCCTTCCTTGTGTTGAAGGGCACATGGTGGAGTGTCACATGCTGTGCCTGGGTTCTGCCCACCCACTGCCGCTGTCATGCGGTGGTAGGGGTGGGGCTGGGTAATTTTCTCCTATCTAGTGGCGGAGCATGATGAAGTATGCTCCATGGATCTGGAAGAGATTTTTCCTATATGGCAAAATGGGCATGTGGATTGTTTCACCTTCCTCCTGGCATCCAGGTCGTCTGGTTTTGGGATTTAGGTTACAACTGTCTCAACTTTAGAAGGTTCCAGTGTTGTCGTTGAGTTTGAAAGGGTCTATTTAAGGTCCCTGTAACCTAGTGGGGTGCTAGGATATTCCTGCTGGGCACAGTGATGCATGGTGGTGGGATTTGCCTCTATGTCTCTGACCTCTGGCATGGAAGAGTGGAGCAGAGTGGGACTCTGTCTTCCACTCAAGTTCCCCTGACAGATTTGAGGGTGTAGTGGTGGTGGGCATGGCCTTCATGTTTGCCATCAGCTCTATGGGTCACCTGGCCACTGGAGATCATTGAGAACCAAACTGGAATAATCCTTCTGGGTAGCTTTGGGTGATTACCTCAGTTAGGTAACAATTTTAAATAAAAGCCTCTGTATTGAATCCTATTATGGAGTCTGTATCTCATTGTTTCCAGGTCCACACCAAGCAGTCACTACTGCAGATGGGGTTGTTTGAACTATTGTCTGCCTCTCTTTTGGCCTTCAGAGTTTCATGAATAATCTTTGGCATGTTACATCTTCAAAGCACAGAACAAATATTAACTATCTATTAGAGGCCAGGCCCACCCACGCTCAACTTTGGAGTCACTGCCCAGTCTAGCTTCTTGACCATGGCTTCCCCTGAATTACCTCCACTGCCTTAAAGGGAGTTCAACAGGAAAGTTAGTTGACCCAGCCATCCTGTGGATCTTTACCTTCCTCCTTAGAGGGCCCTGTGTGAGTCAGCAGTGTTTTGTTCATCCTCTTTCCCCTCCCTGCCTGCACCCCTCTTCCTTATGGGTCCCGTCACCATTTATGCTTAGTTGGTCGGAGTGTGTGTTTGTACATATGCATACATGTTCTGTGAGAGTCTGAAAACCTTTTGTGGCTGTTACATTTCTATACTTTCCACCAGAAATGCTCTTCAAATTGCCTTTGTGACAAGCAAAGCACTCCTTCCAGAGCAGTTCTTGGAAATCAGACATCTGTCAGTTCTCAGATTTCTATATTAAATCCAGGAATCTTAACTGATAAGTGGGTTCAGAAAACATGTTTAAAAATCTTAGAATTCCTCTTTGGTATGACTAATTTGGATATTAATAGGCATTTTAGCTTCAACTCCAGGATAAATTCTGACAGAAGATTTTGAATACTTTTTTGACTCTCGCCTGTCCCCCCCATCCCCGAAGAGTTGCACTGTGATGTTTGAATTACTTTACAAATAATAAAAGCTTGCCTGAGGGAACAGTTTCAAAGAGCTAATGAAATGTCATTAAAGCCGAACATGAAGCTACAATGTGCTGTGAAAAAGTATACAAGGAGTTACTAATTTTTCCCCTCTATACAATAAAAGGGAAGAGCTGGCAACTGGTTTAAAATATAACCACAATTTTGAAAATTAGAATAAAGTTTTTTTTTAACTAGCAAGAAAAGAAACATTACAAAAGTGTGTATTTATTTAATTCAAATTGTGAGATCTGAATAATATTTTTTGTTATAATTATTACTTTTGGGGCTGCTAATGTTTGTGATATAACCAATAAAGTACAATATTCCCTTATTTATGTATTGAATAGGCTCAATGCATCTCCCGTTGAAATTAGTTGGAGACTCACATTCACTTCAAAGGCAGTTGCAATTGGGTCATAGATGTTGGGTAATAGACGCAACCTTTGCACCATATTGTAATTTGTGTGACTAGGTTTACTTGAATGGATCCTTCCCTTTTTTATAATAGCTGCGCTATCTATCTGCTTCTTGGAGAGCCTCCCCATGTGAGGGAAAACAATTCTAGTTGAGTGAGTAATACTTTCTCAGTGCTGTGGCCTACATTATACATTTGTGAGAGAACGGCATTCTGACACACTTCTAGATAAACCAAAGGAAAGTCCTAATATTGTTTATTTTTATTTGATCAACAAAACGAAAACAGCCTAAATACACCGAGCTCAGAATTTAAAAGGAAAGTGACTAAAATTGGAACTTGCTGACTTTTTCAAATTAATAGCTGACCCTAGCAGAAGAAACTTGATAACGTCCTAAAATCCTCTGGGCAGACATGCAGTTCCTGATTTAGAACCATAAAGTTTAGAAACATCTTGAAAGTAATAAAACTCCCTGGAAGATGGGGTCTACTGCTCAGAAAACATTTATGGAGATTAGAAAGCCAAAAGCAGTAGGAGACAAAAGCAAACATAAATGGCAAGTTTTGGAAAGCAAATATTAAAGACTCCTACCTTCAGCTAAATTGTAACATACCTTCAACTGATCTGAACTTTCGGAACCAATAAAGCACTATCCAGAGATTGCTAGTTCAATGAACCACAAGGGCTCCCGTACATGGCCCCCTCCAGGTAATACAGAAAGGATAAACGAGAAGGAAAAAACAAGCTTGCATAATATGTTTTTAATTCTGCTAAGGGGAGACATGACATCTAATAAACCACAAGAGCAAAGTTTGGGTTCCCTGGAACTCACATATGGAGTTTTATGCACATTCTGTTGTTTTCTCCAATAGATAATGTTGCATATTATAAGGAAAGTAAGAACAATGTGACAGGCTGAGACACACAAGGGCCACACTTGCAGTGTCCTTTCAAAGAAACAAATGAAATCACTTCGCTGCTAGTGTGTTTTACTCTCCACATTGCCATCTCCAGAGGGGTCTGCCTCAAAGTCACCAGTGTTTGTAATCACACTTTTTTGTTGGTGTGAGTATGCGGAGATACTTGCCTCTTCCTTTCAGAGAGACCTCTCACCCTCTCCAGCACCTTCTGAGCTTCTCCTTGTTCTAAGGGAAATGAGATCCTTATACACCAGCCTCCTTCCCAACAGGCCTTGCCAACATCTGGGTTACCATTCTATCTGCCTTAGTGACTATAATTTTCAGCCTGCCCTGTTCTTCTGGTCGGAGAAGAAAAATGAAGTCCATGATTGCCTCAACAGTGAGAGGAGTGCTCCAGCCAGTCCTGCTTTTGGAACTCCTGTCTCAGGGAGGGAAGCAGGAGGGCCCTGGGGGTGGAGTGTGGGCAGGGCCATGCAGGCAGTTTGGGTAGGCTCAGCCTTCCCCTGCTTTTGATACCCACCGCCCATGCGAGTGACCCAGGAGCAGTATTAATACACTCTGGAAGATGTAGTATCCAGTCCATATAGGCCACTAAGAAAGGCTGGCCTGCTACTGGGCCTTTGAAGGGAGAAAATCCATGGAGAAAAGCAGTAGGATGTTGGGAGATGTCCCCTACACATACATGCACATGCACAGTATCAACTTCCACAGAAGTCTGCATGATGTCACTGAAATCTCCATATATCAGACGTTTGTGGCAAGCGGACATATTTTTCTAGAATTCTGCTGTGAGTACTTTAATTTTAAAGATACTCTTTTAGATAAATTCCGTAGTAAGCAGAAGCTCATTTATGCAGGTGAATATCCAAACTGGATGATTTTAAACACCATGTCCTCTGCAATTAAAAGAAATGGTGGGATAAACTAGTTAATGAGGCTTTGTAACCTTTTGTATGGGACCTCTGGAGCTCTGAACTTCTGCTACTGTTTCCCATATAGTCAAAGGATACTTTATTAAGCTAATTATAATTCTGGATTGTCTTTATTACATTTCTTACTTTCTTTCAGGTGGTTGAGAAAAAGCAAAAAAGGGATTTCAAAATAGTGGTAATCTTTAGAGCCCTGCAAATCTGCAGATATCTGCTTTATAACCACAGATATCCACATCCATTTTTGCAGATCGGTTGCGGATACAAATTTTGTATCCGCCCAGGGCTCTAGTGATCTTGTATTTTACATGCTGTACTATTATTCCATTGGTTGAAACTAACACTATGTGGGTTGTGAACTTTCAAATGTCTTAGTAGGATATATATTTTAATATAATATAAAGATTAAGAAAAAGATATATCCCTGTTCTTATCCCTCATGCACAAAATATTCAGATATAGAATGGGGGAGAGGGAGGGAAATCACAGGCAGTTGACATTGACTCAGACTCAGCTGGTGGCTCTAGAGCAGGGGTGGGGAACCTACAGCCCTGCCTAATTTCATCCAGCCCACGCCAAGTCTCTGCACTGCAGGCTGGAAGCCCCGAGCCTTGACGCCAGCTCGCCCCGCTGCAAGGGAAAGCTAGAGTTGCCAGGCTGTTAAAAGTCCGGTTGGCTCCGCACAGCTCCCAGAAGCAGCTGGCATGTCCCTGCAGCCCCTAGGCACAGATACGATCAGGGAAGCTCTGCGCACTGCTCCTGCCCCGAGCGCCGCCTCTGCAGATCCCATTGAGTAGGAACCACGGCCAATGGGAGCTGCGGGGGCGGTGCCTGCGGGCACGGGCAACGTGCACCGCACAGACACTTGGCTGCATCTCTGCTTAGGGGCCGGACATGGCGGCCGCTTCCGGGAGCAGCGTCGAATCAGGGCAGGTAGGGAGCCTGCCTTAGCTTCGCTGTGCTGCCGACTGGGAGCCATGTGAAGTAAGCGCCATCCGGCCAGAGCCCGCAATCCAAACCCTCTGCCCCAGGTCAGAACCCCCTCCTGCACCCTAACTCCCTCCCAGACTCTGCACCCCAACCGCTGCCCTAAGTTGGAACCCCCTCCTGTACCCAAACTCCCTCCCAGAGCCCACACCCCAATCCCCTGCCCCAGCCCCACCCCAGAGCCTGCACCCCCAGCCAGAGCCTTCACCGCCTCCGAACACCCTAATTTCTGACCTCACCCTGGAGCCTAGGGGATGCCCCGAGCCTCCGTGCCCCCGCCAACAGGGCTGGAGCCACAAGTGCTAGCTTTTCCCACTGCGGGGGGAAGCCCCGATCCGCCGTGCACCCCCCCACCCCCGGGGCTGTGTGTGGCCCACGACTGATTTTTTCGGTGGTCAATGGCCCCTGATAGAAAAAAGGTTCCATCCCCCTTCTCTAGAGAGTCAGAAGTAGATTGTGTTGTTTTAACAGTGAAGGAGAAAAACATTTTGGTTTAATACTCCATCTACACAAGCTGTCACTTACTCAAAAACATTTTACATCACTATTCTGACATCAGATTTTTGGTATTACTACCTTGTCGTCAGATCAATAGCAGAACAAATTGCATGAGTGAGAGTTTGCAACAGAAAGTACTAGCAATGCTATTATACTGGACATTTTACATGTCCAATTCCACACCACTCTATGCAGCTGGAATTTCTCTACAGTCTGATAAAGGAACTCTAGAGGTCTTATAAACATATGTTTACTATCAAACATAACAAAGGGCTCTAATCATTACAGTTTGAGTTCCTATTCTTTGTCCCTTTTTTGCACTGTTCATGCAGAAGTTCAAAGCCATGGCTCCTTTGATGGCTAGATATGGAAGATCATGGGCAATTCTCATATCAGAGAATATTCAGGTTGTTCTCCTGCTAGGAATACAATGGAATAGGTGTATGGTTGACTGATAGCAAAGCCAACATCCACCAGCTGTGGTGTGGCAATTCAAGTGCCTCAAAACACAAAGGCACAAATTTCCTGTTGCTTTCTGGTTTGGTAGCATTTTACATCTACTTTGCGTTGGTATCAACGACTGCCCAAGGGTGTAAGAAAGTGGTGAATCAGACCTGAGGTTCATAGAAAACATAAAAGGAAGGATGGCTAATGGAATGGAATGGAATGTCCCCTTAGGCCTAAAGAAAAGTGTTCGGCTTGTCAGGACAAATACTAAGCACACTACACATGAGAGCAAGTTTTGCTAACAGAGGGACAAAGCTAAATGGCTTACAATAGAAAGATCCACATCAGTTAATATAGCCAGATTTGTTTTTTTAAAATGAATTTTCCTCCACAAGTGTGTAAGAACTAGTTGTAAAAGTAAAGAGCAGTTGTGAAAAATCTTACGTGAATTATGCATGGCTTCAAGAACAAAAAAGGGAATAATAAAGGTTCTGCGGGTATATCACACCCATGACATTATGATGAGGATCTTTTTTGATCTCAGAAAGCTCTGCAAACATGTCACCTTGTTAGACTTTTTGTTCGGACTCTACTCTTGTTGAATATCTAAACAATCTTTCAGAAATAAAGATTGAGGCTTAACACCTTTCGTTATGTGCAAACTGCCTCTTCAGTTTCTATTTGCATAATCTTAGCAAAATATAGCAATTTATCAGCGATCCATGGACATTTCAAGATTTATATACATTGCTACTCTACATTTGTATTCTGCATTTCCTTTCATTAGGATCGTGCACTCAAGTTAGATTAATGATGGGAACCAACATTATAAAAGCTCAGCTGTACAACACCAGATGCCTTTATTCTCTTCATCCCTCCATAAAAACTTAAAAAAAAAAAATGAATCTGTATAAATATTTCTTTTTTAAGGCAATAAAAGATTCCAGGCATCTGTTTCTCATTAAACCAATTACACATTGTTTAAAATAATCTAATAAAGTGCATATTTATGAAATTTCCATTACCAAAATTGCACAGATATTAGTATATTAAGAAACCTAAACATTACAGGCCAAATTCTGGCAGGAGAAATAAACAGGATTATGGACCAAAAAGAAAATAATTGTGCACACAGAAAGAACAGGAGTACTTGTGGCACCTTAGAGACTAACAAATTTATTAGAGCATAAGCTTTCGTGGACTACAGCCCACTTCTTCGGATGCATATATATGTAGTCCACGAAAGCTTATGCTCTAATAAATTTGTTAGTCTCTAAGGTGCCACAAGTACTCCTGTTCTTTTTGCGGATATAGACTAACACGACTGCTACTCTGAAACCTGTGCGCACACAGTGGCTAATTCTGCTATGCACAAACTAATCATTACACCACAATTCTGACTGTAAAAACACAGGCTGAAATATACATCCACAGGTGATGTAGGAGTGAAAGTTCAGCATAGAAAAGGAGAAGTAGTTTCTGTTGGAGACTTGCAAATCTATGTAATAGAATATAGAGAAACAACTTTTGGATTGCTCTGTGCATGGCACTTAATTAAAGCTATATCTGAAACAGAAGAACAAAGTTAGCATTGATATGCTTTTTTGGTACTGGGTGGCTGTTAAGTGGAATTTTGAGCTTTCCTTCTAGGTAGTTATATTGTACTCATCACTGTTGGTATCTAGACTTCCTACTTTTACTGATTTATACATGAGCAAATATTTGGACTTATGCTAGCCAGAGTTTTGGCATAAATTGATGCGGCTTTTTGTGTGTTTACTACCATCACCTGTTAGAAGGTATATACCTATTTGCAAAGGGTAGCCAGAACTCTATGTGGAACAATTTACTATACAGTTTAGGGAAGTCCCCTGTAACTTGGGACCTCTTTAGTGGTAGCTTTTTTGCTATATTAGCTAGAATATTTTTAGTATTTTTTTGCCTAGAAATGTGGAGGAGAACTACCCTGTCATCTCATTTTACATTGTATTGCTAACCTAATGCATTTTACATTGCATTGCTAACCTTTTCAAGCACACCAATATATTGGCTAGAATCATAGAATATCAGGGTTGGAAGGGTCTAGTCCAACCCGCTGCTCAAAGCAGGATGAATCCCCAGACAGATTTTTGCCCCAAATCCCTAAATGGCCCCCTCAAAGACTGAACTCACAACCCTGGCTTTAGCAGGCCAATGCTCAAACCACTGAGCTATCCCTCTCCCTTGTACAGTCCATTCAGCCACTCCAAAAGAGCTTTGTGATATGTGTAAGCTGATTATTACACAGCGAAGCATCAGATCAGAAATAATAACAACTATGGTAGTTTTGGTTTTGGTTTTTATCTACCAATGTTTCCCTCATAATCCCTCAGTTTTAGAGTCTATGGTGCTACTTCTGGGTTCGAAGATCGATCAGCTAATGGGTGAGTGAGATCCCACGCCCACATCCAGGACAGAATGCAGAGGAAGGGAAGCTTTAACAGCTTGGAGGGTTCTGGGTTCATATCTTGTAGGAAGCAGTAATGGTGGGAGTATTTCTGCATCTGGGAAGTGAGTTGGGTGGGTGCAAATATCCAGTAGGCAGTGGTTGAGTTCTGTAGCCCGGAGAGAAGGTTGGGTTGGGGTGCTGCTAAAAGAATCAGAAGCTTCAGACAAGTATGATTATCTGCAGTGTATGAAGGGTTAATACACAATGCAGAACTATTGTCTGATAAGATCCAGCCACTCATTCTCTTGTAAAATATGTATGCCAATTCTGTGATCTGTATTGTAGCACACCTGAACTAAAAGATAACATGCTGTTATTTATATCAACAGGACAGCAGTTTTCTTCCCAGCTGTGCTCGCCCTGTACCTCAATAATGCCAGTCAATCAATCAACTTACAACAAGAATGAACTAGTATTGAAAGTATGGCACAAAAAAGCCAACAAATACATAGGCTCAATCAAAAGTAAGCCAAAAAATACATTCCCCCAAAACAATAAAACCTTACAGAAAAATTTAAATTCTGAGATAGCTTAACATTTTCTTAGAGCCAGGCTTTATATGACAGAGCTATATGTAAATACTAAACATCAGCAAAGTCAGCACATAGGCAGGGCCCTACCAAATTCATGGTCCATTTTGGTCAATTTCACAGTCATAGGATTTTTAAATAGTAACATTCATGATTTCAGCTATTTAAATCTGAAATGTCACAGTGTTATAATTGATGGGGTCCTGACCCAAAAAGAAATTGTGTGTGGAGGGGAGGGGAGAGGGTTTGCAAGGTTATTGTAGTGGGGGTTGTGGTACCCTTACTTTTGTGCTGCTGCTGGGAGCAGCGCTGCCTTTAGAGCTGGGCAGCTGGAGAGCAGTGGCTGCTGGCTGGGAGCCCAGCTCTGAAAGCAGCGCCACTGCCAGCAGCAGCGCAGAAATAAGGATGGCATGTTATGGTATTGCCTCCCTTACTTCTGCACTGCTGCCTGCAGAGCTGGGTGCCCAGCCAACAGCCGCAGCTCTCCAGCCACCCAGCTCTGAAGGCAGTGCAGAAGTAAAGGGTGGCAATACTGCAACCCTCCTGCAACTCCCTTTTAGGTCAAGGTTAGGGTTAGCAATTTAGCTTTGTGCCCTCTGAAATGTGTATACAGTGACTAGCAAAACAGTAAGATATCAAACTTGCTTAGATTTGAAATGCCTGCCCTTGCCCAAATATCAAGTGTACTCTTTCCTGTTATTTGGAGCCTAATCTTGACTTATGTCTCATCTCCAAAGTGATATGACTGCCCCTTCTTCCTCTCCAAAAGGTAGGAAAAGGTTCATTGGGCTACATCAGGGCTGGATTCTGCCAGCTTTACTTACTTTAAGTAGTACTATCCTTCTTAAACTTCCCCATTCATGTAAATGAAATTACCTCAACACAAAAGTGGCAGGATCAGGCTGTTAGGCAGCCATATGCATTTTATATATAAGTTAGTTTACTGCTGAATTTGTCTTGCATCTTTTCCTTTAGCAAATCACCATCCTAGATTTCATGGCAACATTGTGACTCAAAAGTGCATTAGTTTAACAGAAGAAAGTGAAAAAATAGGAGAATCCCCTAACTAAGGTTAAAGAACTATTCAAGTTCTTTATATATTAAAGCGATGTTAGGGCTACACAACATTCCACCAGGGTTCGTGTAAACAGCATCTTTTTACATCACATGTCTGCTTGCTGTGTGTATATAGAACCATTTGTGCGTTTTATATTTTACTCCTGTTAACAATGCAGAGTCTACACTGATCCCTGGCACAAATACAGCCTTAAGGGGCCATTTTGCGACAGCTGGGATCAACAACAAATTTACAACTTAGTCACACCTCCAGCCCCCAGCAATGCCCTCTGCACTGGAGGGTGGCGGCACAGGATATGGCATGCTGCTATCCAAGGATTTTCTTACCCAGGGGGATCTTCGCGTGCTGTGTTAAGCTAGGTTTATTTATTGCTGACGTGTGCTGTAGGAGCAATGCAGAACAGCACAACTTATTGGAGAACCTGACAATGAGTGAAAAAACAAACAATTTCAATAAAACTAAATATTGTATGTAACCCCCACTTGGACTTTGCCAGCTCCTGGAATTCTGGATTGTGCCCCTACCCTAAGGACTACAACAGTAATGACTAGCAGAGCCTGCTTTATTTCCCAGCATGCTTGGAGTCAGGGGCGGACACAGACTGGACTAGAAACTCCTGCTGAGGCTAATAGGGAGGCTTCTGCATGGAAGGAGACAGCCTGATTCAGAGACAAAGAGACTAGCCTTTAGTTTCAGTTTTGAGCTGTGAACTTAGGAGTGTGGAGAGGAGCAAAAAGCTCAGGGAGTCTCTGATTAACTCCTCCTCCAAAGAGAGTCTTTGAACTGCTGTGAGATCTAGTGCCTGGGTCAGGGAGATCTAGCCCTACAGAGACCAGTGCCCAGAGTGGCAGAGATCCATACGTGCTGGAACTAGGGGTGGTGGGACTGTTGAGGCTGCAACCCCTGGCTTGAAGTGGTTTCCATCATATGCAGAGTTTACAGTTTGCTTCAATGGCTCTCAGCACCCCCACTATACACATTGTTCCAGCACCCCTGCAGAGGTCCAACATGGCGCTGGCTACCGAGAGCCAGCTGAGACCGGGGAGCCAGGAGAGGACCCTGCCCTACCCGAAGGACGAAGACACTGTAAGAGCCCCCTTTTTTGTGTTTGTTTGTTTAAGATGGCCAACATTCACAGTGCTGCAGGCCTCCACCCCAGCATACCATCTGCCTGGGAAGGTGCCAGGGAGGGAGCTTGGGTTGGGAAGGGTTGTGAGGTGAACTGGTTGATTTGCTGATATTTAGTACTTCTTAGTTAACTCTAATGCTTTCCTCCCCCCAGATCCTATATTTCCTGCTCTCAATAAAGTCCCCCTTTGTTGGGCAGTTATTTTGGGGCGTGTCATTCTTTTGCTAGAGTTTGTGTTGATGTACTTTATTGTTTCATGTGTACTGGGTTTTATACTCCTTGCCAGCAGTGGTAGCAGTATTCATTATTCCCAAGGTACAAGGGAATTACCTTGGGTGGAGTCACCAGGCCCCAAAAAAGAATTCAGGACCCAACTCAAGCAAGGAAATGGAAGAAGCCTCTCCAAGTAGGGAGCATCAGGGAGGCTGCCACAGCAAAGGAACACCCTGGGGGTTTACATGTAGTATTTTGTCCATTCCCACCAAATACGCAGCCAAAAAACTTTGTAACAGTCACAAGCAAAAAGCAAAGGTAAGTGAACCACAGCTGAATTGACATAAAAATCTAAATCAACCAGGTACTTTCTGAAAGACGTCTAATGCACACAATACATCCTGGCAATAAATAATGGCGGACAGCTCTTTGAAGGGCAATACCAATATCACATTAGACAGCATAACAGTTGTATCCACTCCTTCTCAAGATTAAAAGGAAATGTCTCAACTTGACAGTTATACGCGGATTCAGAGGCATCCTGAAAGGACATAAAAACCTTAAAGAGCTTTGCACTGTAAAATTTTCCCATCAGTTCTGAGTCACCTACTGTCCTTCCTGCCTGTTAATTCAGGGCTGGATCCTGCAGCTCTGCATGAGCTAATTAAAATCAATGGGAGTTTTGCATAAAAACAGACTAAGAATTGCACAACTGGGTCCCTGATTTTCAGCCTGTCTTATTTAAAATTCAAACTTTGTTGACACATCACCATTTCTGCTATGTAAAACAACCTATAAACCACCATAGGTAAAGCCAAATACAAAACCTGATGTTCTCTCATGCCAAACTCTAAGTGCCTGATTCAACAAGGTATTTAAGCACATAAATATTCCCATTGACTTCAAAGCAACTATTCATGAGCTTAAAGTGAGGCATATGCTTAAGTACCTTGCTGAACTGAGGTGTAAGGAGACTGTACTGTGCCCTGTAGGACCTGCACCACTCCAAGGTGAGCAACAGGTGACATTCTGAAAGGAGACTACTTCTTGGAGCTCTGAAGCTGTGCCAGGGGGAGTATAGCCCAGTCGTCAGGCCGCTTCTAGGAAGGGGGAGACTCAAGTTCAGATCCCTTCTCCAAATGAGGCAGAGGGGGGAATTGAGTCCTGGGCTGGGCTAAAAGCAGAGCACACCTCCCAGATCTAGGGTGACCAGACAGCAAATGTGAAAAATCAGGACGGGGATGGGGGGGTAATAGGAGCCTATATAAGAAAAAGTCCCAAAAATCGGGACTGTCCCTATAAAATCGGGACATCTGGTCACCCTACCCAGATCAGACAGAGAGAGTGTGATAGGTGTGGGGGATAGCCTCATTTGTGAATCCCACTGAGGCTTAGGCATCATTTTAGGTGCCCAGCAGCTTGGTGCCATCAGGACTGAGGTGGCTGTGCATGTGCCCCGCAGCTGAAATTTAGGCACCTTGGGGATTTTAATGGTGGAAACGTGGGGGCTTTGGGGCGCTAGGCACTTACAGGGTTAGGCGGCAGGTGAATGATGATTTTTTGAATGCCAGTGGCATCTAAATGTTGGACGTAGGCACCTATGGTGACAGGCGCATAAGTCTCCCTTGTGAATAACACTGTAGGATGAGCTCATCAAACTTATTTTCCACCCCGACCTAGGTCTCCAGATGGAAAATCCACCGAACCACCTTACTGCTCAATACTCCCAATTTTAGGTAAAACTCGAAATGCTAATGACATGGGGGGAAAATGTTTGTTTTATGAAAATTGCTGAATAACTACTTTATATGTGCCCCCAGACTGATGTATTAATTATTCAAATAAAACACTTAATATTTGATCAGAATCCATAATCCTTTCTTCAGTAATTATTTACTATTTTAAAACTGCTGACATGTTTTTCCTTCTGCACCTGTGAAAATGGGTTGGTCCAATTTAAGCACAAAGATTAAAACATTGTACTTTAATGTTCAAGTTATTATTCATTACTTCTTACTCCATATAAGTGTAGAATTTCCTTTATATTTTATTATTGCCCTTTAAAAGGACATAAAAATCATTCATGTATTTATTCCATTTTAAATTATGCAAATAATGTTAAATGTAATTATAACATATTCATTATTTATTATAAATACACCCTGCATATTTTATATGGATTGTATTTATTCACTATATATAATTAGGCATTTTAATCCATTGCCAATTTCACAACCAGAACATTATTCTTGGCTGTTTAAAAGCTAGAGAAACACATTTTAAATCAAATTAACATAATTTAGCTGCTAAAAGAGTTCTAATTTAGCAATAGTTCATCTACTATATTCCTAAACTATGCATATATTTCTGTATAATGCATTTGTTTTAAATGAGCTAAAGTAATCTTGGTAAGTCTACACAGGGTTTGAAAATGTGTTCCCTTACACAGCCTGCTGCCTTGTGTTCCCTGTAAAGCGCTTTTGTAATTGGCACCCTCTACCTATTATTTCTATTTCCTCCCATGCTTGTGTAATCAGTTTGTTAGCTGAAGAGCTGGTTGAAAGTTTTCCAATGGAACACTTTTTCATCAGACTTTCTTATTTGACAGAAATGAAACGTTCCGTGGGAAATGTCGATTCTGTGGGAATTTTCACTTGAAAACAGTGCCGGGTTTCCTGACAGCCTGTCTTCCCAATTTGCCAGCCCAGTGGGCTGTGGGCTTCCCAGCTCCCATTTGCCTGCCTGGTGAGCTGCCCCGCTACCTGGTCTCCCAGCCTGATGGGCAGATGGGGAGGCAGGGGAGTTGGAGCAGCTTGGCTGCCCACCACACAGGCAAATGGGAAGCTGACCAGCTTGGGAAGTGGGGCCTGCCAGGCAGGCAGATGGGAAGCTCAGCAGAGGGGGAGGCGAGCAGCCCATGGAGCATAGGGAGTGGGGCAGCCCGACAGCTCACTCAGCAGTAAGCGGGTAGATGAGCAACCTGAAACTCAGGACAGCCTGCCAGGAAGGCAGAGGAAGAGTCAGCCAGCTCAAGGAGCATGGGATTCTGGGGAGCATATTTTGTTTCAGAAGCTCTGGAACATTTCTGCTTTGGAATATTTAAAATATTTAAAATATTGCTCGAGCATGCAGGGGTGTAATCAGGAAGGCCAAGGCACAACTGGAGTTGCAGCTAGCAAGGGATGTGAAGGGTAACAAGAAGAGTTTCTACAGGTATGTTAGCAACAAGAAGATGGTCAGGGAAAGTGTGGGCCCCTTACTGAATAGGGGAGGCAACCTAGTGACAGAGGATGTGGAAAAAGCTGAAGTACTCAATGCTTTTTTTGCCTCGGTCTTCACAGACAAGATTAGCTACCTGACTGCTGCAGGTGGAGGGAGGAGGTGAGCAGCCCTCAGTGGTGAAAGAACAGGTCCTGGACAAGCACAAGTCCATGGGTCCAGATCTAGTGCGTCCGAGGGTGCTGAGGGAGTTGGTTGATGTGATTGCAGAGCCATTGGCCATTATCTTTGAAAACTCATGGAGATTGAGGGAGGTCCCGGATTATTGGAAAAAGGCAAATATAGTGCCCATCTTTAAAAAAGGGAAGAAGGAGAATCCAGGGAACTACAGACCGGTCAGCCTCACCTCAGTCCCTGGAAAAATCATGGAGCAGGTCCTCAAGGAATCCATTTTGAAGCACTTGGAGGAGAGGAAGGTGATCAGGAACAGTCAACATGGATTCACCAAGGGCAAGTCATGCCTGACAAACCTAATTGCCTTCTATGATGAGATAACTGGCTCTGTAGATATGGAGAAAGCAGTGGACGTGATACATCTTGACTTTAGAAAAGCTTTTGGTACAGTCTCCCACAGTATTCTTGTCAGCAAGTTAAAAAAGTATGGATTGGATGAATGGACTATAAGGTGGATAGAAAGCTGGCTAGATCATCGGGCTCAACGGGTAGTGATCAATAGCTCAATGTCTAGTTGGCAGCTGGTATGAAGCGGAGTGCCCCAGGGGTCTTTCCTGGGGCCTGTTTTGTTCAACATTTTCATTAATGATCTGGATGATGGGATGGATTGCACCCTCAGCAAGTTTGCGGATGACACTAAGTTGGGGGGAAAGGTAGATACGCTGGAAGGTAGCGATACAGTCCAGAGTGACCTAGACAAATTGGAGGACTGGGCCAAAAGAAATCTGATGAGGTTTAACAAGGACAAGTGCAGAGTCCTGCACTTAGGATGGAAGAATCCCATGCACTGCTACAGGCTGGGGACCAACTGGCTAAGCGGCAGTTCTGCAGAAAAGGACCTGGGGATTACAGTGGACGAGAAGCTGGATGAGAATCAATATTGTGCCCTTGTAGCCAAGAAGACTAACAGCATATTGGGCTGCATTAGTAGAAGCATTGCCAGCAGATGGAGGGAAGTGATTATTCCCCTCTATTCGGCACTGGTGAGGCCACATATGGAGTATTGTGTCCAGTTTTGGGCCCCCCATTACAGAAAGGATGTGGACAAAATGGATATTGTCCAGCGGAGGGCAACAAAAATTATTAGGGAGCTGGGGCACATGACTTACGAGGAGATGCTGAGGGAACTGGCCTTATTTAGTCTGCAGAAGAGAAGAGTGAGGGGGGATTTGATAGCAGCCTTCAACTACTTGAAGGAGGGGTTCCAAAGAGGATGGAGCTAGGCTGTTCTCAGTGTTAGCAGATGAGAGAACAAGGAGCAATGGTCTCAAGTTGCAGCGGGGGAGGTTTAGGTTGGATATTAGGAAAAACTATTTCACTAGGAGTGTGGTGAAGCACTGGAATGGGTTACCTAGGGAAGTGGTGGAATCTCCATCCTTAGAGGTTTTTAAGGTCCGGCTTGACAAAGCCCTGGCTGGGATGATTTAATGGTTGGTCCTGGTTTAAGCAGGGGGTTGGACTAGATGACCTCCTGAGGTCTCTTCCAACCCTACCTTCTATGATTCTGTATCCTGATTTGACACAGAGAAAAAACTGAAATTTCCAAATATTTTGTGGGACTTTGTTATCTTCCAGCCAGTTCTAGTTAGATGATTACTTAAGCAGTAAAGATGAGTCCAAACTTAACTCCCAAATCTAAACACTAACTTAGTCCTTGATTCAGGAAAGTATGAGCACATGCTTATGATTAAATACATCCTTTAGGTCCGACTGACTTCATTCGGACTTAGGTACATACTTACCTTTTTTTGTGCATCCCCTTCTCAGGCATTGTTCAGGGAGCCTAGGTGTCTAACTTGGGATCATGAATTCCACTTGGTGGCAGGGTGCCTAAAAGCTCAGCATTGCCTTATGTAAGTCCTTGTGAATCCCAACCCTAGTCCTTAAAGTAGTGCTCAACAGCCTGAGAGGACACAGAGGTTGCCTGGGTAAATCTGAAACCCACCTTATTCTAAAAGACAACGAATATGAATTTAACACTAATGAATAAAACCCAGGGAGTGCTGGTTCAGCAAAAGGGACCTGCTTAAAGAAGGACCAGTATTAGATCTATAAAATGGTGGGGGGTACTCCATGTGCTTGGATAGTTTGGAGACTGTTAAACCTACTGCTTCTCAAAGTGAAGGAAAAACAGGATGGAGAAGTAAATGTGTGTAATAGATTACTGAACCAAATGAGTGGTGTCTCTCTTTGGTGTTTGTTACAAAAAAAAAAAAAAAAGCGGGGGGGATTGGGGTTTGGAGGGTTAGCATTTGTATGTGTGTAGACCTAAAGAGCTTGGAGAAACAGGAAGAAGGAAAAGGTTTATATCTTCTGTAGTGAGAGAATAATCTCCAAGATAACTGGAATTACTTCTTGCAGATACTGGATTCTGACAAATTCTTCTCAGTGCCAAGTTGACGATTTTCATTATGCGGTTTGGAAGATATTTGTTGCATCCCCTTTGGCATCCAGAGGAAATTGAGCAAGATTCTACATGGCCTGAAGGGACTAAAAGTTTCTATGGATGGCATTTTAGATTAGGAGACATCTGAGTAAGAAAACAGCAAAATTAAAACAAGTTTTAAGGCTGCAAGACTAATAGGAAAGAAAAGTGTATGTGAAAAGAAACCCAACTGTAGTTCTTGGGACATAAGGTAATGAGGGGGCGATGGTATATCCATAAAAAGACAATGCTACAGTTGAAATACCACTACCTAATTGCTTAAAATTGACTCATTATGGAACAGGGAAAAAAGCTGAGGAGCTTGTAGCATGTTGCTCCACATGGCTTTCAGACACTGACACCTGATATGCCCAAAGAAGGAATCTCTAGTGGGTGTAGAGGCATACGAGAGGCTCCCAAGATATTTGCAGGGCCTAGATAATTTCAAGGTCATTGACAGCCCACAAGCCACTCGTATTGTTAATACTTAGTAAAGACTTTGACAAGATATCCCTCAAATTCTAGAGATTGCTTAGAGACAAGGTAGGTGAGGTAAGTGACAGTCTAATGCAGAATATGCACCAGCAATGTCCTTAGTTGTGGCTGGTGCTTAGCTAAGGAGCCCTATTGATAATTTAGCATAACATGGAAGTACTTAAGAGTGCCATTTTGGGTTGGCTACCAGCCTCACAACACTAATGAGAGCTAATTAAATAGCCTCTAGTGCTGATAAATCTGGATACAGTTTGCAGTTGGGTATCAGACAAAATCGGCCCATTTACTTATTAGCATACCATAACTCTTACGCATCAAGGAGGGAACAGATCAACACTGCCAACCTTACAGGTAAATTTTCATTGTAAATGTCTCTGCTTAAAGGATATAAGGATGACAGGTGCTAAAGTCAACAGATCCCAGGCTTTCCTCTTTAACCTCAGAATGCAGCCCAAAGCTTACCTCAGCATAAACCTGATAAAACTGTGTGAAGAAAATATTGGCCAAAACTAGCTGTTATCATCCCCGGGCTTGCTTGCTGCTCATGATCCTATACGGTTGAGACTGTTCCAGCTACTGATTATAGAAGAATCGAGGCATTTTCTAATGGTTCCAAACCCAAACTAGTAGCAATGGCACAGCACTGGGGAGACAGCTCTGTTGAGACGAGTCCTAGAGTTAAGGTATGGGAATATACACCTCTGCAACTATATAATCCAAATGACTCAAGTGGACAAAACCTTTCTCAAGCCTACAAGATGACCAGTAGTGTGGAAGCAGAGCAAGGCCTGACAAGGATTTGAATGGGATTTCAATGCAAACAGTCTCTTCCCCTGCTGTAGTGACAAGCAGTGAAGCCAGTGACTTGTGTACATCTATAGTTTCTTGCTAAAAAATTAATTCTTGTTAAAACTGCTTATACAAAAAACAAAGGGAGAAAACTGTGGGGATATATATACACACTTTATTTGACATTGCAGCAGGAAGGCAGGTGGGAGAGAGTGGAACAGGGAACCCCAGAAGAGTGTGGGTAGAAGCTAAACAGGGGAGAGAGGGGGAGAGAGAGAGAGAAGTTTTAGGGAAAATACTATTTTCCTTATTCAAATAAATTACTTTGTCAGTATTAGAGAAGATCACTGGACAGTTTTCTACAGCAGCCATGGTGCAGGAAGGCAATGTGTTATGAATGATGTAAAGATACACACACACTGACTATAAAGGAAGATACGTATCTAGCAAGCAAAGATCTGTATTTGCATGTGCAAAATGACCACACAAACTGGCTGAGAAGCTAATGGAAATTCAGCAAGTTGAAGGACTTTTTATCTTCTAAACTGAAGACCAACTAGACATTTATCAATTGCTTTCAAAATGAAACCTTGATGGCAATGAATGTTTATTGCCCTGCAAGAGTTAGAAACTATCCACTATGTTGTGAACAGTTATTAAAAAACAAACAATTAAAAGACCAAGAGAATTAGGCATTGTCTACAATGAAACAGTACAACTCCCCTAGTGGGGATGCAGTTAGATTGATATAACTTTACATCAAAATTAGTGCTGGCTGAAACTCAAGATTTTCTGAGGTGCTTCTGAGATGAAATATGCTACCCAGGACTGTATCAGCTGTTGACAGAAACTACATTCTTTACAGTTTCACCACAGCTATTCAGTGAGTCAGGTATCCTGGGGCACCAACTAGCTCAGGAGTATGGAAGTCCTTGGGGGTCCCTAATCCACTGTAGTCTTCATGGCAGTACTGTCCTGGAGCTATTGACCCTAGAAGCTCTTGATCCCTGGCCCCAAGGCAGTCTGCATGGCAAGGCTGCTCCATAGCCGCTGACCCTGGACACAGTCTACATGGTGGGGAAGCCTGTCCCAGGGCTTCTAAGCTCCTGGCTCTGTGGCAGGGATACTGGAAACCCTGATAGCCTCAGCTCAAGATGAGGTTCTTAGGGCTTTTAGATTCCCTGCTGTGAAGTTGAGAGCTGAGACTCAATTACAGCTGGGGCTCCCAGGAGTTTCAGGCTCCTGGCTCCACAATGGGGAGCCTGGAAGCTCTGGCGTGGTGGACCTGCTGCAAACCCTGGAAGTCCCAGATCTCCAGCCTTAGAGCAGTTTGCTTGGTGGGGCTTCTATGGAGCAAGGAGCCCAGAGTCCCAAGCAGCCCACCAGGAAACCAGGTAGGGTTCAGATGCCTGTGGTTCAATGAAAGTTTGCTGTGCCTAGGATGTTTTCATGAAAAGTTTTCAGTCTGACAAATTGATATTTTCCAATGAAACTCTGCTTCATCGGAGAATTCCCGACCAGCTCCAAACAGTACAGCTATTCCCAAATGGGAAGGGGAATAACTATACTCATATAAGGCACCTTTACACCAGTATATCTGTGTTCACACAGGGGCTTCTACTGGGATAATTGTATCAGTAAAAAAATAAAAATCTCACCCCTAGCTGACATAGTTATACCATTATAACTTTCAGTTGGAGACCAGGCCTCAGAGATTCAGTTACAAAACAGGCTGATAGGTCTAATGTTTGGATTTATGAAAAAAAAATGAACAAGTTCAACAAGAGCTGGAAACCATTCACTCTCAGAGATGCGAGATTACACAAAGATTATTAATATGATAAATACAAATACAGAGCTGGAAAGATGTACTTTTCTTTTGTGATTTAAATAAGCAGGGTGCATAATATGTTTTATTTACAGAAAAAAAAGTAATAAAAATATATTGGAAACTAAAAACAAAGAGCAACCAAAGTATGATCTTTAAGGAGAAGTGTTGCTGACAATTTTCAGAATAATTTTTATAATAATAGGGCAAATTCTCACTATTTTAGACAAGTCTCCATACTTTGCTGATGGATTTTATCATCATCATCAAAGGGGGAGAAATCAAGCAAAAAAAGCAGTTGGTTTCTCCAGACACTGCAAGATGCAGCTGCTGCTGTTGTCCTTAATGTATTTAAAGTGCTTGCCAATATCTCCATTCCTATTCTATGTTCCCATGTTTTTTTGTTTTGTTATTTGTATCCTGTGGGATAGAGAATAACCTTCGCTGATTGTGGCAATTGATTGACTCAGCTGGTGCTGCAGAATATAAAATCAGAATTGAAAAGAGCATGTGAAATGTGTGCAGGTTGGAGGTGAGACAAGGGCTGTCTCTGTCACAGTGAATGCATGTAGAGTTGAAGCACCAGCTGGGTCCTGTCAATTGCTATTTCAGCTTAACAATAACAAAAAATACTACTTTTTCCTGCTATCTCCAGGATTTCAGAAAAGGGTCCCAGCTGCACAACACTTAAAAATGTTCTTTGGCAGCATGTGTGTCCTTTGATCAGACAAAAAGGAAGAAGAGTTATGAATGGAGTAGAGTGACAAAGACAATAGGAAAGAGGTTATATTCTGCTTTAAGCACTAATGTGAATGATGAATCAGACTATTGGCCTTCTAGTGCAGTATCCTTTCTTCAACAGTAGCCCATACCTGATGCTTCAGGGGAGAGAGCCTGCAGTGGGCAGTTATGGGATAGCCTGCCACCCAGAGAAAGCTTCCTCCTAACCTCCAATATTTAGAGGTTAGCTTATGCCCTGAAGCTTGAGGATTTATAGCCCTTCCAAAGGTCTTAGGTATATCTCCATATATAAAACTATCTCATAGAACTGGAAGGGACCCTGAAAGGTCATCAAGTCCAGCCCCCTGCCTTCACTAGCAGGACCAAGTACTGATTTTGCCCCAGATCCCTAAGTGACCCCCTCAAGGATTGAACTGGGTTTAGCAGGCCAATGCTCGAACCACTGAACTCTCCCTCCCACATTCTGCCATAGCTCTGGCTATTTTTGTTATCCACATGAATGTCAAATCCTATTTTGAATCCTGCTAAACTCTTGGCCTCAATGATATCTTGCGGCAATGAGTTCCACAGGCAAATTGTACACTTTGTGAAAAACTATTTCTTCATATGACCTGTTCGCATTTTTCATCTGAATTTCCTTTGCATTTGCCACCTTTCAATTTCATTGAATGTTTCCGTAACAAGAAAGAAGGTGAACAGAAATTCCCAATCTACCGTCTCTGTGCCATTCATAATTTTATTTCCTTTGATCACATCTCCTTCTATTTGTTTTCTTGCTAAGATAAACAATCTCAAACTTTTAAATCTCTCTTTATATGAGAATTTTTCTATGCCTCAGTCATTTTTACTGCCCATTTCTGCACTCTCACCAAATCTGCTATCTCCTCTTTGTGATGAGGTGATCAGATTGCAACACAGAATTTTAAGGATTGACCAGGACCAGCTAACAATTTTAAAACACTTCTGTCTTTGTCTACAATAGGTGCTAACTGGTGCTAAAAAATTTGTTCATTAACATGTGTTAACTGACAAGTTTGTTAACGACACCTCATTTTCCTGGCCTCAATTATCCCTTTGGCCTTGTATAGACATAATTTTGGTACTGCTTTAAATATGTTGGTTTAGAAATTGATATAGTTCAACTGGTGCAATCCCTAGTTTGGATGCAGTTCTATTGGTATAAAGGGGATTAAATTTGGTATAATTTACTATTATACCACTATTAGGTTGTATTGATTTAACACTAGGTGTTGTATTGATTTAACTATATTAGTATAAAATAACTCCCTAACTGAAATAGCTAAATTAGTATAAAAATTATGTGTGGACCAAGAGAGTTGAAGCTATACCAAGTTTTTTTCCTTAAATTCTCCCATTGATGCAATTTAGGGTTGCCAACTTTCTAACTGCACAAAAACAAACACCCGTGTCCTGCCCCTGCCCCAAGGCCAGATCATGCCCCACCCCTTCTCTGAGGCCCCAGCCCCCGGTTGCTCCATTATCCCACCCTCTCTCCCTCACACTCTCTCACTTTCACCAGGCTGGGGCAGGGGGTTGGGGTGTGGGAGGGGGTGAGGGCTCTGGGGTGGGGCTGGGGATGAGGGCTGCGGGGTGTGGGAGAGGGCTGCGAGCTGGGGTGGGGGTTGGGGTGCAGGGGGTATGGGCTCTGGGCTGGGTGTGTGCGCTCTGGATGGGGCCAGAAATGAGGGATTCAGGGTGCAGGAGAGGGCTGCGGTCTAGGGCAGGGGATTGCAGCATGGGGGGGGGGGGGATGGGCTCTAGGTGCGGGCTCCAGGTGGGGCCAGAAATGAGGGGTTCAGGGTATGGGAGAGGGCTCCAGGCTGGGGCAGGGGGTTGTGCTGCGGTGAGGGGGAATGAGGATGGTTGCTGGGGGTGCAGGTTCTGGGGTGGGGCCGAGGGGTTTGGAGTGTGGTAGAGGGTTCAGGCTCTGGCTGGGGGCGGGACCAGGGATGAGGGGTTCAGGGCTGGGGCAGTGTGGTATTATCTAATTAAAATATCACTATGGCATTATCTGATTAAAATATCATTGTTGCTACCACTGTTATATAATTTCAATGAACCTTACACAAATTGTGACACATGGCCAGAAAGGGTTAAGCAGCTTGCAGGCTAATTGACCCAAACTGAACCC
The DNA here is from genome assembly GCF_011386835.1 of Chrysemys picta bellii. Classification (NCBI taxonomy): domain Eukaryota; kingdom Metazoa; phylum Chordata; order Testudines; family Emydidae; genus Chrysemys; species Chrysemys picta. The sequence goes on from NC_088792.1 coordinate 204,453,762, forward strand.
TTAAACATTATCTACCAAAATATCTTTATGTTTTTGTATGTTGGTAGAGGTTAACAATGTAATCAAACAGTCCCGGTCTATGCTGTATTCTGTTAATTCACAGATCCAAAGGAGTCTTAACATTTAAATGAACTGTATTCCTCTCTCTTTGAAATGAACGGCAAATCACCTGTGAATGCTGGAAAACAAGCAATTGCCTTATGTTAATCCATGTAGCTAATTACCGGTGATGCTTAGGAAATAGGTCTACTTCAAAGTCTCCGTGATTGCCTATTGTTCGCCTACAGACTCTGACCAAGAAAAGGCCCGGAACTCTATAAAAACTCCTTGAGCCCTGATCCTTTTTATCTCAGATCTGCTTGATGCTTCATGCAGGGAAAGCTTAAGTCAAAAGGCTGAGATCTCCAGTTCTAACTGGATCACCCTGAATATGGACATTGGACTATAACCTATGGACTAATTCTGAAAGAACTCTTTCACCATCTCTACTATGAATCTGATCTGAAAACTGTACTCATATCTGTATGTATACTGATCTTTTAACCAATACTCACTCTCTTTTCTTTTTTAATAAATGTTAGTTTAGTTAAGAATTCACTGTAAGCATGTATTTGGAATTCATTAGCCTGGGAGGTAATGTGTCCGATGCTTTGGGATTGGCTGAACTTTCTTATATGATGAAAAAAGTTTTCAGTAATCCTCATCATATTTGACTTGGGTGTTTGGGTGGAGGCCTAAGGTTGGGTTGCTTTAAGGAAACGGTGTTGTTGGCTTCTGGGTGACCAGTAAGGTATTATGGAAGCTGTTTTCTGCTGGTTTAGTAAATCTAAGTATTGGAATATCCACCAGCTTTGGGGATTGTCTGCCCCATTCTTTGCAGTTCACCCTAATTGAGTGACCTCAGCTGGCTCCACTGGGATCCCAGTCACAGGCAGGTCGTTGGTGTGTGTGGTGGGGGTGAGGACTCAGGGTATGGGCTCTGGGGATGGGGTGTTGGGCTCCAGGAGGGAGTTAGGGTGTGGGAGCGGACTCCTGGCTGGGGCAGGAGGTTGGGGTGCGGAGTCCCAGCGGTCCTTACCGGGGCTCCCAGGATTCATCCGCCAGGTCCCTGGAGCCCCTAGGTGTATGGTGGCCAAGGAGGCTCCACGCATTGCCCCCGTGCTGCCCCCACCAATGGGAGCTGTGGATCCGGCACTAGGGATGGGGACAGCGTGCGGAGCCTACCTGGCTGCCCATGAACCTAGAGGCCACAAGGACCTGGCGGCTGTTTCCAGGAGCCTCATGGAGCTAGGGTAGGCAGGGACCCTGCCTTAGCCTTGCACCCCCAACCAGACTTTTCACCAGAGATGCCAGGGTCCTTTTTCGACTGGGCGTTCCGATTGAAAATCAGATGCCTGGCAACCCTAATGCAATTCCATCAGGATTAGCAACAGAGGGGAGCTTGAAAAGGGTCCCATTTACAAGTCCTAGCATTTTAAAGGAACCTCTGCCATTCAGACAATGGGAGCTCAAAACTTCCCTTATTTGAGTATAATGTGGTACTGATTTTCTAAGGTTTTGTTTACACACAAAGCTGCACTTTATGTTAAAGCTGTTTTAAAATCAATGTAGTTAAACCAGTGTGGACTCCTGCGTGGACGTTCTGAAACTGATTTAAACCTGGCTTATGTCAATTTAGCTTAATTTGGTAAGGAATCAACTTACATTGAGAAGATATAAGCCAAGTTTAAATCGATATAAGAGCATCCACAAAAGGGGTTTAAAACAATTTAAGTTAAAATCATACTAAACTTTGTGTTTAGAGTAGTTTTAAGTTCCTACCAATACTACTAGGCTCTGTTGGGCTCCTGAAATGGATACAAGTTTACTTTCTCAGGAGGGAGTGAGCAGATCAATACAATAGTTTGCAGTGGCGCTGTGAGGCTTAATGTGTTAAAGCACTTTGACAGTCTCAGATGAAAGGCACCATGCAAGTGAAAAGTATTATTGAACTATGAAGTCAAAGTAGAAGAGGAGGACAAAGGCACAGTGAAAAAAATACAGGGATCATTTTCACTCTTCTTATCTTTTGTTATTGCAATGTGGAGAGGAGATAATTAGTGAAAAAGATGACAGAGTGAATACTGGGATAGGAAACAGAGACTTTTCAAGGGTAAATAATATCCCTCTTACTCTAGAACTGGTGAGCTCTAATAAAGCTGTGCTGGAGTAGGTTGGGTATGGGAAACCATACCACTATCTGACACTGCCAGACCAAACCAAAATCTCAACTTTCTGTTTTTTAAAGTCCAGCAGGGAGACTGAAAGGATTTTAAAGATCTACTGTGTACTAAGCTGTTTGGAAATATGTATCCATTGCTTCTGAGTTTAGAGATTTCTGCACAATTCTTTACAATCATCTACGCTCCACTAGATGATAAAGGTTTGAAACTTGAGAAACACAAGGGAAATTGGACAGTGAAGTTGTTATAGATGTACTGTTAAAGACATGTCTGTACTGGCTCTCACCCTTACATAGTCATAATGAATCACTAGGGGATTAAGGGCCGGATCCTGCACCAGTCAAGTCATTGGCAGTTTTGCCCCTGGCAAGAGCAGAAGTAGGATTGGGTCCTTATAGCGTACTTCTGTTCATTAATAATCATGAAAGGCCCATTCCTGCAAGCTGCTGAAAGCCTACAGTCTATGGGAGTTGAGGAGTCTGAGCACCTCACAGGATTGGGGCAAAAGGGTGCTCGACACCCTCAAACACCCAGTGTGTTTTTTGGGATTTGAGGATGCTCAGGATCTCACATGATTGCTCAGCATCTTGCAAGATCATGCCCAAAATGCGGTTGATTAACATATAAATAAATATCGTATAACAGCGTGCATTAAGTACCGACAATATTAAGCATAAATATTGTACAGTTATATAGCCTAAACTGGCCTGTACCATAATCCTGCTCACTTATGCTAAATATCTCATAACACCTTGCATTAGCTGAAGTAAGCTTTGGCTTAAGTAGATAGGAAAACTTGCAGTGTCAGGACATACAATTGTTTCCTCATAGCATCAGAAAGGGAGTTACCCTCACAAACCAAGGGGAGTGTCTCCATGCCCCTTAGTACCTGGAATGCATGTGTTGAGAAGAAAGATGAAGGGGTACACCACTGTACCAGAAATAAACAAGGTCAAAAGCTGAAAACCGAATCCAGTTTCAGGTGACATATATAGTACCATTTACTGGTAAACAAGTAGGGTACAAAAAGATGATTTTAGTAATGTAAGGGAGCACACCTTCTGCATAAGGTGAATGTAACACTGCTGCACTAGACTGCTGTTGGGAGACTGGTATCATACAGAATCTTTTTCATGTACCATATTAATAAACCTGACTGGCATTGGTAATTTGGTCTCTTGAGTATATTTCATAACGAAATAATGAACCAAAGTGTGGTCAAGCAATCGACTGATTTATCAACAATGCACAGGCACTGCTTGCACCAGGCTGCTCTTGGTTAGAGGTGACCTATCAACTCTTTCCCTTGCATCAATTATGTCACTGCAAAAACTTCTGGATGAAATTGATAGGACTTAAAATTACACATGTGCTTAAGCACATTGCTGAATCATAGCCTTAATTGTTAAATTTTATTTTAAAGCACTTATAACTAAGCATACTAGTTAATACTTTGGTCCCTTTTATTACCTTAAACAGCTACTAGCTGGTAATGTGCTACATTACTTTCTGCTCAGTTCAGCGTATTTATTTTCATTGTGAATCCTGATTGAATGTCTTTGGAATCAAGTTGTTTCCCTGGTGAGAGAATGTAATCCTGCTATCTTGTTAGATGGAAAATCATCTATGAAAGTCCATTCAAAACAAATCCCCTGCCAAAATATTTCTCTCTTTTCATTTGGACAGTTTTCTTTCTGATAATTTAATGGTAATAAATCCCTCCATATGCCTGGACCAGCCTTGGCAAAGAGAAGAGGTCTCAGTCTGAAAATCAGATTAAACAGGGAGCCCCTCAGTCTCAGCAGGACTGGAAGTTCTGGATAGTTTTTTTATGGCACATGGAAGAGAGATTCCAGAAAGTCAGTTCTATTGCTTAGGTGGTAGCAAGAACTATGTGCACAGTGTGCATTTATCTCTGCAGATAATTTCAAGACAAAGGTAAATATTTTAATAGGTTTGGCAGCCTGAGACTTCAATTATGCGTCAATGATCCTAAGAAATTCAGTAACAGAAGGACTGTTCCATGGCTTGTTATGGTCTATTCTGATCATAAACAATTTCCACATGGAAACAGAAATGTTGCAACTAGTGCTGCAATATTTCAAGTCCCACTCTTCCACCATCTCCAGTAGACTACACGGATGTATTTTATCTACAGACATTAGTCATGACTACACCTCCTGCCTGTAATTGGGTGTCATCCATCAGGTTGGAAAGTTTAGAATTAAGTGATTTTCCTGGAAACCATTTTTCAGCAGCATCATTTGATCCATTGTAGTTAAAGCTACGTCAGTGGTTCCATTATAGATTCCATTTCACAGTACTTTTTATAAATTAGTTGTAGGTTTCCTCGGCACTTAAAATTGGTATACAAGGTCTAGGCTGAGGAACAAAGTTTTTTCCAAAGACAAAGATTTTCAATTGTCATTTTTAAACAGCAGTTATCAGAAACATCTTTTATTTAAACAACTGTCATAACGTACATTTAGCATGGCAGGGCACAACAAACTTGAAAAACATGACCATTGCTCATTTGTAAAAAGCGTACTCTACATCAGTAGATGGGTCTTTACTCAAAGGGTCTGTATTAGTCTATTAGGTAAAGACATTAACCTATAGTTTCAAAGTGCCTAAATATGGTACATCGTGTACTATATTTCACGCAGGGCTAGAGTGAACCTCTAAGGGCAGTGCATAGCTGTGTACACCCCAAGAAGAGCTGTGAGAAGGAGCTGTGCATGCATGGGAGGTGAAAAGTAATTTGCTGCAGACCTTTACGAATTGCAGCTTCCTTCCTTCAAAACACCTCAGCTCTGCTGGCTGGGGTGCTGAGAAGCCAAAGCCGCACCTATATCATTCTGCTCCTTTCTGCCAACTTGTAGCGGTGAAGGGAGGGGTATTGGGCATGCAGCCTCTGTTCTCCTTCCTTCTGCTGAGCCACGATGTGGAGAGGAATACGGGAGGGCTTGGTGGGGTCTTACTCTCTTGTACAGCCACTATGGGCCATATTAGGCTGGGTCACAGAATAGGCCATCGTTCGTGTATTTAGAAGATCACAGAGTATTTTGAAATAGACCATAACAGCTTCAAAACTCACCTGCCTACCAGTATCTACATCTGTCCAAGTTTGCATTTTGTGCCCATCACCGTACAACTTAAGCACTCAATGCAAATTATGACATGAATTCTCATACACTTCACTGACAGATTCATTGTGTATTCTAGCTATTCTTTCAGAACTTTATTGATACCAATTTATTGTCCAACCTATATGTAATTGTTCCCCCTGAATTTATGTTTTTAATTCTGCTAGCTCTTAGGGCTCAATCCCATAAACTCTTAAACATGTGAATAATTCTAGTTTTCTTAGTTATCCCATCCACTATAAGTAAAAACTACTCACATGAATAAGTGTTTTCAGGATCAGCCCCTTAAACTCTGTCCTGAAAAGGCAGAAGGAAATGTGTAAAGGAAATTCATTTCGGTGACCTAGACACTAAATTATGGAACAAAGTAGAATATAAAGGAACCCAATGAGGTTTGCATTTACTAGGGGATAATCTCTGATCATTCAATTCCACATGACTTGGAATGTGAGAGTACCATTCCTGTGATTTTAGAGCATAGCTAAGCTTAAGGCAGTCATTTATAATGCTTTGTTTTAGACAGGAAAGATTTTTTTTTTTGCCTTTTTCATTGATCTCACAAAGAACATAGAGCTGGCATTGCAGGCACTCCCATAGCCTTGATGATGTGCTATATTCCTACAGTCTTTGCTGGCATGCACTAGTCATGACCACCTGTGGAACCTGTATTTCAAAGCACAGTGTCACATTACAGGACAACTCTGATTGGCCAGTGCTATGATGTCACACTTTGAAATGCTACTTTTATTCAGGAGAAAATAAAAACTCATAACAGAGGGCTCTTTGATCCCACAGTGGCCTGGGCTTTTCAAAATATATTAATGGATAACTGGAATTAGATACAGAATGTAAAGCTCTATTTTTACATCTCACTGTTCATTCTGACTTGTTACACATAAAATACTGTCAGTGCCTTTTTAGCACAGTAGAGAAGGTGCCTCTCTCTAAACATCCTTTGTCCACACTACAGGAGGCCTTCTGTGTGTGGTGGTTATTTTTCCTGTTCTGTGGTGCAGATTGCAGAAAGGTGAGAGCTGGCACCACAGAAGGCACAACAATCTGGCCAATAGATCTGGCACTTACCTCGTATTCCTCTTTGAATCCGTAGCCCTCTGCACATTTCATCTGCGTGATATGCTGCAGCAAGTCAGCCACACGGATGGCTGGATGAAGCTGTCCGGTCTGGTATGGCACATCTACTGGGTCTCGCTTCTTGTAGGTGTGTGACTGGACCAAGCTGCTTGTGTCACTGGCCATCGTGTGGGTTTCATCTATGAAAAGAAAACTGAACAATATACCAGGTTGTTTCCACTTATTAAAAGTACAAAATACATTGATTTCTTCAAGGATGATTTTGATATCACCAACTTTAATATAACCACTATTTATGAGGGCTGTGCCAGAAAAAAGATAAATCCATTTAGTAAATTATCCAGGGAGATTTCAAGACTGATTGGAATGAGGCAATGTCCATGTTTCTACAATGTAAGCATTGCAGAACAGTCCAAACTATATATTGTTTTAAATATATATAGATAGATAGATAAATAAATATTGTTTTAAACACTAACTGATTATAAACAATATTTAAATTCTTTAGGCATTCAGTTATAAGCTGTAGAGAAGTTTCATCTTGAAACTTCATCAAGTCCCACTGGAATAAAATAGGACTTGTATTGTTCTTAGATTAGTGAACTATTAGATTTTACACTGTGAACTCAGAACAAATGTTTTGTGTGAGCAAAATAAAAAAATGCACAAAATGGATTATGGTTCATTAAGCTAGGACTGCAATGAAAATGTAGATCTGATACAACACTTGGAAACAAAATACAAGAGGACAAATGCAAGAGATCATCTGCTTAGGGTAAATGTTTTGATTGGCTGTTTAGCATGCTGCAGAACCAACAATTTCACAATATATCATGGGCCATCACATTAGGCATAAAATGTTATATGTCAACTGACATGCAAGCCAACACGCAACAGAACCCACTGGGTTGCTCAAAATTTGTATGAAACACACACTCTCCCGCCCCCTCCACACCTCTTTGACGGGGCAAATGGGCAACTTACCATTTATTGGCACTTTTAAGAAGAACCATATCAGGAGAAAAAAGAGGAGGAGAAAAAGGAAACAGGGCATAAGCAACAGTACTACATTAATAATTACAGGTAATTTTATGTTTGTAATTTAACTTTTACAGCTTGGTATCCTAGCTGAGTCACTGATTATGTGAAAGAGGGCACGATTCAAGAAGCAATATCACTTTTCCCTTGTTTTCATGGAATTTTTAAATGTGTTTAATACTTGACAAGAAAAAAACCCCAAAAGTCTGAGGAGTAAGTATCATCATAAATATTTTCTTTGCTGAAAAAAAAGAAAGATCAAAATTTTATATTTCTCAAAGAGTATTTTGTTTTAGTTAACTGAAATAACAAAAATAGTGTTTTAATTTGGTCAAAATACTCTGCAATGCCTGCACACTAACTATGGGAAATGGTTAATGAAATTAATATACTGTAAAAATGACTGCTGTGTAAAATGTGTTATATAAAGGGGGACTGCTAAAATAATATGGTTTCCATATTCTTTAGTTAAATTTATTATAGTATAGAGCTCCCAACATTTTCTTTAAGAAAAGGCCCCAAGATCTCACACAAACACCCAAATTGCTACATCTGCTCATCAAGGGCCAGTTTTTGATCTCGGTGTAAATTAAAAGTTACTCCACTAAAGTCAAGGGAGTTACTCATTGAGGTCAATGAAGTTACAGTGAGCTTACACTGATGAAACTGAGATTAAATCTGGTCCTCAGTGAATAGTTTAAAATGTGAACAATGCACCTAAACTTAAAATAATATGTAGCAATATGGATATGAATATGGATATTTCACTATGTCTCCTGCCACTTTACTAACCTCATCCAATATAGCGGAAAATTATTTTACATTTTTAATAATTAAATTTGGCTACTTTTGCCTAACATGCAGTAAAACTGTATTGCAAAGCACCTTGGGATGCATGGCATGAAAGGCGATATACATGTGTAGTTACAGCATGTTGTTGTTGAAATGGCACCTGAATACTACAAGGCGGCTAAGACACAAAAGACAAAAAAAAGTGTAGAAGTTGATTGTATGGTTTTTTAAAATTTATGTAGAGTTAGATTATAGGTTTTATTTTTGTTCAAACTAAGGTATCACCGTAACTCTGAAACTCGTATTAAACATTCAGATGGCAAATCTTATCAAATGTCAGGATCTCTGGGCTGTGAAAGTGAGACAGTTCAGCCCATAAGCCTCTCACTCCAGGGGACTTCTCTGTGTTGTGGACTAAATGGAACATTCATTCCTGCCTCCCTCCCACTGCCTCTCTGCCTCATCTAGCTCCCACCCTTTCAAGACTAAAACTATTATGCCATGTTTGGGACTGATCTTTTAAAGTTACTTTAAATGAAAAGGTTATGCTCCCTGCCTTTGATGGTACAATATAAATCCACCAGAAATACAATATTTGCTATCTTCTTGCTTTGACTTTGAAAGTGATAGCAAGACAGAGAATCTCAGATGTAAGAGTCAATTGCTTTTGCCAACTGACATGGTGGTCATACCACACCATATAGCTTATTTAGTTTAGCTGGTTAATATAGTTATTGATCCCCATTATATTATCCAGTTATTGATTCCAATATATTTGTCCAGTACTGTCTGAGAACTATTAAAATGCATATTTAGCCAGCATTTATCAGAACCATGGGTGCTGCAGACAACTGCAAGACCAATGGAGTATCTGGGTTAAGTTCCTTTTCATTTCTTCTGTTACTTTACACTTTTTTTTTCTTTTTTTTTTTTTGAGTTTTGAATTTTGTTCAGAACATAGGAGGACAGGCAGGCATTATCTACCCTGCCTTTTCCAGACCAGTTGCCTCTCTTTGAACATTAATTTAGCCATACACAACCCAGGAATATTAAGGGATTGTTTGTAAAGATTTCACTTAAGTGGTTAGGCTAAACATGAAGCTTCTCTCAGTTGTCTGAAAATTAGTAATTATTGAAATACTGAATCATTGAGAAGAAGTCAGATTGTTGCCATTTGTTTCATTTAAAAAGTTTCCTATTAATTCAGTCAATTGTTTCAATAGGTTGAGAAGATGCTAATTTGCATGTTGAGTCTACGGCCTTGTCTACAATAATGCTGTAAGCTGATCTAAGTTATGCTCGTTACGTTACATAAATGGACTTAAAGTGGTGTCTACACCATGCTATGTTGACGGGAAACATTCTCCTGTCAACATAGCTTCCGCCTCTCATTGAGATGGAATATTGAAGTCAACAGGAGAACGCTCTCCCATCGAGTTAGCTTGTCTTCACCGGACCTGCTAAATCGACGCTGATGCATTGATGGCAGAGCTACTGATTTAGTGCAGTAGCGAAGACAAGCCCTAAGTTTCCTCTCAAAACATTTTGGAAAATGTAAGTGTATTGCGATCCCTTTAGTAACAAAACTAAACAATAATCACAGTCATACTACTTCCCAGTAGGTCATGTAGACCAGCTCAATTGGTTCCAACTAGAAGTTTGACCCTGCAGTCCCTTATGTCCTGAAAACTCCCAATGGATAAGGAAGGACTGCAGGATTGGGCATTACATGCAGTAAGAAGCCAGCCATTCATGTATTAAAATACATGGACTTGAAAATTAATTGTTGTTTTAAAATGTCACAGGACAGATCCGCATCTGTGTTGCTCCACTGATTGAAGTAGAGCTGCTCTAATTTAGACCAGTAAAGCTCTAGCCCAATACATGTATGTATGCAGCTTTCTGGTGATTACTTCTGTTTGAACGGAACACCAACCATAAAGGGATACTTAACCTTTAACATGGAAGGCAACAAAAGTATTTATTTTCTACAACAAAATAATGGGAGGACTTCTGAGGAGAGTAAATACAGATTGTATACATTAGCTAGCTAACTCAAGAACTTCTCTCTTACAGCTTCAGAGAAGGAGATTTTGTCCCCCCAAATGCATCAGAAATGTTTGTTTAAATATTATTTCTCCTTAGAGAAACCTACCAAAGATTTCTTATTGTCATTACGGTCCAACAAATCCCTGGAAAAGTTTCTGAGAATCCATTTTCAAAGCTTATCATAATCCTGATAGAAATATCTAAAATTTTCTCCTGGCAACAATGCTTTTCTTTCTGACCACCCACAAGGTCAGAACATCTACTGGATGAGTTGCTGAATGAATTGAAAGCACAAAGGAATCTAAAATCTCAGGCAGTTAAAAGGCTCTGCAAATTTCATTTGCATGCAGATTACTACGTTGTTACAGTGACTACCGTTACATTCTCCCTGATGTACACAAAGTATAAAAATGCACACTTTTTTTCCTTTGGATTTCATAGTTAAATAAGCTTTCCTAATTATCCCTCCAGCACAATAACTTTGCTACATTAGTTTTTCAGAAATCACATTCCTAAACTGCAGCTCTCTGTAACTGTCACTTAACTATATTTAATTTCTTTTACCTCAATGCAACTGCTTAAAGCCAGAAAATGACATGTAAGCATTATACTTCATATACAAATTCCTAGTGATTTGGAGAAAAGGGAAGAGGAAGAAAAATATGTATTGTAAAGATAAACCATTGTAAAGACAGTGCTAAAGAAGCAGCTTAACACTTGGGTTGGAATTCTTGCTACAGTGCATTGTTATACCTTTATTGAATTTTTTAAAATCTCTGTTTAGGTGAAGGTTAGTACTGTGGAAGTAACAAAGGACAAGCCATAACACACGTTTGTTACTATTCATTGCAAATGCAATAGCATCTCATGCTACTTTTATTATAACAGCTTGAAAATGCCATTTTCCTTCATTCTTTTTATATTGCACAAATAAGAGGGTTGTTTTTTTCTAAATTCCTAGTGGAAATATTTCATACTTCAAATGCATTTAGTCCTATAGTGCTACCATTTTATTCATTTTTGTGACACCTGACACATAATAAACGATATTTTTATGAAGTGCCATATTGTCATTTTGCTGTTCAAAACACCATCTTCTCTGAAACTTCACTGTGACAGGCATGTCAGAAAACCGTGTGGTATTGTAAGAAGAAATGATAGCTGGTAGATGGCCAGACCTTTATTTTGACTGATTTTCTATATCATCCTTAATTAGGAAAACATTATTTTTACAAAAGTGACATCTTCAGTTCACAGATAAAACTGAAAACAATGAGAAACTATTTTAATTGCCGTGATAATCAAATTCTTGTGTGTCATTCCAAATACGTGCATAAACATTTCTTCATAAAACCACATATGAAAGCAATTTTTCTCCTTTTCCTCCCTAATTTTGCACCGTGACGGTAGGAATCCAGTCCGATCACTGTCCTGAGCATTCTCATTGCAGAAAAGCTTGCTCCCCCTCCTGAAAACCTAATGCTTTAGTCTCTTAGATACTATGTTCTGTAACCCAGAGCTGCACCTTTCTAAATTATTTCTGCAATAAACTTTGATAAAGGGAAATGTTCTCACCTAAAATTGCAGTTGGCACAAATGGATCTGTCATACATCATAAGCAGGTCAATGCAGAAAGGTAAAAAGAGAGAGAACAGTAAATGATTGATCAATGATCCCCAATTTTCCTGCAGAAAGCCACAGTAAGCAACTAGTTATAATATGTTACAATGCATAATGCTCCTATGGCAATATATAATAAAATAATAACAATATACATTTTGATTTCTAAGGCGGGAAACTGGTGCATTGCATTATGAAGGGATGAAACAAAGATAAAAAACTGGTTACCTGGGTAATAAGAATTAGGCACTGTTGTGCTCAATGTGTTAGTTTTCATTGTAAATGAAGAGGGGGAGGATACAGCTGTAAAGAGAAGAAAATCTAGTCAGTGGCAGCAAAGAGAAATTTGGCTGTTTCAGATTGGAAATATAAGCATATGCAATTGATTTAATTTAGGGCCTGATCCTGCTCCCTTTGAAGGCAATGGCAAAACTCCCAATGATTTCAATGGGAGCAGAAAGTATGTTGTGTAATTACTAGACTGGTTTAGCTAATATGGACCAATTTTCTGAAAATAATTTTATCAGATAAAGCAATTTGATCATTGTGAAGTTTTCCATTGATGGCTAGCATATTTTTATGTTTCAAATGTAAGACTGAATGCAGATATTCAAATAAGCAAGTAACAATGACAGCATTTGCTTTTTTACAGTAGCTCTGAGAATTAAAAGGGTTACCTAACAATACCACAAATAGGATAGCCAACTATTCTTCTACAACTCATTTTTTACTCTGCTGTGCTACTAATAGTTCAGATAGGTGGGTAACATATATGAATACAGTATTGTTTCCTGAATGTTATTTCTTTTCTCTGATAGTGTTTTTCAACCAGTGATTCACATTTCAGTATTGGTATTAGTATTTAAAGATGTAAATACTGGTAATTTTATAAGGGTGTTAAATGAAACAATCTAAGCTGACTTAATTCCATAGCATGACATACAACACATGCATTACCATTAAAGGGACAGAAATAATCAGTGGGTAACAGGCTGTTAATTATAAAACATCAAGGGATGTCCAGCCAAAGAATCGTCAAAGACTTTTAAGCAAAGGTTATTGCACATGCAACCCTCGTGGCTGATACAAGTTGTGGTGCATTACACTAGAGCTCCATCTCAGTTATTCCACTAGATGTAAGGATATTCTGGACATCCTAGTAAATTCTCAAGAAAAGACAGTTACCTTTTCCGTAACTGGTTGTTCGAGATGTGTTGCTCGTGTCTATTCTACAATAGGTGTGCATGCTTGCCATGAGCATTGGTGCTGGAAGTTTTGCCCCTAGCAGTACCCATAGGGGAGCACCCCTAGGAACCCCTGGAGTGGTGCTTCCATGACGCGGTATAAGGGGCGCCGCGTGCTCCCCCCACCCTCAGTTCCTTCTTGCCAGACAACTCCGACAGAGGGGAAGGAGGGCGGGATGTGGAATAGATATGAGCAACACATCTCGAAAAACAACAGTTACGGAAAAGGTAACTGTCTTTTCTTCTTCGAGTGATTGTTCACATGTATTTCACAAGAGGTGATTCCAAACTATACCTGTTGGAGGTGGATAGGAGTTCACAAACTCTCGGGATGGAGTATGGCCCTGCCGAACCTGGTGTCCTCCCTGGTCTGGGAGACGATCGCATAATGAGAGGTGAACGTGTGAACTGAAGACCATATGGCAGCCCCATAAATGTCCTGAATGGGGACATGGGCCAAAAAGGCAGCTGATGAGACCTGCGCTCTAGTCGAGTGTGCCCTCACAATTGGTGGCGGAGGGATTCCCGCCAAGTCATAACAGGTACGGATGCACGAGGCGATCCAGTTGGAGAGCCACTGAGTGGAGATTGGCCGATCCCTCACGTGTTTGGCCAAGGCGATGAACAGCTGAGAGGACTTCCTGAACAGTTTAGTCTGCTCCAGGTAAAAAGCCAGAACCAGTATCACATCCAATGTGTGGAGGCAGCGCTCCTCACTGGACGCACGGGGTTTGGGGCAGAAAAATGTCCTGACCCACGTGGTAGGCGGAGACTACCTTCAGGAGGAATGAAGGGTGTGGGCGGAGCCAGACCTCATCTTTATGAAACACCGTGTACGGGGGCTTGGAGGTCAGGGCCCTGAGTTCCAAGCCCCGCCTAGCCGACATGATCACTACCAGGAAGGCCACCTTCCACAAAAGGTGCAACCAGGAGCACATAGCTAGCGGCTCAAATGGGGGGCCCGTGACATGGGCCAACACCAGGTTTAGGTCCCACTGTGCGACTGGGGGCTTAACATACAGGAAGAGACGATCCAATCCCTTAAGGAATCGGCCAGTCATAGCATGGGATAATACCGTACACTGAACGAACAAGCAGTTCTGGGGACGAGCTACAGCAAAGCTGGAGCAGAGCAGTTCCGAAGCACCTTCACTGGCAGGCAAGAAGGAACTGAGGGTGGGGGGAAAACCCTAATACTGAACCATGGAGGCGCCACTCCAGGGGTTGCTAGGGGCGCTCCCCTACAGGTATTGCTAGGGGGAAAACTTTTGACATCGGTGCCCCGTGCAGCACAACCTATTGTGGAATACACATGAGCAATCACTCGAAGAAATTCAGAGACCTAAACATTGAACAAGGTAGGATCTGTGTTACTTTATGTAAACATTTTTGGTTCTCTCTTTTTTTTTTTTTTTTTTTTTCCTGTTCAGCAGTTGTGAAAATGACTGTTCTATTTGTAGTATGATCCTGGCACAGTTCTTATCCCAAAACAAAAGTCTGCAGGTGAGTAAAAAATTTAATGTGTGAAATTTCACTCCCCAAAATTTCATTTTCAGGATATATCACAAACACGAGACATTTGGAGAATTGCCTATCAAACTCCACACTGATTAATTTCAGTTAGCTCTTTCTCTGCACTAGCAAGTGAGAAAGCATCATCTGGCACCTGATATAATGAGACAGCTATAACGCTGATAAACTGAGCTTTGGGACAACCAAAGATAATAAGTGATAACATTTAAAAAAATAAATTTTGCCTAAAACGGGGTGGTGGTGGTGAAGGATGTGGGGGCAGCATAAAGGATATAAAACTTTCAGCACAATAAACAGATGGGGAAATGCAAATCCACACCTGCTGCAGAATGTCTCTGCTGTTCATGTGGAAGAAAAGGAAAGACAGAAAAGCTCAATTATCCTTATTATTTTTAAAGAAGCCTATTCTTGATGTCTGACAGTCCTGCTCATTAGAATACATGCTGTGATGTGTTGCACAGTGGGAGATACTGGATCCCATGGATTTTCCACAAATGAATAACCTGTCCGCTGAATTGATTGGGTAATGAGAAGTATTTTAAGAGCCATTTCCACCCTCCTTCCCCCTTCAGAAATAAAAGAGACTGCTGCATCCCCAAGCATTTTGAACTTACATCTTCCATTTAGATTGTGCGTGTCCATGAAAGAGAAAGCTTCGTCACAGTTGGTGCCTTGCTCAGTGTAGCTTTTATCCATTGAATTCACCATCACTGTCATTTCCTGCCGGGTACTACTCAATGTCTCTTTCCGCTTCTTAGCCAATTTTCTTAAGAAATGAACATTGGGAGGGAAAAATAAAACTTGGTAAACACACATAGAATAGCTGTTTTTTTAATAGTTTGTAACTATTTTATGGAATAACTTTTTACAATCATTAGCGTTACTTCAGACAATTGTAATCAACTTAACACTTATTAAATATCATCTGTTAATCAAGGGCCAGCTTCTGATACTCTTACATGTGTAGAAGAGCACCTGGATCCAGGGAAATGCTGCAGGTCTTTTTTTTTTTTTTTCCTTTCTTTGCAGAAAACTGCTTAGTGACCAAGATCTCGAAAGCAACTGGATCTGGGGGCAAAAGATAGTCTTGATCTCAGATTGATACAACTGGTGGGGTACTTTTATAATTGGACTGTGTATAGCCAGGGCCGGCTCCAGGCACCAGCTGAGCAAGCTGGTGCTTGGGGCGGCAGCTTGTAGGAGGCGGCATTCCGCCCAATCCTAGGGCGGCACGGCCACTTTTTCTTTTCTTTTTTTGTTTTGTTTTTGTTCCGCTCTGGCCGCCCTGTAGGGGGCGAAGGCACGGAGGACAGCAAGCCCGTGCAGGCGGAAGTCTGCGTCCTTCCTTCCCAGCCTAACAGAGCAGCGCGGAGCCCTCCCGGCAGGCGGAAGGTGGCCCCGGCAGCGCCCCGCTGAAGCCCTGGCCGCCCCCCTACTCTCCCCCCCCCCCACCTGCTAGCCGGGGCACATCTGCAGCGCAGGGAATCCCCCTGCACCCTGGCTCCGGCCGCGCCGCAGGTTTTTTTTTTTTTTTTTTTTTGCTTGGGGCAGTCAATGGTTCAGGAGCCAAATTAGTGATCAACATTACTTCAAAGCCACAGTCGTGTGAATTCATTGTTTCATTTACTGTAGTACTATATATTCATATTTAAACTGTATGACAGGGGAAATATTTACTTTATATTATATTATATTATATATTATATTATATAATATTAAAAAAACCCTAAATATTTATAAATATATATATATTTATAAATTCTCACAGCAAAATGACTGAGTATTACTATTTTATCAACTACAATTGGTTAATAATACAAGAAAAAGCATCCTGATTGGTTAATAATTAAAGCACACGGTGTTTTAATATCATGTGCTGCAAAGCATCGCAGGAGACACATTACAGAGCCACTTGCGGCTCCCGAGCCTCAGTCTGTATTATCACCAGTGTACAGTATATATTTTTATATAAGTGATGAATATATACTATTGATTTAGATCATATACCTTGGGCCTGAGTCTACTCTCACATATGCTGGTTTTCACAACTGAGTGATATTTCAAAGTGACGCAGGCTATAAGGACCCAATTCTGCCACTGTTAGTCACATTGATTACAATGGCACTACTCCTGGTGTAAGGTGCTATTCAACGTGAGTAAGGGCAGCGGAATCTTGACATAGATTCTAATACCCTTACTCCATGAGTGGTTCCCTGAAAGCCAGTGGAACTGTTTGTGGAGTAAGATGCTATTCAGCATGAGAAAGTGTCTGAAATTGGCCCTTAATAATATATCATACTAAAATGTGTGGGTTATTTGGAAGAATAAATGGCAGATCTTATTTATGTGGTTTATGTTATTTGTTAGTTAAACAATTTTAATTGCTTTAAAGTTATAAAATAAATTGGCAAATTAAGGGCCTGGTTTGCCACCCTTACTCTAGGAAGTACCTCAAACAGTCCTTTTCAAATCAGTAGAGTTAATCACCGAGTAAGGTACTACTCAGTCTTAGTAAAGGAATAAGAATCTGGTACTAAATAATTAATCAAATGTCACAGAATATATACTCCACACAAATATGTGTTTGCATTAAAATTCAGTAACAAAACACTGATTAAACATGAGTTATAGATCCCAGCTGCTCTCCATCAAACCATAACAAATTAGGAAATACAAAGTTAAGGATTAAACTTTAAGTTTGGAATAGGATATGACAACTCATATTTGTTATTGTCTTTATAAAACCATACCCCTGTAGGGAGCCGGGTTGGCCTCCCTCTGAACCAGAGGGTAAAGAGCCACTCTCTCAGTCTGAGTGGGTGGAGCCAGGCCAAACTTACTTCAGCCCCTGGGAGGGGAGGGGTGAAATTGGAAGTACAAAAGGCAGGGCCCTTAGCCCAGTCAGGGGAGCACCAGGGAGGGAGACAGACAAGGCTGTTTGCTGTTCCCTGTGAACCCTGCTGCCCAACCAGGGGATGCCCTGGACCAGGGGAAACCTGACCCAGAAGAAGGACTTGGGCTACCAGGACTGCCGGCAGCAGAGTACCCCGAGGAACTGGAAGAGCCGAGCAGTGACCCGAGCCCGAGTGAGCCCAATGCTGATGGTGAGCTGGAGCTACTGGTGGCTGAACACCCCAATGAGTTGGAGGAACCAGAGAGACCCACTCGAGAGACTAGGTAGGAGGTAGCCCAGGGGCGAAACTGGACAGTGGGTTGAGTTAGTTTTTGATCAGTGTGTTGTGGACGGATCCCCGCTGACCCAGTGGCGGGACCCTCTTCCCCCACCACTGTCAGGGCCCTGGGCTGGAACGCACTGGAGTTGGGTGGGCCTGCATTCCACTATCCCTGCCACCCCACCTCGGGGCGCGTCCCTGACTCTTGCTGGCGCTCCCCTGCCTGAGGGGCACGTCACAGACTCTTGCCGACACTCCCCTGCCTGAGGGGCACGTCACGAATTCCTGCCGACGCTCCCCTGCCTGAGGGGCATGCCACGGATTCTGGCTGATACTCCTGTGTCACACCAACTGCGACAGCACACCTCCCTCCGCTAATTCCTCATTGATGGAGAGGTGTGACCAAGGCCTTTCGGCGAGGCAGTAGCTCCCCACCGCCCCCAGCGGCTCTGCGGACCAACTGAGACCTTGCTACACACCCATCCTTATCTCTACCAAAATACAAATTGAAATAACTGAAGGTACTTATTAAAATTATAAGATTTAAATTAAGATTTTGCATAAAAATTATCTTTGTATCTATCCTTCCCAACAAAAGCTTTCTATAAGCTCTGCCAAGCATTCCAGGTATGAAGAAATATCGTTATATTTTAACTTTCTATAACCAAACCTAGTTCCCTTTGGGTTGTTCACACCTCCTCATGTTTAGGGTGGTTCTTGCCAGTGCCCTTTTTTATATGGTTTAGAAAGCGGACTGCAATCCCATTTATAAGTTAAAACAGTTCTAAGTGTAAAAACAACCATGTTAACAATATGTTAATCACTAACCATAATTGTTCCAAGCATGCTTATTATTATATATCCCCCCTAAAATGTAGTACATTTTTTGGTTGGAATTTACATGGGAGTGTGATTTGCAAAGATAATAATCATAGAATCATAGAATATCAGGGTGGGAAGGGACCTCAGGAGGTCATCTAGTCCAACCCCCTGCTCAAAGCAGGACCAATTCCCAACTAAATCATCCCAGCCAGGGCTTTGTCATGCCGGGCCTTAAAAACCTCCAAGGAAGGAGATTCCACCACCTCCGTAGGTAACCCATTCCAGTGCTTCACCACCCTCCTAGTGAAATAGTGTTTCCTAATATCCAACCTAGACCTCCCACACTGCAACTTGAGACCATTGCTCCTTGTTCTGTCATCTGCCACCACTGAGAACAGCCGAGCTCCATCCTCTTTGGAACCCCCCTTCAGGTAGTTGAAAGCAGCTATCAAATCCCCCCCTCATTCTTCTCTTCTGGAGACTAAACAATCCCAGTTCCCTCAGCCTCTCCTCATAAGTCATGTGCTCCAGACCCCTAATCATTTTTGTTGCCCTCTGCTGGACTCTTTCCAAATTTTCCATATGAGTTGTCATACCCTATTCTAAACTTGTAGTTGAAATTTACTCCTTTACGTTCTATTTCCTAATTATTTTATGGGTTGATAAAGAGCAACCATAACTCATGTTAAAATGAAGTTTTCATTTCTGAATTTTAATTTAATGTTGGCTTATCTAGAAATTCCTTTATGAATAACATTGGAGTATCTTGTAAACTCAACAGCAGGAAACTGACGAATATCCCTGCATTTCCTACCTCACTCCCCGTTTCATAAGAAAAGAACAATATTTTCCTTACAAACTATAATCTATTTATTTTGGGATATTTATTTCCTAATACATTAATAACTGAATAGAAGTCCTTAGATCACCCATGAAAATGGCATCTATTTTCTCCTTTACCAATTTCTTCCTTATAAAGAATGTTGACTTATAAACACAATGGTATGAAACTGAATCTCCTTGCAGTTTATAAAAGTACCCACATTTCAAAATAATACACACTGGAGATGATGGTGAATCACTTTGATCCCAAATCTATTTTCTGACCTGTTTTTAAACACTATTTCACAGGAAGAGTCACATATATAACAGATACATAGAAAAGTAGACCTACTTCAAAACTATAATCTCTATTTTTTCAAGTTTTATTTATTCCCTAAAGATTTAGAAAATATTAAGAAATCATTACCCTGAGAAACTGAAAATCCTGATTAACCCTAACTATGGTCTGGTGACTTCTCCACCATAATAAATGGACTACTACTGAAAAGGTTTCAAATTTTTTTCAAGGATGCAGCAGGGTAGGCAGGGCAGTGGTTGTTTCTCCTTCTGCATGTCCTCTCTAGCCCCAAACTACTAGTGCATAGACCTTCTTCCTGGCCACAGTGCACTCTCCAAGTATCCAGGCTACGACCTGAATCCACAACCTAGATGGTAAGAATGAGGATTTCTAAATTTGACCTCTGCAGTTTCATTAATGAGCCATATTTCTCTTTATTTCTGTGTCACTCAGACCACTGGGAAATACTCCTGTCCAAGAACACACCACACCAGGTCTCCAGTGAGAGAGTTCCCTGTCTCTCTACTTCTACACAGGCCCTGAAATATGCACATGATTTTGGTCTAGAAGATAGAGTGAGGGAACTCCAGTACTAGTCTACCAATTAGACCTTTTTAGATAATCTCAGTCATCTTCCTTTTCCCATAACCAGAGTAATGAGCATTATCCATCTCCACAAAGCCCTTAACTGCTCCCAAGCTAAGCACTTATATCTAGATTTCTTGTATGGTGGTGAGTAACTGCTGGGCCACAAGACTTTCTCAGCTTTTAAAAAAGTTTCCCAGAGAAGTCATGCAATATGACTGTCCTAGACTGCATTCCAGGGATATGGATCGATATCTGCGAACTGACAGTCACAGCATTGACTCTGGTTACTCAACAGCATTATAAAAAGAGACCTGATTGATAGTGTATATCACAATCATCTGCCATTATAAGAAAGTCCTTTATTTTAGACTGAAATTTGCATCCTTCCCCAAGAAAGCTAAAGTTCTCACTTGTATTATTGTTTTAACAGTACAACTTGACATCCTACAACACAGAATTTTCCTTGAGAATGAATCCAAGACATTATTATCTTCTTGCACTAATATTTTTTCAGTCCTTCATTTTAAGTTTTTGTTCCACATTTAGGCTATGACAGATTGAGAGGTACTGTACAGTTGTTACTATCATAAAAACATTCTGAATCTAATGCTGGAATACAGGTCTTGTGGGAAAACGTCAAAGCTGAAACAACTATTTCAAAAATTTGATATATAACAGTTAGACTTTTGTAGTGTGAGCAAAAAAAATCCCCTGGACTCAAGCAAATAAACTTAAGCTGAACATAAAATTTTTACACTCAGGTACTCTGGATATTGCCTAATGCTTTAATCTCTGCAGATCCCATATTTGCATGGAGCCAAATGAATCTCAGGAGCCTTTAACTACACAAGATGTAAGAAAGACACAAACCCCTGATGGTTCATATAACCATTCACCCCTCACTCTCTTAGATCTAGAGTAAATGTGGAGACAAAGGAGATAGAATGTTTGACGAACTCCTCTACAGCAAAGTAACCTCATGCCTAGTCTCTAAAGATTCCCCTCTTTCTTCAGAGAAGAGCAGAGAATGCAATAAACAAGGGAGACAAGCAACACAGAAGCAAATTTCCACTCTAATTATCCAGGAAGCAAATTCTGCAACATTACACAAGGAAAGCAAAAATTACAAACAGACCCCACAAGCAGTGTCACTATCAATACAAGAGGAAATGACAAACATTACACAAGGCAGAGGCAATGTGTTAGTGTTGATAGTGGGGAAGCAGGTATTTTGAACCCACTCCCTGCAACAAAAGAAATAAGAATATAAACCCTGGCATAAATTGGGCAGGGGGGAAGGGGGACATCACCCTGCGTGGAAACCTCCCCCCCCATGTGTCACCTCTGAGTCACAATTTTTACAGGAGAGGGGCCTTCTCTTCAGCACATAGCCTCAAAAGTCAGAAACTATTGCAAAGTCAAGAGTCTTTGATGTCAATACTTCACAAAAATATGATTTTTAAATCAAAGTGAGAAGCGGTCACGTACCATAGTATAAATGCCAATAGAGAGATGATATGTGGGGAATGGTACATGAAAGGACTAAGTTTCTTTTTCTGTTTTTTTTTTTACTACGTGATCCTACAATTCCTGGACATATGTAGCTCCTACTGATGTCAAGAGAGGTTTATTTCTAAGAAGGAGATGATGACAGCTGGTAAGGACATTTAGGTGGACCCCACCCGGCAGGATTCTGTAAGATACGCAACTAGTCTTTGTAATGAGTTGAGGAGTAATAAGACAAGAATGTAGAGAAGGAGTGCCATGAAATCCTCTGAAAATAGGTGGTTTGTCAAGACAAATATTTCTTCACACTCATATTTATGTTTTAGGGCTCACCTTGTTTTTATACGAGGTGAAAAGAAGTCACAAATACAAAATTTCACACCAAAATCTGTATCTTTAGAGCACAAATAAAAGCAAACCTCTGCAAACAAAAAAATTCCACAAAGCAAAACCCAAAAATTTCAAACACTTCTCTGCCACACTAATCTTGCATACTATATGGAAATTTCCTCTTTCATGATTTAAAGACACATCATCTCTGGAGAAAGTTTTCTAACAGGACTCAATCCAGCCAGGTGTTGAATACGCTAGCTCTGATGCAGCAAAGTACATACACATGTGGATAAATTGAATTAAATGAGATATTTGATTATTTTATGTTATACAAAAAATTCCAGAGATCTGGGCCAGTGCAAGACTTGTGCAAAGGACATTGGACCAAATTAATTCCTGGAGCTTGATACAAGCCTCTAAGTTAAATGGACAGATTCCTATTCACTTCAATGGGAGCTTAAATATGTGCAACTACATAGAAGCCATTGGAATTGCATTTCGTTGCACCAGCACTGATCTTGGCTTACTATTTTAGAATCCTGTGTGTCACTACAAAAATATTATTTTATACATTATTCCAAAGAATGGTTTTTTAAAAACATTTTTCAGACTCCATTTATAAATGCAATTTTAAAAGCAACCTGCTCAAATGTTTTAAAACAGGGGTTCTCAAACTGGGGGTCGCCCCCTCAAGGGGTCACGAAGTTATTTCACGGGGTGTCATGAGCGGTCAACCTTCACCCCAAACCCTGCTTATCTCCAGCATTTATAATGGTGTTAAATATATAAAAAAGTGTGTTTAATTTATTAGGGGGGTTGCACTCAGAGACTTGCTGTGAAAGGGGTCACCAGTAAAAAAGTTTGAGACCCACTGTTTTAAAACAACTACATATGGGATAATAATTCCATCTGAAGAATTCCTTATCATCCTATTGTTATTTAAATGGGGCACACCCTGAATGTATGAACAGCTGCAAACAGTTTCCCAATCTACATTTATTAGATTGCTGCTTATTTTAAGAGGCTCCTTCCAGAAAGCAAAACTTTGGAACCTGGGCACCTAACTTAATTTACCCCCAAATGGTGAAGGTTTTTAAGCATTACACAATAGAAACAATATCTCCCATCATAAGTAATAAATATTTTTGTTCAGCTTTATATTTCTCAGCGAAACAATAAAATTCCAGATAGACTCTTTTATAGACAGAGACAGAAATATGAAGCAGGTGAAATCAGGTGAGGTGGAAAAATTGGAATAATTTGACATTAATGATAGTGAAGCTCTGCTCATAACAAACTTATGTTGTTCAATTCCACATTTATATGCTATATATTGAAATGGAATATGCTCAGAAATGTCATTTCACACTGACATTAAACTGTGTACTGTCAACACTCTATCAGACAGCAAATAAAGAGAGTTAGGAGAAACATTTTTTTAAAGGCACAATATTTTGCAGCAAGACCTGGTGATTAGGTTTGCAAAGTGCTGTACTAGTTCTCCCACCCTCAAGGGAACAATGTTTCTACAGAACAGCCACAGGGAGAGGGGTAGTAAAGAAAAATTAAACAAAGATAAGCAGAAGCCTGTCTTAGAATTGTCCCTGACTTAGGATCTCCTTTGTAATCTTGTACTAGATCATTTAAGCAACCTTGCTCCTATGAAGTCCAGCACACATAATATATACACATTATAACAAAGCAAAGTTGCAACAGCATGGTGTACAGTAGTACGGATCATAAGAGATTGACAGTGACCAGGTCTTTGCCTGACATCAGAGATGTGGTAGATTATTATATATTTTTGATGCCTTGTCCCCTCTTTCATTATCAATTTCCTGCTTCACAGCAAGTGCTAACATTGCTCATTTCATTTCTGCCATGCTATCTCTCTGATAAAAATTGCCATGCCACTGCTATAATTTTGAAATACAGTATTTCTGCAGCCGTAGTGTTTCAAGAATACTACCACCTTCATTTTTTGTTCCCCTATGCCACGCTGACAAAGAAATATATTCATTCACATCAGAACAAGAACTGACAGGCCAAAAGAAAGAGTGTGTGCATGAGGATTATACTTAAATTATGAAGCAGCAAGAATATGTTAATTTCCAATGTGCAAAAAGAGTACTGACTTGTTTAAAGTTCTTGAGTCAATGGACTTACCCTGGATTTACACCACCATAACCGAGGACAGAATTTGGCCCTCTATTTTGACCACTTCATGCCTTTTTACACATCACCTATCAGAGTTTTAGCTATCTTTTCTACACTTTGCCTGTATTGAGTGAACAGGCTATGTTAATGCTAGATAAGGTCTCAGAAACTTAGTAAGAAAAAGGAATAAAGTGTTGTAATAAATAAATAAAATTGTAATTTTATTTGGCACGCATGTACAAAATAATATATGACTTAAGAAAATGTAACGAGAGAACAATGGGGACAGGAAGAAGAGAAAGAAAATAAGGGGGGTGGCAGGTGGAAACACAGGAAGGGAAGACACAGGTGCTGGAACTAAGCATGCTGCCCCATCCCCTGGCTTCAAGTAGTAATAACCACCCAAATACATGGTTTCCATCTTCAGCACCCCCACTATAAAAATTGTTCCAACATCACGGGGGGAAGACAACCATGGGAAAAAAGAAAGGAAGTGGCATAACTGCAACAGTAAACAACCCACAGATGGGCCTTGCTTCTATTTCTTGTCCTGGTCCCACTAAATTCTGAGATCCTTGTACTCACAACAATCTTGAGATTGATTTATAATGACATCATTAAAAATTAGGCTGTTTTCTTCCAAGATGTTGGAACAGATCTCTGCCTTGCACAAACACCCATGGCATCTGATCTCATCTGAATTTGCCTAAAGAAGTTATAGGATTAGGCCCACACTGACCTTACTGCTTTGACAGCTCTTCTTTCATTACTAATGCAGTGTCTGTCCGAGTGCGAACACTGGTGGACTGTCTCAAAGAGAGTGGGCAAACTGGTGATAGTGGTACACTGGAGTGGCACATCAGCCTTTACTTGAAATGAGTTCAACTGCTAACTTAGGTAACCGTGAAAATGAATGTTGTGGTCACATCTTAGTCTTTGTCCACATACAAAGACCACTATACATTTTAGCTTGATTGACAGGCTACTCATGAAAGATCCTGGGTTAAAAGGGCAGGGATTTTGAAGAAAAGGCTTGTGAAACATTTGAAAAGCCACATGTGAATCATAGATTATTAGGGTTGGAAGGGACCTCAGGAGGTCATCTAGTTCAACCCCCTGCTCAAAGCAGGACCAATCCCCAACTTAATCCCCAAATGGCCCCCTCAAGGATTGAACTCACAACCCTGGGTTTAGCAGGCCAATGCTCGAACCACTAAGCTATCCCTCCCCGCAACTGAACAGATCCTGCCTGTACTGTTTCTGGTTCGAGACACTGCTCGTAGCCCTTAGTGAAATTCACCCATAAACTCAGAAATGGGAAAACTGCACAAAGTACATAATGACAAGTGACAAATTTTAGTTTAGATTTTGGTCACAATGAAAAACAATTCAAGCTGCAATATTTACTTTTTTATTGAAATGAACCAGTTGGAAAAAACAAAAAAATATGATCAGGTAGGAGCTGTTTGAATGGAATACAAAAAAATTAATGGAAACGTTTAAAGTTAAGTTAAAAGCTAGAGCACTAGTTATTTTACTGCCACTCATCTTATTGGCAGCTACACCTGAAGGAGGACAGGAGACACTGGATGTGGTTTAATTAGGCTGCAACTTTATTCCTAAATGTATGTGAGTAACTGGCAGATAAAACTGTACAGTGCAGGTAATTCCATAATTATTCACATAAACCTGGAGGGCGCGGGGCGGGGACTGCTGTCAGCCCTCCGCCTTTACCCATCCTAGTTCCCAGCAAACCTTGCCACCCCACCCTTGAATGCTTTGGGTGGGGGTGGGAGGCACTCTAGGGAGGGGGAGAGTTGACTTCCTGACGTACCAGTCATAGGAGCCCCAAACCTCCCCCACTTCCACTCCTTTAAATCATACTTTGTTTAAATCTTTTACCAATCCATTTTTTTTAAATCACCATATCCCTTCCCTACAGAATGTCTGCACTGGACATCTGCCCCAAGCTTGCATAATGAGTTGTGACATCATAGTATAACCCCTGTCTCATTTTTGC
Source organism: Chrysemys picta bellii (assembly GCF_011386835.1). NCBI lineage: Eukaryota > Metazoa > Chordata > Testudines > Emydidae > Chrysemys > Chrysemys picta. The sequence continues at coordinate 204,480,217 of NC_088792.1, forward strand.
CTCAACTAAACTACTGTGGAGAAAGCAACCCCCGCCCCCACCTTGGCCAATTTGGTGGGGAGAGAAAAAATTCCTTGGGTGTGGGTACACTGCAAGAAGGACAGGAGACGTGTTATGGGTTTTAATCAGGCTGAAACTTTATTATATAAATATCTAGGACTACCCGGCAGATAAAGTGTACAGTGCAGGCAAATCCATGCTTATTCAAATCAATTTTCCGGGGCTTCCACCAGCCCCCTTTGTTTCCATCTAGGTCCCCCAGCCAACCCATGGCTTGGACATTACCATCCACCACCCTCGTAAGGGGGTTAAGGAGGGCTATGAGAACAGGGGGTGGGGTGGGGTGGGTGGAGTTGGCTCCCTGCCGTACCAATCAGAGGAGTCCCCAACCCCCTTCCCCATTCTGTTCCTTTATCCAGTACCAGGCTATTTATCTGGTCATGGGCTGCCCTCCCTGTGGAGTACCTGCACTGAACATCCGCCCAACCTTACAAAATAAGTTGCGACATATGGCCTACCACATTTTCTTCTCACCAGAAAAGGTTCTCCCTCACACCCGCTGTGGGGAAGACGAAAAACCCACACTCCACCAAAGCCAATTCTGGTGGTGCGGGAAAAATTCCTTCCCAGCCCCCCTTTAAAAGGAGTGACTAGTGTAATGTGCACAGCATGTCCTAACCCAGCCTGCCATTCGCCTCCACTAGGGGAGGGAAGGTGGGTGCTGGTTTCCTTGCTGCGTGGAACAGAGACTTGCCCCACCCAGGTTTTGTACCTTTATGCACATTCCTGGGATGTGTGGGGAGGTGAGTCATTGCTGCAAAGCTGACCACTGAGCACCTTTTTTTTACAGCAGTTTCTGACCTCCTTCCTCCCCCCCCCCCCCTCAAAGCAGAGCTGCCCTTCCTGGGTAAGCCCAGACAAACTCCGCACCACCTTAGTTGTGGTGCAGTCATTCCCAGCCCCCAAGAAAGGAGCAGCTAGTGTAATGCCCACAGCGCATCATGACAAAACCTGGTATTTAAACTACTTCCTTGGGAGGGAGGTTGGGTGCTGCTCCACCTGGTCCAAGTAAAAGAAGGCTTTTGCTGTACCTGTGTGGACATTCATAGCCCCCTCTCACTTCTGGTCATTTGGGGTTCCCAGTATGAAGCTGCTGCACCAAATCACTCTCTGGCTCTCTAGTCCTTAAAGGGAAGCACACCTTTTCTGATCAGCCACATAACAGCCCCACCACTGAAAGTGCAGTGAGGTCATTATTCCAAGACTAACCAAGAACCTAATAAGTAAAATATTTAACTTAGGCCTCATTAAACTTCAAAAGAGTGCAGTGAAAATCCATAGCTAGAATGCATTTCAATACTTTATTTTAGAAAGGAATGCAAACACAAATGCATTACATATAGGTCATGATACTGCAAAGACTTACGCACATGCAGAATTCTGTGCAGAATTGGGGCCATAGTTATCATTTAGACCATGGCAGAGACCAAAGTTTGCTAAGCATTTTCCAATCACAAAAGACGCAGCCCTTACTTTGGCAGGTATACAATGTAAACAGGAGAAAGAGTGAGAGAGAGAACGAACGAACACTAGGGAAACACATACAAATGAAATTTTAGAGATAATGTTAGAAACATGCCTTGTTTAGTTATTTATTTTATTGCCATCTATATCCCACCTATTACAACCACCCTATGAGCTTAAAGAGTAGAGTTGGTTGAAATATTCTGAATTCACAGTTTTGTGTGGGAAAATACAGTTTCATTGAAACCAAAATGTTTTGCTTGAACATGTCAATTTTGATGTAATTTCCAATGAGAATATTTAAAAATAATTTCTCATTTTGTTTCAATACTGTTGGAACATTTCATTCTGATAACATCAAAATGTGTTGGTTTGCCTTTATAGTTTAATATAATTTAGTTCTGACCTTTATATTACATTATCTGTTAAGTTTTAATATTATATTTAATATTTTATATGTTTTAACATTTTCAAAACAAAAATTGGACATTATCAATATGAAATATTTTTTATGTTTCTGAATTTTTTTTTCAGAATTTCTGTTGTGTGGAAAATGTTTACTATTTGTTCCAATTTGGGACTATTTCTTTTCCGAAATGTTGGACTTTCCCCCAGGAAGGAAAATATATAGACCAACTCTATGAAAGAGCAATAAAACAAATATTGCATTTAAACCTGGGTCTCCCTTTTGTTAACAAGCATGCCATTCTATTTATATATAGTCAATGAGCATGCTTTATTTCTATTTGTATGCACACACACGTACACAATATTGGTTTAAAAGATACACAGTAAAAGAAAATTCATAGGGAAATGAGTTGTACATATCATACCAAGATAGCAAAAGATTTATTCCACATACTATGTGAAGTGCAGGGTGATTTTTAGAGACTGTGTGCATGACTTTTTAAAAAATTCTTAGAAAACCATTTTTAAACTTTTTTTTTAAATTCACATTTGACATTGCAAGAGTTTTCCCTCTCTCTCTCTCTTTTGGTACTATCATTTGACCTCAATAAAGGGTGAATAAACAGAAAACATCTAGTCCTACACAGGGGGTAGTGGTGTGATATATATTGCCAGACAACAAAACATGAAAGTTTTTCACACAAATACATTTATGACAGGTTTTGAAATTCTCTTCCTGAAACTAATTATCATTTGAGAAAAAAAAACTGATTAATGATGAAAGAAGCTACCTTCTTATTCTGTAGCTGCCAACTGTGAGCATAGCCTCAAACTCCTAGGGGTGGTGTACACTGTAGGTGCCCAGCTTTCCGTTCCTTTTGCAAAGCTAGATAGAAGGCATTTTAAACCAATGCAAATATGTTCTGCGATAATGTTCTGCCCTCCATTACACCACATTTGTGGAGGTGATATCTTTGTAACGAACTGGAGAGCTCATGTGATAAATTCATTTATCATGCACCTTGGCTACTTCATTGCATTCTGCCCATTAGCCCATCTCTTTGGGATTCACTCTAACAGTCCAAACTCCTGAGCATCAAAAAGTTGCCTTTTTAAAATAAATCAGTTTATCACAGAAATGTTTCCTTCCCCGTCCCATAAATGTGAAATCCCTAATCCCACGATTTATTGCTGCCTGATGCCTAGGTTGGGCAAGATTCAATCCTACTGTAGTGACAGGTTTTCTCCACATTAAAATCTCATAGGTTTAGGACTTGTCTACATGAACAATTAAACTGAGGCAAAATGAGGTGTGAATCTACCCCACACTGGCCTGATCTGTGTGTGTGCACTCCAGTGATGTGCATTAACAGTTCATTAGAGCACTCTGATCTAGAGCTCTTTGAAACGGGACTCGATGAAAGCACATTAGTGGACTGTTAATGCACACCAGGAAGGTGCACGCAAACAGACCACAGCAAGCTAGTGTAGGCTATATTCATCCAGCTTGCAGCGAACTAACGTAGACAAGCCCTATAAGTCAAATATATTGCAGGGCTCGAAATGGGATCTTTATACCATTGGAGAGGAAGATTCCCAGCTTCCCAATGAGCCTCAATACTTGCTTCTAAGCCTTGAAGGGGTACAAATTATTAGAGTTTAACACTGACATTTTTAAATGCAAAAAGCTATTTTCATTTCTTTTTAGAGATTTCTGGCATTCCCCCAAACCCTATGCTGTGGTACTGATAATAACGATGGCATCTGGTTTTACAGGTGCAGGGATATAAAATATAGTCAAAATAAAATGTTTTAAAGTGCTCTAAAATATTTCTAAAAGATTTCCTGTGTCACTTACAAAATATGTGTTGATGTGATAACCTGCATGACTTACTTGTGGCTTTGTCACTCATGATGAATAATCTTACACTCATAATACTTTATATAATGTCACTCCATCTCTATCATGCACCTTTCACTGCCTGTCCTCCTTAATCCATCCCCTACCCTCCCCAGGCCATTTTCTAACATTCCAAGCCCCTCAAGCAGCTTCAAGCCACTCAGAGTTTTTCTTTTCAAAATCAACCTGCCACCGAATTGCATCCTCCTCCTCCTCCATAAAAAGAGGATATCCACTCCCCTCTCCACTTTTCCCCCAAATTCATACTGACCCAAAGCCCAGAATGGACAATATTCAGGCATGTATTAGTGATAGGTTAAAGATCTGATATCTTGTGACCAATCAGCGTCAGAAATGGTGGGCTAGATTCCCTCTTATGCCCAAGTTTCACTTGTGCAGGAAAAGGGAGGTGGGATGGAGTGATAGTTATGATTCCCTGATCCAGAGGGCAGGTCTGCACTGGGCTTGGCCTTGAGGATGTTTACAGTAACTGTTGGGCTGCTCTAAAATACATCACTGGCTTGGGGTGCGTAACAGAGAATTAGTATTGCAGAGATCAGCTCGCAAGCTACCACCCCTCGAAGCACACTATGCCATATGTAGTGTAGAAGCTGGCTGCAGCAGCTTTATGTCAAGATGTCAAGATGTATTGATTATAATCTTTCTACCTCTCCGATTGTGGGCAAATACTAAGATCATTGGCTTTCCAGGCAGAAGAAAGCAAGGAATAGTACCAAGAAAACTTCCTAAAACTTTTCTAAAATAGATTTTCTTTAAAGTCAGTGGTGTATACAGAACACATGGTGATGTGGTACAAAAATGTTCACTTGTTTATGATAAGACATGAGTGAGATACTCAGGTTTTGCCATTCATAAGTAATGTGGATAACCCAAACTCATGGCAAGAAAATCTTTATACAGTATCATGCTGGTCTACTGATCTCTCTCTCTCTCTCTCTCTCTCTCTCTCTCTCACACACACACACACTTTCTCTTCTTTTAAAAAAAGGAAAAAACAACCCGAACACCAACTTTGTCTTATATTAAAAATGGCTTTTTGCGGGCAAGTGGACATTTTATACAAACACCAGTAATTATCTTCTTGGGAAAAACTCTGAAGCTTATGAACAGATCTTGAACTGTTAAATCCTTTTAAGGAGACAGGGAGAAAGCTGTAAATAATGCCATAGCCCTTTCTTTTGCTAACTGTAGCTTTCACAGCAATTGTACCTATTTTATCACTGGTTGCAATACAATGTGACATTTTTCAGATAATGGCACCTGCAAGCCACTGAAATACTTGAGCATCATTCAAGAATGTTAGCAAATAAGGTTTTGCTGTTATAATACAGTAGAACCTAAGAGTTACGAACGCCAAACCAGTCAACAATACACCTCATTTGGAACTGGAAGTACACAATCAGGCACAGGGCCGGCTCTAGGTTCTTTGCCGCCCCAAACAAAAAAAATTTTGGCTGCCCCCCCGTCTCAGCCCTGGGCTCCTCGCCGCACCCCCATGCCGTCCAAACCCTGGGCTCTCCCCCACCACCCGCACCCCCTGCCTTGGGCTCTCCCACCCCGACCCGCACCCCCCTGCCGCCCCAGCCCTGGGTTCTCACCCCCCCACCCGCACCCCCCTGCCGTCCCAGCCCTAGGCTCCCCCTACCCCCCCCCCATTATCCCCCCCCACACATCTCCAGCCCTGGGCTCTCCCCCCCCCCCCTCGACACCTGCACCCTCCTTCCGCCGCAGCCCTGGGTCACTGGTAACTCACTCCCAGGCAGGTCATTCAGCAGGAATTTTGGGTGTGCACAGAACACAGACAGGATTGGTTCCCATATGGTTACAGAACTGCAGTAAAGTGGAACAATTTTCAGCTTGTGTGATTGGAGAATATCTGGATGCATGTTATAAGACTATCCTCCATAAATGAGGAAAAGTTGAGGTGCCTTTATTATTCTTTTGTTCCACTCTTCCTTTCTATGGGGAATTTGCCAGTGCAATATCACTGTCTTCCTTTTAAACAAACAAACAAACAAACAAAAAGGCAATGGCTGTTGAAAATAGCAATTCCAGTCCTAATAACCACTGGGAAGCATTTCTTGCTCAATTTTATCCTACTTTTTCTACAGCAAGTTACAGTGGATCAGTATATTTGATTTGGGAGAAATGAAGTAACAGCCGCCCAAACTGAGCTTGAGCACTCCTGAATTTTGAGGTGTTCGAATCTGGAAGGCAGGTGCTGGGGGGCGGGGGAGGGGGAGGGCTGTGGCTCCGCAGGGGAGCACGGCAGCATGTATGCAGCAGCGTGTCTGGCACTGCGCGAAGCCAGACACGCTGGTCTGAGTGGCACGGTAAGGGGGCTGGGAGGTTGGAGAAGGGGTAGGGGGTTCCGGGGGGGCAGTCAAGAGACAGGGAGCAGGGGGGGTTGGATGGGGCGGAGGTTCGAGGGGGGGGCAGTCAGGGGCAGGGAGAAGGGGGGGTAGATGGGTCAGGGGTTTGGGGGGGCACTCAGGGGACAGGCAGCAGTTGGATAGGCATGGGAGTCCCAGGGGTTTGTCCTGGGGCTGGGGTCCTAGCGGGGAACTTGGGGGAGGGTCTCAGGAGGGGGCAGTTGGGGACAAGGAGAGGGGAGGCTTAGATAGGGGGTGGGGTCCTGGAAGGGGGCAATAAGGGGACAAGGACCAGTGGGGCTTAGATAGGGGGTGGGTCTTGGGGGGCAGTTGGGGCAGGGGTCCCGGGAGGGGGTGATCAGGGGACAGGGAGCAGGGGGGGTTGGATGGGTTGGGGTTTCTGTGGGGGGCAGTCGGAGGGAGTGGATGGTGGCAGGGTGGGGCTACCCTCCCTCCCCGTGGAGTGTCCTATTTTTTGAATGTTAAAATATGGTATCCCTGCCCTTCCCAGTGCAGCTCTCCATTCATAGCAAGCTGTAACATGAGGTCTCAGCTTCCTCACTCCCTCCCCCTCTTTCCTGTTGGTAGTGGCCAAGGGAATGCTGGGAAATGTAGTTCTTTCCCTGCTCCAGGGCTGGCTCTATAGGCAGGGAGCTAACCAAGGAACTACAGCTCCCAGGGCCCCCTGTTGGTTCTCAGCTTCCATGCTGGATCCTTGCCACCCCAGCAAATGGGCTGCCCCAAGCACGTGCTTGCTTTGCTGGTGCCTAGAGCCGCCCCTGATCTGGCAACAGCGACACAAAAGAACAAAAACCACAAAAACAAACAAACAAACAAACTAGGGTTACCATTCGTCCGGATTTACCCAGACATGTCCTCCTTTTTGTGCTAAAAATAGCGTCCGGGGGGAATTTGTAAAGCACTCACAATGTCCGGGATTTCCCCCTCCCCCGGCACAGCAGAGCGAGCGGCTGGGAGGGCTGCAGGAAAGTCCCGGGCTGGACTCCGGAGCAGCTGGAGAGGAGCCGGATCCGCCCTGCATTCTGAGCAAGTGTCTCAGCACAAAGTGCAGCCCTCCCCTTTTGCAACTGGGAGCGGTTTCTGCCATGCAGCGTAGCAAAACGGGAGCGAGAGCACTTTGTGCTGATACAAGGGCAGCTCTCCCCTGCAACCCGGTCCGGACCAGGGACCGGGTTTTGTTGTGCAGGGCCAGGGACCGGGTTTTGTTGTGCTGGGGAGCGCAGCCACGTGTCCGGCTCGCACAGAGCCCAACACCCTGTTCTGAGCAGCAGGGTAAGGGGTCAGGAGAAGGGGCAGGGAGGTTCTGGAGGGGGCAGTCAAGAAACGGGGGGGGGGGCTTTTTGGGGGGAGTGGAGAAAGTTTTGGGCAGTCAGGGTACAGGTAGGGGGTAGGGTCCTGGTGGGCAGTTGTGGGGGGGTCTTAGGAGAGGGCAGTTAGGGGACAAGGAACAGGGAGTCTTAGGTAGGGGGTGGGGTTCTGGAGGGCAGTTAGGAGCAGGGGTCCCAGGAGGGGGCAGTCAGGGGACAAGGAGCGGGGGGGGGTAGGGGGCTGGGAGTTCTGGGGGGGAGCTGTCAGGGGGCAGGAGTGGGGAGAGGGATCGGAGCAGTCAGGGGACAGGGAGCAGAGGGGTTTAGATGGGTTGGGAGTTCTGGGGGGGCTGTCAGGGGGCAGGAGTGCGGAGAGGGATCGGAGCAGTCAGGGGACAGGGAGCAGAGGGGTTTAGATGGGTTGGGAGTTCTGGGGGGGGGCTGTCAGGGGGTGGGGAGTGGTTGGATGGGGCGTGGGAGTCCCAGGGGTCTGTCTGGGGGTGGGGGTGTGGATAAAGGTTGGGGCAGTCAGGGGACAAGAGGCAGGGAGGCTTAGATAGTCCTGGGGGGCAGTTAGGGGCAGGGGTCCCAGGAGGGGGTAGTCAGGGGACAAGGAACGGGGGGAGGGTTGGGAGGTCAGGGGGGGTGGGAAGTGGGAGGGGCAGGGGCGGGGCTAGGGCGGGGCTCCTCCCGTCCTCTTTTTTGCTCGCTGAAATATGGTAACCCTAAACAAACAAAAAGCTCACCCAGTACAGTACTGTGTTAAACATAAACTACTAAAAAAATGAAGGGAATGCAGCATTTTTTTTTCTGCATAGTAAAGTTTCAAAGCTGTGTTCAGTTAATGTTCAGTTGTAAACTTATGAAAGAACAACCATAATGTTTTGTTCAGAGTTATGAACATTTCGGAGTTACAATCTCCATTTCCAAAGTGTTCATAACTCTGAAGTTCTACTGTACCAATAATAATTGGCATTTTCATAATGCTCTTTAGACATGTTAAAATATTAAAGCTCACAACACCTATGTAACGTAGATGAGTAAACTGAGGCTCAGAGAGTTAATGTGACCTGCCCAAACTCTTGTATGGAGATAGCAGCACAGCCAAGAACAGAAGCCAATGTTGCCTGCTGTGACCATTACAAACTACTCCTTTTCCACTCATGTATTAAAAAGAGATTGTGTTGGTGCTAAAAATAGCGCTCTAAATATTTATAGAATAAGGATGCAAAATCTGACAGTTACAAGAAAAAAATTACACTTCCTTTATTGAAAAATCTAACAATTTAACAAGGATGTAAATCCTACAGAATTTAATAGAGAATAATACGAGGCATATAATTCTCTCTTAATAGAGCCCTGTGTGTGGGGCTTGGATACCTCCACACATCTGTAGCAGCTCTAACACATGCTGTGCTTGGCTCACTGTGCAGGAGGACATGGTCAAGCTCCTTTCTGGGAGTTGTATTTTACCCCCCCTCCATCTGAGCAAACTGGGGACTACAACTCCCAGAATGCCCAGTGGGCCATTGCCACTGCTGCATGATTCAGAGAGCAGAGTTGCAGTCTCAGGGATGGGTGACAGACGCTCCATTCTGGTGAGCACGTGCTGCAGAGCTCTCCAGGGATATAAAATTTGTTTCCACATCCAAGCTGCGATCCGCAAAAATGGTCTGCGGATATCCCCACCTGCAGATATAAAGATCCGTGGATTTGCAAGGCTCTATTAAATTCCATAAAATGGTGCCAGATACACGTAGAAAAGTTTAAATTTTCTATTAAAAACTATAGGACTTTTCCATTTGATATCCCATCTCCTGGAACTGGAAGGGACCTTGAAAGGTCATCGAGTCCAGCCCCCTGCCTTCACTAGCAGGCCCAAGTACTGATTTTGCCCCAAATCCCCAAGTGGCCCCCTCAAGGATTGAACTCACAAATGTTTAGATAACTTGGCGATAGGCACCTCAGAAACAGCTTGGACAGAAATGCAGATCCATACGCAGATCTAATTAAAAAGTTATTTTTTAAAATGTAAAACGTTCAACAGATTATTTAGGACAGGTTACATAATCACTACTCATGTTGAGTATCATGTTATGAGAGTAACCCTAAGGATTTGCTCAATCTAGCAAGATTGTTTAGTCACCCCTTAGTGCGCGAGTATGGCTGCCATTGGAATATAGGTTACTTTGCATAATCTGCCTCCTAAATTTGTATATTCAAATAAGGAACAAGATCCCTGTAGCAATTTAGTGTTTTCAATTGATCCCTCCTGTTGAAAATAATTAACCTACATAGCTTTTCTTATTGAATAGTGATAACTCCTCCCTCCCATCTACATGCAGACCTGTAACACTATTCCTTACAAGGAAGGTATGTCATTTCCTTTTTGAGAGGCCAACTCATTGAGAAGGTGGTGGCCAGGGAACTGGTGGTTTGGGAAGACCTTACACCAGGGATCGGCAACCTTTCAGAAGTGGTGTGCCGAGTCTTCATTTATTCACTCTAATTTAAGGTTTCGCGTGCCAGTAATACATTTTAATGTTTTTAGAAAGTCTCTTTCTACAAGTCTATAATATATAATTAAACTATTGTTGTATGTGAAGTAAATAAGGTTTTTAAAATGTTTAAGAAGCTTCATTTAAAATTAAATTAAAATGCAGAGGCCCCCAGACCTGTGGCCAGGAAACACAATGAAAACATGTTCGTTTCTTTATCTCCCCCCTTCTTCCCAAATACACTTACTCTTTTTCAAGCTGTCAGGTTAAAAAATGGGGTGCAAGTGCAACAAAGAGTAGTTCCTCAGGACAACAGCAATGTGATAATGTTGACGTGTTGGGAGAGGAAGATGGAAGAGATGCTGAATCTTATTTATAGAAGGCAAGTGACTGATAATATAACCCAAAATTGCTTTTTGAGCTTCACCAAATAATTTTTTTTGGCCATTTTTGGATTTGGTTCAGTATATATCAATAACCGATTTATTTATTTATTTTATTTTTTCAGAACTGTCAGCCAATTAAAAAATCAGTTCTTCGGCCAGCTCTGTCACAGACTAGAAAAGCCAGCTTTTCCATGGCTTTTGAAGAGGGAGTGGATAAGGATTGGAGGAATTTTAAAAATACCGTCCTGCTTGCTATGGAAGAGGTTTTATGTCATTTTCATGCATTCTGGGGGAATATTTGTATATTTATTGTTGGCATGAGATGTGCAATCTAGTAAGATATTCATTTGGAAAATTAAATGATGTGAAAGCACCAAGGGGATGAGATGGCGGGGGGAGGGGAAGCTTGTTTGCTTTCTAAACCTAAATAAATAAGAATGCATAACTTCAAACATGTCACAATCCTAACAAAAAGGCTAGACAGTGTCCCTTTAATTTCCCATTTGGTTCAAAGGATAGAATTTTGAAAGGTCGTGTGTCAAAACACCTTTCCAGGCAGATAGAAATTGAGCACTGTATTTTTTATTCAATTTCTGTTTTAATTCAAATTGACATTTCCTATTTTGTCTAGCCATCTCGCTGAAAAGTGACATCTTCAAATACAATTCTTTCTTTACACAGTAAGAGAACTACTTCTCTCTATTAACTTCAATGGCAGATTTACCTGAATGAGGACTTCAGGACTGTGAAATTTCAATGCCATGCTGAGCAGAACGAGTGCAGCGTTCTTTTAAGTATTAAATGGACAACTCTTGGTTAACGTTTATTCGCAAACATGGCATGGAAAACAAGTTTTCACCATACCTATTTTAATATATTAGCTAATATTTTGCTCCTATTGAAAAGATGATGTAAGTGCTGCACTGTAGGTAATTACAAGAGTTATATTAAACCATATACAGAAATTACTGTGTACATTTACTGGTGACATTTAGAGTGATAAACACTGGATGAGTATTATGCTGGTTTCTTTAATAACCAGAAAATAAATTATTCATTTAAGCATGAGTAGACATCTGTGCAATTAATTAATTAATTAAAGACATATGTAGCCTTTTTACATGGTGGCTTTCTTTAAAAACATTTTCTACTAGAGTAGCTTATGTGGGTGACTCCCTAGTAATGGTAATTGGTGCTGTGTGACCCTTTGGTTTCCAAGATACACAAAATGACAGGTGCCTATGCAAACCCCCGATTACAAAAAGGGCCGGATAAACGACAATTTTGGAATATCAGAATGCTCAGTGAAATGCAAGTTGAAGAAGTTGTATGGACACCTGTTTTGTCTGTTGAGATACAGTTTCAGCAAACGAACCAACCAACCAGCAAAAGAATGATACTTCCTCACCAGAAGAATACCTGCTTTTGAAAGGTAGGGAAGTGTGCACATATTGCATATTACAGTAAAATAGTGTTAAGACTGCACAATTTAGTTTAGTAAATGTAACAGGGTGCTTGGAGACCTAGTGGTTGGCATGCCTGATTACCAGCCCCTTGTTTCCCTGGTCAAGGTTCCTCAGTCTTTCAGGCAATGGGGGTAGGGAGAACCAGGCCCTCCCATTCCACTGGGTCCCAGTGTGAGTTGACCCCTGAACAGGGGGCATTCCGAGCAGGGAGTCTAAACCCACTGCCCTGGACTACTTCGTACCAGTGTACCTTCAGTTTGGGGCGTGGCCCCATCATCCAAATTGTTGGGGTGGCTTGCCTCCCACTCGTAGTTCCCTCTCATGGATCTGGGGCTCCTTTGGGCAGGGCAGCCATAAGTTTGGTGATGCTAAACCCCAGAATGTCTCTGGGCTCCGGTCAGTCAGTAACCTCAATTGCTGGAGGCTCCACAGTCTCCCTTGGCTGGGAAACAGAACGTACTCCCTGGTGGCTGCATTGGCTAGCAGGCTTGCGATCCTTCCCTTCAGGCAGGGGAGTGGCTAGTTTCTGCCTCTTCACCAGTCAGTCCTGAAGTGGGCCTGGCTCTCTTTCCCATCCTCCCTCCCCCCCAGGCCTGGCATTGACTGCAGATATAACTGGGCAGGACTAGCTGGTCCCAAAGGCTCTTCTTAACCCATGCCATGCTGGCAGACAGTTTCTATGCTTCATCACAGTAAGCCATAAGCATGCTGAAGAATTAAACATTTCCCCATACTTTTAAATGATTTAGACAGTGATAGATGAAGTATATGTTTCTATGCAATTTAAGACAGTAATGATGTTAAGACTATGCACTCCCACTGCTTCTTTAATTGGGGAAATTTTAAATGGTTTATAGATATTTTCTAATTAAGTGTGGAAGCAGAGAAAGAACTGACAGGAAGGGGATGCAATGCATGACAGTTCGTTAGCAAGAGTTAGGCTAACTGTAACCCTAATAACGCGAGATTTGTAGAAGCGAGGAATGTGTGAGGCGAGTGGGAAAGAACTGTGTGAGAAGTTGTTGTGACCTTGTGTAGATAATGTGTAGATAATATGGAACGTAGACTAAGAGTCTACATTAGTGAGCAAAACAAGATATCAGAATGACCTATGTATAAACCAAATGCAGCTGTTGCTCATTATTGTCTGTAACAAAAGGTATAAATGCTTGCTGTAATTGTTTACCTGTTGAGAGACCTGTTTAGCTCTCTCCCTCTATGCAATTGATAGAGAGAAAATAAAGTATCTGATTTCCTGTACCCAAACAAAAAGTGAGAACTCTGTTATTCTCCAACATAAGCCTCATGTCAAACCCTGTGAGGTACAGGGATACATAGAAGATTCTTCACCCACCTTACAATGTAGCTACATCTGGGGTGGAATGCTGCAGTTGTTTAACAGCGCAGAGCCAGTTAAGGACAGGCAGATGAAGAAGAATATCATATTCAAGTGCAGGGAGTGTTTCAGTCAAGAAGAGTCTAATTACCTAGATGGAAATTTGGTCAGGACAATCGAACTTTTTACACTTTCAAAAAGTGCCATGAAATTTTGAATGACAACAAGTGGCAGTTACTTCACTTTTTTTCAACTCATCCAAAAGATGGCACTTCAAGCAGCAGATTGCCTCCATTACCTTACCAGGGCATTGATTCAGAACAGACTTTTTGGTCCCAATGAAGCACAGCATTTAAGGAAAGACTTAAGTCCAAGCCTATTCAGTATTCATGCTGAAATTTAAGCAACCTGGACAGCCAGGAGGCAGGTGTGATCACTATTACTGACTGGCTAAGAAATGAGCACATCCTATTATATTTTTTACCCCATCTTCCCAACCTCACTCCAACACACCCGTTTGTTTCCTCCACCTGTTAGGTCTTGTCTTTTTGGACTGTAAATTCTCTGGGAGAGTGATTCTCATTTATGATGTTTGTTCAGTGTGTCAATGTGGCCCAGCTTGGCTGAGGTCTTTAGGCACTACTGCAGTATGAATATTAAATTATATAACGATAATGGCCTTAAGTTCCATTGACTTCCACTGCACTTAAGCCCATACCTAAAATTAAACATAAGCGAAGTGCTTGGCTGGATAGGGTCGGACTGCTGGATGAGGCCCCTGAATTGTTTAAAGTAGTGATGGGTATGGAATAGACAAAGTAGTTAAATATTTAAATTCTTTCTTGAGCAGTGTTTAGAACCCTAACGCTTCCCCCTGAGTACCAGATGATTCACCATCCCCACTTCCTGCAGCACCTATGTGCTGGTGCTACCCTATGTGTCCTGGGTGAAATTAAATGAGGGCCCAAGACACACAATGTGATTCTGCAAAGCGAGTTTACACACACACACACACACACACACACACTATTTTGATCTGCTTCTTGAAGATGAACCATTTTATTTTTCACACCTACTGCCAACACCACACAGGCTGAGTCATGAAATACTATGCAAAAGTGAGTAAAAATAAGAGAAAGAAGCTGTGTTTTGTTTTCTTTACATTATATGCCATCATCACATTGTCTGTCTGATGGTTTTAGAAATCGGGGTGGGGGGTGGAAAGGTGTGCAGTAGTTAATCTATTGTTTATTCAAAACCCCCCAACAGAAGTTAATAGACAGTTATAAACTAATTGAGTGTGTCTGAGTGGTATCTTCTCATTCATCTTGCTTATTCAATTTAACTCCGTTAGCGTTCCATATGGTACAATGCCCCTGCTGCTTGAAACAGTCATTCACGGCAAAAAAACCCTCTAACAACAGGAAGCTAATAGTTTAACTGTTCCTCTAAATTTGTTTGACAAAACTGACATTTAGTACGCCATGTCACGTTGTCAGTAATCTGCAATTTACCCCTAGGCAGGCAGTGGATGCTCATTTTATTTACCTCTCATAGTTAAAAGCATAATTAATATTCCACTCTGCAACAAAGATTAGAGATTTGACAAACATTGTAATTTAAATTCTCCATTATAGCAAACATTAAAATCAAACATTTCCACATGCCCCACCGCATAAAGGACACGTGTAGATGTGATTTAACTTTTTAGTTTTTAATACCACAAGCTAATTTCTGCTGTCAGTTTAATGAGCTGGAAAACACAAATCTTGCTGCTCTCTGTGCACACAGGCTAGGAGAGTTAAACTGGAAGGAGAACTTGAGTCAGTTTCTTTCACTCATAAAATGTTCCAACTAAAGTCTCTATATTACCATTAGATGCTGTCATCTACAAATATTTTAAAAGGTTTTTTTTAATAAAGACTTCATTAAACAGACATTTCAGACTAAACGTAATGCACCATGGCTGTGGTTTACTGAACTGCTACGGCACTGCTGAAAAAACAGACTATGATCTACACTGTAGCTTTGCCAATTCGTTCCTTGCTGTCTCCTTGCTCCAAGGTGGGGTGAGGTGAGGCAGTCATTTGTTGGTGGCCTACAGCAGGAATTATGACAATTCCTGCATTGGCTCAGCTGTCCCATTGGGGGATGTGAGGCTTGGAAGGACTGAGCCTTGGCTCTACCACTTCCTTTTTCCTGCATGCCTGAACTCGAAGTCGTTAGACTAGGTGGAAGTGTTTGTATTCCTCCGTACACCACTTTAGCACAGTACTTCTCAACCTTTTTGATACTAGGGACCGGTTTGCTGCCTTCCTAAAGTGTGTCAGGGAGATCTCAGGGACCAGCGCCGATCCATGAACCAGTCGTTGAGAAACACTGCTCTAGCCCTATATGTACACACAAAGACGACACACACACACACTATATATAAAAATAAATAAATAAATGATATACCAAAAACTTTTTCTAACCACAGTATTTGTGCTGTATATAATTTTTTCCTCATAGCCTAAGTATTTATAGTACTGATGACTTCCTGTGTCAGAGCATATGACAATGGAGCCATAGAGTCAAATTGCTGAAGTAGGGGGAGCTCTCAGAGAAATAAATGACTGCCGTTATAACTCATGCTAATTTCAACTGGTGTTCCAGCTTCATAAATTTTGTGTGACTGATTAACATTATTATTATGTTGAACACCTTTAGGCAACCAGACTGGCTCATTAAACACGGAAGCTTGGAATTATCTCCACTGTAACAAATTTGCGTGTGGGAGGGAGGGGGAAGGGTTAGACATATGTATCTGGAAATATTTTCTTAAACTTTTCTGCAAAAACACTTAAAATGCCAAAAAAGAACACAAACTTAATAGAAAGGCTTCTATTACTCTCATCTCAATCCATGCTATGTGGTAACCCACCGACTTGCCTGACTCTTTAACAAGACTTCATTAGTCACTGCCAACTTCAATCTGGTTCAGTTATTTTACATTCAGTTCCCAAAGGAAAAGTAGAGTCTCCAGTGATCGCAGGCTAAACTAAAGATAAACTGGAACATTTTATAACACACCAAGCTAGCATGTCCCTGACTCATGCTAGCATCTCAAAACAGGACAAAAAAAATCTATACATATTATTGACCTTGCCAAGGTATTAAATGAAAGATAAATACATTTGTAAGGCAGGGTCTCCAGAAAGGGCAGGGATTCAAACTCTAGATGGAAGGATGTCTGTATAAGCCATAAAATTTCAGTCCAAAATTTCAAAGGTTTTTTTTTCCCCTTTCATAAGATATGTTTGCATATAAAAACTCTCTTAATAGCAGTATAGCACTTCAAAAGAGTGCTGTTCTATTGATGCGTAATCTGATTCTGTAAAGAAATTATTTGAATGTCCTTGTTGACAGCAAATATTTGAAAAGGTAAGTAGCATTCAAAATGGAAAATTACAAGATTTTACATTTTATTTATACAAAGTTATGAAAGTGGTTTATGAACATTGATAAGTTATGGAGATAATCACTACAGTCTCACAATTCAGAATCACAATTTTTGATAAGCCAACCTCATTTTTCATAAAAACCTAAGACTTGCCATACGGAATCAGACCGGTGGCCCATCTAGTCCTATATCTCTTTTCTGACAGCGGCCAGTGCTAACTAGATTCTTTGGAGGAAAATGCAACAAACTCCATAGAATGCAGATGTGGGATAGTCTGCCCCCCTCCAGGAAAGTCTGCTTCATTTTAATTTCATTGATTGTCTACTTGATTCTTGTTCTATGAATCATGTAGAATAAAAGCTTCTGATCTACCTTCTTGTACCATTCATTATTTTTTGCACTTCTATCATGTTGCCTTATTTGTCTCCTCTCTAATCTGCACTTCAATCTCACTTCATATAAGCATTTTTCCATACTCCTAAATCATTACTGTTGCCCGTCTCTGAACCCTCTCTAATGCTGCAGTATCCATTTTTGGAAGCGGTGCCCATTACTGAACACAGTATTCCAGATGAAGAGAAGCCAGTGATTTTTAGAATTGGCCTATTTTCCATATAATTCTCCTAATATTTTCCATATAATTCTCCATTCTTTATATATCCTAACATTTTGTTGCATTTTGACAGCAGCTGCACACTGAGTTAAGGTTGTCACTGAACAGCTGTATATAATGAGTATATGAGTACTTCCAATGTTTCATCCAATGTGCACTACTTTTCATTTATCAACACTGAAATCCATTTGCCACCATGTTGTCCATTCACTTTATTTGGTTATGTCCCATGGAAGTTCTTTCACAGTGTTCCCTGGACTTCACTTACATAGTAATTTTGTGTCATCTGCAAATTTTGGCACTTAATTTGTATATATCTTTTCCAGATCATTAATAGATATACAGAACAAAATTGGTCCTAGTATGGAACTTTGTGGCACTTCATTGTTAGCCTTTTGCCATAATGAAAAGATCCATATGTCAACTGCACAAGTATAGTATTTCTTTGGCACCAAATAGCCATAATCCGTTGTGATCTAAAACATCTCTAACTTTTATTTTTCATTCTTATGTAGATGTTTGACAAAAACCATGGAAGGTTTTTTTTTTTTTTTACTGTTATACTGTACTATATAAAACTGTTGAATAATACTAAAAATAGTACTTTTACACTTAATTTCTGAACCAATTTTTCATTTGATTACTTTACTGGAATGTGATCACTCCTTTCCAGAAAGTAAAGAAATAATTAAATCTTTTCATTATGAGTTATCTTTCCCAGAAATGGGAAGTTAGAGACCAAGAAGCAGTTGGCTATTCCACTAGTTCCCAGATGTAGTTTCTTTGGCAAAATTCTAACTATATCTTGCATGAGGGTTGACAACAGTTTGGTTTCTCTGTGGGAGGTACTGACAATCCTGCCTAGTAGATGGCCTAGGAATTCCTTACAGGAACTAAACAGCCAGGTCGTGTTTGCATCAAGCTTGCATGAGGCTGGCTGGGCTACATGCAGTGGCACAATCTCTGATTGTGATACTAGTTGTAGTTCAGGAAAGCATGATATAGTGCACTTGCTCCCTCTTGCTTGGATCTCATCACCCGGATGCCTTATGAGGTTGACCACACCTGATAACAGCTCCTTCCATAAAATGACTTAACGACTGAAATGGGATTTGGAATGGCAGAAGAGGAGAGCATCCACCATGGCACAACAGCAATAGAAAACTTAAGTTGCAGGGGAACAAACACCCTCTGAAACTCAACCAGTAAGGGTCTAGTCTTCTTCCCTCTCTCATCTGCCTAAAGTCACTGGTAAACCAAAGTGTCTTACCTGGGCTGTTAGGGTGGAGGGAGTATTTGGGGGGAGGCATAGCTCAGTGGTTTGAGCATTGGCCTGCTAAATCCAGGGTTGTGAGTTCAATCCTTGAGGGGGCAATTTAGGGAACTGGGGTAAAAATCTGTTTGGGGATTGGTCCTGCTTTGAGCAGCAGGTTGGACTAGATGACCTCCTGAGGTCCCTTCCAACCCTAATATTCTATGATTCTATGAAACCATCACATTAGTGACAGTGCCTCACCAGACCAACTTCACTATGGATCAGGAAAAGGGAGGACTTATTCCTCAGTGAGCTCTGGAATGCCATAGGATCAATTAATCTCCTATGGAGACCAAATGGGAAAAGTCTGATATTCTAATCAGAAAATGGAGTCGTGGCCTCCATTTGGAAGAGGTGGTAAATAGATCATGAGCATTCACTGTTCCCCTCAGTTTTCCCCCAGATCGAAAATTAGGTAGAGTTTGCCTTCTCTGAGTGTTAGGGGCTCAAGGATATCTGTTGTAAGCTTTTGGTTGACATGGTTTTACTGAAACTGGTCAGAGCTGTTGTTTTCTGTTTGCCATCTGAAGAGAGCTCTACCACCACTGGGACAGATGTTTCACCCAGCCAGGATTCTGTGATATGTGTCTCCATGAATAAACAGGAAAGAAAGTAATACATTCTGGTAGCTGGGCTACATTTATTAACTACTCTTTACTTTCCCATCTTCCTAGGCCTGTTAAGAGAGGAACTGGGTTTATGAAAACTGTTGTAGGCAAGAGAGCAGCAGTCCCTGCACAGCAATAGTGATGCGGTATTATATCATACTCTTATCAAGAAATGACATGAGAGTTTAACATCCATCTGGACAGACATCAGACACAGAACAGACATTGACTTAAATCTCTCATGTGAAGGGTTTGCCAGAAATGCTCACTCCTCTGAATGGTGTTAAAGGTTTTTCCAGCATTTAAGCTTTAACACTAAGCCTAATTTCATAGTGAACAAAGTGTGTGCTGGATTTTGTTTTAAGACAAAGTTCTTGGTTTGCCTATCTTGTATTTTACTAAGAAGAATGCAACATTTTCTTGGCAGTCCTATAGGTTCATTTCTCTATGTGTATCACTGTCTTGAGGTCTAGTCTAGCCAACAGAAGTCATGGGCATTCAAGGACTTATGAAAGTCTTACTGATAGAACCTTATTAATCTAGTCTGTTTGACTCTGCCATCAAAACATCTAGTATACTTCTTAACTGTGAGCCACTGCAAATATTTTGTTAGAGCTGACAAATCTAACCTTGATTTCTAAGCTTTTGCCAGAAAGCTTCTCTCAGAAATGTAATTTTCTGAAGAAGGAATACGTCACCAAATATGAACTCCACTTAGGAAACGGAAATTCAGTATATACCTAAAATGAGATTACATCATATTATACATGTCAACATTATGTCCAGACATGAACAGGAAGGCAATTGTATATGAAAGCTAACTGTGGATAAACAGAAGAATTCATTTTTGGTAGTCTAGCTATAAACTAAAAATACAGTATTTGTTTTGGATAGGTCAAATTATTTTGGAATGCATGTATAACAATTGACAATGCATGTACATCATGTTGCATCCCACAGACTAATGGTACAGTGCAATATAATATGATATGCCGTGATGTGACATTCTGTATGCCTAATATTGAACCTTAAAATCAACCTTTTCTGATTGAAAGCCCACACTATATGCAAACTGTAGATGCCATAGTTTACTGACTTTACTACTTCACATTCAACGTGGGGTTGCTCAGGGCCTCATTTTAAAATTTCTTCATTTTAAAGATTTCATTTCACAAACTCAGGTGTGCTCTAGCACCTTACTGTATTGTAAATTGCTTTTTTCCTTAAAGCTACTAAAAGTAGACTTGAGAATCTATTCTGCCATTGACATTTAGGGGGAGTGGAAAATTTACACCAGTGATTTCAATAACATGAGTAGGATCTCTGCATGTAAACTCTGCAGGAATACTGTATGGTCTCCAAATTTTTTAAGATGGAATTTGCTTTTGTAGTAGCTGTATATTAACAAGTATTATTGAACTATCGCTCCTATGCAGCATTATTCATTGGAATCTATTTGCAAATCCAATTAGGTTGGTTTGTAATGGGAAAAAGTACTGATGTGTTTTCTTAAGGATGATTTACTAATGTAAGTGTTGGGAACGGAATACCCAGGCGTCCCTAGAACAGCTGGTTCAAATTCCACCTTGGTAGACTCCTCACACCATCATCCTTGAAGTAGATAAATTAAGTAGCAAACAATTATGTGTGGGTTTAATAGCTGACACCCTGTCAGCAAGCTCACATGGCACTTTACATAAAGTATAGATGTTTGCCCTAGTATCTTAAGCCAAAATTTCCCCTTGTTTCATCCCAAGTTATACACTCTGCTGTGCTTCAATTAGCTGCTGTGTCCCATCCAAGAAGTGGCTGTACTGCAGCTCTAGTGAGTTTGGGGAGCCTTTGGGATGAATGATGCTATATAATTCTAAAATATTATTGTGCTTAAAAAAATAAAGTGATAATGGAAACAGACCTTGCACTCTGCATTGCTATGGGCAGAGGGATTGACTAAATTATTTAGGAGAAGTCTCCTCCAGTCCCAAAGGATGAAGATATTTCTAAAGTGTCTGTTCTTTTGCACTTTTCTTTGGCATATGGCACTTAATCAGTTAAAAAGAGCCAGAATTTTGCAAAACAGTTGTCAATAATGTACGCTGTATATATGTTACGTGAATGTTTGTGATGGATGAATCATTAGGCAGATAATGCTGATTTAATAGTACAAAATTGTCACATTTGATAAATTTCATTTTGCCTGTTTCAGACAGTAGCAGAATTTATTTCAATGACAAATGACTACTCCCGAGATTGCGATATGGAAGGGGTTCCTGCCACATTTTCATTTTTTAAATGTCTTTATATCTCAGTTCTTTGAATACTACTGCACAGTCTTAAAATTTCTCTACACTGAATAAATTTTGTCCCTCTGGCTTTAATGATTATCTAACTGACAAGCAAATTAAATAAACTGGAACCATTTAACCACACAATGTTTTGGTCAATTATAGCATCAACACTATTCCATAAAAAATGCAGTATACTTCATAGCAACTTCAGCAGTTAGATAGAATTTTAAGAGTTTTCATTGTTTGTTGTCAAATACTGAAGAAAACTAGAATAAAACATTGAGAAAATGCTTCAGGTACAGTGGCTGTTACTATTACTAGCATTGAGCATTACAGAGCACAAGGAAGTCTTTGAGGAAATACAAAGGAGTAAAAGTAACGGAGGATGAAAGATGAAATAATGCTAAAAAGAATAAATCAGCAAAGTTGGAATAATCAGCATACGTGGGTCAAGTACGTCTTATGGATGTGAAGCTCTCAATCCAATCGCTGCTCTGAATCGAGTTCAAATTGAGTTTTAGACAAGTTTTAAGTGAAGTGAACTACAGAAAAATGACCTTCCTTATCACAATGCTATCCATTCTCATACCATTAATGGTGCACTTCACTGTTGCAGCTATTAGGCTGCGGGCCATTTCCTTTCATTTCTGAATCTTTTTTCCCTCCTCAAAGCTGTTACTGACATCAAGGTGCAGGTTTTCCTGTTTTTTCCCAGTTTTTGTATTCTCTAGGAGGCGATTGTGCTTTTAAAACTAATCTTCCTTCTATTTATATATCAATAATAATAATACAAAACTCAGCTGCAGCATTTCACTAAACAACTACAGGGATTCAAAAAAGAAAACAAGCCTATTTCACTGCAAAATGTCAGGACTCAATTCACCCCTCCATGCTATTCAGTGCACACAAAGGAGAGGATAAAATACATCCAGGAGTGTTGTGAGTGACTATCAATCAAAAATGTCACATTTAGGGAGATGGCTATTTATGAAACTCTGGGAAGAGCAGTAAGAGGTAGGCACTAATTATAGTAATTACACACACGCGTGCACACACGGAAAACTCTGAGAATAAAGAATGTAAACAACCAAGCAGAAAATCTAGGATAAATATTAGCCAACAACAAAAACAACAAAAAAACCCACAAATTCACTATCATCTTTTTTAGGCACTGAACACAGATTAATTGCATTTGTCTTGTGTTTTGGTGCTTCAGAAAAAGTAGCAAGGCAGTTTAAAGGATCAGAGACTGTCTGAAGTTTTAAGCCCCCACAACCCCGCCCTTCTTATTTGTGAAAAAGGGTCTCTTTATTCTGGAGAGAATGATTGTAAAATAATCTGAAGAGGACACTTTCAACTTCAGTGAAATTCCTGTGTGTCTTTTCCTCTCATTTTCATGACAGCATGTTTACTGCGAATAAAATTCATAGACAGTTAAGAGGGAAAAAAAGAATAAACCACTCCTAGATACATAATGAAGGTTAGTTCTGAAAGCACAATTTTTAACAATCTGCAAGATGGGGTTATGGGGGAGAGGAATCTGAAAAGACTGCACGTTAGCAGCTAGAAATATCCTCTGTGTTATTTAGAGTATGTAATTAGTTGCTTATTTATTACATCAACACTTCTAGCTGGAAACTGTGGTTTCAACACCGTGGAGTTTAGTTTACACAACATGTTTACAGTACAGGTACTATACCATTTAAGAAAATATTCTATGATTTGCATTGTGTAATCATGATTTTCATGCAGTTCAAATGAATAAGCCACATACTGTAAACCATTTAAGATAGATATTCATGGTTATTGTTCTCCTGTCAGAAGATTTAGCTTTTGGGTTGCTTTAGATTAGTACCACACTGTGTGCGTGCCCAGAGAGGAGCTGGGGAAATGGCTATTTACAAGGAAGGGTGCACATTAGCTAAATTAGCAGGGACTGAGATGAAATCGACCTGATCTGTCTCAATGTAGAAGTTACACTTTATTCTCCTCTTCATGGTGAAAACTGTTTGTCCAAGATAATGCAAAGAGCTGCACTAACCGTGGTCCCACACCCTCACCCTCCAGAGATCTAAGGACCACACTCTCAACTAGCATATTGTGCTGCTTCTTCACCTCCAGTCAACCATTAATAGAATGACTATGTATTTTGAAAAAGCATTGATAATATGTGCAATATCCTAGGAGGGAGAAAGAAAGGACGTGTGGTTAAGGCGCTGGACTTGCACAATCTAAGTTCAATTCCTGGCTGTGCCACAGACTCCCTGTATGTTCCGAGGCAAGTCAGTCTCTCTTTGCCTCCGTTCACCATGAGTAAAATGACATGGTATGATAATAACCCCTACCTCACAGGTGTGGACTGTGAGGATACATTCATTTATGGCTGTGAGATGCGCAGACACTGGGGTGATGGGAGCCCTACAGTCAAGATAATTATTATTCCTCACAGAAAAAGCCCTATTAAGGTTGCAATTATGCAACAAAATAATTACATCTGATATATTTTATCTATTACTATACGTCAGTCTTACAGTGTTTATTTAGAAGTTTTGTCTGGATAAGGACTCCAGAACTGGGCCACATATCAATAATAATGAAAGTATCCAATAAAAGGAGGAGGTTTAGAGACAGTATATATAACGTACTACGTCTCTGGTTTGCCAGTCAGATTTCCACCCATGCCCATAAACATTTACAGGAGGATCGGAGTGTTCACCTAAAAGGAAAAACCGAATATGATTTATGTCAAAGTGGAATGTGATGGGATGTTCACTCCAAACCCACCCCAAAGGGGTTAAGGTGGCTCAGAAGGGGCTAATAAACCCTGCAGACTGAACCTGGGGGGAGATTTGACTAACAAGCCCTAATTGAAGATGGAGCTCTTCTGGGGAGGAGTAGGCAGGGCTTGTATAAAGCCAAGAAGGGAGGCAGAAGGGGGCTGCAGTGTGGAAGTCTGTAGTCACTCTCTGCGCTAGTGAGGAGAGAAGGAAGAACCCCGGGGGTGGGGTGGGGTGGGGGGTGGAGCAGATACCCTGGGATCCTGACCCCAAGGAAGGGGTTTACCCACTGGGGTGGTGGGAGAAGAAAGCCAGCAGTGTAGGAAAAAGCCCGGGGAAACAGCAGCAAGGGGTGAGATGGTGCAGACCTTGGCTGCTGACTGTAGGGTCTCTGGGTTGAAACCTGGAGCAGAAGGCAGACCTGGGTTCCCCTGCTAGCTACTGGGAAAGCAGGATAGTCCTGATTGGTAAGAATGCCTGGCATGGCACCTAGACAGCTAGTCTGGTGACACTTTGTTACCCTGGAAGGGGAAAACTGTAGAGTGACCTGGCTAGAGGGATAAGCCATGAAAACAGGGCCATAGCCCGGATGCAGTGAGCGGGGCAGCTCCTCAGGGATCAAAGCTGGGGAGTGTCTGGACAAATGACAAAAAAAGGTAGGAGGCACAAATATGCTTACTTGTCCCAGGTGCTAAGTTGCTCTGCATGCAGAGGAATCACTGCGACTCCTATAGATCAAGAGGGGCCATAGCATGAGCAAGCGAAAGGTGGTGGACTCAGGGCCGGCTCCAGGCACCAGCAAAGGAAGCAGGTGCTTGAGGGCGGCCAATGGAAAGGGGCGGCACGTTCAGGTCTTTGGTGGCAATTCGGCGGCGGGTCCCTCTCGGAGTGAAGGACCTGCCTCCGAAGAATGAAGCAGCGTGGTTGAGCTGCTGCCGAAGTGCTGCTGATCGCGACTTTATCTTTGTTTTTCTTTTTGTTTCGCCGCTTGGGAAGGCAAAAAAGCTGGAGCCAGGTCTGGTCAGACCGGGCAGAGCTAATCCCAGATACAGCCATAAAGGGGTGCTCCAGGAGCGAGTAAACCCTGTAATGCAGACTAATCATCTTGATCACATGAGACATCTCAACCGGTCAAGGACAGAAGCAAACTACCAATTCCATCATGTGACTTCTCTCCTGTCACCTATTCCAACCAAAAAGACTTACACTCAAATGTAATGTATATAGCACTATGTGATAAACAGCATAGAATTCCAGATAGATCATAATTTTCTGGTCAGTAGGAAACAAAACCAAAAATCAAGCTGGCTCATTGACAACATTTGAACTCAGTTCATGCTTTCTAAGGGTATGTCTACTTTGCAATTAAACACCCACGGCTGGCCTGTGTCAGCTGACTCAGGCTTGCAGGGCTTGGGCTATGGGGCTTTTAATTAAGGTGTAGAGATTTGGGCTTATGCTGGAGCCTGGGCTCTGGGACTCTCTCCCCTCATGGGATCCCCTCTCCGAGCCCCATAAGCCTGAGTCAGCTGACATAGGCCAGCTGTGGGAGTTAGTTTCCGTATAGACATATCCTAAAGCACAAAATATCAGGCATATTATTATACACTCCCTGAAGCTAAGCAACATGTCTGTGTGCATTGTCTGAAAGATCAGAATAGGACCTTTAAATGGTGAACATGGTTTATCTTTTCACCAGCGAATGGTATATCATTAGCATTCTTTTAAAGAACATAAGAATGGCCCTACTGGGTCAGATCAAAGGTCAATCTAGCCCTTTATCCTGTCTTCCTCCAGTGGACAGTGCTAGGGGCCCCAGAGGGAATGAACAGAACAGGTAATCATCAAGTGATCCATCCACTGTCACTCATTCCCAGCTTCTGGCAAACAGAGGCTAGGGACACCATTCCTGCACATGCTGGCTAATAGCCATTGATGGACCTATCCCTCCATGAATTTATCTAGTTCTTTTTTGAACCCTGTTATGATCTTGGCCTTCACAACATCCTCTGGCAAGGAGTTCCACAGGTTGACTGTGCATTGTGTGAAGAAATACTTCCTATTATTTGTTTTAAACCGGCTGCCTAATAATTTCATTTGGTGACCCCTACTTCTTGTGTTATGAGTAGTAGTAAACAACACTTCCTTATCTACTTTCTCTAAACCAGTCATGATTTTATAGACCTCAATCATATCTCCCCTTAGCCGTCTCTTTTCCAAGCTGAAAAGTCCCGGTCTTATTAATCTCTCCTCATACGGAGGCCGTTCCATACCCCTAATCATTTTTGTTGCCCTTTTCTGAACCTTTTCCAATTCCAATATACCTTTTTTGAGATGGGGTGACCACATCTGCACACAGTATTAAAGATGTGGATTTATACAGAGGCAACATGATATTTTCTGTCCTATTATCTATCCCTTTCTTAATTATTCCCAGCATTCTGTTTGCTTTTTTGACTGCTGCTGCTGCACATTGAGTGGATGTTTTCAGAGAACTATCCACAATGACTCCAAGATCTCTTTCTTGAGTGGTAACAGCTAATTTAGACACCATCATTTTATATGTATAGTTGGGATTATGCTTTCCAATGTGCATTACTTTGCATTTATCATCATTATACCTATACCTATCTCATAGAACTGGAAGGGACCCCGAAAGGTCATCGAGTCCAGCCCCCTGCCTTCACTAGCTGGACCAAGTACTGATTTTTTTGCCCCAGATCCTTAAGTGGCCCCCTCAAGGATTGAACTCACAACCCTGTGTTTAGCAAGCCAATGCTTAAACCACTGAGCTATCCCTCCCCCCTTAAATTAAATTTCATCTGCCATTTTGTTGCCAGTAACCTAGTTTTGAGAGCTCCTTTTGTAGCTCTTCGCAGTCTGCCTGGGTCTTAATTATCTTTAGTATGAATAATATTTTTCCTCATTCAGGACCTACACCTGAGAGATGCTGACTATCTGCCCTCCCTGCTGACCTCAGCTGAATTTAATGGAAGTTCTGGGTGCTCGATATCTCTCAGGATGAGGCCCTAAATTTGATGAATTTGATTTAGTCATTGTAAAATAAAAAAATAGTGTCCACCAGTCCTGAAACAAAGCATAAAACAGAACTGCATTCCCTGTAGCTGGACCTTTGGAGCCTGATTATCCTCTCAGTTTTACACCAGGCTGCAAGAGACCTGCTGACCACTACAGAGTACTCAAGAAATTTACAAAGCTGAGCATACAGACGTTGCATAACTTACCTTCTTAAGTTCTTCCTGGTACCCAGGATAATACCCCTCTATCCCCCATGGCCTTATAGCAGACAAAAGTCATAGTTAACTCTTAACCCTAAATTTCATTTTCTTCGCACATTTAGGACCAGTCCACTGTTATGCACCAGCTGCTGTATGTTACTGTGGCAAGGCAAAGCAGACATAAACTTGGCTTAACTGGGATGTTATATCGAGTTAATGGTTGATTTGTATCACCAGAGTGTCCCAAAAGCAATTGTAGCATACCGGCCAATCTGTTCCTTAGGATTTTGTTGTGTCCTTAATTGCAACATTGTAATGAGGTTCTTTCTGTTAAAGGTACAGACATTTCCAAACTCAGTGCTCTCTTAAACTTTTTTTTTTTTGGTTACTTTTAATTGTGATATAGTGGACTTTTAGATCTTAAAAAAAAAAAGGTCTCCCCAAAGAAATCTTTTTCGGCTAGATGACAAATCCCATACTTATAAAATTAGTGTATATATGAGATAGTGCAGTGTTTCACCATGTAAGGATCAGGGCCAGCTCCAGGCACCAGCTTAACAAGCAGGTACTCGGGCGGCACCTGCAGCAATTCGGGGGTGGCAGGTCCCTCACTCCCTCTAGGAGCGAAGGACCTGCCGCCGCCAATAGCGGCTTCCCCTCCCCCCCCCCCCCCCCAATTGCCGCCACCGGTCACGATCGCGGCTTTTTTTTTTTTGCTTGGGGCGGCAGAAATGCTGGAGTCGGCCCTGGTAAGGATATTACCCCATTCACCAACTGCAGTTGCAGGCCATTATTTCTTCAGGCTTCTGCAATTTAACAATGATCAAAATATCTGCTGTGTTATGTCTGCTTACATAATGTAGTGTCATGCAAGGGCTGTTTCTTGTTTGCAAATGAAATGAGTGAAAATGCTGATGTTACTCAAAACTGTATTAGTGGAACCACAAGACAGCATGTGGCCCGATTAATCTTATGAACTCAGCATTAACATATTGCTGGAACACCATGTGGATTATAAATTTATGAGTGTATCAACTTCCAATAAAGCAAAACATGACCCTGAATGCCTTATGAGAACTAATTCTCTTCTACAAATAAAAACAAAGCTTCAGAGCAGTGACCAGTAGTACCTACAGATTCATCAAGAAAATAGTGCAATCACAGTATTACATGGCTGTGCGGATGGTGTCTCCAGGAGGGCTTTGGCTTCCTCGAGCATGGGATGCTGTTCCGAGAAAAAGTACTATTGAGCAGAGATGGAGTCCACCTATCAAGGAAGGGAAAGAGTATCTTTGGATACGGACTGACTAACCTAGTGAGGTGGGCTAGGTTTGAGGGGGGCAGGAGACAAAAGCCCACAGATAACATGGAAAACTGTATGAAGGGTCAGAATCTGGGGGGAACGTGGATAATCACAGCAGGGAAAAAGGAGAGATAAGAGGAAATATAGAGGGGAAATCTAACAAACATCTTAAATGTCCGTATACTCATGCAAGAAGTGTGGGGAATAAACAGGAAGGACTAGAAATACTAGTGAATAATCACAATTATGACAATGAGATAATTCACACGACTGGAATATTGGATAGAAGGGTACAGATTGATCATAAAGGACAAGCAGGGAAAAAGGGAGATGGTGTTGCCTTGTATATCAAATATGTACACACTTGCACTGAGGTTGAGATAGAAGTGGGAGGCAGAACTGTTGAAAGTCTCTGGGTAAGATTAAAAAGCATAAAAAAACAAGGTGATGTCATGGAAGGTGTCTACTACAGACCACTTAACCAGAAAGAAAAGGTGGCTGAGATTTTAAAAAAACAAATATCATCATCCAAAACATAGGACTTGGTAGTGATTGGGGACCCAGATATCTGTTCGGAAAATAATACAGCAGGGCACAGATTATAAAACAAGTTCTTGGAATGCACTGGAGACAACTTTTTATTACAGAAGGTGGAGAAAGTGACTTGGGGAGAGGCTGTTCTGGAGTTGATTCCATCAAACAGGGAGGAACTAGTTGAGAATTTGAAGGTGGAAGACAGCTTGGGTAAAAGTGATTATGATTTGATAGAGTTCATGATTCTAAGTGATGGGGGAAAACAGTAGAATAAAGACAATGGACTTCAAGAAGCCAGATTATAGCAAACTCAGAAAATTGGTAGGTAAGATCCTATGGGAAGCAAGTCAAAGGGAAAAAAGAGTTCAGGAGAGTTGGCAGTTTTTCAAAGAAACATTATTAAGTGACCAAAAGCAAACTATCTGAATGTGTAGGAAAAATAGAGATTATGGTAGGAGACCACCCTGGCTTATCCAGGAGATCTTCAATTACAAACTCAAAAAAAAAGAGTTATACAAAAAGTGGAAACTAGGACAAATTTCAAAGGGTGAATATAAAAAATACAACACAAGCACATAGGGACAAAATTAGAAAGGCCAAGGCAAAAAATGAGATTAAACTATCTAGGGGCATAAAGGTTAAAAAGAAAACATTTTACAAATACATAAGAAACAAAACTTAGGCCAAGGACAGGGTAGGCCCATTACTCAATGAGGGGGGAAAGACAATAACAAAAAAATGAAGCAATGGCCCAAATGTTAAATGCCTTTTTTGTTTCAGTTCTTACCAAAAAAAAGTAAGCAGTGATTGGACAATTAACCCAATGAACATCAGTGAAATGGGGTAGAATCTGATGCTAAAATAGGAAAAGAACAAGTTAAGTATTATTTAGACAAGTTAGATGTCTTCAAGTTGGTAGGGCCTGATTAAATACATACTAGAATACTTAAGGAACTGGCTGAAGAGATCTCTGAGCCATTAGCAATTATCTTTGAGAACTTGTGGAGGACAGGAGATGTAACTGAGATCTGTAAAACGGCAAATATCGTACCTATCTATAAAAAGGGGAACAGGGACAACCCAGGGAACTATAGACCAGTCAGCTTAAGATAATGGAGTAAATAATTAATTTGTAAGCACACAGAAAAAAATAAAATAAGTAAGAGTCAACATGGATTTGTCAAGAACAAAGCATGTCAAAATAGCCTAATATCCTACTTTGACAGGGCAGCAAGCCTTGTGGATGGGGAGAAGCAGTAGATGTGATAGTATCAAAAGCCTTACTAAAGTTGAGATATGTCACACAAACAAACCAGAGAAATACAGCCTAGATGAACCTACTTTAAAAGTGGGTGCACAATTGGTTGGAAAACCATACTCAGAGAATAATCATCAATGATTCACAATCGAGCTGGAAGGGTATATTGAATAGGGTCCCTCAGGGATCTGTCCTGGGTCCAGTTCTATTCAATATCCTCATAAATTATTTGGATCAAGACGTATAGAATACACGTTTAAAGTTTGCAGATGATATCAAGCCGGACTGGGTTGCAAGCACTTTGGAGGACAGGATTAGAATTCAAAATGATCTTGACAAACTGGAGAAATGGTCTGAAATAAACAGGATGAAATTCAATAAGAACAAATGCAAAGTACTACACTTAGGCCTGGTCTACACTAGGCGTTTATGTCGAAGTTAGCGCCGTTACATCGAATTAACCCTGCACCCGTCCACACTGCGATGCTATTTAGTTCGACATAGAGGTCTCTTTAATTCGACTTCTGTACTCCTCCCCGACGAGGGGAGTAGCACTAAATTCGACATGGCCATGTCGAATTAGGCTAGGTGTGGATGGAAATCGACGCTAATAGCTCCGGGAGCTATCCCACAGTGCACCACTCTGTTGACGCTCTGGACAGCAGTGCGAGCTCGTATGCTCTGACCAGCCACACAGGAAAAGCCCCGGGAAAATTTGAATTGGAATTCCTTTTCCTGTCTGGCCAGTTTGAATCTCATTTCCTGTCTGGACATCGTGGCGAGCACAGCAGCACTGGCAACGATGCAGAGCTCTCCAGCAGTGATGGCCGTGCAGTCTGTGAATAGAAAGAGGGCCCCAGCATGGACTGATCGGGAAGTCTTGGATCTCATCGCTGTGTGGGGCGATGAGTCCGTGCTTTCCGAGCTGCAATCCAAAAGACGGAATGCAAAGATCTACGAGAAGATCTCTAAAGACATGGCAGAGAGAGGATACAGCCGGGATGCAACGCAGTGCCGCGTGAAAATCAAGGAGCTGAGACAAGGCTACCAGAAGACCAAAGAGGCAAACGGACGCTCCGGATCCCATCCCCAGACATCCCGTTTCTATGAGGCACTGCATTCCATCCTCGGTGCGGCCGCCACCACTACCCCACCAGTGACCGTGGACTCTGAGGATGGGGTAGTGTCCACGGCCGGTTCCTCGGACATGTTAGGGGACGTGGAAGATGAGGAAGGAGATGAGGAGGGCGAGGCAGTCGGCAGCGCTCACAACGCTGATTTCCCCGACAGCCAGGATCTCTTCATCACCCTTACAGAGATCCCCTACGAAGCGTCCCCAGCCGTTACCCCGGACACAGAATCTGGTGAAGGATCAGCCAGTAAGTGTTGTAAACATCTAAACATTTATTTTTAACAAAACAGGAATATTAACAATTTAAAGAATGGGTTGTTCATGATTAGTGTGCCCTATGCGCTTAACGGTTTAGTCATGGGCAGTGCAAGTTTTGAAAAAAAATCTAGCAATGTCCGGTTTTCAGTGATTGTCCTGCACAAGCCGCTCTACTGTTTATTCCCTGCTACTGCAGCTACAGTAAAATGCGGTCTATATGTCCGGGGATAGAGCAGTAGTCCTCCTGGGATATCTCCACGAAGCTCTCCTGGAGGTAACTTGAAAGCCGTTCCATGAGGTTCCTGGGGAGAGCGGCCTTATTGGGTCCTCCGAAGTACGATACGTTGCCGCGCCACGAGACTATCACGTACTCGGGAATCATTGCTCTGCATAGCAGGGCGGCATACGGCCCTGGTCTTTGGAGGCTTTCCCGGAGCATTCTCTGTCTGTCGCTCTCAGAGATCCTCATCAGGGTGATGTCGCCCATGGTGACCTGCTTTTAATTAGGTAGGGGAATGTTAGTGTTGGGACTGCTTTCCCGCTCCTTGACAGAACTGTAACCGCTGGTTTTTAGCCACGCGGTGGAGGCGGGAGAGGGGCAGCCGAAAGGGATCGTTCCCGGGGACAGCCGCGAGGGGGTGGGACAGGGGCAGAGTTCCCGCTTGCCGGATTGCTGGCTGCAGGAACTGACATAGCTTTAAATGTGAAATGAGGCCAGTGGTAATCTAAAAGTTTTAAACTGCCACAAGTGTACGGCTTACCATGTCTGCCTGCAACAGAAATTCCGTTGTGCTGCCCCGCTTCTCAAATGTGCTGTGCAAGACCCCAGGCACTGAATGCGAAGGCCGAAAATTCGACCTTGTGCTGAGTGCGCATGTGATAGGTGCTGTGCATGGTCTTGTTCACAGAGAAAGACTATGTTCTTTGTTCACAACTACATTTTTCTTTCTGAGGAATTCACTCCCTTTTTCCCATTTCCACAGCCCCATCTGTGACTGTCTCACAACCTAGCCTGGAATCACACTCCCAGAGGCTAGCGCGGATTAGGCGTAGGAAGAGGAGGACACGGGAGGACATGTTCTCTGAGCTTATGGCCTGTTCCCAAGCCCAGGCAGCACAGCAGACCCAGTGGCGGGAGAACTTGACCCGAATGCACCAAGCCAACATGGATCGGGAGGAGAGGTGGCGGCAGGAAGACCAGCAGGCGACTCAAATGCTGCTTGGACTACTGAGGGAGCAAACGGACACGCTCCGGCGCCTTGTGGATGTTCTGCAGGAACGGAGGCAGGAGGACAGAGCCCCGCTGCAGTCCATCTATAACCGCCCTCCCCTGCCACCAAGTCCCATACCCACCTCACCCAAAGTGCAAAGAAGGAGAGGCGGCAGAGTCCCTGCTAACTCTCACTCCACCCCTGCAGAGAGCTCTAGTAGCAGAAGGCTCTCATTTCCCAAAATTTGAACAGTTCTTTCCTTCCCGCCTGACACAAGCCCCCGTCCAAGTTTCACCTCCCAATGCCATGTGTAGTTGATAATAAAAAATATGTTTCTGTAAACTACTGTTTCAATCATGTTCTTTTGGAGGAGGATGGGAAAG
Source organism: Chrysemys picta bellii (assembly GCF_011386835.1). Lineage (NCBI taxonomy): Eukaryota > Metazoa > Chordata > Testudines > Emydidae > Chrysemys > Chrysemys picta. The sequence continues at coordinate 204,513,817 of NC_088792.1, forward strand.
GGGGTTGGTAATTGGACAGGACAGTCACCTTTGGCAGGGTACATAGTCGGGGGCAGGCACAGCAGCAGGGCACATACACAGTGCAGTGATGCAGTGACTAGTTACCCTGGTTAGTCTGGGAGGTTGTTTTCATGTTATGTGGTGGGGGGTGGGTTGCTCTGTGACTTTGTGGCAGGGGAGGGCAGTTACAGATCTTAAGCGGCGGTCCTTAGGCAGGATCACAGAGCCACACAGCAGGGGATCTGTAACCGTCCTCCCCCTGCCACAAAGTCACATAGACCCCCCCCATACACACAGTCCCGATCAGGAGGGGTGACAGGCTCCGTTGAAACAACCATCCCACTGCAGCGGAGCCTGTCAATCCTTGAGTTTAGAAGCTGCATTCGCGTCACTACACTACACCCGCTCCGCACCACAGTCTGCGTCCCAGTTTTAAAAAATTCCCGCGAAAACAGTATTAAAGAAAACGGTGTGCTTTAACAAAGTTGAACTATTTTTATTTCGCAACGTGTGTTGGAAGGGGGGTGAAGGGGGTATGTAACTGGATAAGATAGTCAACATTACCTGGGTAAAGAAACGGGGGCAGGTTTAGCTTCTCAGTACACAAACTTTAAAGTCACAGGTTACCCTGCTCACTGAGGAACTTTGCTTTCAAAGCCTCCCGGATGCACAGCGCGTCCCGCTGGTCTCTTCTAATCGCCCGGCTGTCTGGCTGTGAGTAATCAGCAGCCAGGCTATTTTCCTCAACCTCCCACCCCGCCATAAAGGTCTCCCCCTTGCTCTCACAGAGATTGTGGAGCACACAGCAAGCTGTTATAACAATGGGGATATTGGTTTCGCTGAGATCACAGCGAGTCAGTAAGCTTCTCCATCTCCCCTTGAGACGGCCAAAAGCACACTCCACCACCATTCTGCACTTGCTCAGCCGGTAGTTGAAGAGTTCTTTTTCAGTGTCCAGGGTGCCAGTATAGGGCTTCATGAGCCAGGGCATTAGCGGGTAGGCTGGGTCCCCGAGGATGACTATAGGCATCTCCACATCCCCAACAGTTATTTTGTGGTCCGGGAAGTAAATACCTTGTTGCAGCCGTCTAAACAGACCAGAGTTCCTGAAAACACGAGCGTCATGAACCTTGCCCGGCCATCCCACGTAGATGTTGGTAAAACGTCCCCTGTGGTCCACCAGTGCTTGCAGCACCATGGAAAAGTAGCCCTTTCGGTTAATGTACTGGGTGGCCTGGTGGTCCGGTGCCAGGATAGGGATGTGAGTTCCATCTATGGCCCCACCGCAGTTTGGGAATCCCATCGCTGCGAAGCCATCTATGATCGCCTCCACGTTTCCCAGGGTCACTACCTTTGGCAGCAGTACATCAACGATTGCCTTGGCTACTTGCATCACAACAACCCCCACGGTAGATTTGCCCACCCCAAACTGGTTCGCGACTGACCGGTAGCTGTCTGGCGTTGCAAGCTTCCAGAGGGCTATGGCCACTCGCTTCTGTACACTCAGTGCAGCTCGCAACCGGGTGTCACTGCGCTTCAGGGCAGGGGACAGCAACTCACAAAGTTCAAGGAAAGTTCCCTTCCGCATGCGAAAGTTTCGCAGCCACTGGGATTCATCCCAGACCTGCAGCACTATGCGGTCCCACCACTCAGTGCTTGTTTCCCGTGCCCAGAATCGCCGTTCCACGGCATCAACATGACCCATTGCCACCGCGATGTCCTCGGCGCTGGGTCCCCTGCTTTCTGACAGGTCCGTGCTACTCTCAGACTTCAGGACATCACCGCGGTGCCGTAGCCTCCTTGCCTGACTTTTCTGCATCTGCCTCAGGGAAACCTGTATGATAAGCTGCGAGGCGTTGAGAGCGGCCACAACTGCAGCGATGGTCGCAGCGTGCTCCATGCTCGCAGTGCTGTGGCGTCCGCGCTGTCAATGACTGGAAAAGTGCGCGAAATGATTTCCCGCCGGCGCTTTCAGGGAGGGAGGGCAGGAGTGATGGACGGATGACGACAGTTACCCAAAAGCACCCTCGACACATTTTGTTACCCAGAAGGCATTGCCGGCTACACCCAGAATTCCAATGGGCAGAGGGGACTGCGGGAACTGTGGGATAGCTGACCACAGTGCACCGCTTCGAATGTCGACGCTTTCACCATTAGTGTGGACGCACAAAGTCGAATTACTGTCCTTAGTGTGGACACACACGTTCGAATTTGCAATATCGATTACAAAAATTCGATGCAAGTAAAATCGAACTACTCTCGTAGTGTAGACAAGGCCTTAGGAAGGTATAATCAATTACACAAATATAAAATAGGAAATGACTGACTAAAAAGGAGTACTTCAGAAAGGGATCTGGGGGTTATAGTGTATCATAAACTAAATACGAGTCAAAATGTAATAGTGTTGCAAAAAAGCAAACATCATTCTGGGATGTATTAACATGAGTGTTGTAAACTAGACACAAGAAGTAATTCTTCCACTCATCTCTGTACTGATAAGGCCTCAACTGGAGTATTTTGTCCAGTTATGGGCACCACACTTTGGGAAAGATGTGAATAAATTGGAGAAAGTCCAGAGGAGAGCAACAGAAGTGATTAAAGGTATAGAAAACAAGATTTAAAAAATTGGGTTTGTTTATTTTGGAAAAGAGAAGACTGAGAGGGGACATGATAACAGTCTTCAAGTATGTAAAGGGTTGTTATTAAAGAAGACGGTGATAAATTGTTCTCCTTGACCACTGAGGACAGGACAAGAAGTAATGGGCTTAAACTGCAGCAAGGGAGATTTTGGCAAGACATTAGGGAAAACATCCTAATTGTAAGGGTAGTTAAGCACTGGAACAAATTACCTAGGGAGATCGTGGAATCTCCATCATTGGAGGTTTTTAAGAACAGGTTAGACAAACACCTCTCAGGGATGGTGTACATATTACAGTAACTCCTCACTTTAAGTCATCCCGGTTAACGTTGTTTCGTTGTTATGTTGCTGATCAATTAGGGAACATGTTCATTTAAAGTTGTGCAATGCTCCACTCTTACGTTGTTTGGCTGCCTGCTTTCTCCACAGCTGGCAGCCTCCCTATGCCCCTCCCCCTCCCCACAGCGCCTCCCGCCTGCCGGCAGACCCCGCAGATCAGCGCCTTCCCTCCTCCTCCCCACCCTGCCCACGGCAATCAGCTGGCTTGCGGTGTTTCAGGGGCAGGAGGGAGGAGCGAGGACTCTGCGTGCAGGCTCTCCCTCCCCTGCCTCCTGCTGGAAGCAATCAGCTGGCTTGCGGCATTTAGAAGGGAGGGGAGGGAGGGGGAGGAGCGAGGATTCAGCGTGGGAAGTAAAGGGGAAGGAGGTGCGGAGGGGAAAAGAGGCAGATCAAGAATGGGGGCTTGGGGGAAGGGGGGAGAGTAGGCGGGCCGAGGGTTGAGCCCTCCGCCCCTGGTGCTTGCAGAGTAGGGGAAGCTGCCGCTGCTGTGCAAGGTGCTTCTCCTAGCCTACAGCACCTTCAGCCTCCTTGCCTGCCTCATCTCCAGTGCCAGTGGTCTGTGCCTGTGTAGGGTAAGGCGGGGGCACCTCCCAACTATAGTACTGTACTGTATGTACAGTATGTTGGTAAACACACAGCACGTGCACACTACTCCCCCCCAATGTAGTATTAAATTGCTTGTTTAAAATGTATATAATGCCTTTTGTCTGGCAAAAAAAAATGTCCCTGGAACCTAACCCCCCCTATTTACATTAATTCTTATGGGGAAATTGGATTCGCTTAACATCATTTCACTTAAAGTTGCATTTTTCAGGAACAAACTACAAGGTTACGTGAGAAGTTACTGTACTTAGTCCTGCCTTGAGTGCAGGGGACTGGACTAGATGACTTACAGGGGTCTCTTCCAGTTCTACAATTCTATGATTCTATGATCATAACAAGGTGTAAAATAATTACAGAAATGTAGGGCTGGAAGAAGTCATCAAGTCCAGCCCCCTAAGCTGAAGAAGAACCAAGTAAACCTAGACTATCCCTGACAGGTGTTTTTCCAACCTGTTCTTAAAAACCTCCAAATATGACATCCCCTTGGAAACCTATTCCAGAGCTTAACTATAGTTAGACAGTTTTCCCTAATATTTAACTCAAATCTTCCTTGCTGCAGATTTAGCCGATTACTTCTTGGCCTACCTTCAGTGGGCATGGAGAAGCATAGATCACAGTCCTCTTCAATATATGAAAACTGTTATCAGGTCCCTCCTCAGTGTTCTTTTCTCAAGATTAAACATGCCCAGTTCTTTCAACCATTCCTCACAGGTCTGGTTTTCTAAACCTTTTATCATCAACTTTAGTTGCTCTCCTCTGAATTCCCTTCAATTTGTCCATATCTTTCCTAAAATGTGGGGCCTAGAATTGGGCACAGGACTACAGCTGAGTATATCTGTGCTGAGTAGAGCAGGACAATTACCTCTCGTTTCTTACATATAACACTTGGTTGATATGACCCAATAATACAACAATATTAGCCTTTTTTGCAACTGCATCACGTTATTGGCTCATATTCAATTTGTAATCCACTATAACCCCCTGATTCTTTTCAGCGGTACTACCACCCATCCAGTTATTCCCATTTTGTAGTTGTGCATTTTTCCTTCCAAAGTGAAGTACTTTGCACTTACCTTTATTGAATTTCATTTTGTTGAATTCAGTCCAATTCTTCCATTTCTCCCAAGGTAATTCTGAATTCTAATCCTATCCTGGAAAGTGCTTGCAATCCTTCCCAACTTGGTGTCATCTGAAAATTTTATAAGCATACTCTTCGCTTCATTATTCAATTCACCTTATAGTAATTTAATGTACACCATATTTCCCTAGATTGCTTATGGGAATGTAACAAGGGACTGTGTCAAAAGCCTTACTAAAAATCAAGATACATCAGATCTACTGGTTCCCCCCATCCATTAGACCAAGGATCGGCAACCTTTGGCACGCAGCCCGTCAGGGTAAGCACTCTGGTGGGCTGAGTTGGTTTGTTTACCTGCCACGTCCGCAGGTTTGACTGGTCGCGGCGCCCGCTGGCCGCGGTTCGCTGCTCCAGGCCAATGGGGGGCGGCGGGAAGTGGCGGCCAGCTCATTCCTCGGCCCGCATCGCTTCCCGCAGCCCCCATTGGCCTGAGCGGTGAACCATAAAGAATAAAGAGATAAACGAGACCTGGGATTTTGCTGGTGGACCCTGTGCCTATAAGGAGAAGGGGAGGCCTGAAGTCTTCAGAGACTGAGGTCCTGTACCCCACTCACAAAGGGGAGGGCTAGAGGATTCAGAAGTGAGCTGAGGACTAGGCTGAGGGATTCACCCCACATTATTGATAATATGTATGCCCTATAAGCATGTACTTTACCCTGTGAAATGCCTGGTATGTGAAATGGGTGAGTATATAGTGCCCCTACCCAGGGCGAAGTTAATAAAGTTGTGACATGTCACTTCAAATCCATTCCAGTGGCCACCTTTCATTTACTTGCACTTCCCAGGCACCACAATTGTTTAACAAATGTTCAAGCTGTAACGTGAAGTCAAAGAGTCAAAGTGAAGACTGGCAACTTCTTTAATTTATCCCACTGGGCTTGTTGTATTGCACTTTGTGGTACATACTTAAACACCCTTCAGCACACACATTAATAGATAATGTGCCAATATCCTCATGTACCAATATGGTGTCTCATGCTATTGTGCCAGCTACACATGACTACGCAATCAATTAAACTAAAGAGCTTTACGGCATTTTTGGTGATGATGAAGAATGGGTGTTTAGCTGAACACTGAGGGCAGGGTTGGCGCATGAAACTCTGGTAATTTATAGTGAAAACTAATAGCCTTTGTTAGTAACGAACCTTCTTTGAATCATTGAAGGCTCTAATATAATTGAAATAAAATTATTTCTTTTATCTAACCTTGTATACAATTGGCTCTCACTTACAACTGATAGCCATGCCCAGTAACAAATAAAAAAAATACAAAATATTATATGAGTGCTAACTATCTTCAGAGTTCAGGACAAAGATTAATGGATGATTCCTCACAACATATCTGTGGGGGATATACAGTGAACACCTTTAAAAACTGATGCTTACTTCAGTGTTTGTGATATTCCATATAATTAGAATGGGAAGTACATTAACTGCTGCGGTAAATTAACCACCACTGTAGGTGATACATGTCTGATTTCTCATGGAGCCCCAGATATCATTATTAGGTAATATTATTATTTTCATTTCAGAGAGAGGGTAACTGAGATATTGAGAGGTTACGTGTCAAAAACAGACCCAGCAGGAGAACTTAGGAATGAGTTTGGGCTCTTAGACTATGCCAGCTCCTCGCTGTATTGTAACAGGTCCAGGACTCTCTGCTGAATATATTTAACAGAATTGATACAGGATTTCCTTGTAAGCTTTCTCTGTTTATTCTGGTAAGATGGCTTTCATGATTTTCTGACTCAGCAGGCCAGATAGCTAGTGACCACTCTTTGACCCAGGGGCGGCTCTATGTTCTTTGCCGCCCCAAGCGCGGCAGTCAGGCAGCCTTCAGCGGCATGCCTGCGGGAGGTCCGCCGGTCCCGCGCCTTCGGTGTACCTGCCGCCGAATTGTCGCCGAAGCCGCGGGACCGACGGACCTCCCACAGGCATGCCACCGAAGGCAGCCTAACTGCCGCCCTCACAGCGACCGGCAGTTACCGCCTCAGGCACGCGCTTGGTGCACTGGTGCCTGGAGCCGCCCCTGCTTTGACCACTCTGTGCCATGCTGCTGAGGGGATCTATCTTTAAGGTTAGCATAATTAGCCATAAGACAATTGCCCCAGTGTAGAATGGGGGGGGGGGGGGGGGAGGAAATTTCTGCCAATACAGAGCCAGATGAGATGCTATCCCCAATCCTAGTGCTGGTGTATGGGGTGTGGTTGGAGCAAAGTGGACATGGCCAGGGCATCCCTCTACCTCATCCACTTGGGTCTGCTAAAATACAACTTAGAGTAGACTTCAGGGTGCTCTGACTTAAGCCAGGAGAGGGAACTGACTCAGTACGCAACTTTTTTTTTTTTTTTTTTTTTTGCGCTTCGGCAGTTTGGGTGGGAGGCTGAGTGCTTCGGTGAGGCAGGGGGTGCGTGCTCAAAATTTTTTTACCGATAGGGGTGCGTGATTAAAAAAGTTTGGAGACCACTGCTCTAGCCTCTCTTTCTCTACTGGGTCCAATGCCAGACTCTGAGCACTGTGGCTTCCTTCTCAAAGGCACCTCCAAATGTCTTACACAGCTCTGACAGAAAATACATCAATGGAATTACATCTGTTTACACACGCTGACGCGCTGGCCCAGAATTTATATGATCTGAATGGAGAAAGCGGGCTACATCCAATAGAGAAACAGTCTTTCTATAGGCCACATGTGACTAAAGGAGGATTGTGCTCTGAAAAAGGATATTCAGAAGGAGTCCCCTGATGGCTATGCTCTTCCCTGGATCTGGATATTCAGCGGGAACCTGCTGCAGGTGGTATATCACCCCCCTCTGGAGCCAGAGACTCAGAGAGAGGCCACTTCCATTCCTGCTCTCCTCAAATATCCCGATAATGAGTATTATTTTGTTCTGACTGACTTCACACCAAAGGTTTTTATGTGACCAGAAAAGAAGTACAGATACACTTAGATTGAAAATTTGTTTTCCTTCAAAAACAAGGGCATTATCTCTATCAGGAATGGAGAGGCACTCAGATACATACAATATAAAGAGACAGATTAGACAGATAAATAAGAAATAAATTGACTCTTCCTTTCAACACTTATGTCAGAATGAAACATGCATTTGAGAGGAAACTATATTCTAACTGGATAGGAAGCTCTTGCTGCTCGAATATCATAAATGAGAGAAAACAACTTGAGTATAGCCACATTTAAACACTGCATCACTTTAAGCACATGCTATTAGCACATACTAGCATAAGAAAAGCACTATTTCAACAGAATGAAATTAAAAGAAAAGCATCATAAAGATGTTATTCATGGAGTAGAGTTCTACATTTAGTCTCAACAGATGGAATAATTTGGATGTATTGGCTCTGGTCATGCTACTTCCTGTCTGTGGTATATCCAGACGGAGTAGGCAAAAATCACTCCTGTGCTATAGTCACAACAAATAAATAAGGCCTAATAAATACCCATAGCTACCACGAGCCAAGAAGTTCCTATTCATAAAGTATGTTTATTTCTAGGCTTTTCTCCAGCACACTCTGCCCCGGTACGTTATTATGCAACAGATTGAATGCATCCTGTTCCTTACTGTGTTACTTGTTTTCAGTACAGGGTGTTGATTGTGGTGCTACATTGGTGTCTGCAACATCCTCCATCTGATTTATTTTGTTTTGTTTGCTTTTTGTTACTCATCTGCTGACATCTATCTCCACAACAACAAAAAGTATTAAAAATTCACTTTCCACTTGGCTGGCATGAGTATACGGACACACTTGCTGCAAAAATCCCATTTATGCAACTGGTCTTCAAGCGATTAACAGTTTTGCAGGCAATGAAAAAAAACTCTCTTTGAAACCACACTGCAGTCTCACTGTATCACCAAATGTTCGGAATGTCTGCAAAGTGAAGCAAGGTGTTTCGCAAACAAAAGGCATAAGGAATGGGGTTCAGTTGAGTTGGAAGCTGAGATATAGCTGCTTGATATCAGAAATAGCCTTTTAATTGCCAGCTGAATAATGAGTGTAAATATCACGTGAACATGAATTCACTGACAGCTGTCAAGAGAAAAATAGTTGACGTCAAAACAAACCAGTACTACAAAATTGCCATGGTAGGTTGCTTTTCTTAATAAGAAGCTGTTTTAGCTGGAGTCAGCTTTTCTCCAATTTAATTGGTCTTTTCAGAAAGAAAGCCAGTTTGCTAAAAGTAAACTATCGGAGAACTAGCTGAATGCTAGCTTCTTATGCAGTTCTGTTTTATTTACCTTACTCTTAGATCTGACATAATCTTAAATGTGAGAATAACATATCTGATTTTAAACAACGATTTTTTAACAAATAATGGCTGCACTTAGGCTGAATAAAATGAAGCAGATTGCAGCTGCCTTCATATTTAATAGTTAGGTGCGAATAGGGTGACCAGATGTCCCGATTTTATAGGGACAGTCCTGGTTTTGGGGTCTTTTTCTTACATAGGCTCCTATTACCCCCACACACACACACACCCACTGTCCCGATTTTTCACACTTGCTGTCTGGTCACCCTAGGTGCGAAGGTCAGATACTATGGGTCTCAGCACACAATGCTTTATCATGACTCAAATGATCTTTTATTGGATCAAAGTGGAGCATTACATGTCAGGACTAATAGCATCTGCAGGCCACATCTCCATATACAAAAAGTTGAGTGGGGAGCAAAGTGCTTCTCTGTAGAAGTTTGTGAGTCACACTTGGCTAAAAGGTTGCACTTCTGAGCAGGAGAATCGAGATTCTTGAGTTCTGTTTTTGGATGTGCCACTGATGTACATAAATATGTACATTACTACTTATCTACAGTAACTCACATGGGCTTTGTGAAGCTTAATTCATTTTGAAATCCTTAATGAAATTTGCTATAAGCAGCAGTTCTCAAACTTCACTGCACCCCGACCCCCTTCTGACAATAAAAATTTACTACACAACCCCAGAAGTGGGGGACTGAATCCTGAGCCCTGCCATCCCAAGGGCTTCAGCCCCGGGCAAGGGGCCTGTAACCTGAGCCCCGCCCCCCAGGGCTAAAGCTCTCGTGGTTCAACTTCAGCCTCAGGAGGTGGGGCTTGGGCTTTGGCTTTGGCCCTGCATGGTGGGGCTTGGACCCCAGGCAGTGGGGCTCGGTCTTTGGCCCTGGCAAGTCTAACACCAGCCCTGGCAACTGGGGTGGCAACCCATTTTGGGGTCCCAACTCACAGTTTGAGAACCGCTGTGCTATAGAAATGCAATCTTTTATGACGCCACATCATATTATTTGTGGAAATGAAACCATTGGTCAGTGCACCTCTGCTTTTAACCTCACTAATAGGATACTCAACAATGAAGTGAACATTGCATTTCCTGAATACAACTACATATAGCAACATCACCACTAACTTCAGGATAACTGAAGGGATTACAGATTAGTCCGCTTTACTTTTCCCAGCACAGGGTAATGCCCACTTTATTATGTCTTCATTGTTAACTCATTTACCACCTGTAAGTTTCACAGGAGGCTGTCCTATTATTCTAGAGGTAAAGTATAAACAATTCATAGAAACCACAGCGATGTGAGAATACCATTTGGTTTTGCATTCTAACACACTGCCCTGATGTTCAGAAAGCCTTAGAGACCCTGTTCAGTATAAAATATCGGTATTCACATTCACATTTCTGGCAGAGTTTACTTCGAAATTATGGGTTGGTTTAATGCTATAAAGGAAGACAACAGCTGCTGCTGCCACAATGAAGGGGAGCAAAAATTCCAGCTGTGGATATGTTGTCTTCTCTTACAATTATAACACCAAAAGAGAGATTCCACATGGCTGTGGAGTATACAGATGCAATGTGCAAAATCACATAGATTTAGATATTTTACTTTCTTTAGAAAAAATACTAGATGCTCAACATACTCATTCCCACCAACAAAAAAATATCCATAGAATAATTAATAAAAGCTTGTGTAATTTCTTTTTTCTATTTATGAATCAACCCCTAATTTCAATCTCCTCTGATTCTGGTATAACATTTATTTTTAGCTTCCAAGATGAAAAGCTGACATGCTTTGCAAAGAGACATTGAAAAGAAATCAGGCAGAGGAAAATTCTTATAGATATTAGATATAAGCATAAAATTGCCATCTGCATACAAGCTCCCAAATGCAAATAGAAAAAAAAATGTTGCTAAATTTATGTATTTCACTGGTAAATTAGCTACTGTACGAAATTCTCAGACATCCATAATATTATAACTGAGTTGGCACTCCACCTTGCAACACCTCATTGCCTTGCACTGGTCTATGTTACATAAAATAATCATGACCTTTGGGCTACAGGTCCTAGTTTCACACCACGCCAACCTATTCACAGCAACAATGTCAGTCAGTTGACCTGCAGTGTGGATGTGCATGGGTTGAGCCAGGCCACAGTGATCTGAAGAAGAGGAAGAAAGGTTTAAGCTCTCTCTCCTCCCACAGCATATCTGTACTCCTGAATCACCAGGAATTTTAAACCATATATAAGAGGACTGTTGGCCCCTTCCTAAAATTCAACGGGTGGAGGGAGAGGGGGGAGTTTGGTTGGCTTTCTCCCAGTACCAAAAGGAAGGGGAAGGGTCGATGGGAAATCAGGACTCTGAGACTGACAGTCCCCAGGAACAATGGGGAGAGGCCAATGCTCCAGGTCAGTCTCATTGACAAGGGTGGACAGGCTAATCAGGGAGTCAGGAGGCCAGGGTGGGTCCCATACTCTGGGTGAGCTGGAATTGCCTGGGATCAAGTGGGGCCGAGCTAGGGAGAGAGCAGGGGCCCAAGCTGAGCTGGGAAGCAGAACCATGCCAGCCAAAGGGGTCAGAAAAGCAGGTCAGAGCTGGGAGCAGAGTCACAGAAGCAGCCTGGAGAGCAGACCGGTGCTGGGAGGAGAGCTGTAGCAACCAGAGCTAGAGAAGCAGCCCAGGGAGCTGGAGGCAGAGCAGCAGTGCTGAGACAGAGTGGAGCTGGAGCAGTCTGGAGCCAGGTGTGGTGAGCAGCTGGGAAAGCGAGGTGGACTCTGAGCAGCTGACCCAGTGCAGGGAAATGCCCCCAGCCAAGACGCCTTGCAGGCCAGACTTGGAGGGAGATCGTAACCCCGACAGGGTGAAGGTGACGCTGGGAAGAAGCCTATGGGCGTGTGGCCACCGCCAGAGCAAGTGTCCGACCTGCAGCATCCCTGCAGCACAGCCAGGGCCTGAGAAGGAGGCCTGGGACATGTGAGGAACAGACTGAACTTCCCTCGCATTCCAGAGATGGCTGGTTGTGATGTCTCCGTGCCACAGAGCAATAAAGAGACTTTTTTTCTTATTTTTTTTAATTGGTTGCTGTTTAATAAATTGTATTTGCTTTGAACTGTATGTAGTGATCAGTGGGTCAGGGAAGTGTCCAGTGCAGAGAGAGCACCCTGGAGTGGGGACACCCTAGCCCCTGTCCTAAGTGACCACTAGACAGTTGGGGGTCGAGCCCCCCAGGAATCCTGGGCCCAGGCTTGTTGGGGTTCCGAGGACTCTGCCACATGGGAGAGTGGAAGGGGAGCCCTTGAGGTCAGGCAGGCCTCCGGGTAAAGCAGGGGTTCTCAAACTGGGGATCGGGACCCCTCAGTGGTCGCAAGGTCATTACATGGAGGGTTGCGAGCTGTCAACTTCCATCCCAAACCCCTCTTGCCTCCAGCTTTTATAATGGTGTTAAATATATTAAAACAATATGTTTAACTTATTGGGAGGGGGGTTGCACCCAGAGGCTTGCGACGTGAAAGGGGTCACCAGTAAAAAAAAGTTTGAGACCCACTGGGGTAAAGGAAGTAGGAGCGAGGACTCAGATCCTTTCACTAGCCCACTTCACCAGGGCAGTGTATAAGCCAGGAAAGTTCCCCACAATAGCAAGACCATTCCCCTGCTTACACATAGGATATTGGCTAATTATTTCCTGGGTTTAAGAGTCCAGTTCTGGGAGAGAAGTTTTCTGGCCCGGGAACAGGGTCAGATGGAAACTTTTACTTTCAGTAAGTTTCAACTGGATCTGCCTTCCCTTAGTAGGCATCTCCTCCATGTCCCTGATATTTCCTCTTACTGTGCTCTGATTCCCAGGACTTCAAGATACCAACATGTTTGTTAGACTGGGAATCAGCAGGAGAAGAGAGCAGGAAGGCAGATTAGAGGCTGAAAGGAAAGGCCTGGGCTCCCGAGTGGGTCTGTGCAGGAAAGTGGAGTCAGCATATAGGAGACAGTGAGAGGGCACTGCAGGAAGGGCTCACACCTCCAAATAATGGTATGGTCCATAATGAACAGGATTGTAGCGGAGTGGTCACCCTGCTCCTGCCCTGAGGGGGTTAAAGCAGCCCTGGAGAGGGCTGTGGCGGAGAAATGTGAGGCTGATCGGGGGAAGCAGCCACAAGTGGGTCGACGCCCCAATCAGGCCACAGCTGGTCCTATAAGACGACTGAGGGCCAGAGACTGAGAGACTCTCTCTTGCCTCTTAGAGAGAGAGAGAGAGAGAAGGACTTGGCTGCCTGGGAAGCTGAGGAGGATACCTAGGGTGGAACAGTCCTGGGAAAGGGCAGAGGGAGCTGGGGAGCTCCAGCCTAGCTAAGCCCCAGGCTGCAGGCCGAGTTAAGGGCCCACAAGGGTACTAGGGCTGCAGAGGGGCAGCCCTGGAATAGGTAGAGGCAGCTGGTCCAACCCCCCTTGCCGATGATGAGTGGTTGACAGACTGCTGTCTGCCCCAATGAGTGGGGGCTAGATGGTGACTGGCAGTAGCCACTGAGGCAAGGTGGGGGTAGGTGGTTCCCCTGACTGGGGAGACCCAGATTGTGGGTTGCTGCTGGGGGCAGAACCCTGATGTAGAGGGGCAGCAGGGTCTGGTAGGGACATGGGGGCCAGCGGCAGGCGAGACAGCGGCCTGCAGAGGGCGCTCTGGGCTGGAAGAGCTAATTCCCAGGACGACCAGCAGGAGGTGCCACGCCGGTGAGTCGTCGCCACGCCACAAGGATATTTAGGCCGGTGCTATTGCCAACTTTCAGACATTAATAGCTTGCCATCTTTAATTTCTCATGTGTATATGTTGTTACAAAGGCTTCTTACAGGGAAGCTGGCAAAATTTATTGCATATGCCATATGCCTTAATATATAATTATTAAAAAGCAGAATTAAAATCCAATTACAATCCAATCCATGAGGGAATTCCAAAGTTTCATCTTACAGTTGTAAGTGTTGAGTTTAAAAAGTGCAGTTTAAAGGAATGAGCGGCTTGTTTTCCAGAATTACAAATAAGCAAAATGCCTAAACTAAAAACAGCCACAACAACAACAAAGAAAGAACAGAATGATTGTTCAAAGGTGAAGCTGTAGTAGGTCAAACTTCTTCCTAGAGCAAAATTTTATGGCTCAGTCATAAACCCTTGAAAAAACAGGATTTAGAATGGAAGTGCTGACATAATGTTAACTACAATGGCATGAACAGCCTTGCTATAATTACATATGATAATGATGTTATTTGAGGGACTGAATCAACCCTGTTAATGTTGAAAAGCTGGTGAATACAGGCTAATGATGAACTTTTTAACATAACAAAAGTTTATTTAGATGTCATTCAAGAAAGTTTCAGATTCTAATGCTTAAGCTTGATAAAAAGATGCAACTCACCATAGGGGGGGAAAAAAGGAGATACTTATCACCTACAAGTTCTTCAGATAAAAATCTAAGGAGGGTTATTGTACCATATGGACAGCATACACAAACACTCATCTTCAGAGTCACAGAGTACAGTTTGTAAAAGAGGAATAGGGATGTACAATACCCCACATTAGTGTCCTTGCACTTCATTTCCTTCTGGATTGAACATCAAATTATGTAAAAATAGACTAGAATTCTTTTCTGATGTGACTAAGGATCTCAGTTTTGATCTACATACAACTGCATTAATAATAGATTAAGGGCTGGTATCAAAGCAAAATCACACATTCCAAAAGAAAGAAACTACAAAGTGCAGCTGCCAAGTCACTTTTGCTAGATGGAGCAAAGTTACATATCTGAACTTCTAGAGCTTTGGCCTTTCTATTTAACCTGGCCTTGACATCTGACTGCCTGGGGATGGTCTGTGTACACATGACACAAAACTGGCACATGTGTAACTTTGTCCCCCTCACAGCCACGGACAGAACAAAAAGTTATTTTATAACGGGGATAACCAGCATTCTAGGACACAGAGTGACAAAACAGGTGCTTTTGGAGAAGTGAGTGTGGCCAAGATTCTGTGAACATTTTATTGGTAAGTAAAGGGCCAGCAGTACCTAAAAGTGGTACATGAATCCAGCTCCTTGGGGATTATTCAGAGTTAGGTGAATGATGACTCTTAAAAATGTACAAATCCTGGATAATCACTGGACTGTTTCTTGTTGCTGTGTAAATCTATCTTTCGTCCTGTGTGTGTGTCCTGCACGGCTCTTGCTTGGTCATTCAATGTTTAAAAACAGCTATTTTGGCCTATTTGGTGCAAGACCTCTATTTTGAAGCTCTAAGGCCAGAATAAGCAATAAAGAGAAGCACTGTATGGTAATTTCCCTCAATGAGGCAAAGTAATGCTGCTAAAGATGACTGTAATATCTGTAAAGTGGAAATTTCTCAAAGAAATAGACCACCAGTTATTGAAAACTGTATTGAAACCAAGCGTCTGGGAGCTTATAAAAGAATTGGTGAAAGGGTTAACCAAAGAGTACAGTGTACACAGAATTTTGCTCTTTTCACAAACAGGCAGGGCTGTATAAGTACTTATGGAGGAGTATACAGTCCAGAGGTCCTGTAGCATGAATACTTTGGAGGCCAGTATGACTAAAAAGAAATGATGGTAGATGATAATTAGTTAATTTTGATTGGGAGCTTTTGACAACTAATCCGAAGGCTTGAAACACAAAAGGACTATTTCTTCTGCAATTTTTTGCCCTAGCTACACCAACATATATGAATATTCTGGCCCACAAATAATAGGTGATGAAAGATAGCAGAAATACAGAACAAGATGACACAACCTTTTCTTGGACCACTAAAGATTAAAAAAAGGGGGGGGGAGGCATTGTAAGCTCTACTGGGCAAGGATAGTACCTTGCATTGTCTAAAACATTTAGGGCAGCAATTTTAAAAAAATAATAATACATTTCTACGGGAAATACAATGAACCGACCAAATCCAACTATGCTGGTGGCAGATTGCCAGAGACAGAGTCCACATGATTCCCTGAGCTAATGCCTCAAACACAGTGAAAGTTTTTGTTGACTATAAATAATATAATTTGGAGTTCTTTGCCAAGGTTAAAACAAGCCTCTGAGGTGGAAGGGTGCCAGAGTTTGGGCTGCAGCCCAAGCCCGGAAGTCTACATCGCAATTAAACAGCCCCGCAGCCTGAGTCCCCTCCGCCCTCCCCCCGCCAGTGAGTCAGCTGGCACAGGACAGCTGCAAGTGTCCTATTGCAGTGGAGAGGTACCTTGAGAGAGAGAGAGAGAAGCTCCTGGTTGATTGAGAATAGATTGGCCATGTAAAGTAATGTTTTGTTGTTGTTTCTAAACTCAAGCCACCTACACAGAGAAATAGGGCTCTCTAAGAACTGGTTTGTTAAAGTATGCGTGACAAGGCAGAGTGCCTCAGAATATTTGCTTTAATTTAATTTAAAATTATCTGTTGACACTATGAAAATTAAGCAGATTTCCTACTGAAATCTGAAAAGTGATATAGTTCACAGACATTAAACATAGAAACAAAATGAACACAGAGGCTATTACTTTTTTAAAATATAATTTTTAGATTAGTAAAATTATTGTTTTACTAAGCAAATTCACATTCATATCAGACAATTCCACCAAAACTGGATTCATCACTTCCATATTACTAAGTGCACAAAGGCTCAGTAATCGCCTTTTCAAGATGCTAAATGAGTGTAGAAATCATTATGGCTGAAAGGAAGGGATGGGAAAATGTGATGAAGGCCTTGGCTACACTTGGGGATTAACAGCGCTGCCGTGGCAGCGCTGTGAAGCGCAAGTGTAGTTGCGCAGCCAGCGCTGCGAGAGCTCTCTCGCAGCGCTGCAAGTACTCCACCTCTCCGAGGGGAATAGCTTACAGCGCTGCGAGTGAGCGTGCAGCGCTGATTACACTGGCGCTTTACAGTGCTGCACTCGGGGGGAGCGTTTTCACACCCCTGAGCGCAGCAAGTTGCAGCGCTGTACAGCGTCAGTGTAGCCAAGGCCGAAAAGTCATTCTAAAATGAAGGGTAGGTGAGCCTAATAAAAACCTCCTGCTTCTTAGCTCTGTCCATTGTAAGGGTTGTTGCAAGACTGCAGGAAATATGCACCCATCTTCAAATACAAGCAGATCTCTAACACTTGGCAAGAGGAGTTGTATGTTTACAGCATTTCCTTATACTGAAAAGTCTCTCTCAAGAGTTTCTGCAGGCCAAACCAAACAGGTTAAACTTTTCCTACATTTATTCCTTATGGAACAGTACTTCACAGTACTGCTACACATACACTTTATTTCCATTGTCTAAGCCAGACTTTTTACTGTATGCTTTTCTGTTCTTCACAGTAAGAGTTTTGCTGATCTTCTGAGAACAATTTTGCTGGAATAGTCAATTTGTTTATAAGTGAGACAGAGTATTGCAAATTGTGCAGTATTCTAAAGCATTCTATGGGTTTGCTTGGTGTTTTAGCAGTACCACATGTGGAGCTAATGTAAAAAATGAGTTCTTTTCTTTTGATGCGTTATGTAGGGGGATGGGAGCAATATGATTAGTGTGATCAACTCTTGACACAAGGAAGGGCAGAATAATTTCTAGCAACCTGCTCTGGATGATACCAGGAGTGACTTCACTGGGCTTCAGGAAACATCTCATTCAGACATTTTCTGGGAGCTCTATTGTGATACCACAGAGGGGAGAAACAGGGGAAAACTGAACAATATTCAGGTCCCAGGAACCCCCCAAGAGGAAAAATCAACAAATTAAAGTGTACTAAACAATTTTTTTAACCCGCTGGAATGGCATAGAGATTAAAAACAGCTACCACAGATTAAATGTGATAGAAAATAGCATCAGACAAATCTGTTTGTCAAAAAATATAGAAATGGTGCTGAATTTGGTAGGATAATGGTGACAAAAGCAATGGGACTGGATTAGATACTAGAAAATACATTAAAAGAACGGGGTAAATATGCAGCAGTATTTTATTCTACATTAAGATGCCTTCATCCATAATCTGAATGGCAGCTATAATCATGGCCTATAGCCGGAAGTGAAAGATATGACTAATCAAGAGCAGCTTGTCTTGGAGTGCTTGTAGTGGATAATAACCTTTTATTTACTGTTGAGGTTAATTTCTCTTTCTGTGGGTCATTTGATCTCATTTGCTTGACTTGCCGCAGGTCTTTCTCTAATCATAGCAAAATCTTTTATAAGTAATGCCTATGTGAATGTAGCTAATTTCATACGACTTTTTCCATCTTAATTTCATCTCATGGCTATTTGATTTATTCAAATCTGATAGCAAATTAACAGCCTGTAAATGGTATACTACATTTAATGTCTTTATTTATGCACATGTGAACAAGACAGTAGGTTAAATTATTATGGTATTCATTATTATACTTATATCTAAGGTGCCCACCACTGATTTGGGTTTCAATAATCCATCTAGCACTTATATAGCACTTTATATGTTCAAAGTGTACAAACATAAAGGGTCACATTATAACTGCTCCTGGTGGGGGGAAAATATATATAGAACCTCTCTCCTCTAATGCTCTCATGAAGGATGCAGCTATAATAATGCAGTCAGTGCGCTTTAGTGCAAAGGGGGTGTACCAGCTAGAAGTACTGTATTGAAAACCTCCTATAAAGAGGTGGCAAAGTAGCCAGTGCTGGATGGAACACAAGCTGTATCTCTCCTAAAGGTTTAGCAAGGGCTACTAGCAAGTGCATAGTGTCCCTGGAAGCACTTCTAACTATTTCTGCCCTAAGTATGTATAATGTCTCCATGTGCTATTGTTCAGGCGGTGTTCATCTTTTCTTGCCTCCCAACACGACTGGAACTAGGAATCTAAACCGAGTCATAAGGGCCTACTTTTCAGAAGTACTGAGCACCCTCAACCCCAGCGAAAGTCAATGGGAACTTACGGACGCTCAGCACTTCAGAAAATCAGGCTCTAATTAATCCTCACAAGACTCCTTTATGGTGGGGTATTATCAACATTGTACGGATGAGGAAACAGACACTAAGTGGGTAAGTGATCTTGTCAGGGAGCAAGTGGCAGAACCAGAAATGAACCTAGAAGTGCTGCTTCTTCCTCTCATGCTTTTCTGTAAGCTCGCTTGAAAAGCAATGGATATTATGAGATAGATCTCCTATACCATGAAGAAACCCAGGGAAGAGGATCAGAGAGACCAGTAAACTCCAAAAGGACAACCCTGGAGGATTATTAAGTGATCATCCACTCAGGTGCAAGGGGTCTTGGGGGAGTGTGGAGACTGCAGAAAATCTGAACCCTCTAGAAAGCAGGGATCCTATGGGACAGCTGTAGTCCCACAGAAGCAGGGGTGTCCAGAGAAAGGTCTGGCTTTCTCTCTTTCAGCTACTGGCTAATTTCTCCTGTGGCTGCATAGTAGTAGTCATGGAGAGATCCAAAGGGAATTAAAAGCTGCTTCAAGCAACGTTAACTCCCAGTCAGGTATCCTGGGGTCCCAAGGAGGGGGAACAATGCTGTGGAAGTGAGTTTCTGCCCAACCCTTTCTGTCAGATCAGCATACTCTCTGCCTGCAGAAGGAAAGGGTACAATCTAGCTGTGGATGATTTTTAATGTTTAAATATAGGGAATAAAAGCAATGTTAACTTACACAATAAAATCAAATGTACATCCTGCTCATACACAATCTGCAACCATATTTGTTTGTATAAAATGCAGTATATCAGGAAATTCATTGCATACCCCAAAACGGTGATTTATTAATGCTCTGCTGTGCTGAAAGGAAATTCAGAGTCCCCCAGACCTTAATCTTACATCATTTGCTTTTTGGAGAGCCCCAGCAATTCTATCCAATTGACAGTATCATTAATATCTGACTCCATTTTACAGTGGACTATACACACTATATGTCTGCTGCTAAATTAGCACGGAACGGATTGATTCCTGTATTTTAACCTTCAGTAACTAGCAAGGGAAAAGCAAGTACAAGAATACGCAGCAGACTGGACGGGACAGTACATAGTTAAACTTGTTTTGCATATTAGGTGAATAAGAAAAGTAGAAACCATTACTCTCTGCCTGTGAAGCAACTCCCAAGGCTTCTACAGGGACAGCCATAAAATGTAAGTCTTGCAATACTAATTATATCCTGTTAGAAACCAGTGTAAATTAGGCTTCCAAATACTTCTTGTTTCAGTATGGCTGAGCCACACTAACTTGGGCCCAGATACTGTAAGGTGCTGAGTAGCCTTGATCCCCAACTAAAGTTAATGGGCATTCAAAGCACTTAGCACCTTTCTGGAAATACTTTAGCATGGTGCAGGAATGTGCCCTTGTTTTGGATATTTTTAGGTAATCACATCTAAGCTCTCCTGCTCAATTTGTTTTACTCATTTGAGCTAGGTTTTAATACTCCAAGATTTTAAGGCAGTAAAGCTTTCCTTTGTCTAGTCAAATTATTGGATGTAAATATGACATTTCCTTTTAAGGATACGATTTTAGGCAGCATGCTGACCTTACTGGGGGGGGAAATACGCACACACACTCAATCTCATCATCATCAGCCTGTGATTCAAAGCCATCCTACACTAAACAACTGAAGCAGCATGTTCTGTTGAACCTTTGTCTAGAAATGTATATGGGTTCTCCATTATTTTCTAAATGAGCCAGCACTCATCAACTTTAGCTATGAAATTTTTCTTAAGAACAAATATTATTTTCTACTTTTAGACTGTGCATCATTGAAAAGTCAAATAATAATGATGCTTATAAATTAATTAATCTCAAGTATGGCATAACAACTATAATCAGCTATAAATCCTTTTGCCCTATTTGCATTTATTGAATTTGCCTTAATTATGCTGCTGCCTAATTATGAAGCTCAATCTAGAGAAGAACTCACAAAACCCAATGGTGCAGAAAGCAGAAGACAGTTATTCCACTTCATGGATTTACAGCTTTGGAATCTTACCAAAAAGTAGTTGGAACCGACTATTTGTGAGGCCATTAACATGTAAACAGTGTCAGATGGAAAACACATGACAATGACCTACCATCCTAATGAAAAGTGATATTGAGTTTACTAATTCAGATAAGGGTACACAGATTGCCTTTTCTCCGAAGCGCAAAGGACTGTCACTGAAACAAATGCATGGCCCTTGTTGCAATTAATTTGATTCTTGTTCTTTTAAAGCTTTACTTGTAGATTTAATTAAAGCTTTCACACAACAGGCACATTCAGGAAGTATTTGGGTTTAATGCCTTTCTCTTGAATAAAAGAAAATAACAAAGGTTATGATTCAAATAATAACAGGCAATCATAATATGCAAAGTTATTCTTAATAGGTGGGCATTGTTTTCCTCTAACAGAAGTAAACATATTACAGGACTCTTGATTGTACTTGTTATAGTTAATGTTTCATCAGAGCTTTCATTATAACCTGTATTTCAGTGGCTTAAACTGAAAAACTCTCCTTTTTGGAGCCAAAATTGTCCATGATTGGTTTCAACTTAGAGGTGAACATCTTTGAAAATATGAGCAAAGTTCCTTTAACTGCTTTCAGTGGGCAAAGATGGAAAAAATATAAACCCACCTTTTCCCACTAAGAAAATTTTATGGTTTTAGCTCATAAATACCATAGCTCAAAATTCCCTTAACTTTAACATATGAAATGTTCCGATAAGGTAATACTCTCTGAGGACTATTCCTTCGACCAATTTGAAGGGGGGAAAAATTAAAGTAAGTCACAGAATAAGGGAGGGATTTTCAAAACTGCTCGGTGCTGCCCTTCTCTGACTGAAGTCAATGGGAGTTTTACAATTTACTTCAATGAGAGCAGAGTTAGGGCAATGTGAATGCTTTTTGATAATCCCACCGTAAGAGTTTGAGAACTCAAGTTCTCCACATGAGCAGTTATCCTTTTTCTAACAGCACAGTTACAGGACTAACTGCAAGCACCTTCCAGGACTGGGACAGATTTATGCAATCTGATCTCCACTAACAGCCCCTATTAATCCATGCAGAATCCAAATGCAGCTAAGGGACACGACACAGGGGTCACTCTGCTGAATGGATAACTAATATAACTGTAGAAAGTGTTCATTGTAGAAAACTTTCCCCCAGGTGGATTTCAAAATACATATAGATTCTGTACTAAAATATTTATTTCCTTAAAAAGCTCATAAGTTGTACATGAGGGAACCTCTCTCCTGCAAAGCATATCAGTTCTCTAAGCACCTGTAAGTTTCTTAGACCTGTTAACCCAGGACACTTTTCTCCTCTAAAAATCAACAGAGAAATTAAAACACAAAAACATATGTTAATGTCACATTACAGGAATGTTCACCGTACAAATTTACTGTTCAAATTTCAGGCCATCTATGAGCTAAGGTTCCCACAGTAATATTGACGGCAATATTGAATTCTGAACATTCCTTTTAATAAGACTCTGAGCTGCTAATACTTATGCATGTGAACAGACCTATTAAGTTCAACAGAATTTTTCCTGTATGTAAAAGTTACTTGTGTGTTTCAGTGCTGGTGTGACTGGGCGACATACATTTACAATAAATATTATGCTGTTACATATGTACCTAAAAATGTACAGAATGGGCAACGTGGCTAAGTTAACTTCCCTGTGAGAATATTGAACTTTTTCAACTCCTAACCGTTGAGGGCCAGATCCTAGGAGGAGTTTGGGAATGACATTAGCCAGAGAGGTTGTGGGGCAAAAGCTTGTTACGTAAGGATTCCCCGATGCTGCTCCTGTGCCACACTTGCTTGCTTTCCATATCCCAAAAAGGAAGCAAGGCTTTGGGGGAAGGGGAGAATCATGGGGTTTCTCTGCGGCTGACTTGCCCTCATACAGTTATTGCAGCGGGGCCCAATTTAGAGCAGCGCTGACAGTACTCTAACTGAGAAACAAACAAACCAGTCCTTTGCTGAGTGGATGGGTCCTTTGCTGAGTGGATATTAGCCAGACTCAAGATGTAGCCTGACGTGCTTACATTAGTAAATAATGTTGCGAAATTATTTGCAAATGCCCTCTCTAAAAGATCCTTACTGATCATGCACTGCTTACTTTGCTACATTTGTAAAATTCTATGTTAATTATCACCATGTTAGTGTCCCCAAATAATACCCCAAATGTTTGATTCCTACAGAAGCAGCTGGAGTATACTTTGAATTCGTAAGTTTTCTTCATGAATAGGTGAATACACTGCATTTATGTTGCTGCTTTTTGCCACAAACATTTGAATTGTTGTATTGTCTAAACTGACGATAATGCATGTTAAAATATTTATAGATATCTACAGATTTATAGATGTTATGGTTTTAACTCATAAATACCATGGCTTCCCTTAACTTTAACATATGAAATGTTCCTATAAAGTATTATTCTCTGAGGACTATTCCTTCTACCAATTTGAAGGGGGGTGGAATCAAAGTAAGTAGAAATCATTTATTAAAATATTTCTTATATTTTTTTCTTTTTCCTTTTAAATGCTTAAAATCATGTAGTGTTGTTGCTTGTCACATAACTTTTGTATCAATACAAGCCAATGGATGACAACATGATACAAAAAATGTGAGGCAATAAATATTTTTATCTGTAGACATCTTACAGGTTTCTTTTACATAGATAATGAAAATTGATGGACTCAATGCATTGGAGACAAGTCCTTGTTATTACTCTGGAGAAGGCAGGTGCAATATTATAATGGTTCATATAATATAATCAGCAAACATTATACCTCCTGTAAGCAGCATTTGACAATAACTAAGTCTCCCTATCTGAGCAAGGCTCCCATTGAAGTAAATAGGAGGTCAAAGGGAGATGATTTCACCATAGAGAAGTAGTCTAGGCTGACTGGAAGATACATTGGTGGGCTCTAAAATCCTCAGTCAGAATTAAAAGTTGTACCTCCCATAATAAAATCTGTGGGAGAATGGTAGCAGCACTAGCACCTGGCATTTTTCAGGGTGAATTCCCTTCCCCCTTCCCCAGGCAGTTTTCTCTACATGTATATATAGAGTGCAAAGAGAAGTGCTCCATGCCTGCAAGTGGAAATTTGGTCCACAGTACATATATTACACCCTAATCTCATACATGTTAGGAGTAAACAGAATGTACATGGATGTGGCATTAATTGAATATCATCTTGCTTTTCTAGGTTTTGGATATATTCTTAGCAGTACTTACCCAATATTCTACTTTATTAAAAATAAGTATATGACATTCAACAGTATATAGTAAAAATAATTATAATTTTTTCAAAAATTTTTCAAATTTTTTTCAAAAATCAATAATAATTTGAAGTAAAATATTTTCCTTCCACTTAAATGCTCTTTTAAATAGCCTCTTTTGTTACAAAAAACTACAATAGAGCGAGATCAGAAAGAATAAGGGGAGAGGAAAGGTGATCTTGTGGCTAAAGGGATGAGGTTTTTGAATTTGGACGACTTGGTTTCAATTCCCAGTTCTGCCCCAGGCTCCTTATGTGACCTGGGACAAGTAATTTAATTTCTTTGTGCCTCAGTAGCCACCTGCAAAACTGGAATATTAATAATTCCTTATTCCAGCTATTTACCTGCCTGTTTTTAGACTGAAAGATCTTTGGGGCACACACACTCTATGTGTGTGTACAGTGCCTAGCGCAATGCGGTCCCAACCTGGGAAGAAGTAATTAGTCATTTTTTTCTGGATGTCATGTTTAGACACAAGTCAATGTGGAAGGGCTCAAGGAAAGATTTGGAGGGAAGGAAGTGGAGGATGCACTAGCAGACTGCATGTTCTAAGACTCTGGAGACAAAGGGCAGCAGGGGAAAGGATGGAAGTAAGAGAAGGAGGTGGATTTGAAGATAATATTTTCCAATCAGAATAAACATGACAGTGATTGCAGGAAGAGGGAAAGGAGCCCAAGGAAAGAGAGCAGCTAAAGAGAAGGAGGAGGGAGGAAGGAGACCGCGAGGAGAGAAGATGAAAAGGTACAAAGTCAACAAAATAGGATGCAGGAAAACTTGAATATTGCAGACTAGGAGGGTGGAACTTGTGGTGAAAGAGAAAAAAAGCTGGAGAAAAAAGGGAGAAAAAGGTAGGGTTTAAAGGTAAATTAGAACACAAAGTAATTTCGTTTGGAGAGTGATACTTGCAAAGAACATTTAACCAATGTACAGTACTCCAGTCTTACTGTTCTAAATCCAACAAAAGGGAGGCAGAGTTGCAGTACTTTATTCAACGTACATCTAAGTATATTCCTGCTGAGAGCATATGTTCAGTCTCTATAGGCAACAAGAGCTGGTTTCCCTCGCTGGACTTTCATTTTACCTTTTTTTTAAAAAAAATTGGTGTACAATTTGTAGACTATAGAATATTAAAATACTGTCCATGATGTCTCATTGTTAGTTGTAACAGTAGTACTGGTATTGTGATAACAACTAGGTGTCCCTGTTAAGGATCAGGGCCCCATTGTGTACACGTAACAGTCCCTGCCTCCAACATTTTACAATCTAAATAAATGTCAACCACTTCATTATTTCATTTGATCCTTTTAGAATATTACAGTCCATCATCCTGCAGTCCTTTTGAAGGCCAAACTCCCACTGACACTGAGGCAAAATTGGGCCTGAAAATGATGATAATCTTATTGCTGTGTGCATATTGAATAATCTAGGAAATGTTTGTAGTAGGTGAACGAAGACTTTAAATGCAAGTCTATCCTAATCTGCTACTTACTGTAACTGATAGGCATATTCTTATAAGCAATAACACTGTGGGCTAGATTCATTGCCCCTATTCTGGCTGTTTGTACTGCCTGGCAACACTTTGCAAGGTTAATCTCTGAATGGCCTTAAACAAGCTCAAATGGCACTAACCACATGCTCCTCCCATCCCCCAACCTGTGTAAAGAGCATGACTAGAGAATGATTTCTTCGGGTGTACTGAGTCTCTTTCAGACAAGTTAGAGTAACCCCAAGGCTGTTCTAACTTGTGCCCCTAAGATTAGAGGACCAGAAAGAGGGAGAAAAATTATCCCCTCCCACAGGGGCGCTGAGTGTAGCTTAGGAACACCTAAGCATGTGGCCCAACATCTGACTTTGTTGTATCTCAGATTTTAGAATTAATGTGAGAAATCTCAGCAGAAGCCATCCTGAGTTTCAGTCACTAAAAAGAAAAATAAATTGGCTTCTGTATATGCTTTGCAGCTCAGCACAGGTAGTAGTAGGTTTTATCTGGCATAAGCTCTATAAAATTCTCCTCTACTCCAGATGCTGGTTCCTCTTATTTGGATCATTGCTGCTGTTGGGTTGGCACAAGAACTAACCAGAACTATGCAAGATTCTTCTGACAGTAATATGAATTTCTTTCTGTAGCTTATTTGAAATCAGCAGTAAAATAAAGTATTTGATAATTTCACTCTCCTCGTATTTCATAACTGAAAAATAAGCTTGCTTCCAACAACCATGATAATTCTTGCAAAATTATTTCTTTTTTTATTGGGGCACTTTGTCAAGGCTGATAAGACTTACAAAGTTGTGTTTTGATTTGTGACCACCTCATACTATCCTTCCACTCTGCCTGCCTGCTTAGTTCTTGCGAACGGCAATTTGGCCAGTTCGATCTATGAAGTACCTCCACTGACTTCACTGAAGTCCTGCTTCGGATGAGTTTGGGCCATTTTCTTGAAATGTGCAAGAAAATTGTTCACTAATGGCAAAATCTTGAAGTATCTGCTCACAATGGAATCAGAGGGTCAGCATGACAAATTAGCCCAACTGTTGTGAAAGAAGCAGATGAGGGTGACTGAAGCATTTTTTAAATTCTCCAATGTCCCAATAAGACATTTCATCGCAGGAGAACAATAGCAAAGAAAAATGAAAGAGATAAAAACAGGAAGTGCATGCCATTCAAAGCAAATGGCCCTTGTCCTTCACTGAGGATCTTGCAGTAGCACTGTATCCTTTTCAGTTGCATTATGGTAGAGAAGAAGCTCGAGGAAGAAAAGTGGAAAAGAAGAGAAAAGGGGGGGGGGGGGAAGTATGTGCAAACTCTTTATACTGAGAAGATTTTCCTTGAGGAAATGAGAGAATACTGACAGATGCTACCTTGAGACAGATTATCATTAATCTAGTTATAACCCCTGCTGATACGGTCAAATAAAAGTATTTCAGACAAAGCATCATTTATAGGATTCAAGGGGTATTCAACGGATTAAAGACTAAAAAGTTCAAACAAAAATATAATTACTCCGGAAAGCTAATACAATACTAATGACTAAAGAAACTCAGTGCCCTATTCTGACATCGTTCAAGAGACAGCAACGTCATGTTATAGCTGCTCTTTGCTGTATAATACAAGAGACTAAATCTATGGTATATTAATGAAAAAAAGTTTTAGGTTGGTTTCACAATATTACTTCCCCCCACCTTTTTATTTTTATTTATTTTTTTTAAAAACAGAAGTCTCAGTTGCACACACAGCAACATTTACCTCACTGTCCTACTCAGCAGACACCTGATGGCACTTGGTTCGATATTTCATTAAATCACCCTGCAAACTAACAACTCAATCTATTAGAAAACTACAGTCCTTAAGCAACAAAAATTACTTAGCAAATTGTGGTTTCACCATGCAGTATAGCCTATTTGGTGTTAAGACATTTATAGCACCAGTGTTGTAGCATATTATGGGATTAAGGAGCACCTGTTTTCAAGGACATTACCCTTCTTAGACAGCAAATACCAATACTTAACAGGAAAAAAACAAACCCAAGCACTGTTGAGATTTGCAGTGAAAGATTTTAAAGTTGTGCTTTAGTTATCTGTGAATCCAGAATGAGATGTCAGAGACAGAAAGGCATGAAATAGTCAATTGTCCTTTTTACCTTACGGGTGTTTCTATTTTAGCCTTGAGGAAAGTGAATAAATATTATTCAGCGTATAATGTCCTCTTTTAAGGCTCCATTCAACAAAATAGTCTGCCCAGACTGACTGCTGTTGTATCCAAGTGTGATTGATTTGGGAACCAAAAGTCTTAGCAAACTCTGAACACCAGCAAGAACAGTGAAGTATGTATTTAGTCCTTTCTTCCACACCTTTACAGTGAACATGGCCCACACTGATGAAGTGGTGACACTGATTGAGCCAAGTTCAATTATAAGAAGGAAACCCAGGCACTGAAACAGAGATGAGTTGTCCACCACATAGAGGGAAAATCCGCTCTCCCCCTACACCCACCCAACTCAAATCTGTATATTAGTCTGGATTGAAAGACATGACTAAATTTTCACTAATGAGGAGAGAACAAATGATATAGATGGCAAAGTCCCTTTTCTATCAACATACTACTGTAGTTTAGCTTCTAAAGCTGTGGTACATACAAAAATAATACATGTAAACTGAGACTGGCTCTTTAAGAAGAGGAAAAAAACCCACCTTCAGCTCATCTGAAAATTTACTGCTTGACACTGAGGGAGCACGGATTGTAACTAAATGTAATTGTATGACCAGCATAGCAATCAATCAACTCTGATATCAATCCTCACTCTCTCTGTAGTACAACAAAAATCTACCACACTGCAGATTAAGGTTTCTCATTCAAGAGAACTAGGCTAAAATACTTTGGTAGTCTGGAGGAGTACCTCCAGAAAATGGCAGTGCCCACCTACCTGTTGATGTAAAAGGGGTAAGTTTAGAGTATGAATCTAAAGGTTCCCTGGAAAAGATGACCTAAGGCAAAGTTATTCCTCCAAGTCAACTCATTTTATGATATGAGCTCTGTATCACTTCATAAAAATTATTTCAATTTGTCTAACCGTGGCTCTGGGTGAGAAAACTTGCTAAAAAATTCAGAAAGATCTTAAAGAAAACAAACTTTTATATAATATTATTCTGAAATTTAAATGGCATTTGGTTGGTTCTTTTGTGTATATTTTCTGTGTGGGAACATGTATGTAATATGTGGCTGTAAAACAATCCAGTTATTTGATTAGGGGAATGGTGAAGAAGCTGGGAATTAGCAGAAGGAAAATAAAAATATATATATATATTATATATATAAAAAGAGGAAGGAAGACTCGTGTGATTTTTTAATTGACAAAAACATATTAGTTTTGAGATTTCTTATTATCTGCATTTAAGAAGTAGATATTGTGCCTCTTTATAGAAACACACAGCAAATAGCCCAGCAGTATGTATTTTTTCTGTGTAGTAGGCATAAGGATTTTCTGAAACATGTTCATTTGTTATTGTAGACACTGTTGATTCAGCAAACACTTCAATTTATGTCATTATAGACATCTGCGACCGTCTGCACCAAAATTTATGGGACAACATCCCCAAATCCTGGAAGACTAGCTTGCAAGACAGGATTCTGATGATTTCACAGACCACCACCATCACATTTTTTGTGGTTACAGAGATGTTATTAAAGAACCAAACTTCAATATCTATAAACTTTGTATGGTATCTTACAGGGGTTCTAAGTGGACATTGTAAATATACAACTGGTGTAACAGATCTAATGGTCAGCTCAACATATTCATGTTCTTCTAACCTCAGGAGATAATTTCTTCCAAAAGCTCTCTTCTCTGGAACAAGTTTTATAGCTAGTTAGAGGGATGCTAGCTCATGTAACTTCCTCCCACACTCCAGTATTTTTGTTTCTAATTCTCTCCTTCACCTGGGAATTTGCAGCCAGCTGGAGTTCTAGGAGCAACTCCAATGTGTGACTGAGGATGGGAATACAGAACTGACTCCAGTACCAGTAGAAATTTTCTACATAAATGGAAGGTTTTAAGTGTGACCACTGTACAATTCCTAAAATGCTCAGTAAATTGCCTCATGTCATTCCCAAGATCTTAAATGCCACATTTTGGATATTTTCATATTGCAGATTATAAGGTCTTCTGTCAACTATTTTTGTCTTTTGTGCCATCAGATACTGTGAAAGTCATGATAGGTTTAGGAAGAGTCACAGATTTGGCTTCTGTATAGAGGTCTTATGCAGAAGGCCTAAATCCAGCATTTAAATATGGCAGAGAGGGGATATTTTGAGCCTGCTCAATAAGGAACAGGCGATGGAGCTCAAATAGGCAACAGAGGACAATTGTGTCTTAGTGGGGCCCTTTATTTTTATGAGTGGGAAGGTGTGATTTTCATATGTTTTTATTAACTATTACTAATGCTTTTGAGAGTGAGTGAAGAAGTTGAATTTTTACAGGTGAGTAGGTTTGACCATCTCTGAGCCAAACAAGACTATCAGGGCAAAGAACCAGAACTATTTTTGGAACATAGGAATTTTCATGTTGGACCAGACTTGTGGTCCATCTAGTGCAATATCATGTCACCACAGTGGCCAGTGCCAAAGGTAAAGAATTTTGTGATTAAAATAATTAAAACACACAGTGATTGGTTTTGGGTTCTAGGTGGAGAGTTTCTGGGGACTGAGGATCTGTAAGGTGTGCACTGGGTGTATGCATGGTGCAGAACATTGCTAGGTACTGGGCTGGTGAGAGTTGTACTGCTCTTAATAGGAGTTGGCCAGCACAAGGTGGGGAAATTGGGTTCTCTTGCCTCTTGTCCCCCTTTCTCACACAATGTTTAGCTATGGGGAAAGTGCCTCTTCCCCTAGGGCTGAGCACCATGTATGCAGATGGGAGGGGGAAGAGATGTAGCAATGCTGGGCTGCAGGAGAAGGGAAGAGAACTTCTCTTTCTCTCTCCTTTACTTATCCCTGATGGGACCTACTGCCCCTGGGATTTAGATGCAGCCAGTGATGCCCACTCCTCCCATGATTTTATTTGAGACTCAAAATAGTTGGGGTTTTTCCTAAAGTCCCAACTCCTGCATTTATGGGATTACATGAGAATATTAGCTTTCATTTTTAAGTAAGTTTCTAGCCCTGATGGGTTGCAGAAAAAAACCCTTGATAATGTGAACTGTAAAGGCTGAACAACAACAACAACAACAAAAAGGCAAATAAAGAACCAAACATTTATTGTTTTTTAAATCTCATTATTTGGGGGAAGGTTTGACTTATTATTTTTTAATTCCCGGAGGTGTTAATACTGCTTCTTTTTTGTTTGTTTTATATTTTGTTTTCAACCCTTGCAATTCATTTTTAGGTCATGTCCCATCAGCTGAAAATCACTGGCCTAATATCTAAAGCCTGGAATGATTTGCATTTTTAGACAAATTGGGAAAAGATTTTATTTCCATTTACCTACAATATCACAAAGGACTTGTGATAAGGCACAGTTCTTAGCAGGAAACCAAAAAAACCCAACCATCCAGTTCTATGCAATTATGTTGAGTAAATATTTAAATTTTAAATCACCTTCACAACAACCCATCTCAGATATTAATCTCAACCTAGCGGCCAACAGCAACAAGAAACGTTACCTTTGCAACCATGTCATTTGAATTTTGAACACATTTTATGTGTGGCTACCTGGTGATGTAATATCTTCCTAACTCATTGCAGTTGGTTAGTGCAATCAGTTACTAGTCTGTTCCCAAGCTCAGGCCTCATCTATACTTGAGAATATGCCCAGTTAATCAGCCAGTAGCCAGAAACTGGGGTAAACTCAACAGTTTTCCTTATCTACTGCTGGGGTTTGCACCAGTGCATCCCGGCTTCTAGGCACTATTGCTAAACTCAAAGGATAGATATGGCCTTGGTCTAATCTCAAACAAAATAAAAGACTTAAAAAAATGGTTATGGCCAGAACAATGGGACTTGTTCTTACGTGATCTACAGGCTTTTCTAGTTCATCAGCTAAACTGGAGTTACATAATAAGCTACTAATGTAATTTTACTGCTCTCACTAATGTCATTGGGGTTCTGTCCATCAAAACATGTCAGGAGAAAACAGAATTATGTCTGTGCTGGTTGTCATCTTGAGGAAACTAGTCATTATACATGAACATCACGAACGGCAGCTTATCTATTCTTACTTCTCCCACATGGAATAAACAGTTAAGTCCAGGGAACTACTGCAAAGTTAACTACTACAGAATGTTCTATAATCTTATGAACAAAAGAACTCACACAGACTTAACTACTCACTTCCAGCCCAAACAATTTGCTCCCTGATTGTGGTGAATGGTATAGAATACAATAGTGACTCGGCCAAGGGAATAATGGGAGGAATGTTTCTGGCATAAGCACCAAAGCCTATTATGGAGAAAGATTATGATTAATGGCAGCGCTCAACTCCTTCCTGTGTGACATCTCTTGACTGGCTACCTAGTAAATACAAGATAAAATGATATGTTGTGTGTCAAATATGCACAGCTGTAGCTAACACCTCTGATGATCCAGCTGCAGTGCAAGCTATCTGCCAATTTTTTAAAAATATTAGAATGGTTTTAGAGGTGGCAGGTCATTAGGAAGAGAGAGCACATTAGGAAACTTTGCTGCATGCAAGACAATGATATATATTTTAGTACATAGGTTCCTGGATGATGTGACTGGATGGATGTCACATCCTATGCTTGCAATGTCTGATCAGTAAACTTTAATATGATACCCAGAATACTGATGATAAATTAAGGATGGCACCATACTTCAACCCAGATTCTTAGGGGACTCTTTTAAAAATAAACCATGTGCTAAAATCCATATCTACTTCCACTTTCCTAGATCAGTTAAGAAAAATGGCATAAATTCTGTATTGACTTGCAACCCACTGATTTCAGTGGGAGTTACATATGCTGTATAGCAGTGTAGAATTTGGTCCTTTCCCAGTGCCCACTTTTCTCTACTTACTTTTCTGTACTGCATATGAACATAAAAGAAAATAACATGGCAGGAAACTAGGTCTTACATGGACAATTTCAAGGTCAACATTTTCTAAAGTCTAAAAACCAACTTCAGCAGCGGAGCCTACACACATTTGTGGGTTACAAGCAAATATATGAACAATCATGACATACATATGGCTAAGCTGAGTAATCACCAAATCATATATCCATATTGTCCCTTTGTGTGATATTACATCCTGACTTGTCCTTATCCTGTAATTGGAGCTATGTGGGCACAAGGGTCTGCCTGTGTGGGTCCAGTTACAGGATCAGGGCTTGTAAAATCTTTGGGATAGCAATGTATCTCTTGTGTGCCTTTTGTGAAGGGCCTAGCACACTTGGAGGTAAAATAATAAGTAATAATTTTGGCTTACAAACTTTGAGAGTGGTCTGTCCCATCTTTAATCCCTGTTTTAAGTAATTCATATATACTTGTAAACCCAAGCATACATATGTGTATACTAAATCTATATTATACACACTATACATCACGAGTGTGCTTATTTTCATACCAAAAACTGTTGAAAAATTGTAATTAGGATTGCAAAGTAAAGCATTTGGAAGTTAGGAAATGACAGAATTAAGGTTACCTATGCAATTTGTGTGTATTATGATACAATCTTTAGTTACATAGTTTTTTAAGCACAGGTCCCCTTCATCCATTAATATACAGGATGCTCAGTGAATGAAGCAGCGGTTCAGCATTTTTCTCTGTCCTCTAAATTCGCTGCATAATCCCCCACCATGCATCGAATACAGATTTTTTTAAATTTCCCCATGAACTTTTATTGTGCTCATCTCTGTAATATCTGAATATCTTACAAATACTTATACATTTATTTTCAAAACTCTCCTGTAAGATAGAAAGTATTTTTATTCCCATTTTACAGATCGAGAGCTGAGGCAGAGAGAGATTTAGGCCAAAATTTGCTAAGGAGTCCACTAATTTTGGGTGCCTCAGTGAGTGCCCAGCTTCAGACACTTAAGGCTTTTTTCAAAGGTGCCGAGTTGGGTACTTCATTTCAATTTGAGTGCTGAGTGTTGAGCACTTTTGAAAATCAGGCCCCATGTGTCTCAAATTGGATCCCTGAAAAACACAGATTTATTGACAGTCTCCAAAAATGATGGTTTAAGCAACTTGACCAGCATCACATAGGAAGTCTGTGACAGATATATGGATAGAATCCAGTCTCTTGAGTCTTAACCTATGCCTTAAAAACCAGACCATCCAACTGCCCTCTGATTCAATCAATACACACACCTTCCAACCTCTGCTGAGAATGAGGTAAGATTCCTACAGGCCATAGCCTCATCCACTGCACAACCTTATCTCATTCACCATTCATTGGGTGCAATGAATGAAACGGGTCCTGTGAAAAAAAGTATTATGTGATTACACTATTAAAGACTGCATCAAAACACTTGATTTCTTTATATATAGAAAACTATCTTTCTTCAGGCCCATATACTTCCTGAAGCTCACACACTTCCTGTTAAATCGGTGTTGTGCCTTTTAGATCCACTCAAAGAATGGCAACTCATGACATTTATGCACCATCTTTATTTATGAAATAAAAGGAAAATCTGCAGAGCAAATGGATGCAAATCCTTGTACACATGTCCACACATCACAATATTTTGAGCAGGACAAATGAGAAGGAAAACCCTAAATCAGTTCTAAAAAGAATTTGTCTTCCAAAAATATTTGTAAAATGCCAGTGAGATTTATGATGCCTGCCACTATTTTTCAATTTAAAAAATTAATCGTATTACTGTATTCAAAAATACTGAAACACACAGTATGAGGCAAAGGAAACCATAAGAAAATGTCAAATTGGTTAAAATGACATGAAATTATTAACCATGTTGTTTTTAGCACTGTAAAACTTCCTTTGTGAAACTCAAACACTTTGAAGTTCCATCATTAGGATTCACTATTCACGCATGGAACAACATGGCAGAAAGCATGTCTCTGATGATGCACAAAGAAGTTACTTACAGGTAATAAGTGTAGGAGTGATAGCTTCTTCTGCCATGATGGTGGAAGGATTTAGGCAGTGGTGGAAAAGATGAAATGGAAGGAAAGAAAAGCCAAATATTAATGTATGAAAAATCAAGATGAACTGAGACCAGAAGTGGTGACACAAATGAAAGGTAGTACAAATGCATCTCAGGCATATCATGCAATATCTGTCCATTCCAGATATGACATAAATCTACATAAAATTTTAAGCAGTAAAATACATAATACCTCACCAAAATGTTAAATTAGACAGTTTAAAACAAGTATAACAGCTAAGTAACATATTAGATACATAATAGTTATGTATTATATACGTCCATATAATACATACACAGACACACACACACACGTAAGGTGCTAAACATGCTTTTATTTCACATTGTATTAATTGGTTTAGGAAGGACATGGCATCTCTACTGCATTAGTTAGAAGTTTAGGAATGAAAAGTCTTAGAATCCTTACAAAGTAGCTTCTCTTCCTGGCAGAGTACTGTGGAGTTTTTTTTGGAGGCTCTTTCTAGTTGTTCTCGTTCCTTAGAGACATTAAAACTTAGCCTACCATGGATATGATTAGCCTGACTTGTCACCCAAAGCTTGTTTCCAGAAAGCCAAATAAACTGTCAAAGTATGTTTCCACTTTTCATTAGGCATTTCATTGCAGAAGAAAAATGAAATAACTTCCTTGTCCCTTTGTGTCAGAATTACTTTTATAACCGTGGCTATATTACTTCACAAAGAGTGAAATTCACTCCTTCCCCAAGTAAAAGGACTATATTCAGGGATCACAGTGGAGGTTTACTGGTGGTGTGAAGACAGAATCCATCCCCAGTCTGTGGGCAGAATCCTGCACCTCTACTATTTCTGGCTCTGGGAATACTACAAAAGGCCACTTGGATCCCAAGCCTCTTCCGAAGAAGTGGGCTGTGGTCCACGAAAGCTTATGCTCTAATAAATTTGTTAGTCTCTAAGGTGCCACAAGTACTCCTGTTCTTCTTTTTGCGGATACAGACTAACACGGCTGCTACTCTGAAAAAAATTCATCCATGTAAGCATGGATCCAGTGCTCTTTCCCACCTGAGCTCCCTCACAATGATTCCCTCCACTCCACATTCAGAGCCAGTGAGGAACCCGCTGCTGCAGTGGGCAGAGTGCACAGGGCCTCCTGCCCAGCTGCGCCGCCTGCTGCTGCACCTCTCTCCCTCCCTGATCAAGGCTCCTGAAAGCAGGGAGGGGCAAAGCCCTCCACAAAGGGATGAATTTCACCCTGCTCAGATTCAAAATATTGATTCTAATTAAAAAGAAGCTTATTCTCCAAAAACCATCGCCTTGCCATAGCTACAAATAATGTTAATGTACTGGTAAGATAAAAGACTGAAATAAACTGGGTAGGCATCTGTAATTCTCATAGCACACAGATACAGTGCTTTGACTATGGCAAAAACTTGTAAACAGGCCTAGCAAAGGACTACCACAAATGCTAACTTGCCTTAGGCTACATGCTGCAGGCATCCCTTTGAAAACTAGGCTTTCATCACATTTTCTCTCTCATCTTCTTTGTTTGAGGATGCCTTCAGAAATATTTTCCAGTTTTTATTCCCATTTTTCTGATACTTAACAGTATTGTTTAAACACAAAAGGCTGGTACTGAATATTTAATCATATGTAGCACATTTGCAAAATGCACACCTGTTAAAACTGGATTTAAAAAGAGAACCAAAAATATGGTAACAGGAAGGCTATGGATAAAATTCTGCACTTCTTACTCAGGTATATCTGCTACTAAATTCAGTGCCTGCAGGAAGGGTGCAGGATTGGGCTGTATGAAAACGGTTCTGGTTACTTATATTGTGTTGGGAGGAGGTTGTTTTGGTATGTGGCGTAATCATAATTATCTTTTTTTTCCCTTCTCTTTTCACAAATTATTCATTCTCTAGCTCCCATTTAGAATCTCATGACACCGCAAACCCTATTCCTTGCCATATGTTGCCGTGACAGAGATTTAATGTAATTAGTACAAATGTTCTCATTCATCTAAAAGATATATAGCAATTTTAGAAACAACAATAAATATAATTAATCAGTGCAGCACGGCTGGTGCTTGTACGCATAATTCTGCCAAACATGTTATTGAGATAAATTATTCTGTTTAAAAAATGTTGAAAACTCAGGTGCTTTAATTTGTGTGACTACATCAAATTACAATTTGATATAATAGGAGAAAAATTAAATGTCTCATGTTCAAGTTATTTTTATATGGAGTTCTTATAATGTGAGCAAGAGGTTTTAGAAGATGATACTCCTTGAAAATTAGATTCTGAAGTTTTAAATCCCCAACAATTCTGAGGTGCCGCAAAGAGAAAATTTGTTATAAAAATATAATGTTCTAAACCTGGGTAATTTAAGAAATAGAAAACTAAGACTTACAAAAACATTAGATCATTTAGCAAAGACACTGTCCATGCTTTGGAAAAATCTCAGTTTTAGAAAAGCAACCTTAAAAACTGAGTTCCATTTTACTTTTGATATATGTGGATAGGTCCTTTGGCATGTTTTATAAGTGGAGGTTAACCCAGGTGACATAGTTAGTATAGTGGCTTCTGCGCCACCCCTCTTCTGCAGCTGGCATAGAAGGCATGGCAAAGGGAAAGGAGGTCCTCGTTGGGTCTTCCCCTTGACCTGAGTTATCCCTTGTTTCCATACTGACTGCTGGGAAATGTTGGCAGCTGGTGGAAATTAGAACAATCTGAGCTACATCAAGAGAGTGGACTAGTGCAGTTAGTCTCAACCAGGGGTCCAGAGCCCCCGGGGGACCATGAACAGGTTTCAGTGGGTCCACCAAGCATGGCTGGTATTAGACTCGCTAGGGCCAAGACAGAAAGCCAAATCCCTGCCATGTGGGACTGCAACCCGGGGCCCCAAGCCCCACCACCTGGGGCTGAAGCTGAAGCCTGAGCAACTGAGCTTTGTGTTGCCCCATATGGTATGGGGCTCTGGGTAATTGCCCTGCTTGCCAACCCCTAACACCAGCCCTGGCTTTTATATGCAGAAAAACAGTTGTTGTGGCACAGCTGGGCCATGGAGTTTTTATAGCATATTGGGGGTGGGAGGGGGAGGGCTCAGAAAGAAAAAAAGGTTGAGAACCCCTGGACTAGTGCACTGCAAGCTCAGCACCAGAGAGTAGAAAGGGTATTCTTGAGTAGCACTAAGCCAGGGGTCGGCAACCTACGGCACGCGAGCCGATTTTGAGTGGCACGCTGCCTGGCCGGTGAGAGGAGGAGGAGGAGGAGGAGGAGGGGCCGGAAAGCACCACGATGGGAGAAGAAGCGGGGGAGGAGGGAAGCTTGGCTGCCGCAGGACCAAACTTCTGCCTCCTGCCCCCGCAGGGGAGAGCGGTGGGTGGGGGGGAGCTCCCGGCCCCCCGCCCCACTCAGCCCCCCCGCCCACCATTCTCCCCTGCGGGGGCAGGAGGCAAAGCTTGGTCCTGCGGCGTTCCAGCCCCTCCTCCTCCCAGAGGAGCAGAGCCGAGTGGCAGCGTGCTCGCTGCTCCGTAGAGGAGGCAGAGAGAGGTAAGGACAGAGCCTGGGGGAAGGGAGTGGAACAGGGCATATCCCTCCCAGCCCCCTGCCTTGAGCCGCTCAGGGCAGGGGGCTGAGAGGAACCCCAGCCTTCTGCTCTGCACCCCCCCACTCCTCTGTCCTGAACTCCCCCACCCCAAACCACACCCAGCCTTGTGCCCTGCACCTCCACCGCCCTCCCCAGCCTTCTGCCCTGACCTCGAGTCCCCCTCACCAACACCCAGCCTTCTGCCCTGAACCTCCACACACCCCAGCCCTCTGCCCTGACCTCAAGTCCCCCCTCAACACCCAGCCTTGTGCCCTGCACCCCCCCCACCCAGCCTTGTGCCCTGTACCTCCACACACCCCAACCCTCTGTCCTGACCTCGAGTCCCCCCAACACCCAGCCCTCTGCCCTGAACCCCCCCACACACCCAGCCTTCTGCCCTGACCTCGAGTCCCCCCCACCAACACCCAGCCTTCTGCCCTGAACCTCCACACACCCCAGCCCTCTGCCCTGACCTCGAGTCCCCCCAACACCCAGCCCTC
Source organism: Chrysemys picta bellii (assembly GCF_011386835.1). Lineage (NCBI taxonomy): Eukaryota > Metazoa > Chordata > Testudines > Emydidae > Chrysemys > Chrysemys picta. Next base: position 204,552,710 of record NC_088792.1, read on the forward strand.
TGCCCTGAACCCCCCCACCCACCCTTGTGCCCTGTACCTCCACAGAGCCCAACCCTCTGTCCTGACCTCGAGTCCCCTCCCAACACCCAGCCCTCTGCCCTGAACCCCCCTCACACCCAGCCTTGTGCCCTGCACCTCCACACAGCCCAGCCCTCTGCCCTGACCTCGAGTCCCCTCCCAACACCCAGCCCTCTGCCCTGAACCCCCCTCACACCCAACCTTGTGCCCTGCACCTCCACACAGCCCAGCCCTCTGCCCTGACCTCGAGTCCCCTCCCAACACCCAGCCTTCTGCCCTGAACCCTCCCCCACAGCCAGCCTTGTGCCCTGCACCTCCACACACACCCCAGCCCTCTGCCCTGAACCCCCCCACACACACCCAGCCTTCTGCCCTGACCTTGAGTCCCCCCCCAACACCCAGCCTTCTGTCCTGAACCCCCCCACACCCAGCCTTGTGCCCTGCACCTCCACACACCCCAGCCCTCTGCCCTGAACCCCCCCCACACACCCAGCCTTCTGCCCTGACCTCGAGTCCCCCCCCAACACCCAGCCCTCTGCCCTGAACCCCCCCACACACACCCAGCCTTCTGCCCTGACCTTGAGTCCCCCCCAACACCCAGCCTTCTGTCCTGAACCCCCCCACACCCAGCCTTGTGCTCTGCACCTCCACACACCCCAGCCCTCTGCCCTGACCTCGAGTTCCCCCCCGAACACCCAGCCTTGTGCCCTGCACCCCGCCCCACCCAGCCTTGTGCCCTGCACCTCCACACACCCCAACCCTCTGCCCTGAGCTCGAGTCCCCCCCCAACACCCAGCCCTCTGCCCTGAACCCCCCCCTTCACACCCAGCTTTCTGCCGTGCACCCCCACACACCCTAGCCCTCTGCCCTGACCTTGAGTCCCCTTCCCTCCTCCCAACACCCAGCCCTCTGCCCTGAACCCCCACCACACCCAGCGGGCTGAGCAGGCTGGCGGCGTAAGATCAGCATTTTAATTTAATTTTAAATGAAGCTTCTTAAACATTTTTACATACAACAATAGTTTAGTTATATAATATAGACTTAGAGAATGACACCTTCTAAAAAAATGTTAAAATGTATTACCAGCACGCGAAACCTTTAATTAAAGTGAATAAATGAAGACTCGGCACACCACTTCTGAAAGGTTGCCTACCCCTGCACTAAGTATTCCTTACCCATTTAAACAGATACATACATTAGAAACTATTAGAAGGCTCAGGCGTATGTGCATCTCAGAGTGGAAACAAAAGAAGCACACAAGAAAACAACCCTTTTTTGTTGTGGAGAACGGAGGCAGTTTCTGACACAATCAAATATTAATAGCCACTGGTTTACTACACTCCCATAGCAGCAACAAGATGGTAGCACAAACTGGAACTGCTGCATCCCAAATAAACACACCCTCGAGCAAACCACTCCCATTAAATCTAAATTTTCAACCTCAATACTTTTTGGAAACTTAATTGAAATAACAATAATTAAAAAAAGAAAAGAATAGATAGACAATACAGTAGATTGAATTATGCCTTTTATCTATCCATCCCTCCCTCCCTGCTATTATCCAACAGCCTTAATACAATTTTGGAAAGCACTCCTATTTATTATTATTGTTTACCAAACATTACAGGAATATTGCAATCACTTTCATTCCACTGTTTTTTTTTTTATAATTTGCCAGTGAAAGCAAAACTTCCTTTATGCATGTAGTTGTCAATGAGGTCCTGCAATTTTCAATGCAGGAATGTTGGAGGCAGGAGGAGATTGGGTAAGTTGCTTGAAACTGTGCAATGAGGGCTAGATTCAAATTCCATTCAAGTCAATGGAAAGACTCCTACGGACTTCAATGGGCTTTGGACCAAGTCTTAAGTGAGACAGACTGATCATATTTGAGAGCAGGACACTCCACAGGCCTGATTCTGATTTCGTGGACCTCACTGTAAATTGATATCGCAATCACGACCCAGCTCCCTCTACCCATTGTAGTAGCCATTAGAGCAACCAGCATCTTTATGCTGGAAGAAGGGTTTAGTGGTTGGTGCATCAAACTAGTAGACAAAAGTCTAGGCACTATTCCTAGCTTTGCCGCAGATTCCTTATATGCTCTTAGGTAGGTCACTTAATTTCTCTGTGCCTCAGTTTGTAAAATGAGAATAATATTTAAGAACCACTTTAGAAGAGCATTGGGAGATTTAATTAATATAGGGTTATGAAGTGCTTTTGGGGTTCTCGGATGCAAAGTTCCACAGAAATGCAAGGTAATATTTTTGGACCCAGTCCTGAATTCCTTACTCAGTTAAAACTCCCGTTGAAGTAACTGATGCCCAATTATCAAGAAGTATAATCATCACATGGTACAATATTGATAAATTTGTTTCACTCAGAAGTAGTTAAAGTACCATAAAACTTATGACATACTGATATTGCCCTTACATTACAATTGTACTTAGCTTGCAAAACAATTATAAATTCTCTTTGAATGCATAATATATACACAGTAACTGAACCTAGGTGAACTATAGGGACCCTAGGTCGCTTAGCCAATTGATACTCTACTGAATAACTGGTTCAAGTTTTACTTGGGTCATAAGTGCAATCATTTCAGGGTCTGTCTATGCTACAACTATATGTTAGGTGACCTGGACAAAACACAATCATCCCTATATCTGGTTAAAAGCTGGCTACATCTTGTAATGTAGATGAGTCCTAACTGTACTCTACAGTCTCTGTTCAAGCCTGCAGTGTGGTTCAGGGACATGGTTAAACATTAGTTATCCATAAGTCCCATCTACACTACAAGATAGAATGGCGTTCTAACAATGTCAAGGGACAACATTTTGTAACAGAGTTCCCGGACATGGTTACTGTAAATAGGCCTTAGTCGTTTCCGTTTAATCACTAGCAGACTTGTCTCAATCACTAAGAACATTTGTCCCAAATGATGTCAATGGGGAGAGGGGGAAGAGAACCAAGTGCCCTACCCACACCTGCCACCAACTACATGGGACTGGAGCCTCCCCATTGCCCAGGGACTGGCTTATAAAAGGCCTCAGCAAAGCAACAACCACTGGAGCAGCTGAGGGGCCAACATTTGCCAACAGAAAGACTGTGGAGAGAGCAGGACCCAAGCAACCCTTCCTTTGCGCCTGGCCAGCTCTCCCTGGGAGGCAAGAAGAGCCTTTGCAGGAGTCTCTCTCTTAACTAGAATTACTCTACACTTTGGCACAATTTGTTAAAAAATGGCAATCTGGGCTCAGGAGAGGCTCAGAACTGGACTAAGAAGGGTGTCGCATGTAGGTCAGGATTAAGTGATGCAGGAGAGCAAAGCAATGTGGAGAGCCTTAATCACTGCATGCCAGCATTATGTCTGGCTCCAGGGAGGGGCTTTTGGGCCTCATTTTTTATAGTTAAAATGGAAAGTATGATTGCAGCAAAGAATTAAAAGCAAATGTATGGAAGGAGAAGGTACTGCATTTCAGAAAAGATTTTACTCTTGCTACACAGGATTATAAACCCAGGAGTTTACTGGGAATGTCTGGGTTTTGCAGGACTGCTCCAGTGTCCCAGATACTATTTAGATTGGACTCAAATTTCCTCTCTTCTCTGTGATGGTCCCTCATTGCCTCGTCTAGTTCCTGTAGTGGTCACTCCCCCTCCACTGGGGGAGCTCACAGTTCCCTTTCCAGGACTCTCTTCTTCCCTCCACTGCCCCCCCTCTATCTTAAAGAAAACTGGGGCCCAGCTGGCTCTGTGTTGTGTCCCAGTGCACGACCTGCCTGCCAGCTATTTAAATGTGCATCTGAGGTGCTCCAAGCCTGGCACTATCACCAATTGCTCAATGTGCTCCAGGTCTGGAAAAAACCCAGACCTATTACACACTACTGGTACGCACACAGTTCAATCACCAGCCTGCAAGCAGTAGACTAGGGCCAGCACAAGTGGGCCTGAATTTCCTTTAAGGAAGGGAACACTGGACTGTGATTGGGAGGCCAGAGGGGAGTTCCAGGGAACTTAAGTGGAGGTAGATTGGAAGAAAAGGGTAAGAGATGAGCACTCAAAGGACAAACATTCATAGTCCAACCCCTCTTCAAGCTGCCAAACCCTACTCACCCACTCCTTCAACTACCCCCAACCCGAACACCATAGCTGCAAACTCTTTCATACCTCAGAGTAGATGGCCAAACCTTGATTCAACTTACTGAAATTCTCCCAACATAGGCAACAAAACTTTCAATGTCCTAGCTGCTAGAAACTTGCAGTTTTCTCCCTTCCTCACCCCTTTACGCTGTGATGGTATTCAGAAAGGAAGTAGGTTTCTCCATTTAAAACAGAGGCAGCTACCTCTATTGCTATAGCAGTTTTCTAATGATGTACAAAGCACAAAACCCGAACGCATGTGTGCTAAACCTACTTTTGGAAACATCCAGCATCTTTCCAAGAGAACCATTTTCATTTGTTTTCATGGAATGAAATCTGCACAGAACAATATAGACTTAATCCATACCACAATTCATCTCAGCTCCCCCATTCCCTTTCTATTTAGACGGAGCATTTCTTTCATATTCAAGATGGGCAACGTCCTCAGATTTCTGTGGGGAATCATCTAATATCTAACTTTCAGCTGAGCTGCTGCATAGAGACGAGGCTTGCCCTTCTGGGACAGAGATACTGTTCTTACATTATTTGGGCCCATCATGCAGTAGTAATACGTACAATGCTAGAATCATTAACCTTCGGTTGTTTTTCTTTTATAACAAAGCCACAAACCTTAATTCATAAAAATGTGCTGCAAGATGAAAAATTCATATAGCACAGTTTTACAAAATGCCACAAGGCTTCAGGGAAAATAAGCAGCATTTCCTTAACTCTGTGGTAAAGGGCAGCAAGGTGGCTGGATACATTTACCTGAATTACATGGAAAACTGCTGTAGGAGATGCTCTGACACAAATATGCACATAGAAAACATATATTAACTGCTCACCTTTTCTTCATTACCAACACAACCCCCAGAAATATAATAACGAACAGCAAGATGCCTGCAATGACTCCAGCGATTTTAACAGTATGGTCTGTCTCCTTCTCTGGCTCTGGGTCTGGTTTTCGAGTAGCAGCTCCTATGAAGGTAGCGGATTTAAAAGAAAAGGGGGGGAAAAAGAATAAACACATTACACTTTCTTCTCCTGTTACATTTAACATACATAGTAATACGCCTTATCAGAGCCGACAGACAGCAATGCTTTGATTTTTTTTTAAAAAACTGGTCTCATATGCACTGGAAGGAATGTAATTGTTCATATTGTTCTACAATATTTTGCTAAACCACAGCACAAGATGGATACTACACCCACGCCTGACCCTTTTATAAGACCCTCTTCACACATACAATTTTCTATATTTTTATTATCTGTGTTGGCTCCCTGTTCTTTCAGCCATTTAAAAACTTGCTAACACCACAATAACTATCCTAAGCCTTTATCCTAATTTGATTTGCTGGAACATCTTCCTTAATTATTTTTCATAAATGAAGCAGTAATTCCATAACATATTAGCTTAAACACCTGGAAAAGTGAGATAAGCTCATTTACCACGCGTTTTACCAGCAATTGTTTTTTTGTACAATAGACCTTTTTTTTTTTGCCTTTGGAAATCTAAATCTAGGTCACATCTGGTAAGCAAAAGACTCCTTCTAAGCAATTTATTCACAAAGTGGGAAGCAGCTGATGATCACACCACTGGCACCCACATTTAATATCTGTTTAAATGAGATAACCAGTGCCTTGCAGCAGCTACTGTCTTAGCTTTTCCAGCTTCCCCATTTAAAAAAACCCACCATTTGTATTGTTTACTGTATAATGTGATGGAACGTCAAATCCATGTCTGATGAAATATCCATTTCCTCCACTAAATGAGTTCAGGATGAAAAATGTTAAGGACATAATGTTCAATTCACTAAACTGAATATATATTTTTTGAGAACTTACACTTTTTAAAATCAAAATGTCACATATTTATCGTTTGAGGCACTACGTCACCTCTACAAAGTGGACAGATAGTCCTAGAAATAGGAATTTATTTATCAGTTTTCTTATTACAGCTTTTTTTTTGGATGGGGAAAGCAGGGGAGGTAAAATGCAATTAAACTATAATATTATAGAACTAGCATTCCCATCACAGTCTCCTGGTTTCATTAGGGGCACTGAAAGGCACAGTTGTTGTCTACTTGTCCTTTTATTTGCCTTTTTATGAAAAATGGCTAAGGTGAGGATTTTACCCGGGGCCAAATTTTCCTCTGCTCCTCTCCCACAATCAGGGCCAGGTTTTCAAAGGTGGTCAGCATCCAGCAGTTCCCATTGAGACACTTATGGACCAGATTTTGGAAAGAGCTTAGTGCATCAGATGAGACAATCTGGCCACTTTTACTGGTGCCTAAATGTGAGCTGAGCCCTTCTGAATATTTGGAACCAACTGTGGGTGCTAAGTTTGTTTGAAAATTCTTGCCAGGGTGTATTGTAAACATAATGGGCTAGAGATATTTACTATCTATGGGCCCAATTCCACCATGTTTACTACGGCTAATATCTTACTATGAAATAGTCCCACTGAAATAAATGGGAATTCTGAACTAGTAAAACTCAGTATGTGTAAGGATAGCGGAATCAGGCTCTATATTTTCTGTAACAGATATGCATAACATTTTGTTCTAAACAATCCTGTTTTTAATTCCCCGGTATCATATGAGGGATTTCTTTAAAAAAAGCTTCCTAATATTATAATTTATACAGTACTCAAAGTGTGCTACGTACTTAGAAGATACCTACTGTACCTTCTTAATGCAGAAAACAGCTGTTGAGCTGAAAATGGCAGGTGGGAAACACTGAATCAAGGATGATATAAATGACAAGGGAAGATATGGAGTTTATAGCAAGTGGAAATGAGAATTGAAACAATAGCAAGATCTAAGCCAGGGGTCTCAAAGTCCCAGCCTGAGAACCTCCCCACTGCGGCCCGCAGAGGAGAGACGCATGCAGACACGATACTGGCAATGTCTGCTGCAGGCGCCGCCCCCTGCAGCTCCCACTGGCTGAGGGAGAGGAACAGAGATACCATCACTAGTCGCCAGGCAGAGTCAGCCATGGAAGCAGCGTCACTTTTTTCCACGTCAAAATACCAAACACAACTATCTGATGCACACCTTGCTGCAATCCTGAAGGTTTCAACTGCTCGGTCACGGAGGCCAAACATCAACAAACTGACAGAACTGAAGCGTTGCCAGTGGCTGGCAAACACTAAAAACTCTCTGGCAGAGAATTGTATAAAGTTGTATGACAGTTTTATTATTTCTAAGAAATTCGAAATAAAAAATACAGTATAAACGTTTTTCCTGTCTCTTAATCAATTTATGATTCATGACAATACTTTGTTTCTCACCCCATGACTGTTAGTTTCGTTAGTAGCCTCTTGTGAGAGACTTTGCCAATGGCCTATTTAAAATCTAAATAAATTACGTCAGCTGGTTCTCTTATATCCTTTATTTCATCAAGTACAACAAATCCTAAGAAATTCGTGAGACATAATTTTCTTTTACAGAACCTGGGCTGGTTATACTCTGTTATATCATGATCTAACAGTCCTGGCATTTTATTACACTATTTTTATTACAGTTTTAACCAATTTGGCAGGTACAGATATAAGGTTTACTAGTTTGTAATTGCCCAGATCACCCATGGAGCCTTTTAAAAATATAGTTACAAGATCTGCTACCTTCAAATCCTCCAATATCATAGCTGTTTTTAATGAGAGATGGCATATTTTTGTTAGCTGCTCAGCCACTTCATATTAATCTCCTTCAGAACTCTTAGATTTATAGCATCTAGGTCTGGTGACTTATTACTTTTTAAATTATCAATTAGCTCCATCAATTTCTTCTGACATCTCAATCTGTGATAGTACCTCATTTTTTATTACCAGAAAAGTGTGTTATAGGTATAACCCCTAACATCCTTTGTGGTGGAGACTGATGCAAATAAATCATTTAGCTTGTGAGCAATGTTCTTTTATTCCTTAATTTCTCCCTTGGTGATCCAGTGAACCCAGTGAGTTTCTTTCCCAGGCTTCCTGGTTCTGATCTATTAAAAGAATTTCATGTTTGTTTTATACCCATTTGTTGTTCAAAATCCATCTTATCCCTCTTAATTTCCCTGTTACATATTGCCTGCTGTTTACTGGTTTCACTGGGGTTAGATTTCCAGATTTTGAAAGATCTCTACTTGGCTCAAATAACCTCTCAAAATTTGCCATCTAGGCAGACGGGCTTACATCATGCTTCCTGATTTTGTTTTTGTTCAGTGGTACACGTCTTGTAGGAATCAGTTAATGTCTTCTTAACTATGCCACCTGTAAGGATTTTACTTCATTTACTTTTGACTCTAGGGCCTTTTTGACTAGCCTCTTCATTTTATTAAAGTCTCCCTTTATCAAGTGTAATGTCACTTTTTGGTATCTTATTTCCCATTAGGATGTTGAACCTAATAATATTATGGTCACTATTACTTAGTGGCTCAGCTACTTTTAATTCTTGAATTAACTCCTGCAAAACAATCCTGTGACTGTTCCATGGCCGGAAGAAGTTGGTGGAAAATTCCTCTCTTTCCCCCAACAGAGTTCCCAGGGCCCAGCCAAGTTACTCTGTCTAGGTACTGTGGGAAGGATTTGCCCCTTTGTGTCTGAATAATTTTGTTTATCTATTTAGGCAGGAGCTGCCTCATTCCCTGTGGTCTGTAAAGAGACAAGCACAATGCTGGTGGTTAATAAATAATGATAAACAATAATAGCCTCTTGCTTGTAAAGTAAGGGTAAATAAGTAGCGTATTACTCATGCCTTATTAAAATTGGAGTTAAGAAAATTGTTTGAATTAACTTGAAAATATAATCTAATTCTTTTAAATAGAATGTAAACTTGTTTGAATTTGCTTGTCAAATTTGATAATTTTCTTGAATAATAAAAGAGCCCTCCACCAGATAAAATCAAAATAATATTAGAGAGAGAGAGAGAGAACAAACACCTTATGTTTGTTTTAAATTAATAAAGCTTGAACTTGCTTGTTTGGGGATTTTTATGAAATGTCTACTAAGAGAGATAACTGGGTCACTGTATATGAAGAAGCAATAATTAAAATAATCCTATCCCAATGGCCTACCAGTCATACTTACAAACAAGCACAACAAAGGAATGGGATAAAAACAACAACTGCCCAAAACAACTTCAGTTATTCTGACTAAAGCAATTCATTCAAAACCTCTAAGATTTTTCTGCTGTTTATTTACACCAACAAATAATCCCTTCCTTTAACTAAAGCAGATTGATCTCCACTTTATTTCCCACTCAAGGCTGACCAATTGGGTGTCTCTTTACTTCCACTCTGCAGCTTTATGCTCTCTAACCGTACTTGCTCAGTAAGTCATTTCCAAAATTTTTTCCAGATAAATTTCATTTACAGGTGTTACCTTGACTGATGTAATGGATAAGTTTAAACGCCTCCTAGATAATAACACAGGTAGTCTAGACCATCTCAATCTCCAATGAAACTTACTTTTCCTGTTATTAACCAGCCCATGATTTTTTTTTCTTTAACTAGTGACCTGTGTTACACAGAAACTGGTAAATGTCCATCTGCTTCTCCCTGGGGAAAAATTAATAATCACACCTACAAGATTTCATACTCTTTTGAGGCATGCAATCAAATTATTATGCAGGCAGCATGATCCAAGTATTATCGCTTTTCAGCACCTACCTTTAACTCATTTCACAGAGCAGGTCAGGGAAATGAAATGTTATACCCCTGTGTGACAGCTGCATTGTGATTAGGCAGTTGGAATCATGCAAAATGGGAGGCACAGACATGTGGTGCTGCCTTTGATTATCCATTCCAAGGGCTCTACTGTCACTGCCACATAGCAACAAGATTGAAAAGATCAGAAAATTTGGCTTTAAAGACCCCCAAAGCTTCCAAGGACACAGCAAAGCACAAGAGTAGGTAGGGAAGGTATTATTATTATTACAACTGATATTTTAGTAGCACCTAGAAACTCCAAATCAGATTGGGAACCCCATTGTGCTAGGAACAATTCAAACACAGAGCAAAACAAGCTTTTGCCCCAAAGAGGTTCAGTCTGATTAAGACAAGCTGTAACAAGTGAATGTCACAAACTATCAGAAGAAATGGGAGAGCGAGGGAAACAATTATAAGAAAATATATTTACACAGGGCACAATGGGTATAAATAATTCCTTCTGCCTATCCAGCTAGCTGTTATGACTTGGCACTTCTGTAAGCATCACCGTAGGTCTTGAGGAGGGTCCTGAAGGAGTGCAAGGCAGTGTCTTTATGGAAGAGTTTGGGTAGGACGCTTCATGCTGGAGGGCAGGAAAGTGAAGATACTTGTGGGAAAACCAGACAACCAGGTAACTTTGCTGTTGGTGGTAGAGAGTTAGGCCGTGATAAAATATACAAGCATATCAATAGCTTTCTCCTGACTGAGTTATGCTGCTGAAAGGGAAAAGAGCATTGTAGAGAGGTAGGTCCTCCTTGTGAATGCAAAGAGATCCACAGAGTAGTGATCCCTGTTGAACCTTGGAATCCACATTCTTAGGAGGCCAACTCTTTTCCATGGGCTGATAAAAAACTAACTCCCTCCTTGAGAGGATATTGGCTAGAAAACTCCATGCCAATTTCCCCCTCATATGGTTTTTTTCATGAAAGTGAATGATTGAACTCTAATTTCTAAGTCGGTGGCAGAAGAGGCACTGCTACAAGGATACAACAAGCAAGTCCAAAGCACTTGCTATTTGAGTTTAAATTTTGGTCCAGACGCCAGGATTTTAGACTATACTGGAGAAGATCCAAAAGACATACAAATGTGTAGATTAAATGAATTATCACCCCAGCTAGTCTGTTTGTACTGTAAACAACTGACATTCAGTCCTCATCTGCTAACCAGCATGTATTCTGCTCACAAAAGTCTTTGTTTCATTACTCCCGGCAGAATTCCAGCAACGGTAGAAAGCCTCCCACCCCAACACACTTCATTGGTTGCTTTCATATCAACATCCTTATTTCTTCTTTGAAAAATGTACTGCTTTTTTGTCCCTATGGTTGAAGTTATGAGGTGTTGATAGACCCTGGACAGGGTATAATTTGTGACAGAAGGTGGTTTTGATCGATTTCCCCCCCCTTTTCTAGCCCATGTCTTGAATATATTAGTTTTGCAAACTCACTGGCTTAAGGTCTATTTTCTTTTTACAGTTTTTCCCCTTTCTGCATTGTTGTTCCCTTGCCAAATGCTCAGTTGTAGATGGTATTCTCTGCTTGGCAGGAAATGTGTCTTTCTCTGTGTTTTGTTTAGTACCGAGCCAACTGTCAGTGCTGAAATCTCTGTATCCTGATTCTCCCTCCCTATAACATGATAACTCCCATTCGATCTTTTCTGTTTTGGTGAGTTACTCACATACTGTGTAGGGAGAACAGAGCCCTAATTTTCATGGCAGAGTATTTGCTTTTTTATTTGTGATTATTTTACACTATATACTGATGCTCAGTTGTCTTTCCTTCATTAACAGAGATTTGTACTTTAGTAAAAGTCATGCTGGGGCATGTGTGCATGCGCATACGCTCATGAAAATAGGTCTTATGAACAGACCCTGAATAAAGGTGTCGAGTCATGTGATACAATTAAATTCAGAGTCCCTAAGCAGAAGGAGTCTATCAGAAAAGGCCTATCAAAATAACAGCAGCTTCCTAACACTAATTATGAATTATTAACTTTGTTTATGACATTCCTCACTGGTGCAAAGACGTAAAAAAAAAGAACGGAGAACAGCACGAAAAGAAATGCAAAAGTGTCACTGATGGATATGCGTAATCTGTTTGATTTTCAATTTGGTTGTAATTGTAAACTCACTTTTGGGGGCATGTGAACACAAAGTAGGGTTTGTTTGTTTTTTAAACATTTATACTTTAGGTAAACATAAGAAATAACATTCATAATTGCCATAACCAAACCCAACTGCCAACGTGATGTACATCCCTTGGCCTCACCTGATCTACACTCCTGTGATTAGCTTTAGCGCCTGTCACGAGGCTATTTATTTAAACACCTCTCCTTAAAACTTCAGGGGCCTACACATACTTTTAAAAAGCCAATCCATTAAAACCAAAAAAAGAAAAGGAAGAAAATTAAAACAGCCCCTCAAACTAAATCAACCCCGACTATTCCCCAAACAACCAGCCACACAACAAAGCACCAAAAAAACCAAAACCAAAACAAAAAAACGTATTCCACTCTTACTAACAACCCCTCCTCCCCCTTGTACTAGAATCTCTGACCCACTTCTTGGTTTACAATTGCCAAATCTTAGGACAGGGTGGAAAAGTAAGTGAACACAAAATGCCCCACAATAATGCCCCTTTCCTCGTGGAAAGAAATTACTTTCCAATAGCTCCTTTTATCAACAAGAAAGTCTAACAAAAATTAAAGATTCCCTTCTTCACAAGGTGATAAAATAGTCCCAAACACTCCCCTGTGCTGGAAATAAGGGGGTAATAGGAGGGAGATCTTGTCTCTCATGTAGCCAGACCTCAGACCACTAGGGATTGGTGGGTCATAATCAACACCCTACACTATATCAGTAAACTAATAAGCAGCCAGTGCAGAGCATAGAGCTGTGATGCTGTGCTCTTGTACAGATAACTTGCTGAAAAGCAGGAAGCCCCATTCTCCACAAGCTTAAATTTTCAAATAATTTACATGCCTTAAGGGCCAAGGAAAAAAGTACATTTTATCATGTGATAAAACATATCTTTTTTCTTGGGTGGACATGGCCAAAAAGTGTCAGCCATTGAAGAGCACACTACAGGACTTTAATCCTAAAGTGACAAAAACATGGGTTATAGTAGCAAAGTCTATATCAGAAATAAAAGGTAAAAGCCTCTTGGCCAACTGCATATGCAAAGAAGCAGTTGGGTTTACAGTTGCTATCTGGTCATCTAAGTGCAGCAGAAGTCTAACAAGACCCCATGAATTGCAATCACACGAGTTGTATGGTGAGATCATGCCTCCAATCAAGGGGACTCATGGAACGGCAATAGGAGGCTATGACAATCCACTTCCATCACTTTAGACTTAGGTAGCTAGCTCTCATTCATGCTCCAAATGCCAGGTCACTTGCATTCCATGATTCCACTTCCACATTATTTGCCATGGATTTCACCTCCTTCCATAGAAGGGTAATCTAGAATCTGAGCTTTCATTAGAAATAAATATTTCTTTTGATTGTGAAGATCACCACTCAAACACCAACACCCTGCAAACTGTCGCCGTGATGTCCAAGTGAGTCTGCCGGGAGCTTGAAACAATAACTCTAAGAGGTGTAAACTGCCCTATTCATTTCAATCAGGGTCTTGCCCTATGGACTTAGATTCTGTAAGCAATGGAATTTGGCATTTTATCAAGATACTATGGAATTCTGCAATTTTCCCATAAACTTTGCCAGTTTGTTGTAGCTAGCCATTTTGTTTCTTGTCACCCTGCCTGCCTCTTGCTGTCCAGCTTTCTCCAGAGGAAAAGTTAATTTTATCACACTGCAGGCTTCCACCAGAACTGGAGTCCAACATGCACCCATGGAATGGGGAAACCAGAAGTGCAGACTGGTGAGGAAAGCTGGCTTGAAAACAGCATATCACTTGGGACCCGGAGAAGGGAGATGTGTCATTGCAGCCAGCTACAAGCTCCCCATTTCCCTGGCACATATGGGGAGATTAATCTAGACTAAACTAACTGGGCAACATCACAGGAACCAAGACCCCGGTAGCTGAGTTGCCTCTGGGAAAACATTCAATCCTCAAGAAGAAAAGACAAATTGTACATCAATTAGCATTTTCATCTGTGTGCCATAGTTGTGTGTGTTAGTGAGAGAGCAAAGACAAGGGGGACTAGAGGGGAGGATATTTCATGATAATAAAATAAGTTAATGTTGTTGAGAAACATAGTGGTTGTTGCTGTGGAATCTGGCCCTATTCTGTCTACAAGAGGCCCTGATCCAAGGCACAGTAAAGTGTTCAACTACATCACGTTAAGAAAGATATGAACAAATGGGAGACAGTCCAGAGAAGAACACCAAAAAATTGTAAGAGATTTATAAAACAAAATGAGGAAAGGTTGAAAGAACTGAACATGTATAGTGTAGAGAAAGCTGAGGGGGAACTTGTTAACAATTTTCAAATATGTAAAAGGTTGTTATAAAGAGGACAGTGATCAATTATTCTCCATGTTCACAGAGGGTAGGACAAGAAGTAATGGGCTTAATCTGCAGCTAGAGAGATTTAGGTAGGAAAAACTTTCTAACTATAAGGATAGTTAAGTGCTGGAATAGGTTGCCCAGGGAAGGTATGGAATCCCATCACTGGAGGTTTTTAAAAATAGGTTAGACAAACACTTCTCAGGGAGTCTAGGTATATTTAATCCTCCCTCAACTTGGGGCACTTGCCTAGATGACCTCTTGGGGCAGAAATGTATCATCCCAAATTCACTTGTGAAAGAAAGGAATCGACTTTAGTCCAGAGTAACCCCACCCATTCCTTCTATGGTCCACGGGCAAGTCATCACTGCCTTATGGTCAGTGGTACGAAGGCAGTAGTTAGAATGATCATCATCATGGTTGGACATCTGATCTTCACCCATTGCCTGGGGGAGATCACTGACCAACACACAAATAAAGTTTTTGTGCCAAACCTAGGCCTGAAACTAGAATAAGAAAGGTCAAGAAAATCAGACATCCTATGAGTTTGTCTTGCTTCCACCTCTCCACTATCTTACACAGAAAAAGATTGAAAATGGGTTTACAGCTAGCCAGATTGTCAGTGTCAAGAGCATGTGTCTTGAGCCTCGGGTACGTGACAGCTTCCTCAAGGATAACTGGCACTCTGCTCTCTTTAGGAGAGATAATGGCAATGCCCAATAGGAGCTCACCCTCTCCTATCTCAGTTTGCCATCACCAGGAGGGAAACACATGAGATCAGATCACAGGCTGTGGAATACAGTTCTCCCACATCTCTGGGATCTCAGCGAGCTGCACAGGCTGAAACTTAACCAGTCAAGACACTTTGCTTTGCTAGCATGGACACAGGTAGCTAGATTGTTCCCAATGCTTCCATGAACAGAAGAGGCCGCGTCCAGCAGATCTGCCACAGGAGTGCAGGCAAAGAACCTGGTATCCAATGGAAGCTGATTAACTGGAGTTCTTTGGGATTTTGTGGCTAGGAAGTTGGGGTTTTCATCTAAAGGAGAATTGTCTTCGGATACCCCTGCAGATTGCCAAATGAGAGTTAAATCCAAAGGGCATTCAATCCCACTGTCAATGGCAGCAAGCTCTATTTTTGTGCGGCCAGGGGGGGGGAGCAGGAAGCAGCAGGGCACGGCAGTGCTGAGTCCCCCAGCTCTAAAACTGGACAGCTTTTCATCTCCAATCTAAGTTGTCATTTCCCCATGTATAGATTGAAAGTCTGCACTCTGTCTACTCCACAATCACCACCCCCAGCCTACTTGCCATCTATTAAGAGGCTTCACTAGTAATATTGCAAAGTCAGTCTCTCATAATTCCCTGACTCCTCCATTCCCAACTTGTGGGTTTCCTTGGAAGAGGGCATAATGGAGGCCACAGCATTACAAGAGCAAGGAAGTATTATCTGTGATAGAATAAAAATATGCAAGAGACTTCCTTTTTAAAATTTTGGACAAAAAGACAAAATATCTTTTCATTATTCTTTTTGTTCCCATTCAATTTCAAGTTTCAAATACATTGCTGTAGAAGGTTTCATCCAATTTTTGGATGAGAAAAAGAGAAGATTGGGAACAGAAACTGGAGTTAAAAAGTATAAGGGAGGGAGAAAAATAATCCCACAGAAATCTGCCTCTGTAGCTAGATTACAGTACTAATGCTATATTTGTGCAAATCTCAGAAACATTTGCAGTTTTGGCAATAAAAGAGCTGTCCAAATTGAAGCAATGTTAAATGTATCAACAAGAATAGACCCCTCTGAATGCATAATTGCTTATTACTGATTTACGCTTCATTTCTCATAAATTGGTTGCAGTCTTTTAGGGACCAGGGGAAACTTTCTAAGCTATCACATTTTAGCAAGAATACTTTAAATAGTACTTTTTTCCTATAGCTCCTTTCCCTTCACTGCTAATTATCACAATAATTAGTCATAAACAGAAGCTGTCTTATTCGATGATACCAAAACTAGGCTTGTATGAAATATGGGTACTTTGCTTCACAGGGTTTTCATGTATAATTTCTTTGGTTCTGACTTACACAAGTTTGCATCTCCTCCTGTGCTTCACTTTGAGTTTCAAGTCTGAACTAATAGAAAAGATGAAAGCAGAACTTAGTCAAAATTGCTGCATTTTGCCCGGTATGTCTTCAGAACCATGAGACTGCAAAATCCATATGGTTTTGATGCAAAACTGTAAATCAGCCCTGGCTCACTTGAGATGTTTCTATTTACATACAAACTTCTTAGTTATCAGCAATAATGGGAAGTGAAATGAGGAAAAAGTACATGAAGGTTTAAAGTTTAGGAGAAATATGTTTGAAAATACACACACACACACACACACACACACTCTTAATGGCCACCCTAACAATTACAGTGTTCTAAAGTCATCTATTATCACAGTCTAACTCCCATTATTAAAGACGCACATTTTCAGTATAATGCATGGGGAATTAGGTGTGCAACTCCCCTTAACAACAATTGTGGTGTCTTGCATACAGGGCCGGCTCTGGCTTTTTGGCCGCCCCAAGCAAAAAAAAAAAAAAACAGGCGGCCAGAATGGCAAAGCGGAAAAAAAAAAAAAAAACCTGCGGCGCGGCCGGAGTGCGGATGCAGGGGGACCAGGCTGGGGGAAAGGGGGGGGGGGGGGGGAGAGGGAGAGAGCAGGCGGGAGAGAAGGGGGCGGCCAGGGCTACAGCAGGGGTGCTGCCACGTGGCCCCTCCCGCTGCGCCGCCTCCTGCCGCCTGCTGCGAGGGCTCCGCTCCGGTCAGCGGGGAGGGAAGGAAGAGGACTGCCCTGCAGGGGGCTCTGGTTCTCCGCGCCACCACCCCCTACAGGGCGGCCGGAGCGGAACAAGAACAAACAAACAAACAAAAAAAGCAGCCGTGCCGCCCTAGGATTGGGCAGAATGCCGCCTCGAACAGTCTGCCGCCCCAAGCACCAGCTTGCTCAGCTGGTGCCAGGAGACGGCCCTGCTTGCATAGTGTTGAAAAATTATTCCAAAGAGTTAATGTTGCCATAGATATTATGTATTAAAATTTTAATTCTTGTCATGGAATCCAGAAGCCATGTGAGTCATATGATAACACTATCATAACATTATTTTGCCCAAAGTGGCATGCCCTTTGGTCCTCTTGGTTACAGCAAAAGAGTAATGCCCTCCTGCTTGCTGTCCCTTTCTATCCACTATAGCCTCTATTTATTGTAATACACTCTTAATGCTTTGTACTGATAACCTCAGAACTACATATTATCTTACCCAAATGGGTCCAAAGTTCTCTTTAAATTGCCTTTCTTATTGTTTACAATTTATGAATATAGTCAAAAACTACAGATGGAAAAAATTGAATTCACACGCTTTTCTTTATATCCTGATTACATTTCAGAATTTCTCACTCTTTCCTTGTCTCGCCTTAATTTTCTACTGTGGGGTAATGCAGAACATGTTCAATTTTGGAAAGCAATAATCAGAGGCATAATTTTTCATATAAAGAGTGAAATTGCAGATTACATGATACATAAACATTCTCTAAAATTAATTCATGATTTTATTCTCTTGTATTTGTACTAGCTGCTACTCCAGTCTGTTGTTGAAGCTCACACATTTTGGATGAGACACAATGTCAATCTGTACCATACAAATGGTAGAGATGTCTCTAATTTGTTATAGTTTATACTGTTGTGCTCAGCTCATTCATATTTTTTGCTTTTACTTCAAGTTTTTTACCTTTGCATTTTTCACAATGATGAGAAAGGAAAAAAATAACAACCTTTTTCACAGTGGATTGCAAATTACTGACTGAATTGAATTTTTTTCAAATTAGAATGGACAAAATGGGCAAGTTTTGGTGGCTTCAATTACCTTTGTGCCAAAAACATACATTTTACAAGTACATAAGGCCAAATTCTTCTCTGAGACCTGGTCTGAAATCCACAAAATTCCAAATCAGTTAGCTGTGTCTTTAAGGGATTGAAAACAGCCTCCATACTGATTATATGATCCATCAATCTTCAGCTCTCCTGAGCAAATGCACTAATGCTCACTTTCCAGCGCAAAGCCTAAATAACTGGGTTGTGGACTAAAGTCCTTTCTGGGGGCTGGGAAAGGATGACCATCTTCTTCCAGGCCACAAAGCAGCAATAGATCTGCTCCTGGTGATACATTCTATGGCCTGCAGTAGTAGGCTTGTTTCTGGTTGCATCCACCACATCCTCATGTAGGAAATGGCTGGTAGATTTGTGATTCTTCTTTACCCTTGCTGTCAATCTGTCCCTTTGGTGACTATATGCATGCAGTACCTAAGGAGGATTCCTTGCGTGGGTTCTCCAAATCTTGTTCCCTATTCTCCTAACCATGCAGCACTGTATTGATTCTACTGATGACAGAACCTTCCACACAGTCATTGTTCAAATAATAGTAACTCATTACAATATGGCCCTGTATCCCTGACTGATGCCTCTAGTTGTTCTGTAATTATAATACCACATTCATATTTAAGGCTACTATTTTATTCTCACCAAACCTTGTAGTAAATCCTTATTACAATAAAAATAATGAAACAAAATTCATAATATTGTGGACATTACCACACTATCAATTGACTTCTAACCAATTCAGATTCCTATTTTTATACAAATGGAGCAGGTTTACACTTGGATGCTGTACTTCAGCATTTCTGATGACAATAGCCATCAGTGTTATCATTATACTCCCTCAGTATAATTGTTTAATTTTAGCTGCTTTGCTTGTGCTACACGTGGAAAACTTGCCTATGTTTAAAATACTACTTGCTTTTGCGGCACTGTTTCTGAAGGAGAATACCTGACACTTGACTCAGTAGTACATTGCAAAAAAAAAAGTGGCTCCCATGGCACGCCTTAACATTTTCTTGTAACTATATTGTTTTATAAATGAAACTGCCATAGCAAAAATGACAAATATAACATATAAAAGAACAAAAAGGGCAATAAATCACAAGCGACACTCCAGCCCATTAAAATGCACTCAGCTGGTGTTGCAGAAAGTAGAAAATGTTCTTCTCGCTTTACATTCTGCCCAGCTGAACAGGGACAATCAGAATCCTTAAACTACTACCAGCATAGCAAATGTTGGAGCTCTAAAGGAAAGACGGGATAAGAATTTCAGTATGGAGATCTTCACTCACACTGCTTCCTTGTCATGGAAGGAAGTGACCCTGTACATTGCTTTAACATTTCACAATAGAAGGTATCCATTCTCCTCTTGATAACTCTGCATAACTCCCATAGATGCAAATGGGAGCTATGTAGAAGTATCAAGGCAAGAATAAGCTCCTGGCTATGTTCAGTAACATCTGTAAATAGTGGTGTTGTATTGTCAACAAAGCATGGATTCTTAGTTACCCAAAGCTGTGCTTCAGGTTTCATCATGTCACAGTGCATGTGAATCGGGGCGGGGTGGGAGCAGCCATCTTCAGAAAGGTGCAACAAGCACTGAGGAAAGATAAGTAGACCTAAATGTGTGTGTGAAAGGACAGAAATCCTCCAATATAAAGACCCCCCCCACCCACCCTTCTTCCTCCAAATAAACAAAACAAAGACAAGACCATGAAAGAGAGTAACTCCCCCTCCAGCAAACAAACTATGGAGATGAGTGGAGAAGCATCTGTCACTAAGTTTGACCTGAAGACCTGCTGTTACAAATCAGAAAGATGAATAAGGAGATGAGGGAAGAGTTCCAGGCTTACATTAAAGATGTAAAAAATTAAATTAATGAGATTAATTGGAAAATATCAGAAGTGGAAGCAGAATTCAATGAGCAATGGGACAGCATTATTAATCTAGATGAAAGAATCCAAATAATTAAAAAAGATAAAAAGGAACAGAATTAAAACTGGAGGACATGGAAAATAGAGAATACAAGAACATCACAAGGATTAAAAGTATTCCAGAGGAGACGGAAGGGAGAAATTGCTGGACACATTGAACAATATTTTCCATGACATATTAAAATTCGACTATAAGGATTACATTCATATTGAAAGGGCTTCCAGATCCCTTTTCCCCAAGCCCCCAGCAGGCTCCAGACCTAGAGATGTGATTGTCGATCTACACTACTATGAAGACAAGGATAAAATACTGAGGGCAATGAGGGAGAGAACTGAACCACAGATGAGTCTTAACCAGCCAATACAAATTTTCCCTGATCTTGCAACCTCAACCCTTGGGCCTTGGCTACACTTGCAGCTGTACAGCGCTGTGAGGTAAACCTGTCTTCATACAGCTGAGTAGGGAAAAGCGCTGCAGTCTGTCCACACTGACAGCTGCCAGCGCAGTGGTGTGGCCACACTTGTAACATTTGCAGCTGTGTTGGGAGCGGTGCATTATGGGCAGCTATCCCAGCATTCATGTGGCTGGAACGTGCTTTTCAAAATGAGGGAGTGGGGTGGATTGTGACAGGGAGTGTGGGGGGAGAGAGAGTGCTTTTTGGACCACGTCAGCTCTCTATTTTGCAAGTTCCGAACTCCCGGCCCCCTGCTCATTCGTTTACTCACTCAAAGCAAGCTGCAAATTGTTTGCTTTTCTCTGCGGTACGAGCTTTGAAACCGGCATTTCCGCATTCCTGAAGCCGGTCACAACAATGGAGAGAATTGGCCACTTGACAAGGTGATTAGTACAGCGCTGCAAGTGCTTACACTCACACCTGTGAGTCATAGCCACTCCGCTGCAGCTGTTATTCCTCTCGGAGATATGGAGTACCTGCAGCGGTGTACCCAGGGAGATACAGTGCTGCAAGTGCCCTGCCAGTGTGGACGGGGAGTGAGTTACAGCGCTGTAACTTGCAAGTGTAGCCAAGGCCTTAGAAGTGAAGAGAACTCTGCCAGATTACCACAATTCTTAGAAAGAACAACAGAAGATACAAATGGGCGTTCCCATCTAGACTATCCATTACATGGAAAGACAAATATGTCCAGCTCAGATCCAAAAGAAGGGGGAACAGATACTTATGGACACTGGAATAGACAAATCAGCTCACGAACAATCTGAATGGGATCAAAGGCATCGGTCCCACAGGTCACCAACAAATCACTGGGAATTGATGAGAGCGAAGAGAGCTGGAATTGCTCAAAACAGATGAAGCAGGAATACACCATGACAGAAACGAGAGCAGAAGAAGCAGTCCAGATCCCAAAGAAAATAATTTGCTAAGACATTTAAATAAATAATGCATATTATATTCATGTGGTTACAATGATAAAGGAATATAGTTAAATGGAAGCTGGGCTGTATAGCCCCCAGGATATTTTACTCTATGTGGATAAAGTATACTTAATGGATATAACATTACAGTTAATTTAATGCTGCGATTTATATTACAGGTAAAGTTAATAACAAAATAGCAGGAGACTCAGATCTCCCCTCCTGAAGTAAGTTTGACTTTAGAATTATCATAACCATTCCGAATTTGGAGAAAGGTCATCGATGGTGGAAAATTTTCAGAATAAGTGAACTCAAAGATAACATAACAATCTCATCATGCCTGATATGTATCATACAGACCTCTTTCTTTAATTAATGTGATGCTAAAATACTAGCAAACAAATTGTCATCTTGCCCGTATATGTTCACCCTGACCAATTTGGGTTTGTTGTTGGTAGTCGTCTATCTGATAATATCAAAAGAACTCTGAATTTGATCTATAACGTTAATTCTAGCTATTTTTCCTGCTTTCTTTGGACACTGAAAAAACCCTCGACCAGTTGCAGTGGGAGTAACAGACAGATTTGGATAAGGTTTGGTTATGGAAATCAGTTTTATATTGGCAGTTCATCCTTATCTCCTTATTCTTGAGCCTCTGCATTGGTTAATGATCATCAATCTCCTCCTTTTAATATGTCTAGGGCAGTGTTTTTCAAACCGTGGGTCGCGACCCACTACTGGGTCACCTTGCTCTGCTCAGCACCGCCGACTGGGGCGTTAAAAGTCCTGTTAACGGTGCTGCCCAGCTAAGGCAGGCTAGTGCCTACCTTTTCCGACACTGTGCCTTGGAAGCAGCCAGCAGCAGGTCCGGCTCCTTGGCAGGGGGGCCATGGGGCTCCATGCACTGCCTGCGCCCTGAACACGAGCTCCACACTCCCATTGGCCGGGAACAGGGGTGGGGAGGAGGGCGGTGTCTGCAGGCGAGAGTTGCACAGAGCCCGTGCCTAGGAGCTGGACCTGCTGCTGGCCGCTTCCGGGGCGCAGCGCGGTCTGCGGTGCCAGGACAGGTGGGAAGCGCGCGGAGCCCCATGCCCCCCCGCCTAGGAGGTAAGTCCATGCCCAAACCCTGCGCCCCAGCCCTGAGCCCCCCCCAAACCTAAAACCTCTTCCTGCACCCAAACCCCTCATCTCCAGCCCCATCCCAGAGCCTGCACCCCCAGCCCAGAGCCCTGACCCCCTCCTGCACTCCAACCCCCTGTCCCAGCCCAGAGTACCCTCCCACACCCTGAACCCCTCATTCTCAGCCCTACCCCGCAGCCCTGAGCCCCTCTCACACCCCAAACCCCTCATCCCCAGCTCTGTTGGGTCGCGGGCATCAACAATTTTCTTCAAATAGGTCCCCAGGTCTAGGATACAGGACCACTGGTCTAGGATACAGGACAGGGTTTCTTGTTATCCCCCCTGTTTGCTCTGGCAATGGAGTCTTTTGCAAAAAAGATGAGAAATAGCACCTTGGTAAGGTGCATCCAAACGCAAAATAGCTTTGTATCTGACAATGCCTTATTTATTTGCAGGATCCAGAAGCCTCATTAAAAGTTATAGGACAACTGAATTTGGGCAGGTTTCAGGCTTCAAAATAAACTATGATAAATCTGAAACTTTAGGAATTAAATTTTCCCAAAAGAGTCACATCTAACTGTTGTCAGATACATACATTTAAATGGGTAAAGGGATCTTTAAAATATTTAGGAATAAATATGGTGTAGAAACTTAATTTTTTTTAAGGCAATTAACCTCCACTGTGGAACACAGTAATAAAAGACTTGGAAGAATGGAATAAATATGAAATTTCTAGGCTAGGTAGGGTAGCCTCAGTAAACAGGAATGTCCTTCCAAAGTTATTATTTTTGTTTCAGTGCATCCCTGTTGGTATCCCTGACATGATATTAAAAACATGGCGGGCTGCAATATTAAAATTCAGATGGAAACACAAAAGACAATGGGTGTATTCTATAGATCTGTATAAGTCTACAAACTGGGGTGGACTAGCTTTCCCTAATTTGGCTTATTATTGTTATACATCTCAATTAAAATATGCGATCAATTGGGTTAAAATAAACCATCCAAATACTGGGTAAAACTCAAATACTGGAACTCAAATGTAGCTATTCATAGTAATTGTTTGATTAAAAAGATATCTAGGGCTCCAAAAATAAAAGAATCATTCAATTCATCTAGACCACCTTAGCAGCTTTGGATAATTTTTTTAAATTCCTATCGCCGAGGCCCTCTTCCTTTTAATTAATAATTCGGAGTTTATCTCAAGGAAACAGCAAAGTGACTATTCACTGTGGGTAAGAGCTGAGATTACTCAATTTGGACAGCTGTTCCTTGGTCTTGATTTGAAATCACACCAAGAGATATATAATAATGTAAACAATATAAAGATCCTGTATTTTAATTTACAAGTCAAATATTTTATTGTGAAATCGGGATACAAGGCAGCTCTATCTAGACCTTTAACCACATTTGAGGAGTTGACCCAGACGCAAGCTGGAACAAAAAGTTTTCCGTCTGACCTACATACCTTTTTGACTGAAAAAAGATGTTGATAAGAAAACAACCCAGATGAAAAGATGGGAGGGGGACTCGGACAAAGAAACTAATCTGGATGAGTGGGTCTCTATATGAGAAAGGGGATATACAGCTTCAATTTGAGTAACTCATAAGGACATTTTTTTATGAATCACTAGATAGATGACATGTGACTTCAGTTAAGATCCATCATATTTTTGCTGCTAGGGCAGTACTCTGCTGGAGGGATTGCAGAGAAAAGGGAACATACATTTGGTGATTGTGTAGATCCCCTGACCTGCTTGCTTAATGCTCCAGTAGAGGATCAACATTTTAAACAGAATGACAAATTAACTTCTTTTTATTATTGTTATCACAATTATTGGAGAAATGTCACTCCTCCTCCTAGGAGGTCCTGTCTAATGACACAGATAAATGGGAAAATAATCCTTCCCAAATTCACAGTGCTATAGTTTGTTTTAACAAACATTTAATGCCAAATTGTGCTGTCAGTAATACTAGTGTAAATCCAGAGTAAATCCACTGACACACACACACACACACACACACACACACACACACACAAAAACAATCTAGATCTCAATTCAGTCATTCAATGACTTTCCATGGAATTACTCCAGGTTTACATTGTAATGACTGAGAGCAGAATTTGGCCCAGTGTATTCCAATAATTCTCATGTAGTGAATTTCACATTTTGATAAATCTCTAAATGTTATTAGGCCAATAATTCCATAAGGCAGAAAAAAAAACACAATTGGGATTAGCTTTGTATCAGTTTTTAACATGGTTCTAAACTACACTGTTCATCTAGACCTTCAGTTATCTATGGTGTAATTAATTTAAGCTTCACTATCTTTTAGTTTTTCTAATTTTTAAAAGTATTTTTATTCTAGCAAGAAATTACAAAAAGCCTCTGATGTATCTTTTTTGAATGTGAATCATCATAGGTACTTCATTTACAAAGACTGTGCAACACAAAGTTTAGCCTTCCAGCCGCATGTGTAACAAACAGTGAATGATAAAAACAGTGTGTTGATGGAAATCAATCTGAATAGCATCTGGTACAGTAGGTGTCTGTGCTACTAAATCATAAATGAAATTTTTTTAATTTAGAAGTAAGTTGCCCAGACACTTTTCAACAATTAAGGAACAAGCATTCAAAAATGGAACATTTTAATCATAATTCCAAGCATGTTATCTCACTAAAACGGAAGCAGGAGGAAAAGAGATGAGGACCCACTGAAAACCAAATATGGCCATTCTGAAGCTATTGAATGAAGTGACTTACAAAATGGTGAAGCAAGGGACAGTAGCTTACAGTCTTCTCTTATGTGTCACTATGCTTTAATCCCCAAATAATTCTCATTTTATTCTAATACATAATTTATGCACTAATTTCTTGTGTTTATTTTCAGATGACATTTTTCATGTTGTCCTTGATTTTTCCCCCTAAGTATGAGAAGATATGAATTTCATCTTCAGCTTTCAATAGAAAATGAAAAATATATATAAATACAAACCTGTCTATTACAAATATTTTGAGACCTTCAAAACATCAAAACTTACAGAGTGGCTCAGATAAGTAAGGGAGTTACTAGGTAAGTGATTTACAATGAGGGAGCTTACCCTAGATTCACGCATGAGTGAGTTTTGGTTAAAGGTGGTTGGAAAACGGGGTTTTATTATGTTCATAGTATTGCCCCTTTTTAACCTGAGCAGCTAGTCAAAGTTTGGGGCCCTGGGGATGTTCCAGCTTGGAGCAGAAATGGACAATGAATTCTGGTATTTTCTTTGATGCAACCATGTTTATTTACAAAGAATGTACAAAGTCCTTCTTCTCCAAATGCAGGAGGAACCAAAACACAGGGGATAGCTTCTTCATAGCCCCAAGCCTCTTTAACTAGCACCAGACTTGGAACCTTACTGCAAGCTTCTCCACGGTCACACTGTGCTTACAGACTGCTTCTTGGCTTAATTCCTGCTTCCGAGCCTCTCTGTTTGTTGTCTGCTCTTCCTCTCTCCTCCCATCCCCAACAACTTCACTAGACTTTTTGCACATCCACAGACACACACATGCACCTGGTTAGAACAGCTGCCAGTGGAACCCTCTGCCCACATGGTGCTAGTTTCTGGGCAGACTCCATTATGTCTTGTTTTAGGTATGGCCCCTTAATGGCTTCTGACAACTAACTCAAATGAAGTGCGTGTTCACACATAATGAGGTTTTAACTCAACAATATTATATTTGTTTTGCTGGATTTTAAAACGTGCCCTCCCTTTTCGTGCCCCCAATTTGCAAATAACTGCAAGTAAAACTGATGCCATTTAGATGCTTAGCTGCATAATATGCAGGTACAATCAGGTAGTTAAACCTGTAAATGACACCAATCACATCTGCAAACTATTGTAGGTGCAAACATGGAGCCCATGTTATGGCCAGTCTAAAAATCAGGGCCAGACAATATAATAATTGGTCTGTAAGAAACACTTTCTGTTCCACGTATATGAACTCCGTTCCACTGGCATAAGATGAACAGATACAATATATTGCAATATCTCCCTATGCTTCTCACCATATGGGTGAACTAAGTTAATTATTTTTGTAATGTTAAAATAAAAAAACAAACAAAAAAGTTCCTGCATCATCCAGCTACTGATGATAATGTATTCACTGATCATTTCTGTCAGCTTTATTTGCCTATTTTCCCGAGTTGCTGACAAAACTGAACAGTTGCCTCGGCAACACACTATGTGGTACTAATGTAGCCCCAGTTTCATCCAAGGCATTTAGCAGCAGCTAAAGGAGAACCGCCACTTGCTGCTGCCTCCAGTGGTAGGATCCAGGCCATGCAGAGGCTGACAAGACATGTAAGGTGAATGGGGGCTGTTCCTGCACCTGGCAGCCCTCTTCTTTTATATATAGGAAAGGGGGGTGGGAAGGGAGAAGGACAACGTAAAAGACTAATGATGAGAGACACACTGTATCAGGGAGGGTCAGGACAGGTTGCTGATAGAGGAGGGAAAGAGCGGGGGGGAGGGGGGGGAAGGTTTGTACTGAGAGCTGAGTTGAACCGGGATTGAGCAGGAAGAGAAGCTGGCTTTACCCGTGTTTAGGAAGGTGGTCAGGATTTTTAATTTAAACTATGGGAGAGGCATTTTCCTTACATTTCCCCAATTCAAAAACAAATGGAAATCCCATTAAAAAACAGAAATCACTTTTGGGTGGAAACAAGCATGGCTATTTTCAATCTCAAAAGTTATATGTTGAAATAGACAAGTAGGGGAAACAGGGTGTTGGAACAGAAAATGCTATGCAACCTAACTTACAATACAAGCCTCACAGTAATCAATCATCCAATCATATCACTTAGATCCCCACATGGAGAAGACTCTCCACAGGCAGATTCTTCCATGCAGAAAGGGTGCTCAAGCACCTCTGACAATGTTTCCTCTCTCTCCAAAGAGGGACCTTCACAACCCAGAAGTCGGTACAAGGGCAGTGGATATCCCAAAGGAGTATTCACATTGTTCCCTGTTTCCCCATGCCCAGCATTGCTGAGGGAGGCAATTAAATATGGACTCACCCCCCTCAAAAGTGGGAATCCCCCTTAAAGGGAAAACTGGGAGCATAAGTCTTTATAGTTTGGTTCTATTAGAGTCAGACCACTGCCATCGAGAGAGGAATTTGCTGGAGACCCAGAGAAGGCATGGAGGCACACATTTCTGTGTGGATGAGCCTGGCCTCCTGCTGTTCTCTTGGGATTCACAGGGTTTGTGGACAGGGTCGATTGCTTGTTTGCCCTTCACTCTCCTTCGCAGCAGAACTATTAGGGAGGCATCTATTCAGGGAAAACAAGCAGACACTTCTTCCCTTTTAGCCGCCCACTCATTATTTGATATCTTTTCTTCTACTGTACAAATTATTATTGTGCAGTAAATGAAAATGTGAAAAACTGTAACAGCAGCAGATCTGAAAGACAGTTGAAGCATGAGGGTTACTAGGAGTGGCCTTAGCTACTTTTGTTTTGTTTTGTTACGAAGTATCCAGTGAGAAAGCAGCAAATTAAGTACTTTGGTATTTACAACTATGGTATCTCGGGTTCTCTGTGTTAACTTTGTAAACATTTCTCTCTTGCAGAGCGGACATCTTTCACTGAGTTTCTGTAACTACTAAGTTTTGCATCAATAAAAAGCTTTAATCCTCAAAATAGAGAACGTCTACATAAGCACATTTCATTCTTTTGCCAAAGTCGTCAGAACTTGTTGAAGCTCAAATAAGTGGAAGAGACATTCCTTGTCTCTTCAAAGCTTTACTTTTATTCTCTAGAAAAGAACCAAGAATTGAGTTTTGAAAATGCATGTGGACGTGCTTTAAAAAGGTAAGGAATTTAGCTTGTATTTCCTTACCCCCTGCATCATCTTACCACATTTTTCTCCTTATTTTCAATAGAAATAATTGTATATAACATTGTATATAACATTGTATATAACAGTTAACATTTTATCAACTACTACAAACACGCATTTTCATAATTTTCTCCTAATTTAAGTGAAGGCTTGAGTTTTATATAATCATAAATAATATATAAATCTATATGCACAACTATGGTAGATCATCTGCCCTTCTATGTTATGTTGGTATCATTTAATTCTCTCTCTGGTTGGCTGTAACAGTATCCAGATGCCAAAGCATTTGAACTGTTTTCTTCCCTTCCAACAGCAACATCTGGATCCTTCCCAAGTAATTATGCTAGTAATTTTGGAAATGCCTATGGGTTTATCACAACTCTACACGTTGATGGAGTAGATCTAACTTCCTAGATTACATATTCCATCAAACTCACCTTAAAATACTTTAATGCACTTTTCTTCTGTTTCAGAATACACTGGTTTCCAAATTCCTCAAAAGCTTTATGAGTGTGTTTATTTTATGAGAAAATGAATCATTTCCCCATATGCGGATTTTTTGCTACATTCTGAACTGGCCTTTGGGCAAACCATAGCCTAATGAATTCAGTACACATGTGAGATAGTTATTTTGTAAATTAGATTTAAAACCCTTATAGCTTTGTGCATTTCTGTATGTCACTTTGTAGGCCATTTTCTTTTAAATCTAAGTCCCATCAGTGATGCAGTTACCACTGTTTCAATTTTATTTCTTTATCTTTAATTTTATATATATTGAAATACTGTTAGATGCAACTATCTTCAAACCACTCTGCAGTTGAAAAAACCAAAACAACCACAATATTTTCTGATTTATGAAAGCGTCCCTCTCTGACCCCAAATAAATCGACAAGATGATAACCACAATGCCTTGATCTAATAATGCAGGAAAAAATAGACACACACACACACACACACACACATATACTTATATAAAAACCCTAATATTATAGCTGCAGGAAAGCTAGGACAGCTATATTTCTTTACAACATTAGGCTTGAGGGAGCATCCCAAAGATCAAACACACAATGGAAACATGCAGTGGAGTTGTTTTACATACATGGATATAAGTGTGTAAGTCTTTGATGCAAAGCATATATCTTAATTTAATGGATGTAGTAGCTGAAAAAAAAAACCCACAAAACCCTACATAGTGGTAAACAATCTATGAGCAGAAAATGACCACCACATGGAGGGAAAATGAAACAAAGAAAATGACTCTGAAATGTGCAAGATGATTTGTCTATACTTGAATGTCTGACCTGTTAGCTGGTCGTCGCCTGCAGCAGGGGCGATGCGAATGTATGGTGTTGTAAGCTGAGTCACGATTATCGCAGCTAAGGCAAAGGAAGATTTCCAGGTCAGCATGCATGAGGAAAAAAAAGCCAGACTGAAGCTATGCTAGCAAGAAGAATCTTGGTCAATATTATTGTCTCAAAGTTTTACCCGAAAACCCCAAAACCAAAACCAAGGAAACAAAAAACCACAAAAGCTCCTCTTCATCTTCTTAATTTGTTAGTTTGGTTATTCTGTGATATTAATAAGCTTTTTTATGTAACCTTCATCTAGAAAAAGGAATCAAAGTGTATTATTTAGAAATTACAAATCTGATTAACTAAAGACTGAGGTTTGGCTCCATTGGCCACATCATTGGATTTAAGCTGCAAAAATTCAGTGCTTATTCAGAGGACTCCAACCTTAATTTGTCAAGGTAAATCGCCCCAATTTCTTTTTTGCTTTTTAAACTTTCACAGTACATTTTTCCTATGTTTATTTAAAATATCATTTTCCAGTACAATATTCTTCAAAGTTAATACACATTTTTTCCTGAATCTTCCTTACAGAAGATTTTGCAAACATAAACACTTACACATGCGAGCAGTACTACTGACTTTTCACGTGCTTTAAATTAAACACATGTGTAATTGTTTGCTAGATTGGGCCTAAACAAGTTTCTATTCTCCCAGTAAAACAATGAAAGGCGAAAGTAGAATTCCCTACACACCTAAAATATCTTGACTCCTTCATATAATCATAGAAATGTACAGCTGGAAGGGACCTCAAGAGGCTATCTAGTTAAGGCCCCTGCATGGAGGCAGGACCGAGTATATCTAAACTAATCCTGGCAGGTGTTTGTTTTTGTAGGGCTGTACCAACAGATAAGTATTATTGTGGTTCACAATGAAATCTTCTGATTCTTTGTTTGCCAGAAGCGCTAGAGTTGTCATTAAATGGTTAAACACAGTATGGTACATATAGATTAAGAAATACTTAACAAAATTAAAAGGTCAGATCCAACATGATGCAGCTGGAAAATGATACAAAGAAAAATATTGGAAAATTAAAGACAAGATTATATGAAAGATCACTAATTTACATAGAACAGCCTGGGTGCTATTAGAAATGTGGCAACGAGTGAGGAAAATAGATCATCTACCATCTGCAGACAATTAAACTCAAAACTGCTGCTGCATAATATTTTGAAATACCCCTCTGCAACACTGAAACACAGTGCTGTTAGTAGCTGCTAGAGTATTGTTGCTATTGGATTTAAAATATTATAATAGCCTTTTCTCTCTCATAATTAATGAAAGCCTCCCAATGTTGCAAGAGCAGAATAATAACCTCTCTTTCTATTTGGTCTGAGAATCGGAATCCTAGGAGATGCCAAAATGGTCACTATTCAGACATTGTAACAAGTCATATCAGGAAATACATTCTTAATATAATCAAGAATCACCACAATGTTGATAATTGTATAGTTAGCATGTTTTGGTGTTTTTCAACCTTCTCTTCACAGATTTTAATCATCATTTAGTTTAAAGAAAGAGCAGACATATGACAGCCATTTTTGTTACCTGCATGAAAATCTATCCTGTTTTTATTTTAATTATCTTATCTCACATAGGAGGCACCCTTCAGTCCTCACATTTGTATGTAGATTGAATATTCATAAAAATAACAGGAGCCTTATTTTGCAGCACCAGAAAACTCTTCACCATACTCAGATAAAAAGAAACATGGAGCCAATCCATCTCCAAGTGCAGTCAGTGGCAAGACTCCATTTGATTTCTAAAGGAGCAGGACTGGGCTCTTCAGTTATACAAAACCCGGTATGCTGATCTTAAAATAACATTATAATCATTGCAATCAGGATTTTTATATGATCTCTGAAAGTCATATTTAAAATAGGTTTCATTTGTAAAGAGCTGATGCTTACAAGAGGTTTGTTTCAACTGTTATGCATTGAGGATTTAAAATAATAGAATTACAAAGTATTAGCCAGATAAAGACATAGAACCTGCATCGGAATACACATGGGTATGGGTATATAGGGTTAAGTGCTTTGCTGGATCAGAGCAAGAATGCTCTGCACCTTTCCCACAAAGTATACAAAAATGAGAAAAGCATCCAACATACCATGGATTAACTATTGCAAAACTCAATCCATGTTCTACCACAATTTCAACTAGAGGAATGTCTTGAGGGACACACAAAACTTTTGAATAATCTTAAATTGAGACACCTGGAGGGAGGGTGGGAAATAACGAAAAGGCTTTAAAGTCCATGATCTAGTCAAGTCCTGGTGGAATTTAGGAGAAAAACAGCAACCTGGCTGTACTGCACAGCTGTACATATAGATTAGTGTGTTTTACAGGATACATTTTATGATCCAGGCTCTGATCCAGGAAAACATTTAAGTATGTGCTTAACTTTAAGCACATGAGCAGTTGGAGTTTAGTCAATGGGCTTATTAATGTGCTTCAAGTTAAGTGCATATGCAAGTGTTTTTGGGATCAGGGCCTTAAAGCATATGACATCTTGCAGGGTAGTAAGAACTGTAAATGGCTGCAACATTAGGTCTCAATTGTGAATCAGATTCTGCCACCTATATTCATGATTAATGGCTGAAGAGATTTTGCTCTATCTTTAAAAATCTTCAAATTTCAGTCCACAAGGATGATTTCAACGCAAAATACAAATGCTTTGGAAAGACTGGAATATGTTAAAACAAATGTGATAATGGAGACTGTTTTGCAACCTTTTCTATGGGAAGCACAAGTGCCCGCTGTAATACGTATATCAACACCACCACACAACACAGCTATAGATGTCTAAGAACAGCACTTTATATGTATTAAAATAGCCATACCAGGTTGTATAGTTACAAGCAGTGTAAAGCTTTACTGACCCAGGGAAATCACGGTCAGAGATCGAGCCTGTTGTTAGACAGGCCTCTCAGTTCCTCAGAGTAGGGGAAGTGTGCATGTTGCACCAGCCCTTTGGATGGGTCACACAGCACCCCAGTGTATGGTAGACCAATTCAGCACACAAGTGTAGACAAGGGTGTGGGGTCATGGCCCCCCTTCTTCCCCATGGCAGATGAGGTGATTTGCACCTCAAGGATAAGAGGTCCTGCTATTCTACTTCGCACTTGTGGGAAACCCAAGGGGTGAAAGGCTCACTGCTCCTTAAGCAACCTTGCCAGATTCAGGCATAATGTGACCTTTAAACTATAGATAAAACAATTATATATTACATGTTAAAATATAAACAGACTCTGCATGTCATTATGAGCAACCAGTGAAATTGCTCTGATTATGTCATTATAAGTTTAGTGGCCCAGGAAACAATGCTTTACAGCAGCACCTCATTAAAATTTGGAACATTTAGGATTGCAAAGCCCAACTTGGGAAATTCTTGTTTCAAAGTCCTCACCTCTTATCTCTCTAACAATCTTATAGGCTTGACAAAGATATTACAAAGTACTCAGAAATATGCTTTCAAAACATAAAACAAATTGACATGTGTTTAAAATAAGAGCTCCATTTTCTCACTTCCCTTTCAACAAATAGGTTACTTTGAAATGGTCTGTTGCTATGAAAGCAATTTCATTGCACAAAGCAATTCTCCTCTCAAAATGAGCGTTACAAATATTCCATCAAGTGGTCCAAATGATTGAACATTCATTAGCAATTACAAATAAAAATCTCCAAATGTTTTAAAAAACGTGTTTTGTAATAAAAAATGCATCTAATCATTTATCATGATTTGTGGTGTAAATTAATCAATTGCTGGATTCATTTATGCTACTGGAGAACAGTGTAGTGTTTTACTTTCCACTGAAATTCATCTGTTGTTCTACGTTTCATCTGATTAGAATGAAGATATTTGAAAGTTAGTAATTATTTACTAAGCAATGGGCTCAATAACTTGAAAACTAGGGATTTTTTTTCATTTCCAGATATTTGGGAACTAGATGAGAAGAGTGACCAAAATTCCATTTATTGGATTACGGAGGGTGGCAGTCCACCCTCAGTTTAAGTTTTGAGGCACAGATGTGAGGGGCTACATGCTGATATTTCTGTTACTTCAAAATAATAAGGGTCTCATCTACCTTATCTAGGTATGGCGAAAAAAGGACACCTGTGGTTGCCGAATTGTAAAATCTCCACATGTTGATTCTGCATTACAACCAGGACATTCCATTGTGCTAAGCTACATGAAGTTACGTCAAGTCACTTAACCTGAGATGTGTGATCCTCCAAGAATGGATTATGACTGATAGCTTATGAAATATTTTTATTGCAGGCTGTCCAGGCACCCAAACCCTTCCTTTTTCTACCCTTCCACCTCTAAACTGCCATCCCCAAATTTTCTTTCAGACCTCTGTCTTGTCATTCAGTAGAGGTACTAAAGAAGTGTGGCTACACTCAGATACACACAAACCACCCCCAGTCTCCAAAGCTAAAGCATATCACCTGAGCAATATGACTAATCTTTTCTACTTGGGGACCAGGATTATAGCTATTGCTGTCTGAACTTGTATCTCCTACTGGGCAGTATAATGTACTGGCACTGCAGTATAAAGAGCTGGTCTGTGAAGAGCCTCCACTTTTCTTTTATATAGCAATTCAAGCAACAGAATTGCTTATAAGGTAAGAGTAACTTTTCACTATTCACGTGTGCAAGCAGCTTGTCAGTACTCTGCTATCAGCACTTTAACAGTCCTATTATATATACAAATGTCAAAAATACTTATTTTGAGATCATATAAAAACCACAGAGTATGTTTAAAAAGAAAACTTGTTCATGTAGGCAACTAAAAATGTATAATAAATTTTTGCTTTTGTAGAAAACTTCCTAAGTCTCAGCTAGACATGTGAGTGATTACTTTAAAGTACAGTGTCAAGTTCAGAGATGTCCTTTTAGCCAAGTAAACATTTCTGGAGGTTTGCATAAATGTATGAAAGAGAGGTCAACAGATTTACATCCAGAAAATTTGACACAATTTAATCATACCTTTTGTGGCCACCCTGACGCAGTCAATTTTGGTTTCCTGTGTCAAATAAAGAGGAAAAAGGTCATTTCTTGTGCTGTATCCAAAACAAAGAAAACCATCTATTGTTCTATTTTTAAACTGTTGATAAGATCTAAGGAAACTGTCCATTCTTTGTGTTTGATCACACAGTTAACAGTCTCCAAAATGACTCCAATGCACTTTTCATGCTATGGACAACTAAAACACAATACACTTGGCCGTGTGCCATCAATACTTCACTTAACATTCACCAGAAGATTAAATAAATGTATAGGACATGATGTATGCAACAATTTATCTTTGGTGATTCATTGACCTTAGGAGATTTTTTCTTCTTCTTACAAATACAGTACTAAGCATCACACTAGACAATTTAAGAAAGAAAATAATCAATGGTGTTCACATTTCTGTACTGCCAGTGTACTGTGAAAAAGTGGCCATTATGGTATCTGTCAGAAAACATTTCTAGGCTGTCAACGGAGATAGCCAAAGCTTATCAGGAATTGAAGGGTATGTCTGCCCAGGAAATGGAAAACAATTCCAGGAAGAATCAGCCAGATGAAACATGATCTGCAAGGGCCTTTGTACATACTTCTCATTTCAGTTCCATCTACTTATTTTCTTTTACTGTTGCGGGGGGCGGGGGGGAAGAGTCTGTTTCTAATTTAGTCAAGACAAGCAAAAGTGAAAATGGAAGTTCAAACTATTATAAACCAAGGTAATGTGATTGGACAGGCCAAGAATACATGTGCTATTAAAACAAAAATCAAGTTTGGCTTGATCTTAACCAAAGTAGCCACAGCATTTTCCTCTTTAAAAAAAGGCAGCTAGACAGAAACACTGGCCTTAGTATTAGTAAGCATTAGTAAGAAATGAAAATAAAGCAGAACGGTGGTATTAGTGGCAATGACCCACTCTCCATTGACAAAAGTATGTGGTTTCCTCCTTTCCCTTTTCTGTCGTCCTTAATAATTATGCAACACTGGTTATGAAACTGCTATTTTTTAAACTCAATTTGTTAAATTTCATTGTTTCTTCATTCTCTCATTAGCAACTACATTGAACAATACAAAGTCCAGAACCAACCATCTGTTTACACTCCAATATTGCATAAGACAACACCTGTCATAAGACTTACCCCATTGGCTCTGCTAGCAGCTTGGAAATAAATGCTGTAGCTTTTATGAGGTAGAAGAGGAGTGTTCCAGAAACCACTGTAGGTTCTGTTATCACCAATTGTAAAAGGCTGAGCAGCTTGAAGACTGTTGGCTGGAAACTCTGCAGCAAAATAGTACTGAGAGTTCAAAAGCGAAGCATTCTGGAAGTGAATGGGCACTGGGTAGCATTTCAGGATTTCAGTTGTCTTTTTAGTCCTGCGAGGGCGCTCTTCCTCAACAACTATTTGATAGACACTAAGAAATCCGAAAAGAAAGAATGAGAGAAAATATGGGTTATTTAAAGACATCTGGATCAGCCAATTCATTATCAAAACACATCATCACACCAACAAATATTTATGGAAAAGGTGATGACAGCTGAAGGCAAAGGACATAGTATAAAAACACACCGTCAATACTCCGGTCTAGAAATTTATAGTACACATCCCCTTCTCCTCCCAAATAACCTCATTTCTCTTTGGAAAATAAAATTGGCTGTGAATATCTAAGACTTTTTATATGAAAAATAATGCAGAATACTTCCTAGTTGGAACATACATAGAAACATATTTGATCAGTATTAAAATGGTGAACAAGTATTTTGTTTACAAAAAGTAGATAAGAGGTTGTGGATTCAATCCTTTAACTTATTAACTTGCGTAAAAAAAAGCACAACTATCAATACAGATGAAGAAAGGCGAGATAAATAGAAAAAAAATCAGCCAGGGAATCATAGTTGCTTAACTGTTGGCATTACAATTGCTTATGAAATATATAATAAAGTGAAAATCTGTTTAAAATTTTGGTAGTAGATTTTTATTGAGCAAAAAGAATATACTTTTTAATGGCTAAACTACAAAATTTGTTTTACATTTATTTTGTTAGTGATATTTGAAGTTGGGTAACTCTGATAGCAGTGGGGAAACAGAAATCCCATTCACTAATACAAAACAGAAACAAAATACTAAATAGTCTAATTGCCTAATCCTGCATAAACTTTCTGTTAATAGTGAGTGCATAAATTCCCATAATTGTATAGTTGTCATAATTTTGATTCATCAAAGCCCTTAAACACATGTTTAAAGCTAAGCATGTGTTTAAGTCCATCTGTATTCTGCAAAGCAGTTAAACATGTACTAAAGTGCTTTGATGAATCAGGGCCTAGAAGAAACTGCCCATCTTCCTCAAATGTAAAAGCTCATGGACATTCAAACAGGAACTGAGGAAACATTATTTCTGAATATACATGAAAAGAGTGAAATCATAACATTCTTATAATTGTTCAAAACAGTGAGACAGTGCTTCCAAATTTCTCGAATGGGAAACCCATCTCTCTAAAGAGGATTTGGTGGTAACTTTATTGGTTCCCTGAGGGCTAATGACTCTTGATCATTATTCATCTCCATGAGGAGGACGGTGATCATAGATTGCAGGAAGGGAGTTGGTAAGGCTAGCTAGAGTATTTTTAGAGTAGCTAAAATGTAATAATTGACTGCATATTCTTGTGTAGTTTGTATGTATTAATACATGAATTACATTTTAAGTATGTAACTGCTACAAAGCCACAACATTACATATGGTTTTGGAGGATACAGTCTCCCTGATAAATTAAGATACCATATTTTGTTCTGATTATTATTATTATTTGTACTGCTATAGCATCGAGGAGTCCTCGTAATGGACCCCATTGTGTTAGGTGCTGTCCCTGCCCCAAACAGCTGATTACCAGCCCCCCCCTTTTTTTTTAAATGGTCCAGCAAACATTTGTATTGGACCACCAAAGGATTTCTACTTCTAGTTGGTCACATTTTAAAATCACATGACTCTGATTACAATCTTGCTTTTCCCTCAACTTAATTTCTGACATGATTTAGCAACTGATATGAGTTTCTATAGTTAGAGATCATTGCTTTATGCTACTTGGAAGTTAGAAATTCATGCCTTATACCATTTCAAAAGGTAAGTATCCATGGTTCTCAATGATGTCTGACATGCTGTTACTGATGGACTGTAAAGCTTTCGACCTTACACTTGTTCTGGCCCTTCAGTCTAACAGTGCTATTTCTGCACCAGTCCAGGACCAAAAAATCCAGGACCTTGGGCCAGGCTAATTTTAAATGCCTGCTTGAGTTTTGTTTAAAATAAATATTCTTTTCATTTTCCACACAGCAATTATAACTGGAAATTGTAAATGTTTTTAGAAACAAAATTGTCATTCACATGTGTCTTTACTCTGGCAAGTTTGTACCAGTCATACTACATGCACTACTCCACGAATATTACATTGTCAGTGCTTTTCGTCTATTCATCTTCAGATACATTAAAGAAAGAACTAAGTTGACTGGAGCAATTTCCAACCCAAAATGTCATTTCAGCCTTACTCCACAAGACAAATTAGATTTGCAAGCATCCAGACCTCAAATCTATTTGCTCTTTAATAATTTAAGAACTGAAAGGTCAAGCAGCTCTTTTCTGCTCCCCTTTATCAAAGTCCAAGTGCTAATGAAAAATATCTAAATCCTATCTGCTGCCCAATTTCCACACATTGCTGTCTCTCTGTTGTAAATTAACACATTATAAGCACCTGAGTCAATGGCAACCTGACAGAACTTTATGAGTAATGTTTTATATTTGTATAAATGAGATCATCTTGCTAATGAATTTTTAAATTCACCAATTACAATTACAATCCAAAACCTTGCTCAAAATCTTACTGTTAAAACCCCTTTCTTTTAATATGTAACAACTGAATTGCTAATGCTGAAAAGGGATCTTAAGGTTCAAGCTTAGTGAACTGAGCAAGCACTGAATCAGAACTCTATTTTTCCTCTAAACAAATGGAAAATATGACTAATATATTAATGTTCCATTATTCCTTTTCCATTCATACATCTACATTTTAACTAGAATAAAATCTACCTACCTATGATAGGAAAATAAAACCTACACTGAAGTAGACAGTGCAAAAAATATACTAGATATTGGTATAACTAAAACTGAACTTTCTTGAGGAATGAAATTTAATTTTAAGTTTAGTTTGTGCTATGCTTTTCTACTACCAGACTCTAAAGCCTCTGTAAGTAGAATTCAAATCTCATTTTAATCAAAAAGACACAATATTTAATCTAGAGAAGAGCATCTGAGATTTTTCTTTAATTAGAGGATTCAAATGTTATGTACAATTTTGAAAAATGTGGGGAAAACAATTCTTGCAATTTTGATTTTTTTTAATACCCCCAAAAGGTTCCAAACTTAAAAAATTAAATTATATACATTATGGTCTTGTGTGGACTTTTGGGTATTGTATAAAATACTTATTGGTTTGGTAATTTTAATGTATTTGGCTTCTCACAAATTTATTGAATTATGGGTTGCTTAAACTAAAGTAGACACTCAAAACTTCTCCTAAATTTCTAAATGTTACCAATGAAAACCAAATATCAAGTATAAGAAGAAGAGAAAGAGGTTAAACACAGCAACTTATATTATTGACAATATTCAGAAGAATGAATTAAAGAAGTAGGGTAATTCATTAAGGTAATTAAGCACACGCTTAATTTTAAGCGTGTGAGTTCATGTGCTTAAAGTTAGGCATGTACTCAAGTACCTTGTCGAACTGATGCCTTAAAGCTTAGGTGTAAAAAATCAAATTGTAATTATAAAATAATATTACAAAGCAGCAAACTTATTCGGTACTTATTCCACTCAAGAAAGCAGTTTTGATACCAGTATGAAACTACGGATCCTTAACAAGTCTTTACAATTTACCAGTCTAGCTTTATGTCACCTGAAAACTATGGAACTACCAGTTCTAGAGTTCAGTCAAAAGTAATTCCAAATTAAAAAACTTATGCAAATAATATTACTGAATGTCATTTTCCAATTTCTTAACCTGCCTCAATGTTTTTAACTGGTTGAATCCATCAGATTTTTGTCTGTTTAGAAGAAAGATGTTCCTGTAATTAAAGATGTGCATATTTAAATTCCTGTCACTTTTGTCCGTATGTCTGAAGTAAAAAGAGGAATAAGATGATTTACAAAAGTTACAAGTTCCATAGGCTTTGTCATATCTCTATGTTCGTAGGATGGTCGGTGCCCCATGACAAGCAGGAAAGGGACTAAAAAAATATAGTATTTAGTGCTAATCACCTGTTGAGTCTTGAACAGAATGATCCCACTACAACAAAATGATGGTACAGGAAAATAGTGTTTTTTATTGACTTGTAATGTAAGCAACTCAAACCTTCTTAGCCCCTTCTAGGCAGCCTCTCTGCAGTCACTTGCAGCAAGTCTTTCCTCATCTTGGGCCAGCACAGTTACAGGCAACAGCAGGAAAACTGAAGTGTTTTATTCAAATCTGGGAAAGACTAAATCTCCCTGTATCTTATAGTGAGTGTCAGAGGGCTAATGGTATATTTCACCTACATTCTAGTGCGAGGAGTCATAGGCAGAAATACCTCAATAGCTGTAATTGAGGAGATAAAAGAAAGCTCAGTTTGAGACCCTAGAGATACTGCCAAAAGTTAATTCTCAGATGGCCTAAATAAGCTACATCTTCAGAGGCCCAAGTCCATTGGGGATGGCATCTAGTTTTTAATACAAAACCCTTAAGCCTTTTTATGACTGCCAAACTGTTTCGCATGGATAGTCTCAAAGACTTAAAAGTCACGGTTTACAAAGGGGATTTTCTGGCAAAAATAGATCCAAACAAAGCCTTCCTATGCATACAAACAGGAAATCCCTAAGGTTCGCCTATAGAGGAGTACTATATCAGTGGAAAGTAAAGTTATTTTGCCTGTGTATTGCTACAAGGGCATTCATTACAAGAGTGCGACCAATTATTCGTCTCCCAAGGACCCTGAGATGCTTATTTATTTAGATGATATCTTAATAATAAAATGCTTATTTATTTAGATGATATCTTAGTTGCAGAAGAGTCAGAGGAGCTCTGAAGACTGCATATTCTGGCCACAGTTCATCTGCCATGAATTTTAAGGTTTTCATTAAATACAGAAATATTTATATTAGCCCCTTTTCCAAGTTTAGACTTTCTAGGATTCAAAGTTGATGCCAGGATCTTGGCCCTGAGCAATCCCTAAGAATCCAAAAAGAAATTTGTAACAAATTAACATCAAAGAAATTATGTCTGCTCCTTCTGTCTCCAGAATTAGCACAGCTACTGAGGTCTCTGGTAGTTTAGCTCACCCTCTTCTTTATGACTCTATTACAGAAACATCTTGATGAAAGGAAATGGGAAGCAAGCCATTGCCTCTTAAAGGCTGCTTGGTTACAAAGTCATGTTTGGATAGTTAATCTGTTTATAGAAGGTAAACTGGCTATGACACCTGCCAGAAGTTTCTCTGAGAACAAACTAACAATGCTAAGTGAAATTCTACTTGGAAAAACCTAGACAGATTACAGAGATCTCAGGACAGCCACATGCCAGATCTCAGACCAAAGCACGTAGTCAGATAAATTTGGATGCTTTGCTTAACCAGGAAACTAATAATTCAAAATATTACAAAGACAGGGACAGAGAATATGGTCACTAACGAATTCCCTGTGGTCAAAAGTCAATTGGATAAAGGATTTCTGAATCTACAGATATTCTTCACATAGAGCCAATTATGCCAGATTGTAGTTGAATGTCTTTACCAGGCCTTACAAACCCCGAACTCTGAATTTTTCCCCCAAGATTCCCATTTACAGCTAACATAGGCAAAGATTCATTCTCACTTTTCCTTGGACAGACCCACAGTTTTTCTACTTTCTTTCTTCTATAAGTGTACTCAAAGAAGAACTAACGTAAGACAGGCTTGACTAATATCTCTTGATCCTAATGACACATTGTCCATACTATAGTTTAATTCTTTCCTATAATTCCTGACAGATGTATCCATAGTTCTGGGGAACTAAGCACACTGATCCACTGACAGAGATCAGGGACTCCTTAGTCTAGAACTCTAACAATAACATACCTAATTATAATAGAACCTTTGCAAAATGCAGGCTATCAAACGCCTGCTTTTAGGCTACATTATCACTCAGGTTGCTGTAGCTCCCAAAACGTGAATTTGTTTGTGGGCAAATCAAACCTAGGAGGAAAAATAATCCTTTTCATGAATTAGGCTACTAATCACTGATTATTTGGAAAGTAGAGTGGAACCTGTTTAACAGGTAAGTGGCAGAGGGCAGTTTACAAGCATTCTCAAAACATACAGTATGCCACTGCACTGGACTCATTTTTCCTGAGGTCCTTTGAACCACAGTTGCCTCGCTTGCCAACCCAATGAAGCACAAATATGAGAATTCTTTAGTAATATGTTGCTAAATCACTTAGGGTATGAATGATTGGGTGTACAAAGCCCACACTGGGCTAACAAGGGGTTGAGGAGCTGCTCTGGGCTCAGCCAGCCCCGCCCCGCCCCGCTTGCAAAAGATGCACAGACTGGGAAGGAGGAGTTAAAAGGGAGCAGAACAGCTCACTTGTGAGCAGGCCAGGGAAGAGAAAGGATCTTTACTTTGCAGCGCCTGAGGAAAGGCAGGATCTCTCATTACCAACTGCCTGAAAGTCCCTCTCTGAGGGAAGGGAGGAGCTGCTCCTGATAGACCTTGAGAGGGAGGCACAGACTTAGGCTATGTCCTCTCACATACTAACCCAGTTTATTTGCGTGGATTCCCCATGTTTTCTTTAAGGACTATCCCTGAAAAGGAGAGACTTGGAAATGACCTGGCCAGAGGGCCAAGGCACAAGAGGAAGCAGCTGCCACCCCAAGAGGGAGAGAGTTATCATGCCATGCCCGACTGCGAAGAGGTGCCATGTGGTAAGCTGATCCCCTTCACACTTTCCTGTTACATACTGCAAACTTTGGACAACAGTCAGGTGGTAGGAAGTGGCCCAGGCGGGGCAGCCTTAAGGTGCTGCTGGGTGTCAGGCCCTTTTATCACTCTCACAGGGCAGCTTTGGGCCAGAGCCCAGTGGAGTGGGAGGGCCTGGGGTCCCATACCATACCCCTCTCCATGTCAAAGGGCCTAAGACCCTGAACAATGGGCATCACTCCCCACGATTGAAGACGATCAGAGTAGGTCTTCACTGAACAGTTAACACAGGCTGTTACTTGGGTTTTAGCCCAACCTCCCCTACCATCCATAAAAAAATACTGACCTGGGATTGGAAGTGCTAAGCCTGGGCTAGCTGAACTGGGTGTCAGTTTGGGGGGTTAGAATCTAGGCTCCAGTTTAACTCAGGCTGGAACCTACCCACTTTGCAGTGCAAGCTAACTCACTCACATGCTGATGGCCCTCCCTTCCCACAATTTCTCCCGAAGCACAGACAAGGTCTTCTGCATTTGACAAAAGAGACTGGGAAAGAGACCTAGAGCATCTCAGCACAAAGAACCACGAGATGTGCTCCCAGACACACATGGACAAGTGCATAAACCAGGGGTCGGCAACCTTTCAGAAGTGGTGTGCCAAGTCTTCATTTATTCACTGTAATTTAAGGTTTCACGTGCCAGTAATACATTTTACATTTACAGGGTCCGGCGCATGGAACCCCAGCCTGGCAGCAGGCTGAGTGGGGCTGGCGGCCGGAGCCCCAGGCCAGCAGTGGGCTGAGCCGCTCAGCCCACTGCCAGTCTGGGGTTCCATCCGCCGGCCCCTCCCAGCCGGGGTCCTGGCCACCGGCCCAGGTTTCCATCCATCCAGGCCGGCAGCGGGCTGAGCGGGGCCGGGGACCCCAGGCCAGCAGCAGTGTGCCACTGTAAATCAGCACGTGTGCCATAGGTTGCTGATCCCTGGCATAAACAGTGAGGACACATTAATGTGTAGAGCTTTGCTGTGGGGATGCCAATCATTGGGTTAACTGTGCAGTGAAGACCTAGTCTTAGGGCCAGATTTTGCTATCCTTATTCACACTGAGTAGTATCTGACTGCTTGAACCATGCTCCTGAAATCAGCAGGACTACTTGCTGAATGAGAGCATGAGTAAAAGTTTCAGAATGTGGCTGTATGTCTTGTCAACTACACTTGCAGCATCAGAGACTTAAGCTATGTCTACACTTAAAATGGCACTGCAGCACAATGCAGGGGAGATACTTAGTACAGCGATCGGAGGGGTTCTCCCACTACTGTAGTAAATCCACCTCCCTGACAGGCGGCAGCGAGGTCGACAGAAGAATTCTTCTGTCAACCTAGTGCTGTCTACCCAGGGCATTAGGTTGGCTTAACTATGTGGGTTGATCTAATTGTCTAGTGTAGACCAGCCCCAGATTCTAAAATTGATACCCAATCCCTCACTGGTCTGCCAGGGTCTCAGAACTGGTCATCTTAAAAAACATTGACCCCTGATGAAGAAAAATC
Organism: Chrysemys picta bellii; assembly: GCF_011386835.1. Classification (NCBI taxonomy): domain Eukaryota; kingdom Metazoa; phylum Chordata; order Testudines; family Emydidae; genus Chrysemys; species Chrysemys picta. The sequence goes on from NC_088792.1 coordinate 204,597,120, forward strand.
TTGATGGGCGCACACAATTTTTCTATCTGAGAAAACAACCTCAAATACTAATTAGTTTCAAAGATGTAATATTATAGTAGTGCCCAGTCAGAATAGGGGACCCTTTTGTTACAAACACAACAGAAGACAACTTACACTCTAAGAAGTGAAATGAGTAATGGAGGATAGGGTGAGAGGGATGCACATGAATCTCTGCAATTACTACACACATTTACACACTTGGAATTGTTTTCTTTTAGTTATAAAAATATAAAGTAAGTGCAAGCTAACCTCATCTGCCTCTCGAGCCATTAATAACTGGATTATTTTGAATGCATATTGAGACAAAGGGGGGAGATTTGAGGGAGGAGATTGTAGTGGTAATTTTGTATACTTGAAGGGAACCACTCATTTTCTCTCCACAATTATATATTCATAAGAAGGACATACAAATAGTATATCTTCATTATATACCGTTTTCCACCTTCTGAGCACACATACTCAAACCTCTTGCTTTGTTATGGTAAAGGTAAGCTCTCTTATTCATTCATTCTTTCTTCACCTGAAGGAAGAAGATGGTGTCAAAGAACTCAGGTCACAAGGATTAAAGTCCCCTTAATCATGTCCCCTTAATCACTTTTGAGCCACTCAGATGTCCTCGACATGACTTGTACTTTTCATACTTTCTAATGAATCCTACAGCTTTTGTTCCTTGTACCTCAATATCCCAAGTATCAGGGAAATGTGTATTTTTTGGGATAGATTTTCTGTTGCCCTGTGCTTTGTGTAGTCTTTTAAACCAGTGTAAAGTATGTGACCAGCAGACTTAAAATGATAATGGCAGTGGATGGCAGCATTATACACTAACATTGTATTGATACAAATAACTACACGTGGCCACAGAGTATCCTCAAGCCTATATGTATAAGCTGCCTTAGACTTGCTCATGGGGCAACTGAACATTTGCCTGGTGAGTCAGCGATTTTCCTAGACTGTAGAGCTAGCTCACCATCATCTATGTTGAATCAATGAAATTTAGCAAGTTGTTACCTGTGAAGCTCACGGCAGTAAGTGATGAGGTGGGGAGTGAGGGCACCAGAGATCTGCTAGTGTATTTTTTACCAGAGGAAAAGTACCGAGTGAGGAGGTGGTGGGTGTATGGCTAAGTGGCTATGGGTTTGCAGTGAGTGACCATAGTCATAGAGGAGAGAAAGAGACCCAAGCGAGATTGAAGGGATATGATAAAAGAAAAATGGGTAGGAAAGGAGTAAGAAATAGGAGTGATGAAGATGGAGAAACAGAATATAGAAGGAAGGAAGGAGAAACCAGAATATATCAAAAGAAAGAGGAAAAGGCATAAAGGAGAGAGAAGAAAAGAGAACAGGACACTGAAATTATGAAAGGAATAACCCATGATATATGATAGAAAAGGAAAGAAAGAAAAAATGGAGTAAAGGAAGGAAATAAAGTTAAAACAAAAGCAAGGGAGACATAGTAAAGTTATATTTTAAACAATATACCCTACAGATAGTTGACTGCCAATAAGTGACAATATAATACAATACACATATAGAACGTTCAATCATATTTACCTTCAGAATGTATCAGACTGTGTAACGCCAACAGACCCCTGTCGTCGGCGGGCAGGATCAAGCATGGGACCTCTGGAGCTAAATGCATGAGCTTCTACTGCATGAGCTAAAAGCCATATAATGGCCCTTAGCTAAGGCTGTAGAGCAGACTCATTAATCTCTCTCTCTAAGTGGTCTCGGTGCCACTAGATGGGATAGAACTCCACACCCAGGAGGTGTGTGGGTTACAACTGCACCATGGCATATATTTTTCAAAAGATTTTCTTGGGAAGTTTATCCAAGAATTACCCCCACAATAGTATCCAGGATGACTTATTTAATACTTTCTGGGCTGCTAAATATATAGATTCACAGGGCTCCTCACACCTGCTAGTCCACCTGTCCACAAATACTTCCCTGAGGTCTAGCTCCCTTTTAACACACAACACCAGTCTATTTTTGGATTTGTACTGTGTGTCTAAAAATAAATAAATAAATAAAAACCCCACTCTTTTTCCCCTTAAGGGAGACAAAGTTCTGTTTGTGTTTATCAGGCATCTTAGTCTTTCAAATATGGTTTGGCGCAGAAGGTATTGTAATCCCTACGCATAGACAAGGGCAGAATGGAATTTTTGGTATGAGAACATTAGAACTCTTACCTGATGCTGATCTAAAGAGACAGGTGATTACTCACAAAGTGAAACATAATGTGGCATTACTACCTTCCAATAGAATTACTTGTTCTAAAAATCAAAGATAATTGTCTATTTCAAGGCAACGATGCAAGTTTATGTACTATGATCTTTCGTATGCAATTGCACACAGGTTAAGTAGGCAAGTCAGTGCGGGTTGTTTGTTTAGTTTTACCTCTCTAAAGTCTTTACTCAAACTACATACTAGCTAAGAACTCAATCCCACAATGTGATGAGCGCTTTACCCTCGGTCCAGCAAAGCACTTAAGCAGTTAATTTTAAGCACATGTGCGGTCCCACTAATTTGAATGAGTCCAGGATTGAACCCTAAGTAAAACAGAGTGGGCTTTAGCTATTCAGGGCCTTCTGAAATGTACATGGTTGTGAGGATGTAAGATTGCTCCCACTCCCCTGTGCACCCTACCCCTATCACAGCTTCAGGTGGAAAAGAATGCTCATGGAGCCACTATTCTCCAAAGCAGAGCTTTGTCGGCTGGCATGTTGGGGAATGAGGAAGAAGTGGAAGTAATCTGCACCTGGTAATCTATCTATGAAGCTAAATGATATGGCACTCATCCCTATATCTGAGTTCCTCTTGATCATTATTTTTATCCCGACAAATCCCTGTGAGACAGTGAAATATTATCCCCATTTTGTGGATGGGAACTGAGACACCAGGTAGATTAAATGAGTTGCCCAAGAGTACAAAGGAAGTCTGTAGCTGAGCCAGAAATAAAACCCAGGTCCCTGCATCCCATCTAGTTCCCTATCCACTAGACCATCCATTCAACATTCAGGGGCTATAGAAGATTACTTTTCCTGGAAACAAGGCAGAAGCATGGAAGGAATTGCTCTGGAGGCACAGTTACAAACTGCCCTTACACAGCTCTGCGTAAAGGAAAGTCTAGGCCCTACACCATTATCCTATGGGCTAGCCAGTGGGTATACAAACATAAAAAGAGAAGAAAGTTTTATTGCGGTTATACAGATTTTGGAGTGGGTACTTGTGCTGGTATCAAAGAATTAATAGACTATTCTCAAGCACAGAGCTTCTTCTGATCTGTTCTGCCAGTGACCGCTATCTTTAATTTGATTTTTTTCAGCAATCACCTATTCATAGCAGAGATACAGATGATAGTGCCTGAGCAGACTCTCCCCTGAGCTGGAATGTCAATTATGCCCAAACTATGTGGATGGTTTTATGATGAAAACCATTGATCACCAAAGTTGTTAAATTTCAGGCAACAAAAATGACTCATTTTCCCCAGTCCTGTTTACTACTATTCATAAATAAAAAACTGTTTACATTTTCAAATCCTTATTAAAAAAAAACCCTTCCCCTTCATTCTGGTTTACACCAACTTAAAGATGAACAACGGGCACAGCACTCAATGTTCAGATTTTTACATTTCTCACACTGTGGAGGTAGTTAACACAGCTTAGGAAACCTCAAATAACTTGCATACAAAAAACATCTGACAAACTAGTCTTGTTCATAAAATGTAATAATGAAAACAGATACCTGGTCTTGCACAGACAATTTTGTTAGGTGCTCCACATATCTGATATCCTAAATAGATCCACCAGGCTGAATATTCAATTTTCCTAAATTTAATTTCTCTTTGTCCTGGTTTGATCAAGATAAGTCAAGTCATACATTGCTTGGGAATATTAGCTGGGTACTGTGAATGTATTTTGTATTCTCTCAACCATAACTCATTATAAGGAACTTGCTTGGCATCAATAAGTCACTCCTGCCTTTTTTGTGAGCATGTGTGACTCAATACTCTGCTGCTAGGCTATTTAGTGATAAAATCTGATATAATAAAATATTAATTACAGTTGAAAGGTTGGGTGAGAAATATGAACTCAATTACAGTCCCATATTGTGAACAAAGGACAGGGTGAAAAAATCCTTTAGTTATAGAGGTTTTAGATAATTAAAGAACAACTTGGACATTAGAATCAGGCTGAGAGCTCCCTAAAAGGCAATCTGCTATTAATCTTCACATCAGACAGAGAATTTCAAGTAAATTATCCCTGGACGAAAGATCTTATCTGCTGATATTTTCCTAACTAATTTAAAGATTTCTTTATCTGTGCATTTAATTTTTTTCCTTCAAGTCATCATATTTCAATAATTTAAATTATGTAACAAATACAAGGACAAACCAATTATAATTAAACACCAAATATTGTACATGCTATCCAAAAGGGTCACAGTAAATGATATAAAACGAGCGGTTGATTCTAAACTTCTTTAATCCTGTCAGCTCAGGCTGATGCTCATTGCAGAACTGAAGCAAATGTGGTTTTGCCTTCTTAAAAAGCCTGATTACTTTGCAAAATATCAATAGTAGAACATTACAGATTCAGTTTAGGCCACTTAAATCTAAATCATGGACTTATAAGGACATAGGACCGGAAGAGACCTCCTGAGTGATCAAGTCCAGTCCCCTGCTATTCCAGGCAATTCCAACACTAGCTTGAACAAAATTGCACTGCCAATTCTGAGCCTGCAGAAATGGTGGCCCAATTAAAGATTTGGACCTTCAAAGTGGGTTTTCAAACAGATGTGACCGTATACTAATGGCCCACCTCCCCCACAGTCCACAATGGAAAATGAATGTCTCTAATTTTCCAATAAAAAAATACAATATATGTTAATATACCCTCTAACTTGGGACCCTATGATGCAATCTGATCTATGCAGAAGGACTCTCAGTTCTGTAGAGAGAATCATTGATGTCAGTGAGATTTATGCCTGGGTGCAGAGTCCACTGGCATTATGAGGCCTTAATAGAATATGGCTAGATTATATGGCGTAACTATGGGCAGAAGTTACCCAAATCAGTTCAAACAATATAACATCTAAATCCTATGCACATAAGTGAACCATGAGTAGGGCCTTACCAAATTCACGGTCCATTTTGTTCACTTCACGGTCATAGGATTTTTAAAATAGCAATTTCATGATTTTAGATATTTAAATTTTAAATTTCACCGTGTTGTAATTGTATGGGCCCTGATCCAGAAAGGAGTGTGGGGGGGGGGAATTGCAAGGTTATTGGGGGGATGGGTTTGTGGTACTGCGACCCGTACTTCTGTGCTGTTGCAGGCGGCGGCATTGCCTTCAGAGCTGGGCAGCTGGAGAGCATCAGCTTCTGGTTGCGAGCTCAGCTTTGAAGGCAGAGCCGCCGCCAGCAGCAGCACAGAAGCAAGGATGGCATGGTATGGTATTGCCACCCTTACTTCTGCACAGCTGCCTGCAGAAAGGGGCCCTCAGCCATCAGCCGCCACTCTCTGGCCTCCCAGCTCTGAAGGCAGCAGCACAGAATTAAGGGTGGCATGATATAGCATTGCTATCCTTACTTCGGCATTGCTGCTGGTGGGGCGCTGCCTTCAGAACTGGCCAACAGCCGCCACTTTCTGGCCTCCCAGCTCTGAAGGCAGTGAAGAACTAAGGGTGGCAATACCATGACCCCCCTAAAATAATCTTGCCAAGGCTCTGCAACTCCCTTTTGGGTCAGGACCCCCAATTTGAGAAACGTTGGTCTCCCCTGTGAAATCTGTATAGTATAGGGTAAAAGCACGCAAGAGACCAGATTTCACAGTCCGTGGTGTGTTTTTCATGGCCGTGAATTTGGTAGGGTCCTAATCATGAGAGCCATGTGATCTTACCTACTATTGCAAGCTGAAATGTGTCATTATGTGATAAAGTAAGATTTTTCTTTTCAGAAAAATGAATACTTGACACTTCAGGGCTTTAACAATGCTTTCAATTTCAATGAGATTTGCTGAAACTGTGGCAGTAATTATAGGAACCAAGCCAAAAAATATGTTTGTCATGAATTTACATTTGTGACACTTACAACAATCCAAAAAGCAATCCAAAGCTTTCTAATCAGCTTTATGCTCTTTGCTTAACTTCCCTTTTAAAGGAGAAGAAAAAAGGCAAGTGGATAAATACAAGTAGAAAAATGCACCATGGTTACGGCAAGCAAAGTGCTTTATCAGCCAACATGACACTGTTTAACTCACAAGTTTTCAGGTTGCCAAGACCAATTTACAAAACAACCAACAACTATGGAGTAAGGGGCAAAGTCTTGTTGTAAATTAAAAACTGGTTAACCAAAAGAAACAAAAAAGCAACAGCTAGGATTATTAGCCTGGAAAGGAACTGAGGTAGAGGACTTGGATGAAGTATTCAAATCACTGAAAGCCTGGTGGAAACTGATCGGTTCTTTCTTTTTATTCTGTCTCACAAAAGGAGACCATGAATGCTCAGTTATATTAAAGTGCAGATCATTCAGAAGACGCAAAAGGAAAAACAAAACAAACGGTCACACAAATTTATGACACAGTGGTGCTGTTCTGAACTCTCAAATGTTTGCCAACATTCACAAGATGGGGTAGTCAGTTTGACTACTTTTCATGCCCAAGGAGGCCCAGGGACAACTTCAGACCATGAGATCCATTGCTGAATAGACTAGATGGAATTCCATTAGCTCAGCCTGAATAGTGCAGCCAGTGCATTTCCTAACAAAAAAGAGTCAGTGTCATTCAGGTGATCAGCCTCTTCCCACCTCCTTCCAACTACAGAAGCTAGAGAAGAGGGAGAAGGACCCCATCAGGTCTTCTTTCTTCAATGCTGTCCCCCTACCTCCACAATGTGGGGGATAGAAGGGACTAGACAAGGACTCACTTTTCCTCCCCTCCAACTGTACGAAGAGAAAAAGCATTCAGGGTCTACTAAGAGAACAGAGGATAAGTTCCAGCAATCAACTGGGAAGCTCTCTTTTTACATTAATCTAAATAGGATGAATGTGCCTGGTCACAAATCCAAACCTCCAGAATAATTAATTTTGAGATCTATACACATCTCTAGGAAATACCACTTTACGCTGTAATCAGTTTAAGGAATTCACCCTGAAATCTCGAGGTCAAATAATTACATATTATGGCTGGATTTGGGAAGGGGTTGGATCATTTGAAGACTGCAAACAAAATCTGTGGCAGTGCAAATTGTGGTTTAAGAAATAAAGTGATGGTCTTAGGGAAACAGGAAGTATCTTCAGTCCCAGATCATGCATAAGTGACCGGTTGCATTATAGGTATTTTTTTTTGTTTCCCCACCTTTCTGGTAGTAGACACAGTAAGAGATGGGATACCACCCATCAAGATGAACTGATGGTACTGTTTCTCAAACATGTTTTTTAGACCTTTTGATGAAAGTTACTATAGAAGAACAAGTATCAGAGGGGTAGCTGTGTTAGTCTGAATCTGTAAAAAGCAACAGAGGGTCCTGAGGCACCTTTAAGACTAACAGAAGTATTGGAGCATAAGCTTTCGTGGGTGAATGCCACGAAGAACAAGTATTAATATCTGATGTATCTCCATTATACTCAGAATGTGCAACCTATAAGAAACAGACTTTAGTAACTGCTGCTTTACTCCTGTGCTTTTCAACAACTAAAACTATTACAGTGATGCAACTGTGTTTTGGGAAAGGCACATGAGATACGGAAGCTTTGCAAATGCTACAACACCCAAACCTATAGCTATAGGAAATTGGACACATCATGTTTAAGCAGAAGGCAGTTATTAAGACATACATGTAAATGCAAAATAATGCACATGCAGATGGACCAAACTCCTTGCGTACCATAAAGAAATGGAGAAATAATTTCAAAAGCAGGAGCCTCGCTAATAGATTTTCAAATGTAATGTTAACACTGGAGCACTGAGCCTATTTGCCATTCCACATTTATGCTGGAGAGTTCTTCTCAAATTAGGCAGAAGAATTAAATAACCAGATGCATCAGAATTAGCAGGCCATGAGTAGAGAAGGAACACTTCTCACAAACCTCCCACCCCCCTTCAAGGCTGTTCTCTAATTTGCTATGCTGTGCTGTAGCATAGAAAAAGGGACTTGCTTGCTCCAGCCCAATCCCAGATGTCTACACTACAGTTTTATAGCCCCACAAGTCCAAGTCAGATGACATGGGCCAGCCCACCTGTGTTTAACTGCAGTGTACACATATCCACAGCTTCCCCTCTATTCAACTTAGGGCCATATCATAGTCTCTGTTTCCACAAGTGGAGAGTATGGGGAGCCAGTGGATCCCAGCTCAGGAAACCGGAATAGGAGATTGGGGCATCTCTGTGGCATCATTCCCCTTTCGTTTGAGTCTAACAATGCTCCTCTGTGGAGATTCTGCAGGGCACTGTCCAGCAGCATGGAATGAGATAAGCAGGTCCAGGAGAACAGCTGATCTTTGAGGCATTGTCTCCTTCCTCAGACTCGCATGTCTGCTGTGGTAAGTTATTGCTGACTTTGTATTCCTTCTCTGCAGGCAGGAACACAGGAGGAGCAGAGGTGTTTCTGCCAGCATGACCCCTTACAGCTCTTCCCAGCTAGATGTGAGCTTGTGCATAATTTAGGATCAAAACAGCTGTTAAATACAGATGAGGTTGTAGCCTTGTGCTGCTACTGCCCTGTAATGCTAATCCTGAAAACAGTTTCTACTCTAAAGGTTAGAATGTAGTTAATCCCTTTACCCCCATCATATATCTCCACAGTAATCTCTTCCCAAATTCAACACTTCTATAGTGCCTTAGACATCTATCTTACCATTCTCAGCATCTATGTTAAGATGAAGCATTTCTATTGCTGCTTTCTAAATAGTACATGCTGTCAGTCGTACAGCTCAGTAAGTGGCTGTAATGTTTCTTTATGTCATTTAATGTAAGCCGGTTTTGCAGATTAGCTCTTACTTAGCAATGTTTTACTGTCAGGACACTTGGAAATGCCATTGATTTCTCCACCTGCTTAAATGAACAGTACTGTGAAAAGAAAGTTTTTCATATTAATGTTCAGCAAAATGAAACATTATTCAACATACAATGGTAATGTTTCATTGGGAGCACATTAAATCGCTAATTTTTTCTCCCTCCACATAGAGTTTCTCCTCTTCTTCCTAATTTTACTTGTGATCAAATGAGGACACTGACTTGTTTGCTTGGAATGTCTGCTCAAGATGCTACTTTAATACAAAACAATTATATGAAATAATGTTATTTAGGTTAAAAGTGATGAAATGCCAGAATTTAATTTGCTCCTGCAACCTTAATTCTGCCTCCTTACATGTTTGTGTTATGATTCAGTCTTTAATTTTAATTACATGATGCCATATTCTTTCCACAAATTCTCTGCAAGACAGTGAGAGTAATTAACCATTGGAACAATTTACCAAGAGTCGTAGTGAATTCTCCATCACTGACAAATTTTAAATTAAGATTAAATAATTTTTTTAAAATGTATGTTCAAGAAATTATTTTGGGGAAGTTCAATGGCCTGTGTTATACCGAAGATCAGACTAGTTGATCACAATGGCCTCTTCTGGCCTGGGAACGTATGGATCTATGGAGACAGCTCCTAGCAGTTGAATAAAAGGCGGTGTGCTTGGTTTATTCATACCAGCCTCCAAAGAGATGAAGAAGTGTGCACCCTCCCCCTAAACACAGGAGGCACAATCCCTTTGTAACTTCCCTGGAGCGATGTAGTGATGTGAATCTGCATTGCCCTCAGTGCGGGTCCACGGCTAACTGCCATCATCTAGATCTATATGCACACCAAAAAGCCTGAACCAAGCTTTACATACTGATGCTGGGCACTGCCCGTCAACCTTATTCTCATTTAGAAATGGGGCTCTCCTGAGGGAAAGAACCTGTCAGATTCATAAGCAAATAGGTGTTTGGTGGCCATATTTTAATATCCTTTTGAACATATCACAGAAACTCGCACAGTTACGCATGGGTGATATTTTCTAGTCAAGAGATTCAGGCCTGGAACTGACAATCTGAGCTCAGCCCATGATCAGGGAAGACTTGTTCTGTGCCTGGCTGATGCCAAGGTTATAAGTCCAGCAAACTCTGTGAGCACTCTACTCACAAACACAGCACTCTATCACTAATGAAAAACAAAATAAACACTTAACAATTATTTGTAGAAGACAAAGTCCAGAGTCTACTGCAGTATAAAAATGTGCCATTGTAGAAGGACAAATACCTATAGGAAATTCAGCTTAATACTCAGTAATTATTAGCACTGGGCTTTTGTAATAGAACCTGAAACTAAGAAAATCACACAAGATTTTGGGCCTGATGGTGAAAATGGCCATGGGCCATGTGAATCTGTTGCCAAGGTTTTTCTCAGTCACTTGATCTACTTTTACTATGAAATGTATTTTAAAATTATCTTAACATTTGGAATGTACGTAGACATTTTGTCAGATAATCTCAGAGTACACAATGCAGTAGAATGCATTTGCTTTAAGTCACAATCACTGCAATAAAACTTTTCTCTTTCTTCATTTTAAAATGGTCAGTGAATGTTAATGTTCATGAAAACTAACTATGTGAGTCTGCAAGAGCCAAACAAGATGAAAGAACATCTCTACACAATACTGTCAATGCATATTGCACTTGATGGGCAACACCGCTAGCTTCTCAGTGCCTAGCCTGCTATGACTTCCAAATATAACTGACTAGGTTGATCCAACTAATGATTCTGTGAAGTAGATGAATGCTCACTAGAAACTATTCTATTCCTTTCACTTGGGACCTCACCTCACTTTGGAATGTGACCCTTGAGAGGAGAAAAACTAATGAGATTCAAACCGTGGTGAAGTTAACCTCTCGAGGAAAATTTGTTGAAACAAAGAAAAATAGTTGTGGGTAACAAAATTAAATAGTGACCCAGGTTATTTCTTCCTATCATTGGGTAACAATAATTGCATGGTAAAGAGTAAGTTAATTTTCTTGGCTACCATTGTTTTTATGGAAAAGATGGCTTCCGTGGGACATAAACCACACTGTGCAAAATCCCACTGCTCAACTGGGAAAAGGGCGCATGTATATTATATAGTAACACTAACAGACTGAAAGCTGCTCAAGATAAGGATCATATCACTCTATATGTCTGACAGTTCTAAGCTCAACGTGGCATTAATTCTGAATGGGGCCATGGTAACATTAATAAACAAAACAAGAACAACAAGTTTGATGTTACAAACAGTGTGATAAATCTCTTCAAAAAGGGGAAAAAACTAACAAATAAGAAACAGTGTTGAAAGATACATTCCCATGCAATCCTGTTCACCAGCTACTTAGGAATACCTGAAATATACAGCCTTATCCTTACAGATAATATAGTAAAAAACAAAACAAAGCCCTGCTTTACTTCGACAAATGCAGGAACACAGCGCAACAGCATCTTTCTACTATGTTTTTTGAACAGTGGACTTGTGTGCATGCACTGACTATTACGTGCATGGAAGTCAGGCAGGCACAGAAGTGAGTGTGCACTTTTAAAAATGTGGGCTGTAATGACTCAGTGCTTAAAGCGTGGTCCTATTCTGAAGAGCAACTGTAAAGCTGGCACTGCTGTGTGTATATATTCAGAGACTGATCTGCTCACTATAATGGACAAAGCATGTTTTTATCACTTTTTACTCCCTTTAACACTCAAGAGACAACAAACCAAAGGAGCATCATTTACTACCGGGGAAGGGGAGCTGTCCCCATGCCCCAACCCTGGGTTTGCCCTCCCCTCTGACTTTTCATAGGTCTATATGAAACAGAAAAGTTATCTGATTAGATTTAAGATGTACTTTACCCATCCTGTTCTAACACTGGAGTTGCTTAAGATCTATCTGATTTTAATTGTTATAGATTAAGTTTTAATAATCATGTTAATATATGACAGGTACCATTATCTGTAGAGTTGTTAGTGACACTTGGCCCTGCCTGTAGGAGTTAAGGAATCAAAGTCTCATTTGTCAAGGGATCCTGGGACTAGCTGCAGTAAAAAGATCATGCAAATTTCAAAACAAGCCAGCGTAACACATGAACTTCTGTAAAAGCATCTAAGCAACTTGGACCAAAAATTCTAATTCCAGTCACAGTAAAAATTCAAAGCAAGTTCTAGAGTATAACAAAAAAGGATTACAACATTTTTACAGCATAAGCAATTATTGCACTGCTCCCTCAATTAAACTGAGATTGACCTTTCAGCTGTAAATAAGAATACTTGTTTGCCAGAAAGAAGTGCCAATGATGAGCATCAATAAAGCTCCATCATTTCTCTATCTCAAACTTGCTCAAGCAAGCTTGTTGGCTGACTTACAGGTTGTAAAACTATTATTTGGAAATACAGTTTGCAGACAATGGCAGGTAGCAGGAGCTGAGCCCACAGACCAGCATTCAATTACACACCTTTACAAACTCTTAAATTATGCATTCTAAATAAAATACAAACAGCAGGGAAGGTTGTGATAGGCAAATAGAGAACAGACATTTCTACAAGAAAATCAAACTCACTTGATGCCAGTTAGACTGCAGAGTCTTACTGTATGTTCAGCATATAGCATTTTTAAAATACTGTATTTCAGAATTTTAGTAATTTAGTAGTAGTATTTTAACATAATCATAACTATTATCTGTCAATTGATATCTAAAATGTTTTTCAATGTGCTTTGTAAAAGGCAGAAATGTGCTTTTCATATTAATAGGAAGACCTTATAGAGACTACCAGTTCTTTTCCTTAGGTGTCTATATCTCTCCCTCCCTGGGTCTATGTCTTTCCCTCTTCATCTATGTCTATAATAGCATTTTTAAGAGATCTATCACCATTGCACTAACACTCATACACTGCCAGCTGTGAGAATGGTGGGACATTACAAATAAATAAATCAGTAAAGGTAGCAAAGATAAGCTTGTAAAGGGCCAAAGGTCAGAGTTAAATCTGCATTCATTTGGATGCCTTCTTATGCATGTGCTATTACCACACTTTTGCATATAAACTGGGCAACTGTATGTGGAAACATGGCCTCTGACTATGTGCTTCGGTATTCAAATGTCTAAATGCTTATGCGCTTGGACCCTGAGTTTGTGCTCACATTTGTGGTATCTGCATACACAAATCATGCATGAAACTGCATCCTGCTCTCTGACCTCACTTCATGTAAAGCTGGACCTAGGTATCGCTCTCTCCCCTTCTTTCGGGGGTCCACAGTGCCCTTTAGGCACAGCCATACACAAGGGCTAGGGCGGAGCTCCATCACTCCAAAGGGAGAACTCAGATGCTCTCTGCCATGAGGAGCCAGAATACCTTCTGGGTACAGAGTGGCTGCGGCCCAACTGCTGTGTGTGTTGCTATTTACTTCTATACATTTGGCCAGCCTATTGTGCTTGCCAGTGTGTATGTAGGGGATTCTCCTTTTTATCACCTCCAAGGAACGTTGTATTTCCCGGTAGTAAATATAGAGCAGCCACTGTGCTCTGAACAAGCTGTAATTCTGAGTGGACTGGCAGGGGGTGCAAAAAGGGGTTCCCCCAGACAGTAAACCTCTCATAAGAGCCAGGCAGAATCTGACCCTAAGATTTTATGTCACTTTCCCCTCATTAACAGGTGCTACAATGGTCCTATATTAGAAGACTTGTAGTAGGGTGGCGGACAATTTATATGGGGAGAATTATGCTGCTGATTTGGACAATTTATGTTTTGGCACATCTTTGGGATTTTTCAATGGCAACTAAAGTTCTGAATGGAAAGCCTTTGCTGTGAACTTTTGTTTAGACTGAAATATAATGTAAATTACACACAAAAAAGCTACATTAAAAGAACGTTAGGAAGGCTGCAAAGACAAGTGCTGCAAAGGCAGGAAACGACAGTTTTACACTTCCCCATAAACCTCACTCTGCTCCCTTGTGTGTCCATCCTGTGTACTGTGAATAATGCAGGGTCCCTTTGGAAAAAATGGTATGCGATCGTAAAACTGAAGACTGTATCATAATGCTCGTGCCAAAGGTTGTACCAGTAACCTTAATTCTGCCATTTTCTAACTTGCAAATGCTTGACTTTGCAACTGAAATAACTTTATTTTAACATGGCTTTTTTGTATATCACTCCTTGTTTCCCTCCCCCCGCTTTTGAGTTGAGAAAGCTCATGTCCCATGTAATGTCCCAGAAGGATGATGACTTGCTAGGGCCATATACTGGCTCCAGAAAGTGTGGTCAGATGGTGGGGAGGAGCTCAGTCTGTCCTGGCTTTCTCCTCCCCTTAGTCTTTTCTTTTCCAAAGTCTGCCACTATAGCTGCTCTGGCAGCTGCCAGGTATTCCCAGTGCAGTTTGTGCTGATGCTTTGGTGGTGGCATGGTCCCAAATCTTTACAATGTTCATGTTCAGGTTAGTGGGTTTTGTTTATGTTTATTTTTTGCATGCTGACAATATTTTGCTGATGACACAAGTGAGAGAAGGTAAATGGTGATATTTAACAGTTTATAACTCAGCTAACCTGAATGGAATTTTATAGGACAAACAAAAGGCACATCTTTAGCCTGGGGTATTTCTCCTTGCCAAATTTCAAAGGCCTTTTGCAAATGATGGAGGTATTAGACGTCTCCAAAAAAGGTCACAAGAATGGTTTATAACAGAAAGTGTAGGGTAACCTGAATATAAAAGAGTCTTTACCAGCTCCTCCTATAGTTAATAAATACATAAATATGATCATTGAGGATTACTTTCTCCCTCTCACTATGAGCCAGGTCCTTACCATGTGGTGTTGCTCCATCCAAGTTAATGGAACTACACAAATGAACACTTGCTGATCCTGCATTTCAGTGTCTTTGGGATTCCTGATACATTTAGCAAGCTCAGTTTGGGACATACTAAGATGAAAGCAAAACTGTTGTGTAGAAGAGAGTTTGAATGTATCATAGAATCATAGAATATCAGGGTTGGAAGTGACCTCAGGAGGACATCTAGTCCAACCCCCTGCTCAAAGCAGGACCAATCCCCAACTAAATTAGTGTATACTTAATAGCATATAGTTAGAGAACATACACACTTGTGGGTATGGTTTTAAAATATTATATATCTTTTTATAATGTACTTACTTTCACATTACATAACACAATACAACACACACACACACACACACACACACGCAAAATGAGACCTATATATAATAAACATTTTCAGACAAATTCCACTCAACCAGAAGCCTTTAGAAACTCAAAGGACAAAAAGTCTTGTAAATCACAAATATTCTAAACACCATTATAGCTAAATCAACAGATAAATAAGTGAATATATTAATTATTATTGAATGTATTATTTCTTTACAGAAATACATCTCTACCCCGATATAACGCTGTCCTCGGGAGCCAAAAAATCTTACCGCATTATAGGTGAAACCGCGTTACATCGAACTTGCTTTGATCTGCCGGAGTGCACAGCCCCGCCCCCCCGGAGCACTGCTTTACCGCGTTATATCCGAATTTGTGTTATATCGGGTCGCGTTATATCGGGCTAGAGGTGTATAACTAAAAAATAATTAGCTGGAAATAAACAAAGTAACAGCCATAAAACACAGAAATGCAAAACAGAAGACAAAACAACCAACCTGTATAATAATTTACTGTATTATAACTGTTAAAATATATTTTAACAATGTTAAATTGTGTGATTTTTTAAAAACTGATGTACAGCTCGGTTTCCTTGATTAACATGAACTTTACAGTGGCAAATAGAGGCTCTTTAACATGTCTACAAAGTCTACTTTTTGAAATGTCCTTTAACTGCTAAACAATAAGCATTTCTTTTGTATATTGTGAACATGGGTGAGGGGATTCTAAACAAGGTAAAAAAATAAGCTTTTTATATTTCACTAAAGAAAAATATTTAATCATGGAAAAGAAACCAAAGCTCTTAGTTACCTCAAGTATTAACATCAGTGACTTGAATACTAGATTCTGTACTTTCCCTACTCACTGCAGGAATTAAATAATTGTATATGACGCAGCTGATGTGTTGATCAATAAAATGACAACAACAATTTACACTAAAAAGTTTAGTGCAATTCCAAGAATCTGCATTAATGAAGCAGGGTGGTTATAACAGAATCAATAGACAACCATCTTACTTAGTGAAGTGCATACATGAAGTATAGCTGAATTTTCAACACCCGATTAATACAGATTAAAAAAATAAAATCCATTCCCAGAACATGTTCTGTAAACAATGCAATGACAATATATCTGAGTGTGTAACGCACAATAAAACTTTAAATAATATTAAAGAAATTCCCACTTTAATTTTTATTCCCTCTTTCACTCATTATTTACACTACTGGTTTGGCATATGCACCTATTTTATTTTAGGTGCTGTTGCAAAAGAGCTTTGTAAACTTGCTGTCATGTGTTCATCTGATTCTGCGGCTCTGTAGTTTGATGTTATTCTAAATCCCTCTTTCTATTTCCCTAACCACTTATCCCCTTACCTGGCATTTTAAAATCTCCCAACTAGTGCCTTTGTATTATGGGTGAGATTTTCAACTTATCGATACTTCCAGGAGTCAACTGTATTTAATTCAGTAGGCTAGATAAAAGCAATTTAACCGTTCTTTAGTTACGGTCTAACAAGCTTGTGTTTATGTAGTAACATAACTACTTTGTGCCATTTTAATCCCGATGTTTATATTCAGGACTGTACTACAGCACTGAGAAATAAGATGAGATGAACCAAAGTTATTTAATAAAATGGTTTGAAACAGGAAAGCTAGAAAGAGGGAAAATTTATGTGATTCCAGTTCTAGTATAATCTGCAAAACAGGCCAGTTCAGATAAGATCTGATTTTATTGCTTTCCATTTTTTCTCAACTGTTTTGCATGTTCCTGTAATGGGGCTGCTCACTGTGCCCTGCTGGGTTCAGCCTCCTGGCCCTGCTCCCCAATGAGTCAGGACCACTTCAAGCTGGTGCAACACCCGTGCTCTTTATTCCTGTGTCTGGTCCCCACCACCAGACTCCAACTATTTACAAATTATTTATAGATTTTTCCTAGCACTGGCCTCAGTGGCAACAGGGTAGCTGGCTCCTGGCGCCTTCGGAGCCTACTCTCCCCCTCCTGGTCTCCACCCCCCTTCTTGGACTCACTTCCTCCCAAGCTTTTTGCCCCTGTTAACGAGGCTAGCAGGTGTGGCCAGTTTCCAGGCCACTCTTAGCCAGTGGCCCACCCCCAACCCATTTCCCCTGATTGGGGCTGGAGTGGCAGGAGCTGATCAGGGCTTCCCCTGCAGCGCCCTGCCACAGTTCCCAGTAGAAAACGTCTCATTCAAAAAAGATCTAAACAGTAAATAAGGTTGCACCTTCCTTCTTTTGGATTCAACCATTCAAAAATAAATGTTATATTACAGAAAACAGAAAATAATCTAATTAAAGGTAGGATACCATGCTGTATACTACATTAAATAATAATGTGAAGTGGAATAGTTCAGTTTACTCATGTCTGGATATATCAGAACCTTACTCATATACTTCTGAAACTGACAAAAATTATCAAAAACTACATCATCAAAGTGCCTTGACAGTTCTTAATTATGGATGTAAATGCTTTCTTTCAGTAACAATAGGATTTACTGTTTTAGAATCTATCTGATAATTCAGAAGTAAAGAGCCTAATCTTGGAGAAAATAAAAAAAGGTTGAGCTATTGATTTTTCTGTGTTCTTTCCTCTTCCTGCCAAACTGGTCTAACTGTTAAATGTTATTAATTTTATAATCCATTTTTTGTATTTAGTTAACTTAGTAAAAGTCTTAAATAGTGGTAAGTAAATCCTGAGGTAAACAGAAAGAGCAGATATAAAAACATAGCAAGTCAGGATAAAAAGCACGCTATGTCCTTGAACTCATAACATTGTAATAAGCAATTACCTTAAAGAAGTAGAGAAGCCACCCACATAACAGCACTGTGGCTTTGTTCCTTATCTTCAAAGAACAAGCCACTTGCATCTGGATCAAATCCTTTAAACAATACCCGAACACTCAACATCAAAGCACATTCATTTTCTTCAGTTATTTAATTTAATTAACACTAATACAGACATGGATTTAGACTCTGATTTCTGTGTAGAAAATCCCCAGAAAATACATTCAAGAAATTAATCGATTTAATTTTAATTTTGTAAAGATTTTTCCCCCTTATACCTGACAGGAGCTCCTCTGCTCTGTGCAGGTTTCAGCAGGATTGTCACAGTACTGTCAGTTTGATTCAAAGGTGTTTCCTGTTCATATGGTGGCATAGATGGTGCTGGGGGAAAAAACAAGAGGCAAAATAGACTAATTATTTCTAGGTTTGTTTTAACAGTTTATTTTAAAAATCGATTTGACACATATAAAGATCTCTTTAAAATACAGAGCTAGCACAACATCACAAGTTAAATAATAGATAATTAAGTAAATGACTTCAGAAAAAACAAAAACAAAACACAGAACTACAATAAAAACTAAACAAAAAACACACTTCATGTCCATTTTCAAAAAGCAACTAGTCAGTTTGGATACCCAACTTGATATACCTTCAAAGGGCCTGACACTCAGAGAGTGCTGAGAACCCCAGTCTTTATAGGTCAAAACTTTTTTTTAGTTGGCAATTTGAACACCCAAAAATTGAAGCATGCAAAAATCACCAATTACTTTTGAAAATGTAGGCCCAACTTTCTTGCTACAAGTATGGTGGATGGACATCAGAGATACCCTCAGATCTTGTCACCATGGATGTTTCAGCTATTCGTGTAGCTAGTGAGGCCATCCCTTAGCGTAGACACCATTTACAACAGTGCAACAGGATTAGCATTAGTGCAATTTATCCCAGTTTAAAACCAGAGTAAGCTGTGCTGGTGCAAACTGTCTACACTGGTGCCTAAAATCCCTTAGTTAGGTGGTGGTTGTTACTTTTTAAATTGTCATTAAGGACTTCGCATCATTCTGTGCACAGGTTGGACAGTGTTCAATTGCTATTTAATATTTTCTTTTATCCTCACTGTTCAACGTTTGGTCCTAGGCCTTATTTACTGCACACTATTCACTGATTCGTAGGTTAAAAGGCCAGAAGGGGCCATTGTGATTTCTAGTCTGACTTTCTCCATAACACAGGACTTCTCTGAATTAATTCTTGAGTGAACTACTGCATATCTTAAAAAAAAATTCTGATCTTAATGTAAATGTTTCCGGTGATGGAGAATCCACCATAACCATTGGTAAATTGTTCCACTGGCTAATTACCCAATTAAAAATTGTACCTTGTTTCAGGTATGAATTTGTCTTGCTCCAGCTTCTAGCCATTGGGATCTTGTTATAACTTTGTGTGCTAGATTGAAGAACCTTCTATTATCAAATTTCTGTTCCCCATGTAGGTAGTTACAGACTGTGATCAAGTCACCCCTTAACTGCCTCTTTACTAAACTAAACATAATGAGCTCCTTTAGTCTATCACTTTAAGGGCTTGTCTATATTACCAGGTGGATCGACGGGCAGTGATCGATCCAGCGGGGGTCGATTTATCTTGTCTAGTTTAGTCTAGATGCGATAAATCAAGCGCTCTCCCGTTGACTCTGGTACTCCTGTGCGAGAGGCACAGGCGGAGTTGACGGGGGAGCGTCAGCCATCGACTTACCGCGATAAGTAGCTCTAAGTTCGTCAACTTCAGTTACGTTATTCACAGAGCTGAAGTTGTGTAACTTAGATCGCTCCCCCCCGCTCCCCCAAGTGTAGACCAGACTTAAGA
The DNA here is from genome assembly GCF_011386835.1 of Chrysemys picta bellii. Classification (NCBI taxonomy): domain Eukaryota; kingdom Metazoa; phylum Chordata; order Testudines; family Emydidae; genus Chrysemys; species Chrysemys picta. The sequence continues at coordinate 204,616,990 of NC_088792.1, forward strand.
CATTTTCCAATCCTTTAATCATTCTCATGGCTCTTCTCTGAACTCTCTTCCATTTGTCAATATCCTTCTTTAATTGTGGACACAGCATTCCAGTAGTGGTTGCACCATTGCCAAATACAGAGGTAATATAATCTCTCTTCTGCAACTCAAGATTCCCGTTTATATATCGAAGGATCACATTTGCTCTTTTGGCCACAGCATAACAAAACCATCACAAAGACAAATTTATTAATTTCCCCATGGGTTTTTCATGGTGTTCATCACCATACTATCCGAGTGTTTCACAAACATTAATCAATTTATCTTCACAACTGTCCTGTGAGCAGTGGCGTAGCCAGGTGGAATGAACAGGGGGAGCGATCATGAAAAAAGGCGCAACCCGCTGCGGCGCTTTTACTCACCCAGCAGCCCTTTTACTGAAGGGGCGGTGCTCCGGGTCTTCAGCGGCACTTTGGCGGTGGGTCCTTCACTCGTTCCTGGGTCTTCAGTGGCATTTCGGCAGCGGGTCCTTCAGTGCTGCCGAACACACCTGGAGTGAGTGAAGGACCCGCCACCGAAGTGCTGCCAAAGACCCCGAGCGCTGCCGGGTGAGTAAAAATTAAAAGGCGCCAAGAAATTGAAAAGGCGCCACTTCTGCTCAGTGGGAGAGCGGCTGCTGCCCCGCTCCCCCCTAGCTACGCTACTGCCTGTGAGGTGAGAGGATGGTATTATCTCCATTTTACAGATGGAGCACTGAGACCAGGAAGATTAAGGACAAAAGTATCCACTAAATTGGAGTGCCCAGTTGAAGACACCTAGGACCAGATTTTCAGAGTACCTAGTATTATATAGCACTTTATATATTCAAGCAGAGTTCCCACTGATTTCAGTTGCAGTTATGAGTGCTCAGCACTTCCACAAATAATGTCCCGAGGTCTCAAGTCAGGAACCCAGAAAATGAGGAACATACAGTTAGTGACCATTTCTGAAAAGTTTGGTCTAAGTGACTTGCCTAGCTTCACGCAGGAACTCTGTGGCAGAGGCAGACATAGAATTGAGTTCTCCAGGGCAACCTTTAACTGCCTTAACCATGAGATCAGCCATTCTCTTCCTGCAATCCCTTACCTCATTCACTACACTCCTTCCAACTTCTGCAAAAAATAAGGAGTCTTACAGGTAACAGTCTCCATTACTACACCATCTGATTCGTCTCTAGAACAGGTCCAACTGTGCACTGAATGAGACAGGAGTCTTGTGCAAAAAATAGACTATATCATAATGCATATACACAAGGGGGCTGATTAAGGATGCAAAGGCACCATTAATTCTGGCATTTACTAACTTTTGAATGCTTGACTTTGCAACCTGACTAATGTTCTTTTAGCATAGTTTTGTCATGCATGTAATTTACCATGTTTTAAAAAAGCAAACTGAAAAAAAAAATAGAAGTTCCGTCATGTGGCATCATACTGACTCCCATGTGGCCTCTCAGCGGAGTTGGAACCCTCAGATGTCCACACAGATCTCTGCTACTTGACCTAATGAAGTAATTGACAGCAGTAGGAGGTTGCCATCCTCTATGTGGACTAGCACTAGAGGGGGATGGGACACTTTCCCAGTGGTTTTCACAGATAGTTGCTGACAGCAGAGAAATGGGAAGACTCAGGAACCATCAACTCCATTCCAGGCTCTGGAAGGGAGTGCACATAGACTCTTCAGCTCATTTCCCCTAAGCTTCACTCCTTCTTCCCCTTCCCCTCCAACCTATCTGTGTCCAAGTCTTATCACTTCCACACTCCTAGCTCTGTATCCCAGTCCCATTCGCTTTGCCCCCCAGACCCAGCCGCCACACCTCAGGCTTCTCATCCCGTCTCCTTGCCCAGTCAGTCCTAGACTCCCCCTCCCAGCTCGTCATCTGCGTTCCGATTTCCCCGAGTTCCAGTTTGTTTTCTTCTCCACACCCAGTGTCTGTCTCTTTGCACAGCCAGGGCCAGTCCTCCACCCCACCCGCCCTAACTCCTTGTTCCCAGTCAGTCCCAGTTTCCCCTTCTTGGCTCTTTGTCAGATCTGTTTCTCCCTCCCTACTCAAAGGCTCCCAAACTCCTTCCCTGGGCTTCTCTCTCATCCAGTCTTTCCCTTCCCCTCTGCTCCTCGGGGCTTCTTGTCCCAGTTCTCCTGCCACATCCCAGTTCCTTGTGTCTGTCTTCCCCTCACCACCAATATCCCCCACCACTCCCCACACACACACTGGTCCTAGTACCAGTCTCCTTGCTCAACCAGTCCCAAACTCTCTCCTCCCTCCAGCTCCTTGTCTAATTTCATTGATCCTCTCTTGGTCCCCTACCACCAGTTCTCTCATTGGTCCCAGTCCCTGCCTCTCAATCTCCCCAACTCCCAGTCCTAGTTTCTCTTCCCCCACCCCCAACCCCAGTCTCAGCAGACTCCTAATCCCAATCTACTCCTTTCCCTCCCCCCCTTCCAGCTTTGTCCCCTCTGCATTCAAATTAGATGGTTTCCTCTTCCATGCTGTCTGGATGTCAGCAGGGTGGTCACTGAGAGCACAGGGGAGACAGGCTTCCTGTTCTCAGTTCTGGTGCTTGGCTCCACCCTAACCTGGAGCAGCTGGGTGCAGACATTACACAGAAAGTCTTTCTGAGACCCGCACAGCCTGGGCTGGAGCATGCTCAGCTACTCCTTGGGAACGCACAGTCTGGTTAACACAAGGAACTATGACAGACTCAAGTATGCTCAATGGAGGACAGAATCTTCAGAGACTTTAATTGCTAAATTTAGCAAGTCTCTATGGCGCATGTATGAACTGTGATTTTTCAAAGGCTTGGGCCAAATGTGGAGGGATTTTCACAGTAAAAGGCACATCTTTGACACAAAGTCCACCCGTCCTGCCAAATTTCAATTTACTAAGCACAGTGGTTGCCAGAATTTTTTAACTTTAACTTGAGCAAAACAATGCATTATTTCCTAATTTTATTCCTGGAAATGGCTGAACCATGTTTGCTGAAATAAAAAATCATTAAAAAAACCAGCCTGAGTCAGACAGCATGGAACATTTTAGCCTGCTCAGTTGAAGTTCGGCAAATTTATAAGCAATTGAAAACAGGGTCTTATAATGGGAAGTGTCAGGCAACTTTAGTAGGTGGTGCTACCAGCCCTGCCTAAAACACCACAAATTTACACAGGAATCACTTTTTCCATCATTGGCAAACAGCCAATTCTGTGATGAAACATGGCAACTGTTTAACAGTGCATAACACCACTATTAGGATAGGAAGTTAAGTATATCTTATTCTACTGAAAATGCAGTATAGATTTAAGAGATTAACATGTAATTACACACATTGGAAATTGGCCAGGACAATTTTAAAAAGTCCTAGGAGATCTTAGCACTTTGGTTTTACATCTCACTAGTGAAGGGTACTGACAGCACAAAGCGTCCTCTAACCTCACACTGGAACACTGGTGTAGGACTGACTCAGAGGAAAGAGTGTCACCTACTGAATCATCCCCACTTCCCACACTACTTTATGCTGGAATTTTTAAAGAAGCCTAAAGAAAATAGATGCTTAACTCCTATTTAAAATTCAGCGGGGACTGGGTGTCTAAGTCCCTTGGGTTCCTGTGAAAATCCCAGGAATAGGCATTCTCTGTTGGTGTCCCACCAAAAAACAGGGGTAGTCCTAACCCTACCTAGATGGGGTGGGGGAGGATAATCCTGCCGATTGCTGGTGGTGTGGGGAAATCTGATGTGCTCATGGAACCAGCTGGTGCAGCTTCATGGGGGCATATCTTACCCCCAATGCATATGTGTAATTCCCATTCATGTTAATGGGAGTTACATGGTGATTCACCACCATTTAAAAAAGAATAACTATCCTAACCTTTCAGTACTGTTCCTAACTCTCTAGATTTTCCTCCTCTTCCAATACTCTGTTCTTTCTCTCTATTCTCATAGGGCCTGATTCTGCCATCCTCATTCACATTGAGTAACATCTTACAATGCAAGCAGTGCTATTGGTTTCTTGCAGACAATGGGAGGTGGTGTGGGGGAACTGGATCCCTAATCTTTACATTCCAGTGCTTATTATGTTCAAGGCTTTTTAGCTGATAATCATCCAATGAATTTATCCCTACAATTACGAGGTACAGTAATAACAAAAATTCCCAACTTGCATTTATTGCCCTTCCCCAAATATAAATTCCTTACTGTACTTCTGATTAATGCTTTTGCATTGCTCCCTGTTCATTCTACCACAAAGATGAAAAGTTACAATGAGATGCGGGGAGAATAGGAGTAACAGGGACATAAGATGAAACATACTGTACACATATTAGCTTGCTTTATATTTTCCAAAAAGGAAAGTTGGGGGGAAAGATAGCTAATGCATTTTTGAGGAGTGAATATTGGTCTGAGACCATGCTTCAAGTTCATTACTGACTGTCAGTTTAATTCCCAGAAACATGGTAGAGAAGCTGAGTATAAGGACACCTCCACTACAGATTTGGAACACATTTTGTCATCAATTATATAGGTGTTTTAGAGCATGCAGTAACATCGCATTCCATCAACGAAGGGAATAAAATGTTCCTGAGTCTTTGGGGGCTTTAAGAGATTGTGCATGGGCTTTTAGAGAAGTTGTGTCTTCCTGCTCTCTGAAAACCACAGGTCCTGATGTTCTTGTCTAATGCAGTTTCAAATCTGCCTCAGTCAACCTGCCTGTTAGGAATGTGTGCAGCGTGGCAATTCACTACACTTCCTAAGCGAGTGCTAGACATGGAGCATTTCTGCTGTACTCTCAATTGTTCATGCCACATTAAAGAGATTTTCCAGCACTGTTACTGTAATAATTTAGAATCACGTTGAGGCTGAATGAGCTCTGAATGAAACTGTCTCAGATTCATGTCCAAAAAACCCTATGCAAAATTTTGCAAGCAGCAGCAGCTGGGACTGACTCCAAAGGCATATAAATCACATGTTTTCTTGGGTGATAAGTTGCATGATTCTGAATCAGTACTTCAAAAACTGTGTATGTTCTAACTGATCTTCAAGCACCTGAAAATTATTCAAATACATAAATATATATCAGTTTGTCTGGTGCTTTCAAGGAAGAAAACTGATTTTATCTTTCTGACAAATTGCCTGTAAAGCATTAAAAGAGAGGTGAATAACAAAGAAAATAATGGTTATCATAGTAAGAAAACAGAAATAGTCATTACTTTAATATAATACCTGATATTTTAGTTGTGAATTGGTTCGTGATTGGAGGTCCAAATCCTTTGGCTGTGCTGGCTCTAATGGTAAAAGAATAGGTGGTCCCAGGATACAGTCCAAAAAAAAGGTAATGAGTTTCGTTTCCTAGCTTCAAAACTCGCCCACTTTGATTCGATAAATCTATTTCTGGGTCAAAGGAACTGACAGCCTTGTAGGTGATCTGCAAAAGAATAAGAAAGTTATAAAATATCTTGAGCAGATGGACAAAGATTGTATCTTTATCCCATAAACCCTTCTGATGTATGCACTGTCAGACATTTTATGATAAGCAATCTTCCTCCCTTATACTCCTCAAATCCTGAATCCAATGAAGGGACACAGGAACTCAGCCAAAACTGTTATGAGTTATTACTTTTATAGATACAGGGATTTAAAGGCAGCTAGATTACAACTGTAAAGGATGGGTTCAGGCTTAAGTTAATACCTTTAAGTTGCTGGCTTTCACAATGTCATTTTTCTGAAACCATATTACTGTTGGTTTTCAACAACAAAAAACAACAAAAAAACACACAACAAGCAAAAACAGATACGCAAGTGACAAAGGTGTAGCCTCATTTCTAAGCTGTCTGAATATAATTACACTTTGCACTGAATAAGATTAGCCTCACAAGATGACAAGGGCAGTTTTAAGTGAATGCCTCACAAAGTGGGTGACACTTATGCTTCAGTCTGAAGCTCATGTCTTATAATTGCTGCATTGTAATTCTTCAGGTTGTGATTGCATTGCATGAAACTCAGATTCCCATTTTGGGAAAAAAATGTTAAATATCAGCAAAATATATCCCTCATTTTTCGTTCCTTCCTTTCAAATACTGTTACTTGTTTTCATTAAAATAGCAATACAAGTTCATAGTAATGTAGTGTGCAGTGTTTCTACTGGCAACTTAACATCTATGAGCTACAACAACAGGATAATTTAAAAACAAGGAACTCATTAAAAAAAATGTAAAATTGATTCCCCCCTTTTTTGCTTTTAAATAAGTAGATTTATACATAACTCCAGCGTTGCTATTATATACAATGAAAATTGACATTGTTATATTTATAGAACTTATCTGAAGGAATATTTAGCTAGAAACATGAAGAAAAAGTGTATGCTGTGTATATTAATCAAGGGTCTGAATGACAGATACAGTACATAATAATATTATTATTATTCCTTATATAGTTCTTTTCATCAGTAGCTCACAAATCACTTCACAATGTTTAATTTATTTATGCTCACAATATCTCTGTGAGGTATTATGTAAATTTTTATAGATGGGGAACTGGCACTCACTCAGGTACAATACTAATCCTTCCTACTGCAGTTAAATATCTATAATTTCCTAAAATCTCTGAATCAGTGAAAAATGTAATTTTACATAATACATCTAGTCTAGTGTCAATAAAATGCTGAGGACAGGTATTAGTGCCCCCCAAAAAACTTGGCTACACTTTCGTTAGGACTAATCTAGTCTCCTGAAATTCCCTGAGCAAGGACTGATCTAAAAAAACCCTCCTCCCATGGAGTCTGTGGGGAGGCAGAGAGAGTGGTAGAGCCACCAGATATGGTGGGTTTTAGCTGGATTTCCCAATGACTCAGCCCAGTTTTATTTAAAATACACAGGAGGTCACAGATTCTGTGACCCCTGTGGTAGAGCTATAGCTATTAATTATGTTTATTGTACTAGATTAGCTATCAGGAGAATGCACTACAAAAACACAAGCTCTTTCACAGCTCATAAGCAACTTGTTCATTTAACAAAAAGTGATTTGCTTGAGGAAACTAAGCATACATTTGTTCTCGCAGTATTTACATTACACTCCTGCTATCATTCAGTAAAGCTTTACCTACTCAAGATTTTTTTTTTCTGAAAATTCTCCCAACAGTGCTGAGACCAGGGCACCTTTACAGATGGCAGCAGCAGTGGGAAGGTTAACATGGAAAAAGGAGTGACAGCAATTTTTCACTCTTACCAGGTTTAGGTAACCTTGCTTAAAATGTTGGTGGGCTGGCTAGAATCCTGCATACAGGTAGCACTCCTTTCATTGCCACCAACTGGACTGCTGCAATGACGTTGGCAATGGTGGGAAATGGGGCGGAAATAAAAAGAGCTTTATGTAGACATGTCTACACATGTGTGACAAGGCAGCCCCACCCCACACTAGCCCCAGCGGTGTCAGACCAGTAGCTCTGATGGAGGAAGTCCCGCCCCGTTCGTACTGGGCATGTTCCAAGTGCTCTGGGAGTATAAAAGGAGGGAATTCAGCTAAGTCCGGGCTGGCGGCTGCTGGGGAAGGACCTGACTGGGAAGCTCCTGGGGAAGACCAGTCAACACTCTTGAAGTTGCTGGGAATGGAGGCTTCTACAAGCCGGCATGAACTCCTATTGCAGGAGAAACCAGGGGAGGCAATGGACCCGGAGACCCCCAGAGAACCTTGGGATTCGTGGGAGACCCCAACTCCCAAGCCAGTAGGAAGCGAGCCGGGGGTGTGTGTGTGTGTAACGGACTGGTGCCTTGCCCCCGGTGAGCCTCAGCGTGTTTCGGTAGGACCCCCCCGCGGAGCCAGTAGTAAGGTCCTACTGCCCTGTAACCAGGGGCAAGTCTATGGACTCTGGCCACTAGGCCGTGCCGCCCTGCAACAAGGGCTTATTCTATGGATTCTGGCCACTAGGCTGTGCTGCCCTGCAATGAGGGCTACTTCTATGGACTCTGGCCATTAGGCTGTGCTGTCCTGTGACCAAGGGCAATTCTGTGGATTCTGGCCACTAGGCCGTGCTGCCCTGTAACGAGGGGCATAAACCCTCATAACATGTTAGAACCATTTTGTCTTCCAAATTCTGTCTCTTACTCACTGAGGTTCTGAGTTTCAAACAGTGTTGAAATCAGTGGATTTGCACCTAATTACACTAGTGGTGAACTGGACCCTTGATATTTTCATTCCACAGTTTTCTCCACCAGAAACATAAGTGGCTACCTGGAAGTTGCAGATTGTTTCACCTAGTTTAAAGGCAGATTCAGGTTTGTTTTACAGTAGAACCTTAGAGTTACAAACACCAGAGTTACGAACTGACCAGTTAACCCCACACCTCGTTTGGAACCGGAAGTACCTGATCAGGCAGCAGCAGAGACCAAAAATAAATAAATAAAAGAAGCAAATATAGTACAGTTCTGTGTCAAACAAACTACTAAAATAATAAAGGGAAAGCAGCATTTTTCTTCTGCATAATAAAGTTTCAAAGGTGTATTAAGTCAATGTTCAGCTGTAAACTTCTGAAAAAATAACCCACAATGTTTTGTTCAGAGTTACGAACAACCTCAGTTTCCGAGGTGTTCGTAACTGAGGTTCTACGGTATTTTTGAAGACAACTGCATAAAAGCCTGATGAATCATGAAGATCTTATTCATCTCTACGCTATATTTTCTCTCTGTCCTGCTGTTTATAGTGGGAATTCCTCTCTTCCCCTCTCATTGGCATTTAAGAAGAAGATAACTTTGTGTGGTTTTTCCCTTTGCCCTAGAAGTGGGTTAAGAAAACTTTCTTCACCACCACATCAGGCTCCCCTGTTATCCAGAGTGCCTCTAAGGAACAGAACACTTTGTGTCACATCTCAGACTCATAAGCAACAGGCTGGAGAGCCACTGAACTAGACCCAGGCAAGCAAATAAGAGTCTTCAATTGTGTCTGGTGAATTGTAGTTTGTATTCAGCCACCTGATCAGGTCCACCACCTTAACCGGGATTTGCAGAAAGAGCAAGACCTGGTGTCACTGAATCAAACTGCTGATATCAGTATTTATACTTAGTTACTTTTTCTTAATTTAATCTGATTTATGTTGCTTATCCTATTCCCACTGTAACTGCACTTTTGATTAACACCAAGCACGGAAAGGTATTAATATTTTATTTGATCTATTTCTTTTTTTCATTGTTAGAATTCTGAGTTGTTTGAGAAGTACAGAAGCTTGTTTGTTCTGAGAAATGCAGAAGCTTGAAATTTCCCATGAACATTACAAGTTGGTCTATTATTCTCCTTTCAATGAACGCACCTATGCAACACCTACTACAGTTGATGTAAGTTACAGGCATGTATTAAGGAGAGAGCTACGCCACGGGGCACAAATTACTCAGCAATAAGGTTATGCCTGTGTGTTTTTAGGCAGAAAGTTTGACAATATTGTACATATTTCTGTACCAGTCAGGTGTAAAATCAGCAAAGATTCTAAAATATGTATCAATTAAAATATTCTGATCATTGAGGAAGATGTGCAATTGTTTAGTTTGCGACATTATGAAAGTTAGCTCTACCAAAACCAAGCCATACATTATCATAACCTTTCATAATAAAACAGCCTGCAAAACAGCATCAATAGTTTAGCATTCAAATTAACTCTTTTCTTTTACTGTATCTTTCGCTTCCTCTCTCTCTCTTAAGCATTTCAATACCAATTTAGTAGTAAGGTCAGGTAAGAGGTTTAACAATGATTACTGTCTGACAGCTTAATCTGTACAGTCCTTTGTCAGTTTTTCTGAAAGGTATTCAGGCAAAGGTTCCATATGAGGAAGAACAGCAATTTTTAGAAACCTAACAACATGTAATTTTGTTGAATTTGCATTAAAAAATGCTAGCTTATTTTTTTTTAAATTGCACCTGCTTGTTTCTATTACAATAGGCTTCCTGAAATGAGTCCCACATAAATGTGATGATGACTGTCACTACTATTATCTCTTCCATTTTTTTCTTTTTAACAATTCACTCTAAGATCTACCCTTCTATCATTCAAATATTTGATCTATATTACTAAATAGAACAATATATCTCACAGGGTTAGCAAGTGGCATCCTCAGGTATAGTAACCCAGTGCCATCCTCGGTTCCAGTAATTTTCTCCTGCATTAGATTTTATTTGTGTTGTCAGCTTGTGTTCTAACTGGGACCATTTTCAAAGAAATATCTGCATTTTTAATAAATTCAATCATCATTTTCATTTTTAATTATCTTATACCAATTACGCTCTTCTTTTAATGTTTGAATTGTTTCCTGTAAATGTACAAGACATGGCCAAATTTCTCAAAGAAATACAGTATTTTAAAGTGTGTTTCGTTTCAGCCTAGGTAATACACCTCTACCTCCTCCGGAGCCAAAAAAATCTTGCCGTGTTATAGGTGAAACCGTGTTATATCGAACTTGCTTTGATCCGCCGGAGTGCGCAGCCCCCCCCCCCCACCGAGCACTGCTTTATCGCATTGTATCCGAATTCATGTTTATATCGGGTCACGTTATATTGGGGTAGAGGTGTATTTTAAACTTATTTAGTGCCTTTCCTCCCATTTCTAAATCTCTTATCAACTGTCACCCCCAAAGGACTTGAGGATGCTTAAGTTCGACTGAAGTCAATGGGACTTAAGCACATGTTTAATTGCTTTACTGTATCAGGGACTAAATAAATAAGTACATGATATAACTAATATTCAGCCCCTAGAGCTTACAATCGAAATAGGCAAGACCGATAACGGTGGAATCGGAGAGTGGGATCAGAGCCATAGACAGGTGAGGTGCATAAAGGCACACAGCAAGTTGGTGGCAGCCAAGGACAGAATCCAGGTCTTTTGATTCCTAGTCCAATGCCCAGTTCACTAGACCACATTGCCTCTTTACGTGCCTCAGTCCGACATGCAGTATGGACAATCAACCAAGCACAGCACAATTTGTTGGATACATTCTACACAACTTTTTTATGGGAGTTTGGGCTCTGAAATCTACACACATTTTCAAGAAAATACTTTTATCAACAGGATGCCAATACATTAAAATTGTAGGTAAAAATGAAACCATGATAAAAAATGTGTGTGTGAGAAACCATGATAAAAAATATCTACCTCATACAAAGTGATCACACCATATGTTTGCACTGGCTCTCTCCACTGAAGAAAAATCTTCTCCTCAAAAGTACTTCCTTGGATTGATTCAAGTGGTACAGCACTTGGGACTAATGAAAAGGAAAGAAAAGAAAAAAGTACTATTTTGGAAAGTAGCATATAGAGATGCTCAAACTAACATTTACATTCTCTAGGCATGATACCAGTTCATCAGGTTTCAATCCCCTGTTGAGTATAACAGTTTACATGCTGCAGGTATAAATACTCTTTGGCAAATTGTTAAACAGATCCTGTGCAACCCTTCTCTCTTCTCTCTTTCTCCCTGGCTATAACAGGGGTATAACAGATTACGTGCCTGTTAGGAAATAACAGTCACTATCTCTTCCCCATAGAATGAAGCTAACATTATCAATGAGGTTTTCAACTGTTAATGGATACAGCTGTTAAGGAAGAAGTACAAACGTATGTGCCACTTGCAGAACACTACAGTCTAAAACAGAGAAACAGCAGGGAACATAACGCTTTTCCAGTAAAATATCATTGATGAAAAAGGTGGGGAATTTGGCTTTTTTGCTAGGACTTAAGTGAAGTGTCTTGTTTACAAGTCAATATTCAGTACCTTTTCCTTAGCCACTATCCTACAAATTTCCTAAACTAGAAATATATGAAACACTCACCTATAACATATATAAATATACTGAGGTATAAGGCACTGTTGTAGTAGATTAAGGTACTGTAATTAGCCTGTATAAGGGCTACAGTGTCACACATGGTATTTGGACAACGATGCTGGCTGTCATTAGGACTGAAGCCTTACAATAGAGTGGGCGGTAGGAAACAGTGATGACGACAATCTGAAGACCGGGCACCTTTCTTAAGGCCTCTTATTGCATGAGACACCCAAGACTGAAGAATCAGCATTATCAGAAGTGTCAGGTATCTAATATTGCCTCCTCCTACCTCTGCAGCAGTTTGCTTTCCCACACTCACCTTAGTAGAACCCCCAGAACACAGTATTCCGAGCAGGAAAATGCACACGGAGTATACACACTCCTCTATGTAGCACAAGGATCCAGAGTCCAACCTAAGTAGCTGTGCCAGGCACTGACCAGATACATGAGGATAGAAGGTGGAGGCTATGGACCCAATGATTGAAATTTTTTTCTCAGTCTTCCCTAACGGGGAAATAATGGGATAATTTGTTTAGCAATGAATCCTTTAACTCCTCCCCACGCATGGTCTAGCTATTCACTAACCCCTCCCATCCCTGCACACTGCCAGACTGGAAGCTTGTGTGGAACAGGACTCCACTCCGTGCAGGCTACCCCATGCTTCCTCAAATCCATCCCTTACACAGAAGAACTGTTCAGGTTCTGCTGCCAAGATGGACTCTGAGGCCACAGAAGAAGGTTTCTCAATTTGCTTGCCCCTATATGATATGAACTGGCAAGACTACATCTATATAATGCTGACTTCAGTATAGGCAGCTCACTATCTGAAGCCTGCTCACAAAGTGGAGGCAATTTGGAGAACAGCACCAACACTGATTAAGATCTGGAGTCAAAGTGATTGGGGAAAGAGATGAGAACTAACCATAGGTTGGCTAAATTATGAGTAAGAAAAATCAGTATGACCACCATCTACAAATGTCTGAAGGATGTAAACCCTAAGGAGAGGGATAAATTATGTTTTGGGGGGTTAATTAAGAGTAATGGGATTAAAGGAAGAAAAGGAAAATTTGAGATGACCCTATTTCATAATTAATTATATTAGATGGCAGAAGCCATTTCCATTGGGTCATTTAAAACTGAATCTGACTAAAAAATACACTGTTAAGGAATGGTCCCGTATTGTCAGAAAGATGGACTAGAGGAGTATGTCTTTTCTAAGAGCTTGTCCATATGGTGAGTTAGTGCATGGCAAGCCACAGTGTGAACGTATAGAGCACTAGTTTACAATGCACTAAGTCGAGGAGTGAACCCTGGTGCCACATAATAAAAGTTTCATAGTGCACTCTGACATAGTGTTGTTGCAGAGGGCACTATGGAACTTTTAGTGTGCAGTAACAGGGTCCACCCGGCACCTTAATGCACAGCAGGCTACAGTGGCTTGCCACACAGTCTCCGTGGACAAGCCCTAACTCCAATTTCTATGACGTGCATGACTCTTTGTAAATTGAAAATTATTAGGTATTGGAACATGACTACTTTTGCAAGGTAAAAACTTGCTCCTTTACTTCAATCTGCGGGTGCATGTCAAAATATCTTGCAAAATCAACATGCATGGCACAGTGTAATTCAGTGTAGATACAAACCTTTCTTCTACGCCTTCTTTTCAATAAGTTATTTGTAATAGAAAATCAAAGAGTGCTGAATCTTGTCAAATAACACGTTAAATAACATGATGTAAAAATGGCTGCCTAAGAAAAAGGGCCATTTCATCCTTAAATTAAAGGAGTCTCTCTTTCTAGTCTCTTTTTGGAGCACGGGTAAATGTACCTAAAAGAAAAAGGAGTGTGTTCTTTGCAATTACGGTAGATCCAATCTCCAAGTTTTTCCAGAACAATTTCTAGGATCTGGGCTTTTATGGGCTATTCTATATCATGGTAATTGTACATTTTGAAACGGTTTAAATTCTGTTTCCTCCAGTTCCTGTCTTTGCTGAGACATGCAGCAGTCAATAAAAAGACAGCATGGTGTTTTGGCTTTTTGAGGAGGGGGCAGAAGAGGTTTGGAGTAATTAGTAGGGATGGGGTCTTGGTTTTTAGGTTTAAGGAATTACCTTGATCTACACAGACACTAAAACTTTCCTGACATAATTACCGATATATATGTTTTTGATTTGGTTTTGTAGGATCTGAACCTTTCAGTCTTCTGCTATTGTTGTTTCTAACTAAGAATATTTGGAAATAGCAAATATATGTTATTTTTTGGTCTTCATAATATGTAAAGTATCCTGACTGCAAGAAAAAAAGGGGCTTTACTTCAAGACAACAGAGTAATTCATCCCTGAACAGCCACGTTCTCTTGAGAAATAAGAGGACTTTTGCAATTCTGCAGTGAACAACTGATTGGCCAGAAAAAATGTTTTAGTGTTCCTCTGTTAAAAGGCAAGCTATTCATGTAAATGGAAATACGGGAAACAATCATGTGTCTCTTTTAAAAATGCACCACAGAGCAGTACAATGATAATGATTTGGGCTAATGATATTCCTTGTTGCATTACGGATGGATTTATACAGAGTAGCTACTGGAGCTTACTGCAAATGTCTATTGATCTCTCTCTCTATGCATTTTAGGGCCATGTTTTTAGAACTGTATTTGCAAAAATGCATGCACAAATACTATAACAACAAATATAGTCATGATAATTGCAGTCCTCATATGACACCAATGATTAAAAGAACTGGCCGAAAAGCTCTCTCAACCTTCGGTGTTGATTTTTAACAAGCCTTGGAACGCTGGGTAAGTTCTAGAGAACTGGAAATCAGTAAATGTTATATCAATACCTAAAAAAGGTAAACTGAATGATCTGGATAACTATAGGCTGGTAATCCTGGGCAAATCACAGAATGGCTGATATGGGACACAATCAGTAAAGAATGTTACATAATTAATGCCAATCAACACAGTTTAATGGGAAATAGGGCTTGTCAAACAAACTTGATACAAGTTTTGATGAGATAAGTAGTTTGGTTGATAGAGATAACTGTTGACAGAATATACGTAGAATGTCATGTGCCTTTCATAAGTCTGATTTAAAAAATAGCACTATACAAAATCAGTGTAGCATACATTGAATAGCTAAAAACTGGTTAATTGGTAGATCTCAAAAATTAATTGTAAATGGGAAATGATTGTTAAATAAGGGTGCTTCCAGTGGAGTCTTATAGGTATCTGTTTCTGACCCAATGCAATAACTGTTTGTAATATTTATAATCTCAAAAAAATTAAAAATCATTGCATTAAAAATTTGCAGATGGCACACAAATTAATTGTGTGGTAAATAATGAAAGGACAGATCAGTTATACAAAGCTTTCTGGGTCACTTTCCAAATCGCATTTTAATAGAGCCAAAACCAAGGTTATACATCTAGGAACAAACAATGCAGGTCACACTTACAGGGTGCAAAACTGTATCCTGGAGTACGGTGACACTGAAAAGAATGTAGGAGTTATGGTGGATAACAGCTGAACATGAGCTGCCAGTAGCATGCTGGAGCAAAGAGAATTAATGCAATCCCTGGATGCAAGCAGGGTAATATCAAGTAGGATTAAGAAGATGCTATTACCTCTGCTCAGAGCATTATCAAGACTGTTATGTCCAATTCTGGCGTCTACATTTCAAAGAGGATGTTGAAAAATTGGAAAGTGTTCAGAAAAGAGTTTCAAAAATTATTTTGAGATCTGGAGAACATTCCTTATAATGAGACAAGAAAATCTCTTTAGTTTATCAAATAGAAGGTAGAGAATTGACTTGACCATGGTATATAAATGCCCACATGGAAGAGATTTCTGATAGTAATCTAGCAAAAAAGGGCATAATGAGATCTAATGGTTGGAAGCTGAATATATTTTTTAATATATTTGTTCAAAGTAGTAAATGTAAAAACTCACCATCTTCATCAGTTTGTACTACAAGTTCTTGGCTTTCTTTTCGTCCTTCTGGATTCATGAGAACCAGTTTTACACTGACGTTTGTGTAGGGTGACAGATTGGTAATCGTGTGCTGCGGGTGTGAACTTTCCGTATCCCAGCTTACTTCCTCTCTGACTTGCTCTTGTCCTCCAGCTTGGTAGCGGTAATGGACTGTGAGGTTATACCGATGGCAACGTGTTACATTATATCCAAATGGCTCCCAACGAATAATGATTTGCCGGGATTTGATCTCCACAACCTCTAGTTTTCGTGGCCCACGCATGGGATCTGTAAAAATATCCATATGATTGTGATGTACTATTTGTGCATATTACTGTCTAAGAGAAGAAACTGTTACACAGTTCTGTATTATATCCTTGTGAATATACACACAACGCTAGGACAGTGTGAAAGGAAAATAAAAACAGATTTGATTATTATATTTTGATTTTTTTAAATCAGAGCAATCATTGATCACAGAAGGGAGAAGTATCTTTGATAAAGAAAACAAGAGAAGATACAATACAAGACAGATAAAAAGAGAGTATAACGAAAACCTTTAAATATATGTTTAAATGAAAAGATGAAAATTGAGAAACAAATGTTAATAAAGAACCTCTATGATGTCAAATTGCCTTTACAGAATTTAGAAGTATGTTAGTTAATACATTCACTTTCTTATATTTGTGCTAGCACTTTTAAAGTAAGAAAGACATTGAAAAGTAAAGCAAATATATAAAGCAGAAGGTAATTTTAAAGGGAAACTTTCCAGTAAATGACAAACTTCTCCCCAAGGAGAGTTTTTAATACAGAAAAACATTGATTTTTAAAAGTAATTTCTTTATTCATCTCTTTTTTTTTTTCAATCAGTTAGACAGAATGCAATTAATCAACAAGCAATCCAGTTAGGACCCGAAGCAAATACTCCTAGTTCTTGCAAATATGCCATAGTTTCTTTAATGATCACAAGGAGTCAAGGCTTTGGTTTTATATCTCATCCAAAAGATGGTAAATTAAGCAGCACAAGATACCATTTTAGGACATTTGTTCAGTAAAGATTCAGAGGGAAAACATGAAACCTGAGTCACACACCTGGGTTTTCCCTTGGATCTCCAAACCAACGTCTGGACAAGAGCAACCCTCTGATCCGATAACCTTCTGATCTGATAAGATCATAGCCCAGGGATATATGGCTGCATGCAAAGCAAAGGAAGACTAGCTGCTACTTGATCAAAGGATGCTGCTTAGAGAATCAACACTCTCTCCACTCACACTGGCACAAGCAATGAGAGACTGGGATGGGAAATGAACCCAAATTTCCATCACAGAACAGCACTATGTTGGCCTCCATTTGCCCTGCATTTTTAGTGAATTAACTATGTATGCAAAACACGTCATTAGTGGAGCTATTACACATATTTAGCAATAATCTTTCTTTTCATATTGGAGCCCTCAACAAGATTAAAGCCAATGTCTAGCTTTATCTATTGCTTCACTAGTTAAATGCTCAGAAGAGTTTTAATGAGCTAGAAACCTCTCATACATAAACAAATTAATATGCATCTTCCCTCTCTTATGTTTATTAATCAACATGTCTTCACCAAGAATGTTCTAAACACTTTCCTCAAAATTTCATCACTTTTACCTGTTAATAAGATCCCTGCATTCTAAATATATTTCTTTAAAGATATTATTCATCTCTACCTTAACTCCTTCAAGAAAAGGTGTTAAGATATTGCATGCTCTCTGTATAACCTACAAAGATCTTAATGTTTTTTCCTTCGTGCTTTTTATTGCTGTGAAAAAATAGATAACCCCTGCTTCCTTTAAATCTTTCAGATATTCATTTATTAATTGTTGATGAACTACATAGTTTTGACTAGCTTTGCAGAATATTTTTTAATGTAGCCAATAAGTTTCACATTGCATTTGTTATCTGGCAACCAGACACCAGAATGATTGTAACTAAATAATACATTACCCCACATCCAGTGACTAGACTCTTTGGGCCAAATCCTCAGTTGGTGTAACCTGGTATGACTCCATTCACTTCACTCAGTGACTAAGGTCATTTACTCCAGCTGTGAATTTGGACCATTGGGTTTAAGTTTTGTATGCTACCACATTAAGACTAGTGAGAAATAACCCTCCCTCACCCCCCCAAAAATCAGTGTGGATAAGGGCCCAACATTTTGCTGAACTTTTATGTCTACACAATTTAGCCAGAAATCTCCTGAGAAAAGGTGCTCTTCTCTTAATTCCTATCTCAATTTGCAGCATTTTGATTCAGATTGAGCTGGGAATACTGAAAGAACAGCATTTCTTCTGACATTTTGGAACTTCCACTGCCATTTGTGGTTGGAACCAACTAAGTGTACACAATACGTATGAAAAACTAGAAGAAAACGCTGATTAGAACTTTTTGAACTCCAAAGGAAACTAGGGTTTGATTTCACTTTGTGTTTTAAACCCAAAAGTCAGGTCAATTTTTTCACTGTTAACTAAAATATGGACCTGTATACAGTGGTCAAAGGAAACAGCTACTCTATCAAGATCCAAAATAGCTTAGCACCAACAGGTAGGTGCGAAGCTAATCTGGAAGTGCCCTACCTTGTATATACCTAAAGTAACATTTTCATTTATATGGTACTAACACCTAAAGCACAGCACATGGCTTCTAATAATGTGGAAGTGTGTTCACTTGATCCTTTGGATATCTGAAGTGAAATATATTCAGGGTACTAGGAGAATGACTGATGCACCCTGGTGCAGTAACGCAAGAGGAATCAGGGTATGAATTTTGCTGCTATTTTGTAAAACTGAGATTCAACTTAACTAAGATTTTATGATAATCATACCTTGTTTTAGTTTTCAGTGGGATTTTTACATTCACTCTTTCTGATGGGTCAATTCCCAACTTTAAATGAAGTGAAAAAGCACAAATTAGAAATTCAGTAGTGACATTTGCTTTTGTGCTCTTGAGAGCTGCACTGATGATCCCTGCAGCTCATGAAGGCCATTGTCCTAGAACTACACTGTATTGCATAAATTGGCAACGTCATAATTCACAGTGCTAATCAGAATTCAAACCACATTTCTTAGACTAGAAGACAAATACAGTATTTCCAACATAAGGTTTACATGCCATTACCATAATTTTATATGCAACATACAAATCTCATAGGGTTAGGTAATAGGGTAATTAATTATATTGTCACAAATGGAAGACTACAACTAATGGCTAAACATTTGTTTTCTTTGCACTTGGTAAAACTCTTCTTGTGGCGATTACAATGCTAGACCCTTCTACTCACACTGCAGCTCCCTGGATAAACTGACATTATGTTGTTCCTCAGTATTCTGGCTATTATGATAGGCCCCATTGGCATGAATCATGAGGCAAGCTGGGACAATCTGGGTCTACTGACTCATGATAAGAGAGTAGGATTGCTTCCCTAAGGAGTGCACTGTCTGTCATGCCTGAAGTTTAGTCAGGTAGTTCTTACCAATTCCCCTGATGGTGCCTGCAGCATTTTTCATACTGCTCTCTTTCTGCCAGTTTCAGCTGGGTATCAAGCAGTGAAGTCTGACAGTTGCAGCTCTGACCTGAGGGACCAGCAAGCCCAGTTCTAGCCCCTGGCACTTTAGCATCCCATTTAATCAGTGATCCTAGCATCTTCTACATTCAGCAGTGTTTTCCTGAGAATATGGAGCAGAAACTGACTGATAGTAGCAATTTCCATTGCAGGTTCAATTCACTGCTCATTTCTCTGGAACTCCAAACGTTACCTCCTATTACACCAACAGCACTTTGTCTGGCTCTACGAAAAGAAGGACAGGAGACTCCTGATATGGATTTAATCAGGACGTAACTTTATTATTAGATGTCTGGGACTACCGGCAGTTAAAAGTGTACATTGCAGCCAACTCCACGTTCATTCAATAGCTGTCCAGGGGCTTCCACCAGCCCCCTCTTCATTTTTCATCCAGGTACCCCAGCCATTCATGGCTGGGACCTTACCATCGACCCCCCACCCTTGTAGAAGGTTTAAGGTGGGCTATAAGAAAGGGGTGGTTGGCTCCCTGCCATACCATTCATAGACGCCTCAACCCCCTCCCTCCTGTTCTGTTCCTTTAACCAGCACCTCCTTTTAAAGTTCTTTCCCAGGCCATTTATATGGTCACTGGATGCCTCCCCTATGGAGTACCTGCACGGGACGTCTGCCCCACACTTACAAGGTGAGTGTCCCCAAGAGCTTGGGCTGCAACCCAAGCCCGAACGTCTACCATGAACATAAGCGGCCCCTTCGCCCGAGCACCGCAAGCCTGACTCAGTTGGCACTGGCCAGCGGTGGGGTTTTTATTGCAGTGTAGACATACCCTTAATGTCTCTGTGCCTCAGTTCCCTACCTGTAATATGGGGGGAAAATGAAGCTTCCCTGGGTGTCAGGGTGCTGAGCATAATTTTATGAATCTTAGTATGGCACTCAGATACTAGAATTCTGGGGGTGAGGGAGAAGAGATAAGCAGAGAGACACCTTGGTCTTGAATTGATCCTGCAAGCTCCTGCTCACTGTGGCCCTGATCTAGGAACACCCTTAAGCAGGTGCTTAACTTTAAACATGGGACAACTCACATGTTTAACTTGAAGCATATGTTCTAAGGGCTTGCTCTGCAGCACTGAAGCCAATGGGATTTTGCCACTGATTTCAGTGAGATCAGGCTCTTTAGTCCTTTGTTGGATCAGGGCCACATTGTAGCTGTGAAGATGGTTGCTAAGTAGAGATGGAGATTTCGGAATTCTCTTCAGATAAACTCAACAAGTTAAATAAAAAAATTAAAATAAACATTTTCTAATAATAAAAAACTCATACTCTTTACCTTGCATACAGGGATACAATAGGCAGGGGAATATGGTGTATCTCCTGAAACAATTGCTAAAATGTTGCAACTTCTTTCGCTCTCTCTTTCTTTCTTACAGTCTCAATTTTTATGAGGAGTCTCAAACTCTGGTCAACAGCAAGGATTGAATTACTATGTACAATATTTTATCCTTCAGTTCCTGTAATCTGACTTTTTCTAATTTGTATGTGCTTGAAAAGGATGCTGTTTGAAGCTGTTTACAAACCTGGGAAAATGGTTTCATGAAAGACCACATTCAACTGTGATGGACTGATTGTTATACTGTAATTATTCTTGTGTGTGTTCATCAACAAGACATTTTAAAAAGAGCTTTCCTTTGTTTAAAATAGTACATGATTTAACAGCTCTTACGATGAAACCTGAGTTTTCCCACCCTTTTAATCTGCCAAGGAAGCTCAGAGAATGCAGGATGGGAAATGAAATAATGTACCATATCTTTAGCTGGTGTAAACTGGCATCACTTTATTTAGTTCAATAGAAACACACCACTATTACATGAGCTGAATATCTGGCCATGGGGTTCAATTCTGCAAACTCATGTGATTAGTACTTACAAAAGAAGGCAGTTAAGGATTTGCAGGATCTGGTCATTAATTTGGAAGAATTACTGTTATTTAATCACAGACATCCTATAAGAGGATTTTAATAGTATGGATAGGATGAGTGCTACCTTAAAGAGGTTAATTAGTGTCTTTTATTTTAAGAGATCAGGAACATGAAATGCAGTTTCAGTCTTCTTTGCAAATCACATTTTCCCTTTCTTTTACCTAGGATTATTTTGCCAAAATGTAAAGAACAAAATCTGACAATTCCTCTTTCAAACCTATTTTATCCCCTCTCTGTCTTCACCACTTAACCTTCAGCATGGTTTCTCCAGTTACAAGGATTTCTGTTATTCCATCCTCAATCACTGCTTCTCTGGAAAGTGTGGGCAAGGGATATTACACTGTCCTTTATCTCTATGACATGACCATTCTTCAGTGTTCCCTGACGTGACTTTTAAAGTCTGCTAACAATGCTGAATCTCATATGGTGCAAAAAAGATGGATTGATTTAGCAAAACAAATAGCAGCAGTTACTTGTTTCTTTTTGTTATTCCACAGTATAGTAACAACTGTTCCCAAATTCACCATTCCAGATAAAGTTGTGTGTCAACAGAACACACCTCCCTGACCCAGCAAATCGTTCTGTATTAGTGAACATATTCTATGATTTTTACCAATCCCATTATTGGGGGCTGCTACATACCATGGTTATGTCAACATTTCCCCACTAGAACACACAAAAATCACTGGGACTCAATCCATAACACAGACGCAAGATCCTCATTTTACTTCTTACACATGCCTATAAAAAGTACTGCTTCAAACATTCTCGCTGCAGAGGTCTAGAAGAAATGCAGTCATCATTCTTTCCTGCTACTTTAATGCCAGGTGCCTCACTTTCACAATGCTCTTGAATGCTCCCCAAAACAGCCTGGGTTCCCTGGGCAGCTCTTACTACTGCCAGGCTCCAGCTTCTGGCCTGGCCAGCACCTCAGGGGGGAGAGGAGGAGCAGGAGGCGAGGCCTTGTGGTGATGAGGGGGCTAAAGAAGATGTGGGCACCACCCCTGAGTAGGGTTACCATACGTCCGGATTTTCCCGGACATGTCCGGCTTTTCGGGCCTCAAATCCCCGTCCGGGAGGAAACCCCAAAAAGCCGGACATGTCCGGGAAAATAGGGAGGGAGAGCCTGGGGGTGCTCGGCCAGGGGCCAGCGGTGCGGCGCCGGGGGTGCTCGGCCGGGGGCCAGCACCCCAGGGCCCGGCACCCCAGGGCCCGAGCTGAGCCGGGCGGGAGACGCCGGGGCCAGAGCCTCTTGGTCTAGGCCAGCCGGCTGCCAGAGGAAGCCGCTCGGCCAGGGGGGCTGGACTGGGCGGCGCCCCACCCCGCCCCAGCTTACCTGACCTGTTGCCTCCCTGTTTCAGGCTTCCCACGAACATTTGATTCGTGGGAAGCAGGGGAGGGGGAGGAGCAGGAGGCGGAGCGTTCAGGGGAGGGGGCAGAGTTGGGGCAGGGACTTTGGGGCAGGGGCGGAGTTGGGGCAGGACTGGGGCCCCATGGAGTGTCCTCCTTTTTTAAAACTAAAATATGGTAACCCTACCCCTGAGCCTCGTGCAGTTGTGGAGCGTCGCCACACGGAATCTGGGACAAACACTGTTCCAGAGTCATTCAGACCGGGACTTGAACTCTGCATTTTGGGACTGTCCTGCCCAATTCAGGATGGGTGGTCACCCTACTGAGAGGAGGCCTGTGTTATGGGAGCATCCCTTTCTGCTAGGGATTCTTACCACATTTGGGGAGGTAGGGACTCACTAAGGAATCATTCCCATACACAGAGCTATACCAACACCTTTATTAGCATGGACAGAAGCCCCGTGGTCATTGGGAAAACAAATGAACAAACTAGTTAATGGGAGTATGGCGTAAATCAAAAATGCTGCAAAGGAACTCTCCCTTCATCAGTCATAAACAGTCTTGACAGTTCCTCCAGCCTTGGCTCCTCAGCCCTCGATTAGGGCACCTCCTTCCTTTAGAGCAGTGGCTGATGCTAACGTGCAGGGCAGCCTCATAAGGACTACATGCTCAGGCTTCTCCCTGGGCCACTGTCCCATCTCCAAGCTCAGACTCTTGTCCTGCTTTGTCCTTGTAGCAGCAGCACTGCTCTCACTCTTCCTGCAACCCACACAATCCCTTCTCAAAACGGCAATCCCATCCTCCAGTTGGAATAGAGTTGGCAGCTGGAAGCTGGGGTGGGATTTCCTGCCAAATCTCTAGCTGACCAGGGCTCTGTAGGAGCAGAGGCCAGCTCCTCTTGTCTGCCCATCCCATAGCTAACGAGGGCAGCCTTCGCAACACTGCTGCTGATGTGGGGACTCTATGCTGGGGAGCCAGAGATCCCTGCAATATATTCTTACATCTGCCACCGAAATGATCTACAAACTTCACTTAGTTATACCCCTACTACACTGTATGATGTAACTAAATATGATTACTCCTAGTTTATATATAACGAATCAGGGGCTCAGAGATACTAAATGATTTGCTCAAGGTCACAAAGCATCACAGTTTCAGAACAAGGATTAGAAACCTCTCCCCACCAGAATTGAGCACCCCATGTAGGCTTCTTTCAGTACATACCCAGGACTGGCCAGTCCCAAAATCTGGGGATAGAAAGTGTGGCAAAATACAAACTTGTGGCTCAGCCAAACCAACTGAAAAAATAAATAAAATTCATAAAATAAGAGCCAACTGGAATCTTCACTCATTATGCCTGAGAACTGACCTTTGAGATTTGAAAGAGTTTGAACAAAAAAGTTTTAAAAACTTTTATTATCACATGGTTCTGCAACTCTTTTCTCCATCCTAAACCAGAAGCATTAATGTAGACATACCACAAGGAGGACTCTTCTTGAAGTATGTTTAGCTTGGCCAGAAGCTGGAAGTCCAGGAAATCTGATGACAGAATCCTGGTCTCCCCAAGATGTCTAGCCAGGTATAGAAGGCCCATTAGAGATACATAATAAGCATGCAAGCTTTTGAGATTGCCCTTTACTGACAAAAAACAGATGTTATATCTGAATGGAGCTATCTAATAATATACCACCAAAATTGCTCAATACAGAGAAACATGAAAGTGTGAAAAAATCCCAGCAAGAAACAGCTTTTCTAACCTTTTTCATCTCACATCCTCCAATTCATGGCTGCACATACCCCTGAGGCATGTGTCCTCCAGGCTGAAATTTGCAGTCGTAAAATATTGGTGTAATCATCAATAATTCCCTTTTTAAGTCAGCAGTATTTTCATATATGTCATTTCTTTTCAGTATGTTCTTCCATCAGACATCTACTGAGTTCTTGAGGACTTTTTAGTCTATAGTAGAATTTAAATATGAACCAAAGCCAAGTGACTCTAATATTTATTTTGTTATTGCCATTGTATAGTGATATTTTAGAGTGACTCATTTAAATTCTAATGTATTTTAATAAAGAATGAAAGAAAAACATCATTCAATATATTTTTCTTAAATTACCTCCATTGCTTGATTGCTCCTCTACAATCAAAATCAGGTTTTAACTATGCCTGATACAAACAAGATTACATTTTGAATCTGTAACAGAGAATTTAGCTGCTTGTTTAAAATGACATACCTAGCTATTCAGTAATCACTTTATAATAACCCCTTTCATTTCCAAATCTACTTAGACATCAGCCAGTAGTGAGGAGAATGCTGCAGTGGTTTTTACAAGTACACATTAGTTTTACATTTCATGACAAGCTAATTCTAGAGAGTTCGAATGACAGACAAGCATGTGCTCTTATGGTTTTTTTTCTTTTGCTTGAAGGAAACAGGCGTCTAACTGATAAATGAAAAATAAAGGAGTGCAGACATATACTTTTCACTTCACACGTATGTCAGTGACAATTTACCCCAAACGCACCCCTGGTGTCATGGTGAATATGCAAATCGACAAGAAATAAAAAGGCTCTGATAATTCTCTCTCAGCTCAAATTAGGAAGAACTAATACGGCACAAAGGCGACTCCACTGCTCAAGAACATACTGACATAGTATGACTGTGAAGTCTTCAGTAGAGATTTGGCTCAGGTAAACTGCCATAGACTCATTGAAATCAATGGAGCTATGTTGAGTTACACTAGCTGAGGATCTGGCCCTTTGGGTCAAACTCTGTTGACTGACAAATACTGATGCTGACACTCTGGGTTAAGGCATTTGGCAAAATGTGTAAGCAGCTAGAAATAAAGAAACAACCATTCAAATTATACTAGAGATAATGCGGGCCCTGAGTCCATAATTATGAAAGCCATTCAGGCCCTGCCATTGTGCACTCATTAGGCACACATCTTTAAACTCACCACATGTTAAGGAATACTGAGAACACTCATGGGCCAGCATACACTGTTTTATAAAGCTCATATTTCACCATCCACAGTGCACAGTAAGATGGAAATGGCTCATACATACTTATCCTATTGGATGATATGGACACTAACAGTATAAAAATCAACATGCAATATTGCACTTCCAATTAAACAACAGAAAAACTTGATTTCAATAAATTATTACAGCGGTGATTGTTTGGTGGGGGGAGGGAGGGGTTAAACTTTAAGGTACAACATTTCAGATTACTATGAAAATCACCTGGAACAAATTATAAACACTGGTGTAAATGACTTTGGCTTTTGGCTGTGCAGAGGCACAGAGGTTGTTTATTATGTTGTGCAAAAATAAATGGGAGAGGCTTCTTTCATAGATCAGTCAGAAGATGATGTAGCAGGGTGTTCTAGCTATCACTGCAGTCTGTTGCTACTGACAAACTAAATTAATTCAGAGCTGTTATCCACAGCAATGTTACTTAAATTGGGGATTTAAGACAGGACTTCATTGAACCTAAGTGACAGGACTGCATGGTCATATAAATCCATGTAAAAGAGAAAATGCCATCAATTAATGCTACTCATATAGGAAGAATATTTAAATTTTTTCTAATCTAATATGTGCAATCAACCTTAACCAAGAGATATAGCATGAAATCAGCCTTGACAAATAACTCTCAAATGGATAAAACTGATAAATGAATAGGATTCTCTGGCTCAACCGATAAAAGAAACTTTTGGCTTTAAAATACATATGTCGCAAGTGAACAGAACATTCTTTCTTTCCCTACTATGTAATTACATATGAACTGTTTTAAGCATCTAGATACAAGATAAAATGAGAGAGAATTACTGTAGGATTCAGAAAATGCAAGATTAAAAATAACTTTTCCATTCACTACACAGCAAAGGCTCTTTCCCCACAACTACTTACATTTTACATTTATTTATTGATTGGGGATTAAGAGCTTCTGAGACTCAGAGCCTTAAGGTTCCCTTACACTTTACACCTTTTGCCTCCCCCACATCTCATCCTCTGGGAGGGCTGGACTTTTCTTCTGGAGCCTATCAACAAGGACCATACATTTGCCAGGGGGTTACTAGCTATCGAATAATGAAAGGTGGTATCCCACCCCTCATCCCAAGACTACCACTAGGAGGACATTGTCTTTGGAGTATGCTGAGCCCCTAACAAAACTGGGAGTAAGACTATGATCTGAACTGTTGAACTCTGACTCCTCACTCAGGCCAGCTCATTTGATAAGAGTATTTTTTTTGCATTTTTAACATGTATTTTTGCTATTTTAGCCAGAATATTTACAATGCTTAGACGGCTTCAATTAACTTAAATTTTAAATAAAATTAACATGAACATTAATTCCTTTTAAAACTATTTTTTAATTTTCTTCCCTTCTCTTCTGTGTATTAGACCACTTCTTATGAAAGAGAGCCCTTGTAGATCATTTTCCCCAACCCAGTACTAGCGCAGCATTGCTGACTCTAAGGAGTCAAAAATCATGCATCGGGCCTTGAAAAATCATACTAGCTTAAAAATAATGAACTTTTAAAAATAATTACATTTTGGGTTTGGGGATTTTTTTTTGCCTTCTGGTGATTGAGCCTTTAAGGGGTCACGTTTTCAAGATTTTCTCCACAACCCTGGTGGCTAGAAACTTTCTTCTTTAAAATAATGGAAGTTGAGATTCCCATATAATCACATCACTCTAGGGGTATTTCTACATTGCAATAAGAAACCCGCGTCACTGCCAAAGCTGGCCTGGGTCAACCAATTCACACTTGCGGGCCTCAGGACTAAAAATTACAAGTGTAGACATTTGGGCATGGACAGCAATCCAGGCTCGGACTCCCAGCGAGTGGGGTGGGTCTCAGAGCCTGGGCTCCAGTCTGACCCCAACCGTCTACACTGCTATTTTTAGCCCTGCTGCCTGATCCCTGTGAGCTGGAGTCAATTGACCAGGCTCTGAGACTCAGTGCCATGGGATTTTTATTGGAGTGTTGACGTACCCTAGGAGTTAGGACTTGAAGAAAAACACCAAAATACTAAGACTCATGGTAAAATGGTGAGAGTTGGTAATATTAAAATAGTGTTCACAAAAGAACGTGAGGACAGATGAAAATATGCTTGCTTTCATGTGATGTGTGTCACTAGTTAGGTAATGCCCTTCTTGTCTTGAACCTGTGTTATTGCCTCTCTATTGGTGTAAGATTAATATTTATTTAGACCAATTATTCCCTTGTTGCCTGAAACCTCCCCTGCTCAAATCTCTACAGGTCACACTGCAGTTGGCTATGTTTTCTACCCTTCCAAATTTAGTGTTGTCAAATAAATTGAACAATGGTTGGATTTATTCTAGAACCACACCTGACAGAGAAAGACATGAAGCAGCAATAGAAGATTCAGAAAAGCGGGGGTGAATGGGGATACACTCAGTTGGTGAAAGAAAAAATGTACCTGGAAGCCTCAAAAGAGGAAAGAAGCCAGGTCTGGGTTACAGTTAGCAGGAACTTTAATAGCTTGAAGACTGACACATGCTTGACCATCATGATAAAAGCAGCTCCGGGTTGACCACAAGCCCTGCATAGTTTGACGAAAGGGTGGAAGGGGAGACTAGTGCACAGCCACCAAGGTTTGACTGGTGGAGTGGAGCTACTGGACTGTATATGAAAGCGGTTACATAATGCTGGCAACTGTCTGCTTGTATCATCAGTGACCCATGATCCAAAGTCCATTAAACTCTGTTTTTCTCAGTTGAACTAAACTAATGGAAAGTAATTGCTACTCAGGAAAAGGCCACTTATGAAGTAATACAAAAACAAACACTTCACATAAGGGGCTATTTTTATATTGCTCTATTTTCAACTTATACATTGCTGACATCTGTTGCAAATGAATTTTTTTTCTTCTGCTAGAAGAGGTTTCTGGCCTGCCTGCGTAGGATATGTATGCAAAAATCATCCAGGCAAGAACTTCAAGATAACTGCTACAAATCTGTCAGGCGTAGTTTTGGAGTAAATCCAACCATTGTTGAAATTTTACAGCATTTATTCATTAAGGCCTAGCATTCCTCTCATAAACCTGGAAGGACAATTTTGTAAATTAAGATACAGGACTGGGAAGCACAAGGCCTGATTCTTTCCCCCCAAGCTATGCAACAGCCCTGCCATATTTGGGAAATCACTTAATCAGTCAGTGCCTCAGTTTCCTTATCTGTAGAAAGGGGATAAAATCTACCTACGCTATAGCGGAACTGAGAGGGTAAGTTAACATGTTTGTAAAAAGCACTGAAATCTTTAGATATAAGACAATATAGATGTGCAAAATATAACACTTTAATATTTAATAAATATTATTTATACATACTCTATAAATAACACACATTTGTCTGAAATACAAACCTGTCAGATCATGAGCTGCAACTGAGTAGTACCTAGTGCAGACCAGGAGGGAGGTGGGCATAGGGTGGCATCCAGTGAAGATCAAAGCAATCTGAAGGCTGCTCTAAACTTTGCTGGTTGCCAGCAATCCCAAGAGGCCTTTCTGGCTGCTTCAGGTCATTGTGAGGGGTATCCTGGCTATGTGCCCTTTTTATCCAGCAATAACCACAGCTCTGCAGGTGTAGGAACCACTAAGGAGACTCTATATCAGGGGTCAGCAACCTCTGGCACCCGGCTAGCCAGGGTAAGCCCCCTGGCGGGCCGAGCCGGTTTGTTTACCTGCCGCGTCCGCAGGTTCAGCCGATCGCGGCTCCCACTGGTTGTGGTTCGCCATCCCAGGCCAATGGGGGCAGCGCGAAGCCAAGGCCAGCACATCCCTCAGCCTGCGCCGCTTCCCGCCACCCCCATTGACCTGGAACGGCGAACCGCGGCCAGTGGGAGCTACGATTGGCCGAACCTGCTGACACAGCAGGTAAACAAACCGGCTCGGCCCGCCAGGGTGCTTACCCTGGTGAGCCACATGCCAGAGGTTGCCAACCCCTGCTCTATATCATCTGGGGATTCCTCTCTACAGCGGGAAATTCCGAAGTGGCTGGATCAGACAGCTTTGTGCCACAGAGTGGCCAAGGATTTGGCCTATGATTTTTAAGAATTAAATTAAAGATATCCAATATAAAGCAAAGGGGGGAAAAGTGTAATTTGTGAGTAAGTATTTCATGTGAAACTGCACACAGTATGTACTGAAATTCCTGCTTGTGCAATATTGTACTTAAGCTCTTATTTGTAAGGCAAAATTTAGTCATAGCTTCAAAGATGGGGGGGGGGGGGGAGGTGACTAGAAAAGTTTTAGCTTTTACATTTGTAAAATGGTTTCAGAATACCCTATTATGGTCTTGCATCATGATGATGATGCTTGTTTTTCTTCTCAGCAATTTATGTGCATGTAAGAATGCTGTAACTGGATTTAGTACACACATGCACACAAAGTCTAGTTATTAGTATAATATACAGCCAACATGAACTTGATGTTTTTGGACAACCAATCAACTGCTTTATGAAAAAAAGAAGCTTTAAAAATCTGCTATTAGGAAAAATACATCTTTAAAAAAATTACATTTGCAGGAATAAATAATTTCATAGAGCTACATTTCACCATAAATTTGACTATGATATTTATAATATCATTTTGCTAATAATCAATGGAGAAAACCTTACCCTATATATTTATTGGGATTTTATAAACATTAATTGCTCGTCTTACTCTCTAAAGTTACTCATTCCGACATCTACTTTGTTATATGAATTCTGAACTATATTAACTCTGTTCAGTCTGTGTAGCAGAATAGATCATTTGAAACCATTACAAATCTGATTGCTTCAAGTATAGAAAGTATTTACACATCTAAGATTGACAATGGTGAACAAAATGATAACTACAATTTTGACTACTGTCTCAACACCATAGTTGGTTTCAAGATATGTAATGCTATATAAATATGTGCAACCATCATTATTTGGATGAAGAGGCAATGACTCACCTTATGCAGTAATGATGGTTCTTCGAGATGTGTGTCCCTATGGGTGCTCCACTGTAGGTGCTCTTGCATCCCTATGCTGCTGATAGGAGAACTTTGGTAGCAATGTCCATTCACCCACATATGCGCTGTTCCCCACTCGTGCCCTATCACAACACGGGTCTAATGTTATACATTCCCAGTTGCTGCTGAATGGGGCAAGTCAGTAACGAAATTGATGCAATGTATTGGTCAGCTGCAGCGATTGAGAGGAGTAGTCTGTTGACACCTCAATCAACATCAAACTGATGTTTTGAGGTAGATGGTTGCGATGTAACCTGATGAGTCTCTGGATTTCTTTCTCTTAGGTCTGGGCTACACTTACCCGGTAGTTCGGCGGCGAGCGATCGAACTTCCGGGTTCGACTTATCGCGTCTTGTCTGGACACGATAAGTCGAACCCGGAAGTGCTTGCCGTCGACTGCGGTACTCCAGCTCGGCGAGAGGAGTACCGCGGAGTTGACGGGGGAGCCTGCCTGCCGCGTGTGGACCAAGGTAAGTTCGAACTAAGGTACTTCGAACTTCAGCTACGTTATTCACGTAGCTGAAGTTGCGTACCTTAGTTCGAATTAGGGGGTTAGTGTAGACCTGGCCTGAGACTCATAAGAACATAAGAATGGCCATACTGGGTCAGACCAAAGGTCCATCTAGACCAGTATCCTATCTTCCAAGAGTGGCCGATGCCAGGTGCTTCAGAGGGAATGAACAGAACAGGTAACCATCAAATGATCCATCCCCTGTCACCCATTCCCAGATTCTGGCAAACAGAGGCTAGGGACACCATCCCTGCCCATCCTGGCTAATAGCCATTGATGGACCTATCCTCCATGAACTTATTTAGTTCTTTTTTGAACCCTGTTATAGTCTAGTCATAGAAATGCTGGGTTGGTAATTGCTAAGTGCAGGATTTATGTTGAGGTTGTGGACTAAACTTTCTCTTTCATTCAAGAGTACAAATCCCTAATGAGT
Source organism: Chrysemys picta bellii (assembly GCF_011386835.1). Taxonomy (NCBI): domain Eukaryota; kingdom Metazoa; phylum Chordata; order Testudines; family Emydidae; genus Chrysemys; species Chrysemys picta. The sequence continues at coordinate 204,648,615 of NC_088792.1, forward strand.
GGAGAGTGGCCCTGGAATCTTAAGGATATTGAGAGACGCATCAGGCTTTATGGCGAACAGTTTGATGCCTTTGAAGAGAAGGTTTTCTATAACAGTCTGCACTTCCTTAGGGAAGCCAGATAGTGCAACCAAGACGCTCGCCGCATAACCACCACAGTGGAGATGGAGTGGCCTGCTGTGTCAGTTGCATTCAGGGCTGACTGGAGCGCTGATTTGAAAGTTCTCGAGTGTCAGAACTCTTGTGGTGCCAACCGACCCGGTGCTGATACTGGTATGGAGGGAGTCAGGGATCTTGCCCATTCTGAGCACTCCAGTGCTGAGTGGCTCACTATTGATCATGCCGAAGGTATCCTTCAAACCTACAGCAGCTTCTAATGTGCTCCCTGCTCCTGTCCTTATCCACAGGCACCCCATCAGGTCTTTAGGTGCATCAATAGTACCTGCCGCTCCAGACCGTCGTGAGCTGAGTACCATGCTTGGACAGTCTCGGTTCTGACGGTACTGAACATGCCAGCGATATTTTTTGGCTAGCTTGGGGGCTCACAGCTCTTTTTTTAGAAGCCTTTACATGAGGGGTCTGTGACTGATTTCTTTGACCCATAGTCCCTGGATATCAAGGGCCGTGGGGAAGATTCGCACCTTCTGAGTGATTCCTGGCACGGATCTGGGGAAGGCAGAAGGGCTGCCTCCATCAGCATAATTTTCTGTCTCAGTTCCCTAACCTAGGTTTATGTTGTTGACAGAGACCACAGTTCTGAGGAATGTGGCCTTCTCTGAGGCAGCGTATACAATGCCCATGCTTATCCACCACAGGAATGGCCTTCTCACATGAGAGGCACTTCTTGAAGCCCAGTGAGCCAGGCATACCCCGATGGGGGTAGGGGTCCCTAACAAAGTGGAAAAATTAAGTTTTTTTAAAAGAGAAAATAAAGAAAATCTACAACTAAGAAGGAAGGAGATTAACCAGCTACTAAAAATGTTAATGAAGAGAGTAAAGAGAATGATCACAAACGGACTGCTAATCGCTCCGTCCCTAGCCAGGGGCAGTGGAGAAGGAACTGTGGGTGGTTCACCCGGGTCTGCTGACTACCCTGGTAGCAGGGCACAAGGCAGGGAATCATGCATGTGCGGGCTGAACAGACACTGCTACCAAAGTTCTCCAATCAGCAGCGCAGGGAAGCAAGCACACCTATAGTGGAGCGCCCTGAGGGACACTACTCAAAGAAGAATATTCTTTTGTATTATATTTATCAGCTTTGCTCTAAGGTCCAGTCTTCTGTCTATGCTGGTGCATAACTTCCACTAAGATCAATGGGATTTATGGATAGAGAATGGGGGATGTGGGTGGGATATATTCCAAGCATTTAGCCACATAAGGTGAAGAATTAATTACAGAGTCTTGGTCATAACTCCATATTTAAGGTAGGATCAGAAGTGTTCAGTTTAATAGGGGCTTTAAACCTTTATTTGTAAAAAAAATCATTGAAATGGCAGTAAAAAACAGATTATAAACTTTGGGCACTATTTTAATTTTTCATTGTGGTTTGATGAAAAATGAATTGGTACAGAGAGAGAATAATAAGAGTTCAAAAATCGCTCCCATGAAAATGTGCCAAAAGGGCGTCTCTCTTTTCTTTGTAACCCTTTTTCAAAAAAACTAAAACACTTTGGCATCTGCACTTAGTCCATCCACACTGCTACTTCTCATGTTCCGATTGTTTGAACATCAGTCATACCTCAGTAATGTTTGCCTATAAAGCATTTTATAACTTTTTAGCCATAACTGAAAGTCTGTGCAACAAGCTGTACCTGCTGAGTCTGACAACAATTCTGCTGTGGTACAAATGCCAGCACTCACTTCCAGGGGGGAAATCACTTATCAAATATCTTAACACTGACTTCAGAAATATCCCAAATACATGGAAGGTGGGATAGTTAGATGGTGCTAATCTGTTGATACTGATATAAAAGCATACAATGTCACTGTTAAAGTTTTATTTTAGAGTACAAGCCTGATGAAGTTGGGATAGGTATTGCCTTTTAGTATCTGTTGGAGATGGAAGTGAAAATCTTGTGGCGTGCTCGAGTGTGTTACTGATAGCACTGTAGGTAAGATGAAGGAGGAAAGGAATGCACAAGCCTTTCCTCTTAACTTATTTCCATATTGTTAAGTTTTTGGGTGGATGGGGTATATCCTGATCCAACTGTCCCTAAACATATATTTTTGTTTGCTGGTATTGTTTAAGTAAGACCATTTACATAGTGGCCTTCAAAGGCTATAAAAATTCAACGGACTAGAATTTATATTTTTCTTTCCGTGTTATGGATACAAAGAAACATTGGTTTGTAACTGAAGAACTTAGGCTATTTTATTTACTTACATTTCTAAAATGAACCCAGTCCTAAACTCTGGAGGTAAAATTCACACCACCGAAGAGTGCCCATATGAGACCCTGAGCATCACTTAAGTGGTGCATAGGGCCTTGTGAGGAGCCTCTACACAAGAGCAACTCCTAGGTGCATATAAACACATAGATAAATATTTAAATTGACACACTGTCAACATAAAAAAGACTCCCAACTCACTAAAACCTCTTTCTCCTCAACAATCTCAACCAACTCTTCAGAAAATAGCTGGGTAAACGGACACTCTTTCTGGAGGCAGTGCGGCCTCGTGGACTGAGCACTGGACTGTCATGATTTTATTCCCGACTCTGCCACTGGCCTGCTGGATGACCTTGGACAAGTAACTTCACCCCTCCATGCCTCAATTTCCCCATCTGTAAAATGCGGATAATGGTATTGACCTCCTTTTGCAATGTGCTTTAAGATCAACTAATGAAAAGCCTTATATAAAAGATAAATATTAAAAACCAAAAAGCCAGGGTCTCTCAGATGGGGAAAAACAGAAATACATTCCAGTGATGAATACTTTTCACCAAGAACATGCCAACCTGATACATACAGGAGCTATAAATTTAAGCAACTCAGCTGCCAAGGAATGAATGAGGAGGCTGCAACATCTGATGTCACAGAAGACAAGAGCCTTAATTTAGGGGAGCAGATGAATTAAGATTGCTTTGCGTCATTTAAGTACCATATATACTCGATCATAACCGGTTCGTTTATAAGCCGACCCCCCCCAAGACGGATAAGTAAAAATGGAAAATTTTTATAACCCGTTCATAAGCCGACCCTATAATTCAGGGTTCAGGAAACTTTGGCTCCCGGGCCATCAGGATAAGCCTCGAGCGTCCGCAGGCACAAACAAAGTGTCCCGGCGCGCCAGCTGCTTACTCTGACAGGCCAGGCCAGCAACTTGTGGGGAAATTTTTTGGGGGGGGAGAGGAGAGAAGATGGGAGACAGGGAAGTAACCCATGACCACCCCCCACATGACCCCATTCTTAGCCTGGGACCCCCCCACTCTCCCCATCCCATCCCTTCCTACCTTATCTGGGGAGGGCCAGGGGGAGGATGTCTCTGACCTGGCTGGAGCTGCTCCGTCAGGCTGGGCAGCGCGGCTGCAGCCTGCTCCGGCGAGCCAGACCGGGCAGCGCAGCTGCAGCATGTTCCAGTGGGCTGGGCCGGGTGGCACGGCCGCAGCATGCTCCAGCGGCGTGGCCACAGCCTGCTCTGGGGGGCGGGGCCGAGCGGCACGGCTGCAGCCTGAAAACCCCGGAGCTGCAGCTGCTTCGGAAGCTGGGGGGAGAGCAGCGTGGCCAGAAGCAGAGAGACTCTGGCCCCGCCTCTTCCCTTCTGGCTGTGCTGCCTCTCCTTGCTCCCTCTGTTGGGGGGAGGGGCTGTGTCCCACCTCTCCCTCTCTCTATACCCATTCATAAGCCGACCCCCTTCTCTGATACTTCCCTTTTTTACTAAAAAAATTCGGCTTATGAATGAGTACATACGGTATTTAGTGTCTGATCCAGCTTGCAGTGGGGGTTTTGACTGCATGAGGACTGCAGGATCAGGACTACAAACCAGCAGAGATCTGCATTTAAAAGGTAAACAGTTTTTTTGAAAATTTTGACAAAATGCACAGTTTAGTAAGTATTGTAGTATAAGCCAGTCAACTTAAAAAGCTGCTTCAGCAATAACAAAGTGGTAGCATGTTCCCATGATAATTAAATAGAGCAATAGTCTCTAAAAAATTAGAAAAGACAATTCAGACATCTAAGAAACCAGTATCTGAGAAAGAAAATACTTCTGATAACATTTCTGAGAGTCTGCAAAATTAGTAGTGATGCAGAAAAATTCTATTTCTGTTAACTAAATTGGTACAGATGGTACAGAATAATTATTTTAATAAAAAAATAAATTAAGTGAGTGACGGAAAGTGAGTAAGACTTCCAAGAAGCCTCAAAGTCCTAATGCATATTAACACCAACAAACTCTTAAGAGTGCGGCGTGGTTTTACTATCTTTACTCACACTGACCAGTACCTTACTCCAGAAACAGTTAGTCCCAAGTGAGAAATGGTTGCAAAAATCAGGCCTTCTGCGAGTTCAGGCACAAGATGCTCTCATCACAGCGTAGCATACAACTCCATTTTCAACCTATTTGCTATGCACGCACCTGCAATCAAGCGTTATAAATATAAAATAAATAAATGGAGATATCCTATCTCCTAGAACTGGAAGGGACCTTGAAATGTCATCTAGTCCAGCCCCCTGCCTTCACTAGCAGGACCAAGTACTGATTTTTGCCCCAGATCCCTAAGTGGCCCCCTCAAGGATTGAACTCACATCCCTGGGTTTAGCAGGCCAATGCTCAAACCACTGAGCTATCCCTCCTCCTGAGTCTAACAATAAATAGAAAGAATTTATTTTGCTTAGCAGGAAAAAGTTATAACACACAGATGAGGTATGTGCAAAAAGAACAGGAGTACTTGTGGCATCTTAGAGACTAACAAATTTATTGGAGCATAAACTTTCGTGGGCTACAGCCTACTTCTTCGGATGCATATAGAATCGAACATATATTGAGGAGATATATATACACACATACAGAGAGCATGAACAGGTGGGAGTTGTCTTACCAACTCTGAGAGGCCAATTAAGTAAGAGAAATAAAACTTTACAAGTGATAATCAAGATAGCCCAGTACAGACAGTTTGATAAGAAGTGTGAGAATACTTACAAGGGGAGATAGATTCAATGTTTGTAATGGCTCAGCCATTCCCAGTCCTTATTCAATTCTAAGTTGATTGTATCTAGTTTGCATATCAATTCCAGCTCAGCAGTCTCTCGTTGGAGTCTGTTTTTGAAGTTTTTCTGTTGGAAAATAGCCACCCGCAGGTCTGTCATTGAATGACCAGACAGGTTAAAGTGTTCTCCCACTGGTTTTTGAGTATTATGATTCCTGATGTCAAATTTGTGTCCATTAATTCTTTTGTGTAGAGACTGTCCTGTTTGGCCAATGTACATGGCAGAGGGGCATTGCTGGCACATGATGGCATATATCATGGTAGATGTGCAGGTGAACGAGCCCCTGATGGTATGGCTGATGTGATTAGGTCCTATGATGATGTCACTTGAATAGATATGTGGACAGAGTTGGCATCGGGCTTTGTTGCAAGGATAGGTTACTGGGTCAGTGTTTTTGTTCAGTGATGTGTGGTTGCTGGTGAGTATTTGCTTTAGGTTGGGGGGGTTGTCTGTAAGCGAGGACTGGTCTGTCTCCCAAGATCTGTGAGAGTGAGGGATCATCTTTCAGGATCGGTTGCAGATCTTTGATGATGCACTGGAGAGGTTTTAGTTGGGGGCTGAAGGTGACAGCTAGTGGTGTTCTGTTATTTTCTTTGTTGGGCCTGTCTTGTAGGAGGTGACTTCTGGGTACTCGTCTGGCTCTGTCAATCTGTTTTTTCACTTCAGCAGGTGGGTATTGTAGTTTTAAGAATGCTTGATAGAGATCTTGTAGGTGCTTGTCTCTGTCTGAGGGATTGGAGCAAATGCGGTTAAATCTTAGAGCTTGGCTGTAGACAATGGATCGTGTGGTGTGCCCTGGATGGAAGCTGGAGGCATGTAGGTAAGTGTACCGTCAGTAGGTTTCCGGTATAGGGTGGTATTTATGTGACCATCGCTTATTAGCACAGTAGTGTCCAGGAAATGGACCGCTTGTGTGGATTGAGCTAGGCTGAGGTGGGATGGAAATTATTGAAAACATGGTGGAATTCCTCAAGGGCTTCTTTTCCATGGGTCCAGATGATGAAGATGTCATCAATGTAGCGCAAGTAGAGTAGGGGCGTTCGGGGATGAGAGCTAAAGAAGCGTTGTTCTAAGTCAGCCATAAAAATGTTGGCATACTGTGGGGCCATGCAGGTACCCATAGCAGTGCCGCTTGAAGGTATATATTGTCCCCAAATGTGAAATAGTTGTGGGTGAGGACAAAGTCACAAAGTTCAGCCACCAGGTTAGCTGTAACATTATCGGGGATACTGTTCCTGATAGCTTGTAGTCCATCTTTGTGTGGAATATTGGTGTAGAGGGCTTCTACGTCCATAGTGGCCAGGATGGTGTTTTCTGGAAGATCACCGATGGATTGTAGTTTCCTCAGGAAGTCAGTGGTGTCTCGAAGATAGCTGGGAGTGCTGGTAGCGTAGGGCCTGAGGAGAAAGTCCACATAACCAGACAAGCCTGATGTTAGGGTGCCAATGCCTGAGATGATGGGGCGTCCAGGATTTCCAGGTTTATGGATCTTGGGTAGCAAATAGAATACCCCTGGTCAGGGTTCTAGGCATATGTCTGTATAGATTTGTTCCTGTGCTTTGTCAGGGAGTTTTTTTAGCAGATGGTGTAGTTTCTTTAGGTAATCCTCAGAGGGATCAGAGGATAATGGCCTGTAGAATGTGGTGTTAGAGAGCTGTCTAGCAGCCTCTTGGTCATATTCCAATTTATTCATGATGACGACAGCACCTCCTTTGTCAGCCTTTTTGATTATGATGTCAGAGTTGTTTCTGAGGCTGTAGATGGCGTTGTGTTCAGCATGGCTGAGGTTATGGGGCAAGTGATGTTGGTTTTCCGCAATTTCAGCCTTTGCATGTTGACGGAAGCAATCTATGTAGAAGTCCGATCTGTTGTTTCGACCGTCCGGAGTCCACGCAGAATCCTTTTTTTTTTGTAGTGCTGGTAGGGGGGATTCTGTGGGTTAGTATGCTGTTCAGAGGTATGTTGGAAATATTCTTTGAGTCGGAGACGTCGAAAGTAGGATTCTAGGTCACCACAGAACCATATCGTGTTTGTGGGTCTGGAGGGACAAAAGGAGAGGCCCCGAGATAGGACAGACTCTTCTACTGGGCTAAGAGTATAGCTGGAAAAATTAACAATATTGTTGGGTGGGTTAAGGGAACTACTGTTGTGGCTCCTTGTGGCATGTAGCAGTTTAGATAGTTTAGTGTCCTTTTTCCTTTGTAGAGAGGCAAAGTTTGTGTTGTAAATGGCTTGTCTAGTTTTTGTAAAGTCTATCCATGAGGAAGTTTGTGTGGAAGGTTGTTTTTTTGAGAGTATCCAGGGTTGAGAGCTCATTCTATGGAAATCCAAACAACAGCTCATTATGTAAAGTGCTAACATTGTTTAGCCTGGACCAAATGTATCCCTGGCCTGAATGGAATCACACAAAGTGAAATTGCTAGTTGACTAATTTAAAGCAATGGTTCTCAACCAGGGGTATGTGTACACCTGGGGGGTATGCAGAGGTCTCCTAGGCCAGGGGTACATCAACTCATCTAGATATTTGCCTAGTTTTACAACAGGCTACATAAAAAGCACTAGCAAAGTCAGTACAAATTAAAATTTTGTACAGACAATGACTTGTTTATTCTGCTCTGTATGCTATACAATGAAATGCAAGTACAATATTTATATTCCAATGGATTTAGTTTATGGTAACATGAGAAAATAAGCAATTTTTCAGAAATACTGTGCTGTGACACTTTTGTATTTTTATGTCTGATTTTGTAAGCAAGTAGTTCTTAAGTGAGATGAAACTTGAGGGTACACAAGAGAAATCAGACTCCTGAAAGGGGTACAGTAGCCTGGAAAGGTTGAGAGCCACTGACTTAAAGGGGACACCCGATTATCTGTTCCTTTGTGAAATCAAGCCAGATAAGTTATTTCTGATAGAAATGAGGACTCTCAGAGATGGTCTATACTATCATGGTAAATCAATCTAAGTTGAGCAACTTCAGTTACGTGAATAACATAACCGAAGTCGACGTTGTTAGTGGGTTCACTGTGCTGTGTCAATGGGAGAGCGTCTCCCGTCAACTTCCCTTACGCTTCTCGGAGAGGTGGAGTACTCAAATCGATGGGAGAGTGTTCTCCCATCGATTTAGCGTGTCTTCACCAGACCCACTAAATCGACACTTTGATTGCGGCAGTGCTGATCTACCGGCAAGTGAAGACGTACCCTCAGAAACGTCCATCTGGCAGGAACACATCAATTGCTAGAGCTACTGTGGGTATCAGAATATTTGGGAGTCAGATGTCATCCCATTCACAGTAACTGATTCTGTACGTGATCTGAACTATGAAAGAGTTTGATTATTTCTGCATTTGAATGGATTTGGGGCATCTTTAAAGAATTATTAAAAATGTTTGCCTGTTGGGAGTGAAGTGTAAGGCTATGTCTAACAGCAAAAAAGTGTGTTTTTAAATCTAGCTAGCTAACTACAGAATCATAGAAATGTAGGACTGGAAGGGGATGTTCTTGTGTAGACAAGGGAGTGTCAAGGTCAACCCTATACCTTGCCTAGCTAAACTGAAGTAAAAACTACCTGTGTGCTTGTTTTCACTAGGATTTTACACTGAGATAGTTATGTGAATATAAAACACACACACCTCTTTTGGCACTGAAGACAAGGGGCCAGGATTCTGAGGCAGTGCAGTTCCCTGCACAAGCTTTTCCCTAACACAAGTTTGAGTCACCGACAAAGAATATTACAGAACTGGGGAAAATAAGAGATGCAAAAGGCCATCTAGAAAGCCCCAGATCAGTTTGCCTGAGATAAGTGTGCACTCAGGCTTGACACATGGGTTTCTGGGTTAAGATGTTCTCCATGTCCACTGAAGGTAGGCCAAGTAGAAATGATTTTAATTTGCAGCAAGAGCGATTTAGGTTAGATATAAGGAAAAATGTTCTAACTATAATTATAGGCTTCCAAGGGAGGTTATGGAATCCCCATCCTTCAAGGTTTTTAAAAACAGTTGGACAAACACGTGTTGGGGATGGTCTAGGTTTAACTTGGTCCTGCCTCTGTGCAAGTAGCTGGACTTGACGAATTCTCAAGGTCCCTTCCAGCCCTACATATCTATGATTCTATGAGGGAAAGAAATCCTTTCCAGAGGCCATGGGGTAGTAGAAGAGTTACTGTGGCTACTCCTGCATAGTGGCCCAATACACACGGGGAATAGCCAGCGGATCCATGAAGTTATAAATCAATTGCTCCTCCCCAATATGATGATGCACAGTGAGTTCACGCAGGGCTCTGTGTTGTATATGCTCCCTGCACCAGCCCTCTGCCCCCATGCACAAGAACCTCACCAGTTCAACCTGAATCCAAACCTATCAGTGATGGGGAAGTGGAGGAGAACAGGGTTTGCCCTCAGTAGACCTATAGTTTGGATGTACTACTACTACTACAGGTCAAATAGGTAAGAAAGACACGTAATGCTCACAATTTCCCATCACATAACAAATCCTCAGCGAGAAGTATCATAACATTACGTGTTACAGATTTTGCACATCCCTATCTCACACTTTGATTCAGAAAGGAAAAGCTTCCATAATAGGCAAGTTTTTTGTTTGCTTGCCCCCCCCCCCTTTTTTTTTTTTTAAAAAAGGCTGCAAATGTGACCTTGAAGATTCCATCTTCAGATGGGGGAAATCCAAAATGGGGTCCACAATATTTATTTTTCAGTTTATACTATTCACTCAGCATAAATCTCTAGATATATTTGCAATAGCAAGTTTAAAAACACATACACAAATTAATTACAAATGGCAGCTAGGAGGTATATGGCAGCTTCATAGCATTTATCACTATCCATACAGAAAAGGGTCTCCCCAGAATCAACATAAAATAAGGCTGTAATTCCATCCATGGCACCTGATGACATGAACAAATGACCCAAGTCTCATTCTTGTTGTTTATGATGTTGCTAGAACCTCTTGATGGAATTAAAACCGTATTATTTACAGCTATGAATACATTAGTCCTACAGTACGTAGAGCAGGCTATATTATTAGCGGTGTGGCTGTGAGATGATTGTGACAGGTTGGATCACAGAAACCCCCTTGGGAGCTGCCACCTGATGTGCAAAGACTATCTCTGCTCCTGTTTTCCCTTCCAGCTCAGGACTCCAGCACCCTGTCTTGCTGAGCCAGACACTCCCGTCTGCTCCAACAAAGACCCAGGTGTGAATCACTTGCACCAAAGCTGCAAGTTTATCTGAAAACAGCTCACAGAAGTGTGCTTGTCTTTAGCACTCAGATGCCCAACTCCCAGTGGGGTCTAAACCCAGATAAATCCGTTTTACTCTGCATAAAGCTTATACAGGGTAAACTCATAAATTGTTCACCCTCTATAACACGGATAGAGAGATATGCACAGTTGTTTGCTCCCCCAGGTATTAATACATACTCTGAGTAAATTACAAAATAAAAAGTGATTTTATTAAACACAGACAGTAGGATTTAAGTGGTTCCATGTAGTAACAGACAGAACAAAGTAAGTCACCAAGCAAAATAAAATAAAATGCGCAAATCTATGCCTAATCAAAGTGAATACAGATAATCTCACCCTCAGAGATGCTTCAGTAAGTTTTTTCTCAGACTGGACACCTTCCAGGCCTGGGCACAATTCTTTCCCCTGGTACAGCTCTTGTTCCAGCTCAGGTGATAGCTAGGGGATTCTTCATGATGGCTCCTCTCCCCCTTTGTTCTGTTCCACCCCTTTAAATATTTTTTGCATAAGGCGGGAACCCTTTGTTCCTCTGGGTTTCCACCCCCCTCACTGGAAAAGCACCAGGTTAAAGATGGATTCCAGTTCAGGTGACATGATCACATGTCACTGCAAGACTTCATTGCCCACTTGCCAGCACACACATATACAGGAAAACTCACAGGTAAACACAGCCATCTGCGGATAATGGTCCTTGTTAATGGGAGTCATCAAGATTCCAAATCATTAATGGCCCACACTTTACATAATTACAATAGGCCCTCAGAGTTACATTTTATATTTCTAGTTTTAGATACAAGAGTGGTACATTTATACAAATCGGATGATCATAGTCAGTAGATTGTGAGCTTTGTAATGATATCTTACAAGAGACCTTTTGCATGAAGCATATCCCAGTTACGTTATATTCACTTATTACCATATTTTCTCTAAAACTATCCCAGTTACATTATATTCACTTATTATCAAGTTTTTATAAAACCATATTGACTGCACAACGTCACGATGACATATTTTTCCTGTCAGTGCAAACAAACAAAATCTCTTCAAAGATACCAGTAGAAGTCCCTATTTACTTTGACATAGTTTGCACTTGATTTCAAATTTAAAAATGGCAAGTAGTTCTTCTTCTCTTAATGTAAGGGTATTTCTAAAAACAGAAAAGGAGAAGACAGAAAAATGAATTTAGTGGACTTTAATAGAGAGTGTATAGATACACACAAAATATGCATGCACACACACACACACACACACACACACATATATGCATATATAAAGGATGTACTAAATATATATGCAAATATTTTACTCTTGCCTAAGGCACTGTTTGAAATGTCCCAGAAAATCAGCTTGTTTGAGCTTTCTCTATTCAACCAGCTGAGGAAGAATCAAGGAAGAGCATCTGAAATACTCTGGAGGCTATCTACCTACAACAGTGGCATACACAGAGCTCAGTGTACTCAATTTAATACTCAGTTTAAAAACAATTTATTACACACACACACACACACACACACACAATTATTAACTCAAAGTTAAGTTTGCTAATCGTAATTCAAAACATGTGATCACATACATCACTAAAAAACAATGGGCCAGATCCTCAGCTCGCACAAATTGCTGTAGCTCTATTTAAGTCAATAGAACTACGCTGATTTATACCAGTCGAGGATCCGGTCCATTAAAAACCAAATTAATCAAAAGAAACAATTCTGACCTCCACCTAACACTCTTGTGTTATCTATTAAATGCTTTTTAATATTAAATGTAGAAATCAGTATAGTTGTATATTTTCCAGGTAGAGAAACTGAAAAGTCATGTATAGAACATTGGTTGCAAAAGTAGGGTTACGCTAGCAGTATATTTGTTCATTAAGTGTGATGCTTTGTACAACACTAACAGATGCTGTATTAATATAAAAGGCATGTTCTATGCTGTTGTACAAAATTTAAGATTAGAATATGCTGATACACTAATTTTGTCTCCAAAATTAGGTGTATATAAAATAAAATTACGTTATTTGAAAATACCATAGCCATTATATAAAATGCTACTGAGAGCAGCATGAGCTTCACAAGTAGTTTCTTAGTTTATTAAAAGAATGGATGATTTTAAGCGTCATTGCTTGAAGTGGTAAAGAAAGGGCCAAGAAGAAATGAAAAAAGTCACTGAACAGGGAATAGGGGATTTACTAACCTCAAGATTAAAGCAGTTTTGTTTTTATTGAAAACTAAATTTCCACAAAATATATTGGAAACGTGACCTCCTTGCTCCAAACCAAATGAATGGGCTTGATTTATTTGATTCTTTCTCACAGGAGTTTCCTTATTGACAAGTAACCCCACTGAAGTAAATGGGACTATACGTGTGAAAAAGCACTCAGCAGGATCTGGCTCCTAAGACATTATACACTGAATATTAAAGTCATCCCGATGGTCTGGCAGCAGTAGTTCGGGCTTGCTGTAATGGCTGGAAGTAATGCTCCCAATCTCTAGTTAGCTCATGTCACAATCAGCATTTTAAAAGGGACTGTTTTTGCTACAAAGAATGTGATTTAAAAATATCAAAAGGTAGTAGGGTGGAGTTTAGATAAGGCCAATGGGCTCAGATTCCAGAAAGGACAGAAAATCCTCTTTCCTCATAGAAAGGTTTGTAAGAGATACCTGGTGACTATTTTCTGGGGAGAAAACAATAGCTTTTTTTTTTTTTTGTAATCGCCCTAATCTGAAGAGCGAATGGATGATCTCACTCACCCACTTCAAATGCAAACAGAGATTAGCAAAGAGGTTTTTGCTTTGCTGCTGTAAATAAAATCAATTTTCAAAGGCTGTTACTGAGGTAAAGAGCTTTTTTAATGGAGTATGTGTGAAGTAAAGAGCAGAGAAATCCTTTGGATAAAACAAACTGCTCTCTGTTGTCTTTATGTCTTATCAACATCTGATAAAATACAGACAATTGTTTAGAAAGATTTTACTAATAACTGTTTTTTTAACTGAAATTATTTTAGTTGCAGCAAAAATGCAAATAATTCCATCAAATGGCAAATGACTTGCCTAATGGAACACCCACAACCTCAAAAGCAGGGGAATGTTGTCTGAACTGGCAGGAAAAAAGGGTAGTGGCTCCTTTAAAGGTCTCATTTCCTCCCCTCCACCATAGGAGTTGGAGGAAGGCATCACCTGAGCTCGGGGGCAGAGTGGTGGGGCTCAGTTAAGCCAACGGTCCCTAAGAACCTAGGGGAGAATATATAAATCCTGTCTCTTCTCCTTGAGTCCCTTCTCACACACGATGCATGAAAAGCTCCCACCCTCCCATCCCTGGAATCAGAGTAGGACTAGTTTTTTTGGTCTGCTGGTGGCATTGTACTAGTACTTTTATAGACTGGGAAGAAATTTTTCCCTTGCCATCCAATTGGTTGGGGTGGGATTTTTCACCTTCCCCACATAGCAGTTCAGGGACCTGGCAGGGTAGGCCAGGAGACAAGGTACAAGTTGTCACAATTTAGCAGGTGGCTGATATCTGGTGCTGGTATTCATTCCACAATGGGTCTGGTTCCTGGATAGGGTTGCCAACTTTCTAATTGCATAAAACCCAACACCCTTCCCTGTCCCCTGCCCCGCAGCCCCACCCACTCCCCACTCACTCCATCTCTCCCTCCCTCAGTCACTCGCTCTCCCCCACCCTCACTCACTTTCACAAGCTAGGGCAGGGGGTTGGGGTGCAGGAGTGGATGAGGTCTCCAGTTGGGGGTGTGGGCTCTGGGGTGGGGCTGGGGATGAGGGGTTTGGGCTGCAGGAAGGGGCTCCAGGTTGGGGCAGGGAGTGTGGACTCGGGGGTGGCGCCGGGGATGAGGGGTTTGGGATGCAGGAAGGGGGGAAGGGGGGTTGTGGTGTGGGTTCAGGTTGGGTGTAGGAGGGGGCTCAGGGCTGGGGGTTGCTTACCTCAGGTGGCTCCTGGTCGGCGGCGCAGTAGGGCTAAGGCAGACTCCCTGCCTGCCCTGGCTCCACGCAGCTCCCGGAAGTGACAGGCATGTCCAACTCCTAGGTGCTGGGGTCAGGGATCTCTGCACCCTGCCCGCACCCCCAGGTGCCGCCCCCACAGCTCCCATTGGCCCATTGGTTCCCGGACAATGAGAGCTGCGGAGCCGGCACTCGGGGCGGAGGCAGAACACGGCGCCTCCCTGGCCCTGAGACTAGGAGCCAGACATGCCGGTCGCTTCTGGGAGCCACGCGGAGCCCGCCTTAGCCCCACTGCACCACTGATAGGACTTTTAATGGCCTGGTCAGTGGTACAGACCAGAGCCGCCAGGGTTCCTATTAACCGGGCATTCCAGTAAAAACCAGATGCCTGGCAACCCTATTCCTTCATAAACTGGAATTAAAAGTGGTGAAGGCATTTCCTAAAGAAACCGAGGAATGGAGTTGGGGGTTTTAATGTCTTGTACAGCGAGAAGACAATACCTTTTCACCAGCCGCTTAACCATCATATGAAGGAAAGGTAGTGAGGTCCCAGCAGTGGATTGGGACCCAGCTGTGGAAGGTTGGGAGCTGCCCTCCACCAGTTAGAAACAATTAGGGAAGGAATAATGGCCTGCACTGTACGAGTTATTACCAGATAGTTCCCAGATGAGTTAAGTGAATAAAGTTGTGACCTAATTAAACCACATCCTTGCATCTTGTATTTCAGGCAAACTGTTGCCATATGCACATATCCAAGGGCACAATTTGGACGTATGAATGCAAAAAGAAATGAATTTATCCTTTCAACAGAAGACAAATGACAAAGCAACACCAATAGGGGATTTTGAACGGCTTGCAAACTGTTCATCTACTGGTGCTAATACAGAAAGACAAAGGACTGGAGGTCCTTAGATCTACAGTATAGCAGTGTTTTCAGAATATTTTCCTGTTCATTTAACTGTTTTACATGTATTTTCACTTGATGGCTTCCAGTTACTGTACATTAAACTTATTTAATTTTTCATATTGATGATTCCTAGTGTGATAAAATATTGTCAGCATCTACTCTATTTAAATATGTGGTGATTACTTAGCTCTTGCAGAGAAAATTCCAAGGATTTGCAGGTTTAGGATATTCCATTAAGGGCTGTACATACATCAGGAAGGCTTTATGCCTTTAAAACTAAGCTAGGTACTCTTTATGGAATGGAACAAAAATTATGCTGGCATTATCTTCAAGAAAAGCATAATTCAAAATAATGTGTGTGCATCTAACATGTCATACCCAAACAATTGTGTGTGGCTTTTCAAAGCAACCTGTTCATCTGAATTTCTTCTGCAGGAATATAGATTTTCCAAATTATTGTGGAACACTTGGATTCCTTTACTAACAAAAATGTTACGTTCTCTCTCTACTACAGAATAGACTAATATAATACTAGTGTATTCTATATAGTGTAAAATGTAAATGTATGCTTCTGAGATAAATGAGGTCTCTATAGTAAGATCCCCAGTAGATTTCATGAGTCTTCTGATCTCTTCCCTTCCCTGGATTTAAGAAATAATGTTTGGGATTCATTTCATCTGGAAGCTCATTATCCTTCTTCAGAACTTTCCTTACAACTTTTCTTTTGGGTACGTCTACACTTACCTCCGGGTCTGGCGGCAGGCAATCGATGTTCTGGGATCGATTTATCGCGTCTGGTCTAGAAGCGATTAATCGATCCCGGAAGTGCTCGCCGTCGACACCGGTACTCCAGCTCGGCGAGAGGAGTACGCGGCATCAACGGGGGAGCCTCCCTGCCGCGTCTAGACCCGCGGTAAGTTCGGACTAAGGTACTTAGAATTCAGCTACGTTATTAATGTAGCTGAATTTGCGTACCTTACTCCGAAGTGGGGGGTTAGTGTGGACCAGGCCTTTGCCAGGATCCCTACAAAAAACATGACAACAGTTAGGCCAGTGGTGTGCTAAGACCACTGCCTATCATGCTAACCAAATACTGTCTCACTGTTTCCTTGAATTCACCTGTTGGCCAATCCATATCCATCTGTAACATCTCTTGTAAGCTCTCTGAGGAAGGGACTGTCTTCTTGTTTTGTGTTTGTACACTACCTAGCACAGATGGGTCCTGATCAATGAGTAGGACTCCTGGATGCTATGGTAGTACAAATAATAAATAAGAATATGCATAGAATCATTCTCCACCTTTAATTGTCTTCTTTTTGGCTCATTATGGAATTTTTCTTGCTTTGTATTCTCCTGAATTTCCTTTGGGGACTAGATCAACTAGAACAGGGTTGGAGAGGGCAGGAAAGATCCAGAATTTGTTTACAAAGGATACGGATTTTGTTGGTGGCCAGCTCTGGCTTCATCAGCAGAAGCTTGATGCTTTTGCTGCCATAATTACTGGTATTTTGGGTAAGGATATTAGGAGAAGTAGCCTCATGTGTCTGTTTGGAGGGCTATCCCACAGGCATAGCATTCTCAGGTCTCAGCTCCCCATCTTAGTAACAGCTGGGAGTATATTTGTGACCCAGATCCATGGAAGGAGCAGGCATTCCATACCTACAGATTTCGAGTGCCTGGCCACACTGTGCTAAAATTTTGTCAAAAGTTTGCACAGTAGTTCTTGTAAAGGTGAAACTGGAGTAACAGATCAAAGTATGTGTGGCATGGAGGAGTGTGTTTGCATTTCCTAGTGGGTGCACATGAATGTGAACTTCTGATTTTAGTTAGGGCAGGATAATTTACAGGTCTTCTACCTGTGCTCCTCAGCTGGTAGGGAATTTTTCCCTTGGTTTGGATACTTATCCCACTGCAGAACTGAGGATAACAGCCTCCTCAGCTGCCACAGCTAGTGGAGGCAGAGGTCTGAGGGCTCCCAGCAGTTGGCAGTGAAGGAATGGCTGCATTCCCTTCTCCCTTTACACGCTAGACTCCACCACTGTGGCAGGTGATGGAGGCTGAGCTCCCAGTGAGTGACTGCACAAAGTAAAGCCTGAGCATTTGTTCTGTGATTGTTAGAACTCTATCCACTCCATTTCCTACAGCAGCAGTGGAGCCTGGCAGACCTTACTTTAAGGGCGTACTTTTTCCCCGTAATGAAATAGTTACACATACATTATACTGCATTATAAACTGGATATTTGTTGCCAGCAGCTGGCACATTTACTATAATATTTTGAAAATAGGAATACAGGTAATACCACAGTAAAGATGAATGGTGCCTTATGGTACAGTTGCCTTTTTTTTTTAAATGCCATTCATTTTAGATGTAGAAGCTGAATAAGGCAAAATTGGATCACTTTGATCCACTAAATATTAATTTCAATCTTTCTTAAGTCAACCTGTCTTTGTTTTTTTCTTCAGCTTTTAATCACATTTTTAGATCGGATTTAACTTCTCACTTAGCTCCTATGGCTCAGAAGAAGTGTGTATACATTTATCCCGGAGATGCTGCCTATTTGTCTCAGATCAGAGGTTTTACAAAAAGTCGGCTACATTTTCCATATTTTGTTTGGCGTTATTCCATTTTATGCATGCAAAGAAAAGCCTGCTTCAGCTATTTTTAAAGTTTCTTCTATGGTGCCTACTCACAGTTTGCATGATATTACATTCTAGCTCTCTTTTGACTAAGAACTTTTGTTAAAAACATCGAGTAGACTACATTTGCTTGCCTCACTCCATGATTAAACAAAATCAGCTCTCAGAACATGTTATAGAGGAGAAGGGAGAGGCTATATGTTTTGTGTTATGAATTGCAGCTTAAAAGTAAATGGGGGATGTGGGATAATAACAAGAATAGATCAATACATTACTTAAGAACTCAGGCTCAGAGGATACATTGTTCCTGATTTTTTCATTAATTCTTCGCATACTGTATTTGGCAGAATTACTGCTGTGTTTGCTGACAGAACCCTCTGGCCTCCAAACATCAGACATATGATGTCCCTGTTGAACTTGACACTGGTTTTTCATTTCCAGACATTGATTTTCCACCATACAGCCAACATATTTCATAGGAATAAACTGTTAGCACTATCAGCAAAATATTGATTACAGCAACACTGAAATCCCTTCCTGTAAATTTACAGCGTTCATTTCCAATTGGTTACATTACACGATCTTCAAGAAGATGAAGATGTAAGGAAGTCATTAACATCTGTTGAGTAAAATAAGCACTAACTTCCAGCTTCTCATGTATGCATTTAAGTTCAAAGAAAAATAAAGCATAGTAACTACCTGAACAAAATTTTAGAGAGCAATTGAAATGAACCAGTATTTATTGATGGTGCATAAGACTGTGACGTTGTGCAGTCTATATGGTTTTATACAAACTTGATAATAAGTGAATATAATGTAACTGGGATAGTTTTAGAGAAAATATGGTAATAAGTGAATATAACGTAACTGGGATATGCTTCATGCAAAAGGTCTCTGGTAAGGTATCATTACAAAGCTTATAATCTACTGAGTGTGATCATCTGATTTGTATAAATGTACCACTCTTGTATCTAAAACTAGAAATATAAAATGTAACTCTGAGGGCCTATTGTAATTATGTAAAGTGTGGGCCATTAATGATGGTTTGGAATCTTGATGACTCCTATTAACCAGGACCATTGTCTGCAGATGGTTGTGTTTACCTGTTAGTCTTCCTGTATATGTGTGTGCTGGCAAGTGGGCAATGAAGTCTTGCAGTGACATGTGATCATGTCACCTGAACTGGAATCCATCTTTAACCTGGTGCTTTTCCAGTGAGGGGGAGGTGGAAACCCAGAGGGACAAAGGGTTCCCGCCTTATGCAAAAGATATATATAAAGGGGTGGAACAGAACAAAGGGGGAGAGGAGCCATCATGAAGAATCCCCTAGCTATCACCTGAGCTGGAACAAGAGCTGTACCAGGGGAAAGAATTGTGCCCAGGCCTGGAAGGTATCCAGTCTGAGAAAAAGCTTACTGAAGCATCTCTGAGGGTAAGATTATCTGTATTTACTGTGATTAGGCATAGATTTGCGCATTTTATTTTATTTTGCTTGGTGACTTACTTTGTTCTGTCTGTTACTACTTGGAACCACTTAAATCCTACTGTCTGTATTTAATAAAATCACTTTTTATTTAGTAATTTACTCAGAGTATGTATTAATACCTGGGGGAGCAAACAACTGTGCATATCTCTCTATCAGTGTTATAGAGGGCGAACAATTTATGAGTTTTTCCTGCATAAGCTTTATGCAGAGTAAAACAGATTTATCTGGGTTTAGACCCCATTGGGAGTTGGGCATCTGAGTCCTAAAGACAAGCACACTACTGTGAGCTGTTTTCAGGTAAACTTGCAGCTTTGGGATAAGTGATTCAGACCCTGGGTCTGTGTCTGGAGCCAGACGGGAGTGTCTGGCTCAGCAAGACAGGGTGCTGGAGTCCTGAGCTGGCAGGGAAAACAGAAGCAGGGGTAGTCTTTGCACATCGGGTGGCAGCTCCCAAGCGGGTTTCTGTGATCCAACCCGTCACAGTGGTGTAGTCGAGCAGGGTCTGTGCACAGCTGTTTGCTTTGAGATACTGGTAGTGATTTTAAGTGAGTTTTAAGTGTGGTGGCTGGAGAACAGACAAAGTAATTATTGGTTTATTATTTTCTGTTTGCTTATTTCGGGAAAGGGAAGTAGGGACAGAAAAGGAAGCAAAATAAGTAAGAATGAAGATGAAAAGAAGCTAAAACTACACAAGTTTCAAATTGCCCAGAAAGACTGAACAATGGGTGCTGAGAATGTCTCTGTTAACTAAGAAGCCCCTGAGCTGAATGCATCTCAGTTTCAGTGAACTGCAGATGGGTGTGGCCCAACCTCTGTCTGTGCTGAAGATGACTGGAGTGTCTAACCTAGCAAGATGGGGGGTGGGTGGGGGGTGCCTGTTCTGGCAGGAGGGTGTTCTCTGTGGTATCCCAGCTCATCGAGTGATGGTCTCAAGGGAAGACAAATGGAAATTGATGTACAATTTGCCTGGGAAAAGGCTGACCTGGAAAAAGAAAAGGCTGCCCACCAGCCTGGACTTAAGAAACAAAGCAAGTAAGACCCAGAAGCATGACCTGGCTGTAATGGAGTGGAAGAGGTGCACAGAGACATGTATCCTGGAGCTGGAAGTTGGGGTCCTGGTGATGCTGCGGTGGGAACAAACCCCAAGGACTCTAGCTGGAAGCAAACCCAACCTGAGTGAAAGGGGGGGAGGATTTTGCTGGCCAGCGAAAGGTCCCTCATAGCTGGTAGCTATGAGCCTACAGCTGGATCAGGGTCTCTTTCCCTTTTGGGGGACACAGGAGTGTCTGCCCCATAGGGGACCCCCCCCCAAAAGGACAAGCTCAAAATACCAAATACGCATAACATTAACACCCAGTTCTAATAGCCAGGACAGAAAACAGGCAGGGAGTGGAATCCTTCCAGTGTTACCAAGTAATCCAGGAACGCTGAACAGAGGCTACTTCTACTTAACGTACGAATGGCCATGCCAGGTCACACCAATGGTCCATCAAGCCCAGTATCCTGTTTGCCGACAGTTGCCAGATGCTTCAGAGTGTGTGAACAGAATAGGACAATTTACTGAGTGATCCATCCCCTGTTGTCCAGTCCAAGCTTCAGGCAGCTAGAGGTTTAGAGAATCCTGGAGCATGGGGCTGTGTCCTTGACCATCTTAGCTATTGGCCATTGATGGACCTATCCTCCACGAACTTTTCTAATTCTTTTTTGAACCCAGTTACACTTTTGGTCTTCACAGCATCCTCAGGCAATGAGTTCCACAGGTTAATTGTGCGTTGTGTGAAGAAGTACTTCTGTTTGTTTTAATTAATTTCATCAGGCGACTCCTAGTTCTTTTGTTATGTGAAGGGGTAAATAACACTTCCCTATTCACTTTCTCCACACCATTCATGATTTAATATCCTACCCCTCCTTAGCCATCTCTTTTCTGAGCTGAACAGTCCCAGTCTTTTAAATTTCTCCTCATATGGAAGCTGTTCCATACCCTAATCATTTTCAGGTTGACTCTTCACCAACATATTGTGTTTGTCTGTGTTTCTGATAATTCTGTCCTTTACTATAGTTTCAACCAATTTGCCTGGTACTAAAGTTAGGCTCACTGGCTTGTAATTGTCAGGCTCACCACTGGATTCTTTTTTTAAAAAATAGGTGTTACATTAGCTACCCTCCAGTCAGCTAGTACAGAAGCTGATTTAAATTATGAAATTTCACATCTGAGTTCCTTCAGAACTCTAGTGAATACCATCTGGTCCTGGTACTTATTGCTGTTTAAGTTACCAATTTGTTCCAAAACCTCCTCTTTAAAACACCTCAATCTGGGACAGTTCCTTAGATTTCTCAACTAAAAAGAATGGCCTGGGTGTGGGGATCTCCTCTCCATTCTTTACAGTGAAGACTGATGCAAAGAATTAATTTAACTTCTTCACAACAGCCTTTTCTTCCTTGAGTGCTCCTTTAGCACCTCGATCATCCAGCGGCCTCATTGACTGTAGAGCAGGCTTCCTGCTTCTGATGTACTTTTAAAAAATGGCTATTTGTGTCCTTGACTAGTTGATCTTCAAATTCTTCCTTGACCTGCCTGCCTTATACTTTTCCACTTGACTTGCCAGAGTTTATGCTTCAGTTGACACGCACCCCGATTCTTGAAAAAAAATCACACATAAATCACACTAGATAGATAGATAAGATTAGATTTTGTATTATAGCTAACCTGTTCTGATTAGGATAAGAAAAAAATACAATTACCACTCATGTTCAAACCGTCAATTTGTAAAATAAATTTACCCATATGTAACTAATTTTGAGAAATATTTTAGTGCAACCAGTGTGCACTGTTTTCAATTAGTGACTGATATAGCTATAACTAAACCACCCCAATCAGACATTTTACACAGTAAAGACCTTTTCTGCATTTTTCTCACTTATACATTTTTGTAATCTATTTATTTCTTACAGTACATAATACGACTTTAAAAGTAGTACTATACAAGGACCATATAATTCAACCTGGTTGTCTCCATCTGTAGTCATGAGACTTAAAAAATCATTGACAAGAGTATTATGACTAACAAATGAGGTGTACTGAAATACTGTGAGAATATTTGCATAGTGCCTACTCAGTTTTGCCTGACTCTAGTCAATGTTATCAAACTCTCATATATAACTGGATCTAAAACTCATTGAGGTCAATGGGCCTTGGGTCAGACACATAAGGTGGAATGTGGTTGCATTGCATGAGTGAAAAGTATAAAATGGAAAGTGGCCAGTGCACAGGTTACTGCAATGCTGAAGAAACAAATTGAATTATATTTTATGGTGTGTGTGTGTGTGTACACACACACACATACACACACACACAAATAAGAGATATGAGAGTGTTATTTGCATTGCTAACTTTGACAAGGGTTTTAGTGCAAGTAAAGTATTTATAGCTCTGTCACTCATACTGAAAACAAAAGATAAGGAGGTAAGTTACCATTCCTACAGTGTATGGTATGTATTGCATTGTATATTGCAGCCTGTATCTATCCTATGCTCTGCTTTATTCTTCTAAGCTGCTATAGTCTTTTATGTTTGGATAAAACTGAAAATTTTCTTGTGAATAATGCATAGAATCAATATCCCAACTCAAGTTGGGGAGAAAACAAAAACAACAGAAAATGTAATTAGACTGTGTATATTAAGTAGGTCCCATGAATCTATGGAGTAATTCAATTAGCTAATTCAAAATGTCCAAACCTGGTGTACTTTTATATCCATAGAGGGCATTCCATTTTTAAAAATAATTTTCTAAGAAATTCTCATGGGTTTATAAAACTTGTAAAAGAGTTTCCAGCTTACTAAGCGCTTATGACAGTTAAGGAGTTGGGTAAGGAATCTGGGTTGTTGTTGGAATCTTAATGCTGTTCATTTGAAAATGTCAATCATATCTTGACAGAAAAACTATTCTCACTTTCCAGATAAACAAAATATGCTACCCTAAAACTGAGTAGAACGAATACATTTTTTTTTAAACAAGCCATTGATGTTAAAAAGTTTTATGGCTTTTACTAAGTAACTGCTCATATACCAGTACAGCATAGTAATTGAGGGCTGGTGTTCTCAAATAATTGACATGTATATGGCTGCCTTTGATGTGATATTGCTCTGTTGCTTACAGCATTTGAAAATTATATTCTGTCTAAGAATACTGTGTTACTGGGTCATGTTCAAGTTATAAAAGGGAGGGTCAAATTTCAGTCAATGAGTAAAAGGATCATGTCATATGTAAATTTCCTCAAAGAGTCAGTCACGCATTGTTACCTCTTTTGAATTTTTTTTTATAAGGCCTTATCCCTTCTGTTCGTGTCAAAAGTTATTTGCTGTGCAGATGATCATTATGCCACAGATTTAAGATTACAACTTCAGATTGAGGCACTGGAGAGGATTAGCCCCTAAAAATAAGATCCTATTTGCTCGCAAAGAATTTTAGTAAAAGAATGAGAAACTGAGTACATATATGTTTGACTAAAACTGTCCCCTCACTGTACTTGTTTGTTCTGTTCTTGTAAGTATTGAAATAAGATATTAAATATGGACTCTACCCATAATCTGTACAATCCAAACAAGGTAAAAAGTATTTTCCTCTTGAAAATACTTGAAAGCAGTGTTTTATATGTAAATGTTATGAATTCCTTGAAGATTGTGGTACACTGGGTGAATGAAGAACTCCAATCTAATAAGAAGAGTGTATGGAAGGTCTTGGGTATACTGTACTCACAGAATCAATCCTAGCCAGAACTGAGCTCCAGATCTGAGCTCAGAGCTTCTAGACCTTACGATTGTGAAAACTACCATTAACCTGTGAACAACTTGTAATCAGATGAAGTGTTGTCTTTCTGAGTCTGCCAACTGCCTAACACAATGTCTCAGAGGGGCATTATGCATCATTCAGGTCAATAAATTGTTAACTCTGAAACCTGGTTAATGCCAATGCTTCATGGTCCTCCTAACTGGTGCCAAGGGCATTCTCCTTTGGCAAGGGTAGAAGGGGACACTCTGGTTCCCTTCAACCCCAAAGCAAAAATGCAGTCTTCTTTCCCATTCCCCCCAAAGGACAGAGTAAGGAGAGGAGAATGGGCTTCCAGTGCCCAATTTCAGCTCAACACTGCCCTCTACTAAGAAGAAACTAGAAAGTTAGTGAAATCCTGAAAACCATCTATTTAATATTTTCCCTGTATTCTGATGAAGCTTTAAAAAAATGTCATGTCACTAAAAGTTTCATTTCTTCATAAGTAGGCCAAAGTAGCAGATGGCTGATTTTGCCTGGAGGAAAGGAGGTTTAATGTTCTGTGACAAAGAAGAGGGGGGAAAAAACAACAAAAACATTTCCTCATTGCTACCTGCTAAAAATTTCTGATACTTTGCTGTATTATGTAAATTGTACACCCCTAGTTATACCCAATTAGAATGACAACAATTTCTCATTCGAGACTGGATAGTAAAAACAATTACAGAGACCTTTAATATTTGTAACAATTAGCATCTTATTTCACTGAAGTCTTCACCCACTAGTCAACTTCTGAATGGCCATCTATCAAAAGCAAAGGGGGATAATGGAGATAAATACAAGGAATCAATTGTGTCATTCTCTTCAAGCCCTCCACACACGTACACGGCCAAATCTAGTCGACTCACTTGACTGGTTTAAAATGCAACACTGGTTTCCCAGAGAGGATAATGGACTAGTGTATAAGCAGAAATAAAAAGCAACAAACCCACCCAAAATGACTGAAATCATTCAGAGAAAACATTCCTCAAAAAAAGCTTTTAAAAAGAACCAGTCACATATATATATGTAACATGGCTTTCAACAGCAGCCTGCCCTCAATATATGACACTATTTAAATAAAATGATAGATATGTTTTGTCATTAAATGTTCAAGAGAATGGGTGGTATTCTCCCATTGATGCCTTAAGGATTTAAACAGGTTATATATACACAAATTGTCCAGGCTGAGATAGAAGTTTTAAAATATAGCCATTAGGGATTTTTCTAATTAACAACATTCTATATGTAGTGAAATACTTAGCAAAATTATTTTATAAGGAAAAATCTTCCCACCAAGGAGATCCATGCACAGATCCCCTTATCTCCTGCAATTCTCTACATAAGAGTAGATCTCACTTGGATCTCTTTCCTTTCCACTTAGTGAATGTGGATATTATGGATCTACCTGTGGAGAGACTTTTGCTCTGTGGCCACAGAACCATGCAATGAAACAACTCTTTCCTTCACCTGGTATACTGACCAGTGTAACAAAGCCAAATGCATTTCTCCCATTCTTCCACCCATGTAGTAAAACACAGAAACACAAACTGGCCTTGATACTGATAAGACTGGCCAAAATATCGGGTACTGATGGATATCTGGTTTATGGAACATTTGCCCAAACAGTACATATCCTCAGATGACCAATTGAATACCAACTGGACTCTATTTTTCATCAATTCATGCTCTTTATCACCAAATACTGTCGACCAAAACTATATTATCACGAAAAGGTACACGTTTCATAGATGATAGAAAACCACAAACAGCACCCTCCCATTATCACCTTAAAGATCACATTGATACTGTATACAAAAAAGGAGACATGTAACGAAACCCATCGTCGTCGTCCAAGACAAGAAGCAATGACATAATTCTTATAGCACAACATGTAAAATATGAACCAAGATAAGTCAGTCTGCAGCCCAAAAAGTGTTGTTTCATCTTCACGTAGGCTTAAGATTCCCTGCATTCAATGGGTTGACAAGGTATAGAATCCTAACTCTTTAATATATGGAAATATACCTATTTAATAGAACTGGAAGGGATCCTGAAAGGTCATTGAGGCCGGCCCCCTGCCTTCCCTAGCAGGACCAAGTACTGATTTTGTGCCAGATTCCTAAGTGGCCCCCCTCAAGGATTGAGCTCACAACCCTGGGTTTAGCAGGCTCAAACTACTGAGCTATCGCTCCCTCTGTACTATAACATAGCAGCTATAGCACTAGAGTGCAGACTACTGCTGCAATTCTGACTGTCACAGATTTTAGCTATGCAGACACAAGCTAGAATATGGAAGGGATGGAGAAGTAACAGAAGATGTTCAACAGTGGTTAACTCCCATGCATTCATTGGTAACTTTTCTGACACCTCCTGCTTAAAACCCAAAAAGTCAGAAGGATCGTGAGGCCCCGCTTTCACGGTCTGTATTCATACTGACAATCAAGATCAAGCGAGCTTTTGCCCTTCTGCTCCACGGGAGGTTTCTGTCCTCCCTGAGCTCGCCTTAGGACACCTGCGTTACGGTTTGACAGGTGTACCGCCCCAGTCAAACTCCCCACCTGACACTGTCCCCGGAGCGGGTCGCACCCGGCACGCGCCGGGCGCTTGGAGCCAGAAGTGAGAGCCCCTCGGGGCTCGCCCCCCCGCCTCACCGGGTAAGTGAAAAAACAGTGCTTCGTTTTAAAGAGATGGTACTTTTCCACTGAGTGCCCTCATGTGGTGTGTTGAATATTTAGTCATTTTACTATAATGATGTGATGAACATAGATACAATACATTTACTGTAGTTTTTGCTTGACAAGCCTATCACAGAAACCAGATTTTACTTGTCACAAGTTGCCCACCCAAAAACGATCCTCCAGGAAATGTCTACTTGATATCCTAGATTTTAATGTTTGCTTTGTGGCCAGATTTGAGTATGACTTTATGAACAAAGTTGTACATATATCCTCACAGGGTTTCTGCCTCCATGATAACTGATGCAAATCAATCATTTTCCCTCAGAGACGGTATATATTGTGAGTCTGATAAAAAGCCCCTTTGGGTCAAAGTACATTCTCCATCTCAGAAATGCCTGATGCAGCTGTGGTGTGTAATCAGAACTGTTTCTATTTTGGAGCAAGTAAGCATCCAGAGAAGAAATGTTTTGAACAGGAAATCAAGGTCTTCTGTTCTTTGATGCAATGGATCTTCTGCAAGAAAACAGGACAAACTCTACAAAAGTCATTTACTGACTTACACCATATATGGCCAAATTCTGTAGTCCTTACATAAGTTGAGCAGCACCTCACCCTGCAAATAGTTCGATTGATTAACTTAGGGTCAGATTGATATTTGCAGAATCTGACCTTCAGTTAATTCCACTATCAAATTAGGTTAAATTGGCATCAATTCAGCTCCAAAATATGATGATATATGCCTCTCTTCCAGTTTCTATTGGTCAGATTTTGGTTTGCTTTTATAAGACACTGACACACATACTTTAACTGAGCCACATTATGAGAGTAACTTGGACAAGGGAATAACTTTATTTAACATATACCAGCCAAAGGTTTGAGACGCGTTTAATCTTTTTTTTCCCTCCTGGGAATGAAATGAAATGGGAAAAAAGTAACTAGAGAGCTTGGGAACAACGATTTTTCATTTTGTCTAGAATGTGCTATCTCTATGGGGTAGGCCATTCTGTTAAGGCAGTGATTGGGGTCAGTGTAGAAGGAAGTGTATACACTGTATTTGTTGTCATGTACAAATTTTATGCCTTTTCATACTGTGATTTAGTCAGTGGCGAGTGCTCTAAACAACATGTGCAAGTGTGGATTTACTGAAAGGAGACAATTTCTTCAGTTCAGTGAGCTTATCAGAATGAGTTCTGCAGATGAAACCACACGACACTCTTAGAAATGAAATGTGAAGGACAGAGATGAGTAAAGCCCTTTTCTATAAGGCACTGGTTGGCAACCAGAGCATGTGAAGTGAATATTTGTAATTGACGAATGTTCTCTGGATTCACAGAAATACATCACTGGGATGCAATGTAAAGGGTGAGCAGTCACAGAGAATGGCATATATTTGCCACAGAAGATTTTTTGACAGTATGTATAGATCTGCATCAGTGTGTTCACATATTCCATTTCAGGTAGATAGATAAACAGACAGACGTCTTAATTTACTCCAGTTCTGCAAGTTAAAAAAAAACCCTGAATCTCTTATATTTTGCCCTCTTACATTATTGCCCACTTTGATATAAACTTTTTACATTTAATTTAGCAGTAAACAACTGAGGCATAACATACCCATAAAAAACACTTATCTTAACAGTTCTGATTGTAATAAACGTGCAACTTTCTTCATTAAGAGTGACAGCATGCAAATGTTTGTATTTTTTCCTGAAAAAAGCTAAGAAAAAGATAATGCTATTCTAAGACACTCCACTAATCAAAATGTCACCCCTACAAATAAACAGCAAAATTTCAAATAAAAAAATAAACATATTCAGACAATACAATTCCAGTTAGTAACACAAATAACTCAGGGTGTTGTCTACATTGCAATTTAAAACCCACTGCTGGCCCGTACCAGCTGATTCAGGCTTGCAGAGCTTGGGCTAAGGGGCTGTTTGACTGTGGTGTAGACCAGGGATTGGCAACCTTTGGCACGCTGCTAGCCAAGGTAAGCACCTCGGCGGGCCGGACCAGTTTGTTTACCTGCCGCATCCACAGGTTTGGCCGATCGCGGCTCCCACTGGCCAATGGGGACGGCAGGAAGTGGCGTGGGCCGAGCGACATGCTGGCCGCCACTTCCTGCCACCCCATTGGCCTGGAGCAGCGAACTGCGGCCACTTGGAGCCGCGATCGGCTGAACCTGCGGACACAGGAGGTAAACAAACTGGCCCAGCCTGCCTGGCGAGCCACGTGCCAGAGGTTGCCGACCCCTGGTGTAGACATTCAGGCTTCGGCTGGAGCCTGGGCTCTAGGCTCTGCCAGGTGAGAGGTCCAAGAGCTTGGGACGGAACGTCTACACTGCAGTTAAGCAGTCCCTTACCCCAAGCCCCACAAGCCCAAGTCAGCTGGTACAGGTTAGCTGCAGGTTTTTAACTGCAGTGTAGACATACCCTCAATCACATCCTTCAAAGCAGTAGTTTAGGAACAAAATAGAGTCTCATTTAGATATAATGCATGAAGTGCTTCTATATAAGTGCTAGAAGTCTAAATACTAAGATGGGTGAACTAGAGTGTGTGGCTTTAAATGAGGATATTGATATAATAGGCAATGGAGAAATTTGATGGAATAAGGATAATCAATGGGACACTAATACTAGGGTTTAGAATATTTAGGAATGACAGAGTAGTTAGTGCTGGTGGGGAAGTAGCATTATGTTAAAGAAAGCATAGAGTCAAATAAGGTAAAAATCTTACATCAAACGAACTGTACCATAGAATCTCTATAGATAGAAATTCCATGCTTGAATAAAGAGTACAGCAATAGGAATGTACTGCTGATCACCCGACTAGGATGGTGACAGGGACTAAAAAATGCTAAGGGATGTTAGAGAGACTACAAAAGATGAAAGTGCAATAATAATGGGTGATTTCAACTATTCTCGTATTCACTAGGTAAATGTTACCTTAGGGCATGATGCAAAGATAACATTTCTAGACACCATAAGTGACTGCTTCTTGGAGCAGCTAGTCCTGGAACCCAGAAGGGGACAGACAATTCTTAATTTAGTCCTAAGTGGAAGACAGGAGCTGATCCACAAGGTAACTATAGCTGAACCAGCTGGTAAGTAACATGCTTGTAGGGGGGATAATACCCCCCTCCCCCATGTGTACATTTAACTATCAAAAGGGGAACTACACAAGAACATGGACGCTTGTTAGACAGAAATTAAAAGGAGCTATCACAAGGGCTAAATGCCTCCAAGCAGCAGTAAGACTATTTAAAAACACCACAATAGAAGCTCAAGATAAATGTATACCCCAAATCAGAAAAGACAATAAGAGGATAAAAAATATGCCAACATGTCTAAACACCAGAGTACTGGAGGCCGTTAGAGGCAAAAAGGCATCCTTTAAAATTTGGAATTCAAATCCTTGTGAGGATCATAAGGTGGTGTACAAACTCTGGCAGGTTAAGTGTGAAAGTATAATAAAACAGGCCAAGAAGGAATTTGAGAAGCGGCTTACTAAAGATGCACGAAATAACAGTAAGAATTTTTTTAAGTACACGAGAAGCAGGAAGCCTACCAAACAGGCAGTTGGGCTGCTTCATGACCAAAGAGCACTCAAAAAAGACAAGGCCATTGCAGAGAAGCTAAATGAATTCTTTGCATAAGTCTTCACTGCAGAGGATGTGGAGAAAATACCACATCAGAGCTATCCTTTTTGGAGGACAAATCTGAAGTATTGTCAACAGAAGAGGTTTTAGAACAAACGGATAAATTAAACTGTAATAAGGCACCAGGTCCGGATGGTATTCACCCAAGAGTTCTGATGGAACTAAACATGAAATTGCAGAACTACCAATGGTAGTATGTAACTTCTCAGTAAAACAAGCCTCTGTACCAGATTACTGGAAGGGAGCTAATGTAATGCCGATTTTTAAAAAGGGCTTAAGAGACAATCCTGACAATTACAAGCCAGTGAGCCTAACTTTATTACCAGGCACACTGGTATAAACTACTGTAAAGAACAGAATTATCAGACACATAAATAAACGTGATCTGCGTCAACATGACTTTTGTAAAGGAAAGTCGTGCATCACTAACCTATTAGAATTCTTTGAGGGGTATGTGACGTTGCACTCTATATATTTATGGAAATATGCTTATAAGTGTAAATATAATATAACTGAAACATGCGTTATGCTAGATACGCCATGTGACATACCTTTGCAAAGGTTATGATCTACTGAATATATTCCTCCTATTTGTATGCATGTAACATTTTTATATCTGAAGTTATGAGCGTTGGCGCTATGCTTGTATTTGAAGTGTTTGCTGTAGGAAACACATAAGGGCGGTTTGGCCAACATATTGTGAAGGGTCTGTTCAAGTAATTGGGAGTAGTTAACCAACAATGGACTTTGGGAGACGCCAATCCACATGTTGGCTTTCCTGGGAATGTTCAAACTAACATGCAAACAATGGCATCAGCCTGCAAAAAGCTGAATCATTCATGGACATGTGACTTGCCCAGGTGGCTACAAACTCCATCTTGTTGCTGTGATTTTGCACAGAAGAACAAAGGGGTTTCCATCCACAAAAGGGAAAATATAAAAGATCCTGGAAGCCTCTCCATTTTGTCTTCAGCTGGCTCAAGAGATGGCCTCTCCACCCCAAAGAGATGCCTGAAAGAAACTGAAACAAAGGACTGTAACTACAGGGGTGAGAGTGATTGCTAGACCCAGGCCATAAACTACAATGTTGGTCTGAAAGGATTGTACCTGAGATAACATCTAGGGTGAGAAGTTAGTATTTGTAACTAGATCCTTAGTGTATTAAGTTAGCCTTGCATATTTTGATTTATTTTACTTAGTAACTTATCTTGTTCTGTCTGTTATTACTTGGAACCACTTAAATCCTACTTTTTATACTTAATAAAATCACTTTTGTTTATTAATTAACCCAGAGTAAGTGATTAATACCTGGGGGAGCAAACAGCTGTGCATATCTTTCTATCAGTGTTATAGAGGGCAGACAATTAATGAGTTTACCCTGTATAAGCTTTGTACAGAGTAAAACGGATTTATTTGGGGTTTGGATACCATTGGGAGCTGGGTGTCTGGATGCTGGAGACAGGAGCACTTCTTAAGCTGTTTTCAGTTAAGTCTGCAGCTTTGGGGGCATGGTTCAGACCCTGGGTCTGTGTTGCAGCAGGCTTGCATGTCTGGCTCAGCAAGGCAGGGTTCTGGAGGCCCAAACTGGCAGAGAAAATGAGCTCAGAGGTAGTCTAAGAACATCAGGTGACAGTCCCAAAGGAGTCTCTGTGACTGAACCCCTCACAGGGGGTCAACCAGCATGAGGATAAGGGTGATCCAGTTGATATAGTGTACTTGGATTTTCAGAAAGCTTTTGACAGGGTCCCTCACCAAAGGATCTTAAGGAAATTAAGCAGTAATGGGATAAAAGGGAAGGTCATTCCATAGATCAGTAACTGGATAAAAGATAAGAACCAAAGGGTAGGAATAAATGGTCAGTTTTCACGACTGATAGAAGAAAACAGCAGGGTCCCTCCTAGGATCTGTACTGGGACCAATGACGTTCAACATATTCATTAATGATCTGGAAAAGAGAGTGACCAGTGAACTGGCAAAGTTTGCAGATACAAAAGTATTCAAGTTAAGTCCAAAGCTGACTGCAAAGAGTTACAAAGGGATCCCACAAAACTGGGTGACTGGGCAACAAAATGGCAGACGAAATTCTATGTTGATAAATGCAAAGTAATGCACATTGGAAAAATAATCCCAGATACATATCTATAACAATAGGTTTTAAAATAGCTGTTACTACTCAAGAAAGATCTTGGGTCACCATGGATAGTTCTCTGAAAACTTCAGCTCAATGTGCAGCAGCTGCCAAAAAAGCAAACAGCATGTTAGGAACTAATATGAAAGGGATAGAAAATATCATAATGCCACTATATAAATCCCAGCTGTGCCCACACCTTGAATATTGTATCCAGTTCTGGTCGGTCTATCTCAAAAAGGATATAGTGGAACTGGAAAAGGTTCAGAGAAGGGCAACAAAGATGATCCAGGGTCTGGAACAGTTTCTACACAAGGAGAGACTAAAAAGATTAGGTTTGTTCAGCTCAGACAAGAGACTGCTAAGCAGGGATATGATAGAAATCTATAAAATCATGACTGGTGTGGAAAAAATGAATAGAGAAGTGTTATTTACTCTTTCCCACAACACAAAAGCTGGGGGCGGGGGGGGGGGGGGGTGTCACCCAATGAAGTTAATGGGCAGCAAGTTTAATACAAACAAGAAGAAATACTTTTCACACAAGACAATAAAACTGTGGAAATCATGGCCGTGGGACATTGTGATGGCCAAAAGTGTAATTGGGTTAAAAAAAAGAACTAGATAAGTTCATGGAGGATAGGTCCATCAATGGTTATTAGTCACAAAGATCAGGGATGCAACCCCATCTTCGGGGCAACCCTAAACCTCTAACTGCCAAAAGCCGAGAGGGGAAGACGGGGTGGCTCTCTCCAAGTGCCCTGTTCTGTACACTTTCCCTGAAGATCTGGTACTGGCCACTGTCAGAGACAGGATCATTGGTCTGGCCCAGAATGACAGTTCTTATATGATGATCTTATGAGTTAATAGAGCCAAATGCCAACATGACCAGTGCCTTTAAAAACAACAACTATTTTTAAAGGATTCCTAAAGTTACAGCTCACACAGCATTCAGACTGTCAGAGTTATGCAGGAAAAACATTTAATGTACATAACCGGTAACTGCAAAGTTAGCGGCAAGAGGAAAAATAATGCAAATTAATTATATAGCTGCTGACTACCTTAGCACACTAACTCTTCTGAAAACCCAGACTTCTGAAAACCCAAAGTATATGAACAATTATGCCAGGGATGTTTTACTTACTTTAACCCT
This sequence comes from Chrysemys picta bellii, assembly GCF_011386835.1. NCBI lineage: Eukaryota > Metazoa > Chordata > Testudines > Emydidae > Chrysemys > Chrysemys picta. Next base: position 204,682,482 of record NC_088792.1, read on the forward strand.
TTAATAATGCATTCTCATTTGAGTGACCTACATCGTACTGACACAAACCCGTTCCTGGTCTATTATCATTTAAGTGATAGGTGGACATGCCCAGGAGGAACAGAGTAGTGTAAGTATCAGGAAAGTGACTGGAAGGGAGAGTGACCACCAAGAGGATCACCAGCCTCCAAACTTCTCTCTTCACATGCCTTAGCCTGTGGTTTCTCTTCTTTATCTAGTTTTCCTTTAGTTCTATTCTCCACTCTGTCTCCACTCCCTCTCCACTCACCCCAAAACATTAAGGCAAATGAAAGAATGGCCTCCACACTAAACAGAAAAATTATCATTTATCTTTTAAGTACTCGCTTTACCTTTGCAAAACAAAGTTCCGACTGTATGTTATTAAAAATATAAATGATAGGTGCGAATGAGAAATGATTGTGTGCACACGGACACACATGCTAACATAATGACAAAGTGACAGAGCAGTTACTTTTATATTTCAAATGTAGCACTCTTTCATCTCTCTCAATTTGATAAGAAGTGAATATGAATTCCACACTTTTTTCTTGGTCTTTTGAGCAATTAAAAACTATTGTATTTCACACTCATCTCATTGGTATTAAACTTTGCTTACAAAGAAGAACTTTGATTCCAAACACTGTACAGCAATCCTACATCCCTTGAAGAAAATGCACTGGGGAGCATGCAAATTGCTCTCTGCAGGTTTTTGATTTGCCTGTTTGGAAAGCAGCAATAAAACTAACTATCAAAACATATCTAGATGCTCTGATATTGCTGTATTTTCCCCTCACCCTCGTTGCTTTAGGCATCTCCAAACATGCTTCAAAAAGAACCAATTGCTTCTAATCTTAGCTTTTGGGATCCTGATCCAGATATGGTATTATGATGCCATAAAAAAAAATTCTGCTCTTAGAATCATAGAATATCAGGGTTGGAACGGAGCTCAGGAGGTCATCAAGTCCAACCCCCTGCTCAAAGCAGGACCAATCCCCAACTCAATCATCCCAGCCAGGATTTCGTCAAGCCTGACCTTAAAAACCTCTAAGGAAGGAGATTCCACCACCTCCCTAGGTAACCCATTCCAGTGCTTCACCACCCTCCTAGTGAAAAAGTTTTTCCTAATATCCAACCTAAACCTCCCCCACTTCAACTTGAGACCATTACTCCTTGTTCTGTCATCTGGTACCACTGAGAACAGTCTAGATCCATCCTCTTTGGAACCCCCTTTCAGGTAGTTGAAAGCAGCTATCAAATCCCCACTCATTCTTCTCTTCTGCAGACTAAACAATCCCAGTTCCCTTAGCCTCTTCTCATAAGTCATGTGCTCCAGCCGCCTAATCATTTTTGTTGCACTCCGCTGGACTCTCTCCAATTTTTCCACATCTTTCTTGTAGTGTGGGGCCCAAAACTGGATGCAGTACTCCAGATGAGGCCTCACCAATGCCAAATAGAGGGGAATGATCACGTTCCTTGATCTGCTGGCAATGCCCCTACTTATACAGCCCCAAATGCCGTTAGCCAGCAGTGCATGGGATTCTTCTGTCCTAAGTGCAGGACTCAGCACTTGTCCTTGTTGAACCTCATCAGATCTCTTTTGGCCCAATCCTCTAATTTGTCTAGGTTCCTCTGTATCCTATCCC